>NC_141877.1:249099876-249724876 GCF_056163025.1 Triticum urartu
TTGATGCGTAGAAAATTTTAAATTCTGCTACGATCCCCAACACTCAAAACATTTTTGAAGTCCCGGTTCTAAGCCGTAAAGCATGGTGCACTAAACTATCAAGTAGTCATCATACTGAGCTTGTCAAACGTTCATAACGTCTGCATTATCTCCTGTAATAGGTCTGTCACCTAGCGGTTCATCAAGTACATAATTCTTCTGTGCAGCAACGAGGATAATCCTCAGATCATGAACCCAGTCCGCATCATTGCTACTATCATCTTTGAACTTAGTTTTCTCTAGGAATATATCAAAATAAAATAGGGGAGCTATACACGAGCTATTGATCTATAACATAGATATGCAAATACTATTAGGACTAAGTTCATGATAAATTAAGTTCAATTAATCATATTACTTAAGAACTCCCACTTAGATAGACATCCCTCGAGTCATCTAAATGATCACGTGATCCATATCAGCTAAACCATGTCCGATCATCACGTGAGATGGAGTAGTTTTCAATGGTGAACATCTCTATGTTGATCATATCTACTATATGATTCACGTTCGACCTTTCGGTCTCCAGTGTTCTGAGGCCATGTCTGTACATGCTAGGCTCGTCAAGTTTAACCAGAGTATTCCGCATGTGCAAAACTGTCTTGCACCCATTGTATGTGAACGTAGAGCTTATCACACTCGATCATCACATGGTGTCTCAGCACAACGAACTGTCGCAACGGTGCATACTCAGGGAGAACACTTATACCTTGAAATTTTAGTGAGGGATCATCTTATAATGCTAGCGCCGAACTAAGCAAAATAAGATGCATAAAAGATAAACATCACATGCAATCAAAATATGTGACATTATATGGCCATCATCATCTTGTGCCTTTGATCTCCATCTCCAAAGCACCGTCATGATCTCCACCGTCATCGGCTTGACATCTTGATCTCCATCATAGCGTCGTGGTCGTCTTGCCAACTATTGCTTCTACAACTATCGCTAACGCATAGTGATAAAGTAAAGCAATTACATGGCGATTGCATTTCATACAATAAAGCGACAACCATAAGGCTCCTGCCAGTTGCTGATAACTTTTACAAAACATGATCATCTCATACAACAACGTATATCACATCATGTCTTGATCATATCACATCACAACATGCCGTGCAAAAACAAGTTAGACGTCCTCTACTTTGTTGTTGCAAGTTTTACGTGGCTGCTACGGGCTTCTAGCAAGAACCGTTCTTACCTATGCGTAGAAACCACAACGGTGATTTATCAAGTTTGCTGTTTTAACCTTCAAGAAGGACCGGCCGCAGTCAAAGTCGATTCAACTAAAGTTGGAGAAACAGACACCCGCCAGCCACCTTTATGCAAAACTAGTTGCATGTCTGTCGGTGGAACCGGTCTCATGAACGTGGTCATGTAGGGTTGGTCTAGGCCGCTTCATCCAACAATACCGCCGAATCAAAATAAGACATTGGTGGTAAGCAGTATGATGATCACCGCCCACAACTCTTTGTGTTGTACTCGTGCATATCATCTATGCATAGACTTGGCTCAGATTCCACTGTTGGGGAACGTAGCATGCAATTTTAAAAAAATTCCTATGATCGCGCAAGATCTATCTAGGAAATGCATAGCAACGAGTGGGGGAGAGTGTGTCCATGTACCCTCGTAGACCGAAAGCGGAAGCGTTTGATAACGCAGTTGATGTAGTCGAACTTCTTCTCGTTCCGACCGATCAAGCACCGAACGTACGACACCTCCGAGTTCTGCAAACGTTCTGCTCGATGACGTCCCTCGAACTCTTGATCCAGCAAAGTGTCGTGGGAGAGTTCCGTCAACACGACGGCGTGGTGACGGTGATGGTGAAGTGATCCGTGCAGGCTTCGCCTAAGCACTACGAAGATATGACCGGAGGCATTAACTGTGGAGGGGGGCACATGGCTAACAATTGTTGGTGTGTGTTCTAGCGGTGCCCCCCTTCATATATATAGGTTGGAGGGGAGGAGAGGCAGACAAGGGGGCGCCCCAAGTACGAGGAATCCTACTTGGGGTCTGTAACACCCCGGATGTAACTTTCCCAATTTGTACTCCAACTCTTGCCATTTCCGGCGTTAAGTTAATTTATTTTCTCGGGTTCGGGTCTTTGTCTCCGTGTGTTGTTATCATTGTCATGCATCTCATATCATGTCATCATGTGCATTGCATTTGCATACGTGTTCGTCTCATGCATTCGAGCATTTTCCCCGTTGTCCGTTTTGCATTCCGGCACTTCGTTCTCCTCCGGTGGTCATTTCTACCTTTCTTTCGTGTGTGGGGATTAAACATTTCCGGATTGGACCGAGACTTTCCAAGCGGCCTTGGTTTACTACCGGTAGACCGCCTGTCAAGTTTCGTATTATTTGGACTTCGTTTGATACTCCAACGGTTAACCGAGGGACCGAAAAGGCCTCGTGTGTGTTGCAGCCCAACACCCCTCCAATTTGGCCCAAAACCCACCTAAACCCTCTCCATCATCTAGATCGTTCGATCACGATCGCGTGGCCGAAAACCGCACCTCATTTGGACTCTCCTAGCTCCCTCTATGCCTATAAATAGGTCTCTCCCCGAAAATCCGGATCCCCCTCGTCCTCAAACCCTAAAAATCGCCTCCGCGCCGGCCGGACACGTCCGTCCGGGCCGGACGCTTCCGCCGCCGCCAACCGGGAGCTGCCACGTGGCGCCCCCAAACCACTTCGCCGCCTCAGCCGTGCGCGGCCCGCTCGGGCCCGTCCCCGGCCCCCACGGGCCCAGCCGGCGCCACCCGCCTCCTCGCGCCGCGGCCGCCCGACCCCGCCCGGCCGAAGCCAGCCGCCGCCTCCATGCCGCTCGCCGCCGCCGGCCGCTCCCCGCCGTGCTCGCCGCCGCCGCACCGCCTCCCACGGCCACCATCGCCGCCCGGGCCCGCGCCCCTCGCCGCCCCTCCGTCCCGCGCCCGGCCGCGCCTCCTCGCCGGCGCCCCAGCTCCGGCTTCCCCAACTCCGACCGGCAAACTCCGGTGAACAGTGCCCCGACCGCGCCTCGGATTCCGTGCAAACCCTAGATCCGGAGGTTAAAAATTCGTCTAAGTCCCCGAGATTTCAGATCCATATGCTCATGTTCATGGCCTCGTAACTTTGCATTCGTAGCTCCGATTTGGGCATATAGCATATCAAAATGTTCATCTCAGAGAGTACATCATTTCATTCCATTGCATCATTTTCATGTGAGTTCATATTGAAGCCCGAAATGCTGTTAGAAGAGGGCTACTTGAGTTAATTGTCAGATTTGCTACTCTATTTAGCTTTTTGTCATTTTTGCCATGATTATTGTGTGCATGATATGCCCTGATGATCTACATATGTTCTGTTAAGGGTTTTGTCATCTTTCCAGAGGGGCAACCCATGTATTTTTGTGATGTGTGTGGTGACTAGCACAATCTTGCAAAGTGGTGCACTTGTTAATTCCGATTTCAGGGACTTAGCATTTCCACTAAGTCCTTGATTTGTTTATCTCATGATGCCATATGTTCATGTTGTTTCCTAGTGATCCGTACCTCTTTTGAGGATGATCAGTAAGGATGTTTTGTTAATCTTGTAGTGCTCTATCCATCCATGTCTTTGTTTGCAATTATGGAGCACCCTAACTTGAGTCAATCGAGCTCTACTTTTGCTACTTTGTGAATCTGGGCAGATTGTAAACTTGTTTGCAATTTTGCCGATGATGTTGTAGTTGATCCGTGCATGTTATGCTATTGTTCTTGCCATGTATAGCTTGCATTTTGTGTAATCTTGATGGGTGTATGCTTAGATTATCATGACTTGCACCGTAGTGAGTGCATCGAGCTCGTAAACATGCCTACTTGATATCTGTTTTCAGCATGTTCCAGTTTTCACTAAGTCTGAAAACTGATTATGTTTTTGCTATGTTCACATGCTTGCAATTGTATTTTCTGATCCCTTTTGGCTCAAGGTCACTAAGGGACTTTTGTTAAGCTCTTTGAGTATCTCCATGCCATGCTTTACTTTTCCATGTTCAGGTCCTGTAGCATATAGTTTTGTTGCTCCGAAGAGAGCTACCTGATCTGAAATTTCAGACAAGTGTTAATTTCATTAAGTCTGAAATCTGTTTGCCATATGCATTTTTTGCCATGCTTGTTTGAACCTGTTAATGGATGAATTGGCCGTAGCTCAGTGCTAGACTTTTGTTAAGCATCTTGAAGGCATCCCTGCCATGTATTTTGTTGTAATGTTTGGGTGCTGTAGCATGTTCATCTTATTGCATTTAGATGCCTACTTGCTGTAAATCGCAGACCGGTGTCATATTTGAATCGCTTGTCATTTCCAAACCGTAACTCCGATTCCAGCGTTCTTTATATCGTTTTCAAGCGATTTCATCTCATCTTTCCAGTGGAACACTTGTATTTCTATGTTGAGGCCAGGTTCATGCATTCCTTGTCACATCTTGCATATGCATCCCGCATCACATCCCGCATAGCATATCATCTTTGCATCATATCGTTTGTTCCTTGCACGTGGTTGATTGTGTCCTTGTTGCTTGTTTGTCTTTTTTGGGTAGAGCCGGGAGACGAGTTCGCTAATGAGGAGCCCGTTGAGTTTTCTTTCGAGGATCCAGTCAACTCTGACAACTGTGCAGGCAAGATGATCATACCCTCGAAATCACTACCATCTTTGCTATGCTAGATTGCTCGCTCTTTTGCTATGCCAATGCTACGATGCCTACCACTTGCTTTCAAGACTCCCAAATTGCCATGTCAAACCTCTAACCCACCATGTCCTAGCAAACCGTTGTTTGTCTATGTTACCGCTTTGCTCAGCCCCTCTTATAGCGTTGCTAGTTGTAGGTGAAGATTGGAGGCTGTTCCTTGTTGGAACATTTATTTACTTGTTGGGATATCATTATATTGCTATGTTATCTTAATGCATCTATATACTTGGTAAAGGGTGGAAGGCTCGGCCTCTCGCCTAGTGTTTTGTTCCACTCTTGCCGCCCTAGTTTCCGTCATATCGGTGTTATGTTCCCGGATTTTGCGTTCCTTACGCGGTTGGGTTATAATGGGAACCCCTTGATAGTTTGCCTTGATTAAAGCTTTTCCAGCAATGCCCAACCTTGGTTTTACCATTTGCCACCTAGCCTTTTCTTTCCCTTGGGTTCTGCAGACTCAAGGATCATCTTTATTTTAACCCCCCCGGGCCAGTGCTCCTCTGAGTGTTGGTCCAAACTGTCAGCCGCCGGTGGCTACCAGGGGCAACTCTGGGCTGGCCTACTGGAAGTTTAGACAATCTGAGTGTGCCCTGAGAAAGAGATATGTGTAGCTCCTATCGGGATTTGTCGGCACATTCGGGCGGTGTTGCTGGTCTTGTTTTAACCTATCGAAGTGTCGTGAGTAACCGAGATACCGAGTCTGATCGGAACGTCTTGGGAGGAGGTCTATTCCTTCGTTGACCGTGAGAGCTTGTCATGGGCTAAGTTGGGACTCCCCTGCAGGGATTTGAACTTTCGAAAGCCGTGCCCGCGGTTATGGGCAGATGGGAATTTGTTAATGTCTGGTTGTAGATAACTTGAACCTTAACTTGATTAAAATGAATCAACTGAGTGTGTTACCGTGATGGCCTCTTCTCGGCGGAGTCCGGGAAGTGGACACGGTGTTGGAGTAATGTTTGCGTAGGTTTCTCTCTAGTTTCTCGCTCACGCTTTGCCTCCTCCTCTCGCTCTCTTTTGCGAATAAGTTAGCCACCATATTTGCTAGTCGCTTGCTGCAGCTCCACATATTTTACCTTGCCTTACCTATAAGCTTAAATAGTCTTGATCGCGAGGGTGCGAGATTGCTGAGTCCCTGTGGCTCATAGATTACTATTACACCAGATGCAGGGCCTGATGATTCCGCTCCAGGAGACGCGCTCAAGCTCAAGTGGGAGTTCGACGAGGACTCTCAACGTTACTATGTTTCCTTTCGTGATGATCAGTAGTGGTGCCCAGTTGGGGGTGATTGGGACCGTGTCGCATGTTGGGTTATCTTTTATTTTGGCGCCGTAGTCGGGCCATGAGTGTTTGGGTGATGTAATGTTATTTATGTACTTGATTGACGTGGCGAGTGTAAGCCAACTATGTTATCTCCCCTTTTATTATCATATTACATGGGATGTTGTGAAGATTGCCTAACTTGCGACATATGCCTTCAATGCGATTATGTCTCTAAGTCGTGCCTCGACACGTGGGAGCTATAGTCACATCGAGGGTGTTACAAGTTGGTAATCAGAGCCTTCCCCGACCTTAGGAGCCCCATTGCTTGATCGTTTTTAGCAGCCGAGTTGTGTCTAGAAAAATGTTTTGAGTCTTTTAGGAATTATATATCGGAGAGTTTAGGAATTCTTTCTACTTCCCAGTCTCCTCATCGCTCTGGTAAGGCATCCTGACGTAGAGTTTTGACTCTTCTCTTCTCAAATTTCACTAAATTTATTTTTAGGATCACGCGGGTATCTTGGAATCGTTCCGATGATTTTATGATGAGAACATTGTCTTGGTGCCTCCTGTCAGGGGTTTTGTGGAAGTGTCCCGAGGAGTTGAGCTCTGAGGTGTTGTCGTCATAATTTTATCGTTGCAGTTCTGGAATACCTGAGTTTAGTACGCCGACATCGAAAATCTCTTTTATGCAGTTCGTTGGTGAGATAACCTCGACGCCACCCAGTACTGGGGCGGGAGTTCGGGAGTATCGCCATAACTTGTATAACGGATGCTTTTCGAAGGTTGAGGTAGATGGTTTCCGAAGTTTTCTTGGTTATGTGTTGAAGGATGGATATAGCTGGATGTAGGATTTGCTAGTTTGGGTGAGATATTATGCTTCCCCTGTATCCCCAACACCTGATTGCATAACCGGAAAGGTTTGGGAGTTTCATAGGTGGGAATTCTAGTAGCTCTAGTTCTTCTTCCACGGATATTGGTTTGAGATTGGGATTTCTTACCGATTATTCGTTCTTGATCCGTACCTTGTTGATTTATTTCTCTACCTTAATTCTAAGTGGCTTCTCAATTTATGGATATGTGACCATTTCAAGAGGAATGCATTCGTTCATTTTGTTCGGATGTGAAGACTATATGTTGCAATTTTCATTCCGTTGGATTCAGCTTCAATATGTGTCTATCAATGTGCTAATGGACGTCAACCTCTTCAGGATGGCTCCTCCAACGCGCACGGCTCTGAATCCTGATCCGCCACCACCTTCCCCTCCTCCGGAGGCATGGCAAGCTGTGATGGCCGCAACCAATGCAAACACACAGTTGATCATGCAAATTCTTCAAGAGCGCAATCAAGGCAACTATCAGAATCACTTTGCTACACTCAACCAGTTCCTTGCTAATGGGCCAAAGACTTTCAACAATTGTGTTGAGGCAACCGATGCTGACGATTGGCTTGTGGATCTGTGCAAGCATTTTGAGTGCAGTAACGTCAAGCCTGAGGACTTTGTCAAGTTCGCTTCCTTCCAACTCAAAGATCAAGCTGCAGAATGGTTCCAGCAGTACAAGGACTCCAGAGGTGGATGTGTTATCACTTGGGATGAATTTTGTCAAGATTTCCGAGCTCATCATATTCCCCAGAGCGTGGTTGAAAGCAAGCGTGAGGAATTCCGCAACCTGAAGCAAGGTTCTTTGTTTTTCTATGACTACAACAAGTTGTTCCAGAAGCTCGCCCACTTTGCTAAGCAGGACGTCCCTGATGAGAAGAGCATGATATACCAGTTCAGGGGTGGTCTCAGAGAAGAAATTCAGCTAGCTCTTGTTCTCTTCGAGCCCTTGAGATACGATGAGTTCTACAACATGGCATTGAAGCAAGAGGCTGCTCAGTTGAGGTGTGATGCTTCCAAGAAGCGAGTCAGAGATGTTACTCCTTCTTCCTCTACTCAAGTGGCCAAGCAGCAGAAGTATTGGCTTCCTCCTCCTCCGTTCCGTCAGCCATATCAGCAGAAGAGCAAAGGTGGCAGTGGTTCTTCCCACCCACCCAACCCTGGCTTTCAGAACAAGACTTCGTCTCAAGCTCCAAGATCGAGTGCTCTGTATCACCGTCCGCTTTCAGAGGTCATGTGCAACAAGTGCCAACAGAAGGGTCACTATGCCAACAAGTGTTTCAACCAGAGGCGCCTTCCTCCTCCTCCTCCTGTCAGATCGGCAAGTACAGCTGTGGTCAAGCATAACCCCAAGTACGCCAAGGTCAATATGGTGAATGCAGCTCAGGCAGAGGATTCATCAGATGTCATCATGGGTAACCTTCCTGTTAACGATGTTCCTGCAAAAGTTCTTTTTGACACTGGTGCATCGCATTGCTTTATCTCGAGACCTTTTGCATCTAAGCATGGGTGGTTTTCTCAAGTTATGCATAAGCCATTAGCAGTTGTCTCTCCGGGGAAATGTTTGCTCGCTAACTACGAGGTTCCAGATATTTCTATCTCGATGGGTGATTTCAAGTTTCTGGCTTCTCCAATGATCCTTGGTAACTCGGATATTGATCTTATTCTCGGAATGGATTGGCTTTCTAAGCACAAGGCGCATCTTGATTGTGCAGCCAGGCAGATTCAATTGACTCATTCGTCTGAGGATGTAATTGTCTTTGCCGCTCGTGATGATACTATCCGTCTGTTTTCTCTCAATGAGAAGGGAGAACTCGATGCCATCTCCCAAATTCCAGTCGTTTGCGAATATCAAGACGTCTTTCCGGAAGAGCTTCCAGGAATGCCTCCGCACCGGCCAGTTGAATTCGTTATTGATCTTGAGCCCGGCATGGAACCTGTGTGCAAGTGTCCTTACAAGCTCGGACCTGAAGAGTTGAAGGAGCTGAAGAAGCAACTCGATATTCAAGAGAAAATGGGTCTCATCCGGCCTAGTTCTTCTCCATGGGGTTGTGGTGTTCTTTTTGTGAAGAAGAAGGATGGAACGGACCGACTTTGTGTTGATTACCGTCCATTGAACAAGAAGACCATCAAGAACAAATACCCACTTCCCAACATCAACGAGTTGTTCGAACAACTCAAAGGTGCCCAAGTATTCTCCAAGCTTGATCTCCGTATGGGTTATCATCAGATTCGAATCCATGAGCAAGATATTCCCAAGACGGCTTTCAGGACAAGCTTTGGTTCATATGAATACACTGTCATGTCTTTTGGCCTCGTCAACGCTCCTCCGACGTTCTCTCGCATGATGAACTTCATCTTCAACGCCTACACAAATGACTTCGTTTTGGTCTATCTCGACGACATTCTTGTTTTCTCGAAGAACAAGGAAGATCATGCCAAGCACTTGCGTTTGGTTCTCGATAAGTTGAGGGAACATCAGTTCTACGCCAAGTTCTCCAAGTGTGAATTTTGGCTCGATGAGGTTCTTTATCTTGGTCATATCATCTCTGCCAAGGGCATTGCCGTGAATCCTGAGAAGGTGTCTGCAATTGTGAATTGGGAACCTCCTCAGAACGTGAAGCAACTCCGTAGCTTCCTCGGTCTCGCAAGCTATTGCCGAAGATTCATTGAAAACTTTTCTAAGATCGCGAAGCCTCTCTCAAATCTTCTTCAAAAGCACGTCAAGTACGTTTGGTCTCTGGAGTGTGATATTGCTTTCAACACTTTGAAGGAGAAATTGATCACTGCTCCAGTTCTGACTCCGCCTGATGAATCCAAGTCGTACGAGGTCTTTTGTGATGCCTCTCTCCAAGGTCTTGGCGCAGTATTGATGCAAGAGAAGAAAGTTGTTGCTTATACCTCTCGCCAGTTGAAGCCTAATGAGAAGAACTACCCCACTCATGATCTCGAGTTGGCGACAGTTGTGCATGCTCTGTTGACTTGGAGACATCTCTTATTGGGAAGAAAAGTGGACATTTTCACTGATCACAAGAGTCTCAAGTACATCTTCACTCAGCCTAATCTCAACCTCAGGCAAACTCGATGGGTCGAAATGATTCAAGAGTATAATCCGAGTATCGAGTATACTCCAGGCAAGGCCAATGTGATTGCTGACGCATTGAGCAGAAAGGCTTATTGCAACAGTCTGATTCTTAAGCCTTATCAACCCGAGCTTTGTGAAGCTTTCCGCAAACTTAACCTGCAAGTTGTTCCTCAAGGTTTCCTCGCCAACCTTCAAGTCTCTCCTACCTTGGAAGACCAGATTCGCCAAGCCCAGCTTCTTGATGCTATGGTGAAAAAGGTGAAGATTGGGATTGCCAAGAGTCAACCCAAGTACAAGTGCTACCGCCTTGATGACAAGGACACTCTCTTCTTCGAGGATCGTATTGTTGTACCCAAAGGTGACCTCCGTAAAGTGATCATGAACGAGGCTCACAATTCTCTCCTCTCCATTCACCCCGGGAGCACGAAGATGTATCAGGACCTTAAGCAAGCTTATTGGTGGACTCGAATGAAGCGTGAGATTGCTCAATTTGTGAATGAATGTGATGTCTGCAGAAGAGTGAAGGCAGAACACCAAAGGCCAGCTGGTCTCCTCCAACCTCTTGCCATTCCAGAATGGAAGTTTGACCACATTGAGATGGACTTTGTGACTGGGTTTCCAAAGTCCAAGCGTGGCAATGATGCAATATTCGTTGTCATCGACAAACTCACCAAAGTGGCTCACTTTCTGCCTATCAAAGAGTCGATCACTGCAGCTCAATTGGCGGAACTCTATACCTCTCGTATTGTCTCTCTGCACGGTATTCCACAAGTGATCTCTTCAGACCGTGGCAGCATCTTTACATCCAAGTTTTGGGATTCTTTTCAGAAGGCCATGGGCACGAACATCCGCTTCAGCACAACTTTCCATCCTCAAACTAGCGGTCAAGTCGAGCGTGTCAACCAGATTCTTGAAGATATGCTCAGGGCTTGTGTGATCTCCTTCAGCATGAAGTGGGAGGATTGTCTTCCTTATGCTGAATTCTCCTACAACAACAGTTTTCAAGCAAGTTCGGGCAAGGCCCCATTTGAAATTCTGTATGGCAGGAAGTGCCGTACCCCTCTCAACTGGTCTGAAACCGGTGAACGTCAGCTTTTGGGTAATGACTTAATCAAAGAGGCAGAGGAAATGTGCAAAGTCATTCGTGATAACCTCAAAGCAGCCCAGTCCCGCCAGAAGAGCTACTATGATAGTAAGCACCGTGATTTGGCTTTCGAGATCGGAGATCATGTTTACCTCCGCGTCTCTCCTATGAAAGGTACTCGTCGCTTCGGTATCGAAGGGAAGCTTGCCCCTAGATACGTGGGACCTTTCAAGATTGTCAGCAAGAGAGGCGACCTCGCCTATCAACTCGAGCTTCCTTCAAACTTTGCAAATGTGCATGACGTGTTCCATGTCTCTCAGCTTCGTAAGTGCTTCAAGACTCCTGACCGCACCATCCACTTCGAGGACATTGAGCTCCAAGAAGATCTCTCTTATCATGAGCACCCAGTTGCTATTCTTGAAGAGACTGAACGCAAGACTCGCAATAAGGCAATCAAATTTCTCAAAGTCAAGTGGTCACACCATTCCGACCGTGAAGCTACCTGGGAACGCGAGGATCACCTCCGTTCTGAGTACCCGGCATTCTTTCAGTCCTAGATCTCGGGACGAGATCCTTTCATAGTGGTGGAGTGTTGTAACACCCCGGATGTAACTTTCCCAATTTGTACTCCAACTCTTGCCATTTCCGGCATTAAGTTAATTTATTTTCTCGGGTTCGGGTCTTTGTCTCCATGTGTTGTTATCGTTGTCATGCATCTCATATCATGTCATCATGTGCATTGCATTTGCATACGTGTTCGTCTCATGCATTCGAGCATTTTCCCCGTTGTCCGTTTTGCATTCCGGCGCTTCGTTCTCCTCCGGTGGTCATTTCTACCTTTCTTTCATGTGTGGGGATTAAACATTTCCGGATTGGACCGAGACTTGCCAAGCGGCCTTGGTTTACTACCGGTAGACCGGCTGTCAAGTTTCGTATCATTTGGACTTCGTTTGATACTCCAACGGTTAACCGAGGGACCGAAAAGGCCTCGTGTGTGTTGCAGCCCAACACCCCTCCAATTTGGCCCAAAACCCACCTAAACCCTCTCCATCATCTAGATCGTTCGATCACGATCGCGTGGCCGAAAACCGCACCTCATTTGGACTCTCCTAGCGACCTCTATGCCTATAAATAGGTCTCTCCCCGAAAATCCGGATCCCCCCTCGTCCTCAAACCCTAAAAATTGCCCCCGCGCCGGCCGGACACGTCCGTCCGGGCCGGACGCTTCCGCCTCCGCCAACCGGGAGCTGCCACGTGGCGCCCCCGGACCACTTCGCCGCCTCAGGCGCGCGCGGCCCGCTCGGGCCCGTCCCCGGCCCCCACGGGCCCAGCCGCCGCCACCCGCCTCCTCGCGCCGCGGCCGCCCGACCCCGCCCGGCCGAAGCCAGCCGCCGCCTCCATGCCGCTCGCCGCCGCCGGCCGCTCCCCGCCATGCTCGCCGCCGCCGCACCGCCTCCCGCGGCCACCATCGCCGCCCGGGCCCGCGCCCCTCGCCGCCCCTACGTCTCGCGCCCGGCCGCGCCTCCTCGGGCCGCGCCTCGTCGCCGGTGCCCCAGCTCCGGCTTCCCCAACTCCGGCCGGCGAACTCCGGTGAACAGTGCCCCGACCGCGCCTCGGATTCCGTGCAAACCCTAGATCTGGAGGTTAAAAATTCGTCTTAAGTCCCCGAGATTTCAGATCCATATGCTCATGTTCATGGCCTCGTAACTTTGCATCCGTAGCTCCGATGTGGGCATATAGCATATCAAAATGTTCATCTCAGAGAGTACATCATTTCATTCCATTGCATCGTTTCAATTTGTGTTCATATTGAAGCCCGAAATGCTGTTAGAAGAGGGCTACTTGAGTTAATTGTCAGATCTGCTACTCTATTTAGCTTTTTGTCATTTTTGCCATGATTATTGTGTGCATGATATGCCCTGATGCTCTACATATGTTTTGTTAAGGGTTTTGTCATCTTTCCAGAGGTGCAACCCATGTATTTTTTTGATGTGTGTGGTGACTAGCATAAGCTTGCAAAGTGGTGCACTTGTTAATTCCGATTTCAGGGACTTAGCATTTCCACTAAGTCCTTGATCTGTTTATCTCATGATGCCATATGTTCACGTTGTTTCCTAGAGATCCGTGCCTCTTTTGAGGATGATCAGTAAGGATGTTTTTTTATTATTGTAGTTCTCTATCCATCCATGTCTTTGTTTGCAATTATGGAGCGACCTAGCTTGAGTCAATCGAGCTCTACTTTTGCTACTTTGTGAATCTGGGCAGATTGTCAACTTGTTTGCAATTTTGCCGATGATGTTGTAGTTGATCCGTGCATGCTATGCTATTGTTCTTGCCATGTCTAGCTTGCATTTAGTGTAATCTTGATGGGTGTATGCTTAGATTATCATGACTTGCACCGTAGTGAGTGCATCGAGCTCGTAAACATGCCTACTTGATATCTGTTTTCAGCATGCTCCAGTTTTCACTAAGTCTGAAAACTGATTATGTTTTTGCTATGTTCACATGCTTGCAATTGAATTTTCTGATCCCTTTTGGCTCAAGGTCACTAAGGGACTTTTGTTAAGCTCTTTGAGTAGCTCGATGCCATGCTTTACTTTGCCATGTTCAGGTCCTGTAGCATGTAGTTTTGTTGCTCCGAAGAGAGCTACCTGATCTGAAATTCCAGACAAGTGTTAATTTCACTAAGTCTGAAATCTGTTTGCCATATGCATTTTTTGCCATGCTTGTTTGAACCTGTTAATGGATGAATTGGCCGTAGCTCAGTGCTAGACTTTTGTTAAGCATCTTGAAGGCATCCCTGCCATGTATTTTTTTGTCATCTTTGGGTGCTGTAGCATGTTCATCTCATTGCATTTAGATGCCTACTTGCTGTAAATCGCAGACCGGTGTCATATTTGAATCGCTTGTCATTTCCAAACCGTAACTCCGATTCCGGCGTTCTTTATATCGTTTTCAAGCGATTTCATCTCATCTTTCCAGTGACACACTTGGATTTCCATGTTGAGGCCAGGTTCATGCATTCCTTGTCACATCTTGCATATGCATCCCGCATCGCATCCCGCATAGCATATCATATTTGCATCGTATCGTTTGTTCCTTGCACGTGGTTGATTGTGTCCTTGTTGCTTGTTTGTCTTGTTTGGGTAGAGCCGGGAGACGAGTTCGCTAACGAGGAGCCCGTTGAGTTTGCTTTCGAGGATCCAGTCAACTCTGACAACTGTGCCGGCAAGATGATCATACCCTCGAAATCACTACTATCTTTGCTATGCTAGATTGCTCGCTCTTTTGCTATGCCAATGCTACGATGCCTACCACTTGCTTTCAAGCCTCCCAAATTGCCATGTCAAACCTCTAACCCACCATGTCCTAGCAAACCGTTGTTTGGCTATGTTACCACTTTGCTCATCCCCTCTTATAGCGTTGCTAGTTGTAGGTGAAGATTGGAGGCTGTTCCTTGTTGGAACATTTATTTACTTGTTGGGATATCATTATATTGCTATGTTATCTTAATGCATCTATATACTTGGTAAAGGGTGGAAGGCTCGGCCTCTCGCCTAGTGTTTTGTTCCACTCTTGCCGCCCTAGTTTCCGTCATATCGGTGTTATGTTCCCGGATTTTGCGTTCCTTACGCGGTTGGGTTATAATGGGAACCCCTTGATAGTTCGCCTTGATTAAAGCTTTTCCAGCAATGCCCAACCTTGGTTTTACCATTTGCCACCTAGCCTTTTCTTTCCCTTGGGTTCTGCAGATTCAAGGATCATCTTTATTTTAACCCCCCCGGGCCAGTGCTCCTCTGAGTGTTGGTCCAAACTGTCAGCCGCCGGTGGCTACCAGGGGCAACTCTGGGCTGGCCTACCAGAAGTTTAGACAATCTGAGTGTGCCCTGAGAAAGAGATATGTGTAGCTCCTATCGGGATTTGTCGGCACATTCGGGCGGTGTTGCTGGTCTTGTTTTAACCTATTGAAGTGTCTTGAGTAACCGAGATACCGAGTCTGATCGGAACGTCTTGGGAGGAGGTCTATTCCTTCGTTGACCGTGAGAGCTTGTCATGGGCTAAGTTGGGACTCCCCTGCAGGGATTTGAACTTTCGAAAGTCGTGCCCGCGGTTATGGGCAGATGGGAATTTGTTAATGTCCGGTTGTAGATAACTTGAACCATAACTTGATTAAAATGAATCAACTGAGTGTGTTACCGTGATGGCCTCTTCTCGGCGGAATCCGGGAAGTGGACACGGTGTTGGAGTAATGTTTGCGTAGGTTGCTCTCTAGTTTCTCGCTCGCGCTTTGCCTCCTCTTCTCGCTCTCTTTTGCGAATAAGTTAGCCACCATATTTGCTAGTCGCTTGCTGCAGCTCCACATATTTTACCTTGCCTTACCTATAAGCTTAAATAGTCTTGATCGCGAGGGTGCGAGATTGCTGAGTCCCTGTGGCTCATAGATTACTATTACACCAGATGCAGGGCCTGATGATTCCGCTCCAGGAGACGCGCTCAAGCTCAAGTGGGAGTTCGACGAGGACTCTCAACGTTACTATGTTTCCTTTCGTGATGATCAGTAGTGGTGCCCAGTTGGGGGTGATTGGGACCGTGTCGCATGTTGGGTTATCTTTTATTTTGGCGCCGTAGTCGGGACATGAGTGTTTGGGTGATGTAATGTTATTTATGTACTTGATTGACGTGGCGAGTGTAAGCCAACTATGTTATCTCCCCTTTTATTATCATATTACATGGGATGTTGTGAAGATTGCCTAACTTGCGACATATGCCTTCAATGCGATTATGTCTCTAAGTCGTGCCTCGACACGTGGGAGCTATAGTCGCATCGAGGGTGTTACAGGGTCCTCCCAATTCGGCCTTCCCCCTTTCATATTCCTATTCAGAGTAGGAAGGGAAGAGGGGGAAGGGGAATCCTATTCCCTTTTTCCTTTCCTCCTTCCCCTTTTCTACTCCAATTTGGCCAGCCCATATGGGAGGGGCGCACCAGCCCCTTAGGGGCTGGTCTGTCCCCCTCTTGGCCCATTAAGGCCCATATAGTTGCCAGGGGGATGCCCGAAACCCCTTCCGGCGATCCGATATGCACCCGGTACCCCCGGAACACTTCCGGTGTCCGAATATGATCGTCCAATATATGAATCTTTACCTCTCGACCATTTCAAGACTCCGATTCATGTCTGTGATCTCATTTGGGACTCCGAACAACATTCAGTCACCAAATCACATAACTCATATAATACAAAATCGTCATCGAACGTTAAGCGTGCGGACCCTACGGGTTCAAGAACTATCTAGACATGACGGAGACACCTCTCCGGTCAATAACAGCGGAACCTGAATGCTCATATTGGTTCACACATATTCTACGAAGATCTTTATCGGTCGTACCATAATGACAACATACATTATTCCTTTTGTCATCGGTATGTTACTTGCCCGAGATTCGATCGTCGGTATCTCCATACCTAGTTCAATCTCATTACTGGAAAGTCTCTTTACTCGTTCCGTAATGCATCAACCTGCAACTAACTCATTAGTCACATTGCTTGCAAGGCTTATTATGATGTGCATTACCGAGAGGGCCCAGAGACACCTCTCCAATACTCGGAGTGATAAATCCTAATCTCGATCTATGCCAACCCAACAAACACCTTCGGAGATACCTATAGAGCATCTTCATAATCACCCAGTCACGTTGTGACGTTTGATAGCACACAACATATTCCTCTGGTATCCGGGAGTTGCATAATCTCATAGTCAAAGGAATATGTATGACATGAAGAAAGCAATAGCAATAAAACTTAACGATAATTATGCTAAGCTAACAGATGGGTCTTGTCTATCACATCATTCTCCTAATGATGTGATCCCGTTCATCAAATGACAACACATGTCTATGGTTAGGAAACTTAACCATCTTTGATTAACGAGCTAGTCTAGTAGAGGCTTACTAGGGACACAGTGTTTTGTCTATGTATCCACACATGTATCAAGTTTCCGGTTAATACAATTCTAGCATGAATAATAAAAATTTATCATGATATAAGGAAATATAAAATAACAACTTTATTATTGCCTCTAGGGCATATTTCCGTCACATCATTGGTTGCTTTTAAGAACCCATGCTCTTGCTCTAGGTTGAGCTTTTCAAAATATAGCTTCTCATGAGTCTTTAAAAGCTCTCGATAATCTTCTAAGGTAGTTTCATGAGCTAACTTAAGAGTGTTTAGTTCTTTAGTTAGACGCTCAATCACCTTCTTACCATCGTCATTTGTTTTATCTTGATTAGCATGATTAATAGAAAGTTCACCATAGTTTTCATCACTAGAGTTGTCAACAAGTAAATCATCATCACCTAGCAAATCATCTTCATCACTATTGAAATCAACGTATTCGGGGTGTGATACCTTTGGGCCTTTAGCCATGAAGCATCTTACAATTCCTTCATTTGGTGAGTCAAATATGTCATAGGAGTTGGTTGACACAAGTGCTAGACCGGCAACACATTCATCTTGAGTATATTCGGTGTCGGAGTGATAACTTCTTTCGGAGTGGTTGTCGGAGTCGGAACCGGATACACATTCACCAACATGAGCCTGATGTCTTCGTTTTGTATAGCTCCTTGATGAATTTTCCTTCCTTTCCGAGTCCTTGCTTCTGCGAGAGGTTCTTCGTTCATAACGATCATCTCTACTCCTTTTTTCTCTTGGAGGTGATTCTTCCCTTTTACTTCTTCTTTTAGGTGAGTCTTCTCTTCTTTTGTAGGGAGTGTATACTCATTGGAGTAGTTTCTGGGTCTTCCACAATTGTAGCAATTACGTTCACGACTAGAAGATCTTTTGTCATTGTAGGACCTTGACTTGGAACTTCTTTCTTTGATTCTACTCTTGTAGAACTTGTTGAAGTTCTTCACCATTAAGCTCAATTCCTCATTGAAGACTTGTTTCTCACTTGATGATGTAGGAGCATCACATGAGGCTTTGTAAGCACCACTAGACATGTTGTGAATCTCTTCTTTATCCTTGAGTGACATATCATGAGCAACAATTCTACCAATGACTTCCGTTGGCTTGAGATCTTTGTAATTGGGCATAATTTGGATTAATGTGCACACGGTGTCATATTTTCCATCCAAGGCTCTTAGGATCTTCTTGATGATGAATCCGTCGGTCATCTCTTCACTTCCTAAGCCGACAATCTCATTTGTGATGAGAGCAAGCCTAGAGTACATTTCAGCGACACCTTCACCATCCTTCATTTTGAACTTGTCAAGTTGACTTTGAAGCACATCCAATTTGGATTCCTTGGCAAAGTCGGTACCTTCGTGCATATCAATCAAAGTATCCCAAATTTCCTTTGCATTCTCAAGACAACTAATTTTTTTGAATTCTTCGGGCACAATCCGTTGAAGAGGATATCGCAAGCTTGAGCATTGTATTGCAACATCTTCAATTCTTCCATGGTAGCTTCATGGTTTGGTTCTCTCCCACTAAAGAATTCACCTTGCAAGACAATGCACACAATAGCCGAAACGGCGGGGTTATGTCCAAGAATATGCATTTTCATCTTATGCTTCCAACTAGCAAAATTAGTACCATCAAAGTAAGGACCTCTACGGTGGTAATTTCCCTTGCTAGACGCCATACTCTCCTAGGTTGTGAAATGTAACGCCCTCGATGCGGCTATATCTCCCACGTGTCGAAGCACGACTTAGAGGCATAACCGCATTGAAAGCAATGTCGCAAGTGAGGTAATGTTCACACAACCCATGTAATACATAAGGGACAGAGATACATAGTTGGCTTACAATCGCCACTTCACACAATACATGAATAAAGCATTACACAGATACAATCAAGGTCCGACTACGGAACCAAAATAAAATAAGACTACCCCAAATGCTACACAGATCCCCGATCGACCCCAACTGGGCTCCGCTACTGATCAACTGGAAATGGAACAACACAAAGGACAAGATCTTCATAGAGCTCCTCTTTAAGCTTGGTTGCGTCATCTGCACGGTATCCTCGGCACCTGCAAGCTGGTTTTGGAAGTATCTGTGAGTCGCGGGGACTCAGCAATCTCACACCCTCGCGATCAAGACTATTTAAGCTTATAGGAAGGGTAAAAGGTATGAGGTGGAGCTGCGGCAAGCACTAGCATATATGGTGGCTAACATACGCAAATGAGAGCGAAATGAGAGCTAACTACTTACGTTCAAGCATAACTCCAACACCGTGTTCACTTCCCGGACTCCGCCGAGAAGAGACCATCACGGTTACACACGCGGTTGATGCATTTTAATTAAGGTAAACTTCAGGTTTTCTACAACTAGACATTAACAAATTCCCATCTGCCCATAACCGTGGGCACGGCTTTCGAAAGTTCAAATCCCTGCAGGGGTGTCCCAACTTAGCCCATCACAAGCTCTCACGTTCAACGAAGGATATTCCTTCTCCCAAGACAAACCGATCAGACTCGGCATCCCGGTTACAAGACATCCTCGACAATGGTAAAACAAGTCCAGCAACACCACCCGAATGTGCCGACAAATCCCGATAGGAGCTGCACATATCTCGTTCTCAGGGCACACTCAAATAGGTCAAGCTACGAGTAAAAACAACCCTCGAGTTTCCACGAGGTGGCCCCGCAGGCTGCCTGTTTCGGACCAACACTTAGAGAAGCACTGGCCCGGGGGGGGATTAAAATAAAGATGACCCTTGAGTCCACGAAACCCAAGGGAAAAAGAGGCTAGGTGGCGAATGGTAAAACCAATGTTGGGCATTGCTGTAGGAGTTTTATTCAAAGCGAACTGTCAAGGGGTTCCCATTATAACCCAACCGCGTAAGGAACGAAAAATCCGGGAACATAACACCGATATGACGGAAACTAGGGCGGCAAGAGTGGAACAAAACACCATGCATAAGGCCGGGCCTTCCACCCTTTACCAAGTATATAGAAGCGTTAATTAAATAAGAGATATTGTGATATCCCAACAAAATATCCATGTTCCAACAAGGAACAAACTCCAATCTTCACCTGCAACTAACAATGCTATAAGAGGGGCTGAGCAAAGCGGTAACATAGCCAAAGAACGCTTTGCTAGGATAAGGTGGGTTAGAGGCTTGGTTTAACAATATGGAAGGCATGATAAGCAAGTGATAGGTATCGCAGCATAGGCATAGCAAAAGAGCGAGCAACTAGCAAGCAAAGATGGAAGTGATTTCGAGGGTATGGTCATCTTGCCTGAAATCCTGCAAGGAAGAAGAACGAGTCCATGAAGAAGACAAACGGACGTAGTCGAACGGATCCTCACAATGCAACGTTATCGGAACCAACCCGAAGAAGAACACCGGAAAGAAGCAAACAACATAGTAAACAACCACGACATAAGCATGGCATGATGCACAACCAAGTATGATGCATGTCTGGTTTAATGAAGCATGGCATGGCAAAGTGCACAAACAACCCTACAAATTAAGTGGAGCTCAATATGCAACTCCGTTGCATATTGACGAAACACCACGTGACTTATTTAGTTCGATCTTGTTTATGTACCCGACAATATTAGATGTTGTTAGCATGGCAAGAGGTAGAAGCATAAGAAAACTACCTATCTAGGCAAGTTTAAATGAGGCCGGAACAACAAAACAACAAGTCCGGAAACTCCTCATGAGCATATTATAGATTTGGTACTGTTCTGCCCTAAACCATATTTTAGAGTTGTTAAACATGCAAAGTGATGCCACCATGATAAACTAGACATTTTTCTACCCCAATTATTTATAAAGTTTGTTAAATTTGGAGCTACGATTAAAAAGTTATAAAATAAAGCATTTTAACAAGTTATTTAAGCAAATTTAAACAAACAGCATTTTAAACTTTTTAAACATAGATGAAAGTTGGATATAATGAAACTAGATGAAAAACTAAGCATTTTTCATATATAATTTATTTAGATCCGATGCACGGATAATTAGTTATTATATGCATGTTGACTAGGGACTTTTCTGCAAATTTGGAGTCTCAGGATAAATACACAAATTCGCAGACGCTGGAAAAACATGATATGGGCCGAAACACGAACCGGGCCAACAGCAGGAAAGGAAGGTGGGGCGCTGGGTGTGACTGCTCACCCTGGGCCGAGGCCCATCTTGAGGAGAGGTAGGCCGGCCTTGGTGGTGCTGGGCTTGGAGGCGGTTGAGGCCTGGGTGGATCCACACGAGAGAAGTCAATGCGGGCGTGGTTTCCTGGCCTCGCTCGATGCAGAGGAAGCAGACAGAGGAGGCGAGACGCGGGGCGGCTTCAGGCGATGCAGGGCGCGGCGGCGGATGGGGCTCGATGGACTCTGGCGATGTGGGAAGCAGAGGAGGCCAAGGCGCCATGGCAGGGGCGCTTGCAGGGTCTTGTCGATCCATTCGGCGAGTCAGATCACGGCGACGGCAGCGTAGCCATTCCTTCGCAGCGGCGTGGGACTTGGCAGCGGGCTCGGCACAGCAGGACGACACCAGGCGACGAAGGACGACGAGGAGGGCGCGAGGCAGGGCTCATGGTTCCGCTGGTGCTCCGTCGACATCAGAGGTCTCCGGCAAGCTCGAGGATGGGAGAAAAAGGAGGTGCCCATGGACGAGCTCCTGCTCGTTTCGGCGGCCAGCAGGCGCGGAACTGGGGCGCCTCGGTCTGGAGCAGGGAAGGCAGAGGTCGGTGACGCGTCTGAGGCGAGGGAGGAGCGCGGGCGACACGCTTGAGGGCCAGCACGGTGGCCTCCATGGCCGGCGGCCATGCAGTTCGCGCAAGGTGAAGGGCGCCATGGCTCGATCTGTTGCAAGCAGAGGAAGAAAATGAGGAACGAGGGAAAGTAGAGGGAGGGAGGAAGGAGAACAGAGCGCGAGGCACACATCTCCGTCACGGCGGCGCTCCAAATGGCGGCGGCCAGCTCGTTCTGGTTGGAGGGAGGAGCTCGGGCGCGTGAGGGAGCTGTTCTCCGGTGAGCAGAGGCGCGGCAGGGGGGTCCATAGCGCGTGGGCTTGAGGCTGCGAGGCCCTGGTGGCGCGGTCGCCGGCGATGTGGAGGCGCTGGCTTGCTGGACTTGGGCGTCGGCGGGGATTGACAGGAGTGGTGCTCACTAGTTGGTGGATCGAGGGAATCCATAGGAGAGCACCGATTGGGGGGAATTGGATGGATCAGATCTGGGGGAATCCCGAGAGAGTGGCGGCGGCGCTAGGTAGGATCCCTAGAAATTAGGGATCCGGTCTCAGTTTAGACTAGTATATATAGCGGGTAGGTTAGGCTAGGGGCTAACTCGTCCATCCGATCATAATTGGACGGTCGCGAATAAATAGGTTAGGGGGCCCAAATAAAGAAACGGAGACGTTTTGTAGATGTTTGGGGTTGATCCGGACACAGCGGTGGCGATAGTCCGGGTCGGGTCCGGGACAACTATCGGACGCGCGCGCGAGGAGGCCGTGGGCTGACGAGAGAGCTTAGGTTGGATCTGGCGGTAGGTAGTGGACTGTGTAGACGGTCTCGAGCTGAGAGAAGAGAAGAGAGGGAGGCCCGACGACTGTTTCCGGAGACCGAAAATGTCCGACGTTAGACCGACTATAATGCCGCTATAGTTTAACGGTTGGGCTATCAAACAAACTCCGAATGCGATGAAACTTGGTAGGCGGCCTACCTACAACATAACAAGACCACACGCCAACTCTCCTCCCAATCTGAGAACATTATCCAGCCACTTACAAAATAATATTTCGGACGTGCCGCGGGCTCGGGCAAGTGTGGTTGGACTCAGAACGGACAACGGAAGGAACGGGGAGACCCGGACGAATGCAAGTTTCGAAAACATGATGATGCAATGCACATGATGACATGGCAAGATGCAACACGCAAGCAAATGACAAGGCAACAACATCGAATAACTGAAAGACACCTGGCGCAACGGTCTCGGGGCGTCACATGAAACCAAGGCTATGATTACCAAAGCTATGGAAATCAAGGCAAATGGAGACCAATGCTCTAATACCACTTATAGGATCGAAAGTATGTCTAGAGGGGGGGGGCGTGATTAGACTACTTGACCAACTAAAAATGTAGCCTTTTCCCAATTTTAACTCTTGGCAGATTTTTGCACCTTAACACAAGTCAAGCAATCAACCTACACATGCAATTCTAAGAGTATAGCAGCGGAATGTAAATCATTGCATATGAAGGTAAAGGGGAGGAGTTTGGAGGGAGAAAACGCAATGTAGACATGGAGATTTTTGGCATGGTTCCGATAGGTGGTGCTATCGTACATCCACGTTGATGGAGACTTCAACCCACGAAGGGTAACGGTTGCACGAGTCCACGGAGGGCTCCACCCACGAAGGGTCCACGAAGAAGCAACCTTATCTATCCCACCATGGCCATTGCCCACGAAGGACTTGCCTCACTTTGGTATATCTTCACGAAGTAGGCGATCTTCTTGCTGTTACAAACTCCTTGGTTCAACTCCACAATCTTGACGGAGGCTCCCAAGTGACACCTAACCAATCTAGGAGACACCACTCTCCAAAAGGTAATAGATGGTGTGTTGATGATGAACTCCTTGCTCTTGTGCTTCAAATAATAGTCTCCCCAACACTCAACTCTCTCTCACAGATTTGGATACGGTGGAAAGAAGATTTGAGTGGAAAGCAACTTGGGGAATGCTAGAGATCAAGATTCTTGTGGTTGGATTGGAATGTCTTGGTCTCAACACATGATTAGGTGGTTCTCTCTCAGAAAATGAATGCTGGAAGTGTAGGCACGTTCTGATGGCTCTCTCTCTAATGGGGAGGAGGGTGGAGGGGTATATATAACAAAATCTAACCGTTACCCACCATTTACCAAACTCGGTGGGACCGAATACTAAAACTCTGTTAGACCAATATGGTTCAAAATGTGAACGTTAGGCTTTTCGGTGGGACCGACAAGATCAACTCAGTGGGACCAATGCGTTAGGGTTAGGGCATAACTTGATCTCGGTTTGAATGATTACTTCAACTCAGTGAGACCGATTTTAGTAATAAGCAAACAAAGAGTTGTTCAGGCAAACTTGGTGGGACCGATCGCTCATTTCGGTGAGACCGAAACGTTACAAAAAGGAAACAAAGAGTTTGCATTGTGAACTCGGTGGGACCAATCGCTCATCTCGGTTGGACCGAAGTGTTACGAAGGGAAACAGAGAATTTGCAATCTCATCTCGGTGAGACCGAGATCCCTATCAGTGAGACCGAACTGATTAGGGTTTCTGGCTATGGCTGTGTCAAGTGAGCTTGGTTCCGCCGGATGGATCAGAGCGGTGGGGCCAAGTTTGACTTTAGGTTTAGGACATATGTGGAAATGAGAAAGTGGTTGAGGGCTTTTGGAGCATATCACTAAGCATTTCGAGCAAGCAAGCCAGTAAGCAACACCTCATCCCCTTTTAATAGTATTGGCTTTTCCTATGGACTCAATGTGATCTTGGATCACTAAAATGAAAATATAGATTCTTGAGCTTTTGCCAATATGTGTGCTTAGCATTTTGAGGGGTCCACATCTCTAGTCCATGCCATGCCAATCATTGAACTTTCTAAAATGATTATCTTGAAAGAATATTAGTTCAATGAGCTATATGTTGTTATGAATGACCAAAACCACCCAGGGATTAGTTTCACTTTCACCTAGTCGGGTTTCCCATGGCTAGGTATAGTTGGCGCCACACGACGCTAGGAGGAGCCCTCAACGGAGAGTCGGAGACCTCCTAGTTCTGACCTCACATACCCCTAAAAATATTGTGATCTCCACGTGCATCAACTAGTTCGCTTGATAACTGGCCAATCCTATTTGTCACCCATGGGCGGCAAATAGATGTTGCTTCGCTGAAGGCCTACCCCCCCGCGCCACAGTTTGGGCTGACGCATGGTTGGGATTCACCGTTTCTTCTCTTCTCTTTTCTTTTTTTCCTTTTTCTTTTTTTCTTCTCTTTTTGTTTCTTTTCTTTGTTCTTTTTTTTATTTTTTACTTTATTTTCTCTCTATTTATTTTGGGTATTAATACAAAAGTTTAGTGTAGGCACAAGCATCATTGCCGCATTGTAGACTCATCACAAGCCTCTTCCACAAGCAACAAGCATCGTAAACTCATCACAGGCCTCTCCCACAAGCAACAAACAACGTAGCCTCATCATAAGCCTCTACCACAAGCAAAAAGCATCATAGGATCATCACATAGCCTCTCCCACAAGCAACAAGGAACATAGCCTCATCACAAGCCTCTCCCACAAGCAACACACATCATAGCATCATCACATAGCCTCTCCCACAAGAAATAAGCAATGTAGCTTCATCACAAGTCTCTCCCATAAGCAGCAAGCATCATAGCCTCATCACATAGCCTCTCCCACAAGCAACAAGCAACATAGCCTCATCAAGCCTCCCCCACAAGCAACAAGCATCATAGCCTCATCTTGTTCCAAAATCTTTAAGGCATTGTCATAGAATTCACGAGGGAAAATAAATCCTTGGAGGTAGCACTCCATCATTTTCAAATCCTTGGAGGTTGATCATGTTCTTCTCCTCTAGCTTGATCATCTTCTTCTTCAGGTGGAGAGAAATTCAGGTCAAAGTTCATCTTCCTGCTGC
The DNA here is from genome assembly GCF_056163025.1 of Triticum urartu. NCBI lineage: Eukaryota > Viridiplantae > Streptophyta > Magnoliopsida > Poales > Poaceae > Triticum > Triticum urartu. Next base: position 249,125,567 of record NC_141877.1, read on the forward strand.
CACATGTTGCTGCTGCTCTTGATCTTCACCAAATGAGTATGCAAACCATTTCTGCGGACATTCAACAGAATTTTTGAGTATCCAAAGTTTGTTTATGATCATAATCAACAAAATATGGAGCAAACTTATTATCCCATATGGTGCAAAGTTTATTAAAAGTTTCCATATGGAGTAGAGTAAGTGTAAGTTTATAAGTTTATGGTTGCAAAGCAAGTTTAAGTTTAAGTTGAAATCAAACTTTCAGAATTTGTTAGGAATTACAGTTACAGATTTTGCTACAGTTAACTCTAACTCTGAAAGTTAACTCTAGACTTTTTTACAGTAAATTCAGTACTATGAAAATCATACCGTAACTCTAAAATTTTGGTAAGTTTACTATTGAAATCAAATCCAGTAAGCTTGTTGTGCAAATGTTCAGTTAACTGCAGCACATTTAGAGTTACAGTTACAGAGGGAGTACTCAATTGCACACTGTAATTTCAGTTAACTGGAACACATTTTTCAGTATAGTGTATGCGGATTACTCCTGGTCAAAATTTGTAGGTTACATTATGTTAAAGATATCCTACTCCTGAATTTCCTACTCCAAGTATTGTACTTTAGTTTTGTTAAACTTGTTGAAATCAGCCAAACCTGTGGACTATACTTTAGTGATCTCTTGATGCATAATTCAGTTTAAACTGAAAATTCATAGTGATATACTCCAAATGAATTCATAGTGGTATAATTCAGTAAAATTCATAGTGATATCCTAGAGTAAATAGCAGAGTGTTTATGTTGGCACTCGACAACATCTGAGTTTTTCAGACACTACCTGTACTGGAACTGGAACTACTCCATGTTTAAGTTTTCTTCATCTTAAACTCAGACATCTCTCAAAATAGTAGTGTTACATCAATAGATGCAGTAGATTCAAAGTTTTCTTTATCTTAAATTTAGATTACGATCAAAGTTTTCTCTATCTTAAGCTCAAAGCAAGTTTCAGTTTATGATCATCAAATTGTTTATATCTGCAGTGTTTCAAGTGACAACAGAGCGAGTACTGGGTGAGGAGATGAACCTGGGGCAAGCAAAATTGAGAATTGTGGCAGCAATGAATACTAAAACGGCAGCTGCGCCTGTGGACGGGCAAGGAACAGCCTTGGTAGCAGGAGAGCCTAGCACCAGATCGCCTCCACCTGGGCGCGGGCGAGGAAGATCTTGGGCGAGGAGATCCTGGGTTCGCGTGGGCCAGGAGGAGCCCCTGGGATCAGTGAGTTGCCTGGTGAGACTGTGATGGCTTCGCGCTCCCCCTCCCCCTCCCCTCTCATGGTGCTCTCGCCCTCCCTCCGCCTCCCCCTTCCCCGTGCCGTACTCTCCCACCGCGGCGGGCTCCAGTGCTGCCCCCTCCCCATCGGCTAGTTTGGTGGCGCTCGCATCTTCCCCGTCTTCATGTTGTGGTCCGTGCTGTGCGGAGGCATCACGTGCTAACCACTTCTGGGCCTTGGATGAGGCCTCATCGGACTCTGATGGAGAAACGCCTGATGTGTGCGTCGGGTCATCAGCCCCAGTGGTTGTGGCATAGTCGGTGCCCTCCTGCCGCTGGCAGTTTGCTCTTGGGGTCGTGGGGGTGCGTGGCGGGTGGCATCACCGTCTGGCGTGCCGGATCTGGGCTGGGACGTGGTAGTGTTGCGGTGGTCTGTCAAGACCCTGACTAAATATGACACAACTGTTTAGTTCGTCAGTTAACTCTACGTACCGTTTTCGCAAGGATGATTCAAACAAGACTGACTATCTCCATCCAACGCACCTCAACCCTCGTACTGCTTCGCGCGATGGCGGGATGATCTGTAGCATGGATCGTTTATCGAACGGCAGTCGCCTAGTCGACTATCATTGTTACCTTTCTGGCAACTCCACCCACTCTGTTGTGCTCTCTATTTTACTTCTACCCTTGTAGTGGCTATAAAGCCAGGATCGAGAGGCTGGTAGAGGCATCTAGAGAACTATTAGGGTTTTCCCCTAGCCGCCGTGTTCCGGCTGGCGAAGCTGTTCCTCTTTCTGTAAGAACCCTAAGTGAAATCCAATCCAATTCCCCCTCCATTCTTGTTGTTCCTATGAAATTCATGAGCAGCTTAAGACCCAAAGAAGCTCGAGCCTTACAATTGGTATTCAGAGCTGGCGGTTCTTGGTGGCATGGGAGATCTAGTAAAGGGTTTGGGCCATCCTCCTTCCTTTGTCAACCCAGATCGGTGGCGACGGTGAAGTTCCGGTGGTGTAGGCGGCGGTAGATTGTTCGGGTGTTAGAGGCTGTTGGGTAGTGGTTGCTGAAGAACACCTCTTCAGTCTAAAATCCCACCCACCCTTCCCTCTTGAACACCATCGGCGGTGCAACGATGGCGGTGGCGTTGGTGGCGGTAGGAACGATGACGTCAAGCACGGTTTGCTGCTTCTGCCATGGTAAAATTCCTCGCTTGGCTTCGTTGTTCATTTTCTTGTGTGTCGAGTCTCGAAGTGCTTTGCTCCGAGTAAACCCCAGACGGATCCAATGGGAGCACCACCAGAATCATCGACCACGACTGACTTGGAGATGTGGTCCCTCAAGTTGGATGTACAGATGCTGCAGCTGAATAGAGAGCAAGATCGATAAGAATTCCAAGTCATGTTCAATAAGAACTTTAATAATGTTCAAAAAGCCTGGCTAGAAATGCAGTCCTCTCTTACTCATCTCATCATTGCTTTACACCCAAGATATCCAGGCCCAACAACTCCCTTGGGAGCACAAGGTAGTGTCCACCAAGTTACACCCCAGTCACAAGTAAGAAATGCACCAGAAGCACTCAATACCCCCCCATAGCTGGATCTGGAGTACTTCGTGATGCAGAAATGGGCATGGAACTTCACTTGGATGGTACTGTTAAACAACCTTACAGAAATCCTCACTTTGGACAGATTAAACAACCAGTTCAAGATCTAGTGGACAAACAAGGGTAGCCATAGATGGCCCTACCTGTCCAACAACAACAACAACAACAACAACAACAACAACCTGATCAAGTGGAAGTCCCTGTAGAAGGCCAGAGAAGACTTGCTAAAGATCCACTGCTAACTGGCAGAAGAAACCAAACTCAGGTCAAGCCTGCTAAAATGAACATGCCTGAATTTGAAGGAGATAACACAGACTCCTGGATTCAAACCATGGACCTTTACTTTGACACTGCTAGAACCCCACCTGAAACTAAAACTGAGATAATAGTCACCTACTTGAAAGGACCTGCCATTGAGTGGTGGAGAGGTACTGGTTATGTTGCAGCAACTATGCCATGGTATAGGTTCTGTAGACACCTGGGGGACAGGTTATCTGAATCCTCTGTTTGTGATAATGTCAGGAGTTTTCATGCTCTCACATAGACATGATCTGTTAAGGAATATGTAATCTAGTTTGAGCAATTGATGAACTTAATGAGAAGGGATAACCCTGCACTACCTGACTCTTATTACATGAACAACTTCATTTTTGGTTTGCATGATAGCCTACAACACCTCATCCAATGTCATGAACCTCATACACTGCAAAAGGCTATCTGGTTAGTTAGAAGATTGGAACAAACTCAACCTCCTAGAAAACAAGCAGCACCTAACCAACCCCTCCCTGTCAGGAGACAAGGCAGTTTGTTCCTAACAGACCTCAGAATATCACTCCATCTGTTGTTATTAAACAAGCAAGATTAAAGGGAGTCTGCTACAAATGCAATGAAAAGTGGTTTCCTGGACATAGGAAAGTATGCAAAATGTCCCAGTAGGCACAAGTTCAAGCTCTCCAAGCCCAACTTCCTGGGGATGCTAAAATTATTTATATCACTGATTTTGAAGAAGAACTGGAAGAGATTGCTACTGAACTGCCTGACCAGAACTTACAAATTTCTATGCATGCCCTGATGGGATTCAGCATGAAAAAGTACACCTTTAATGTCAAAGTGAATATCAATAACTGCACTGCCCTTGCTCTTATTGATAGTGGTAGTACAACCACTTTTATATCTCCCAAAATTGCAGAAAAAGCATAGTGCACACTGGTACCAACAAAGAAACTCAAGGTGACAGTAGCTAATAGGGGATACTTGTCCACTGATCAAATAGTCAAAGAATGCTCTTATATTATACAAGGTCATGAACTCAAATATGACTGTAGAGTGCTGAAGTTGATGGGTTATGACATGATTTTAGGAGTTGATTGCCTTTTTCAAGCCAGTCCTATTTGGATGGATTATGAGGAATTGTTCATGGAAATTAAATTGTCTGATGGAACTAGAGCTCACATAATGGATGAAACTATATCCTCTGATCTAGAAATTCAAGATACCTCTACTGTACATAATCTAATGGAAGATGCTGTAGGAGGAGCATTCTTCTTGATCAGAACAGTGTTGGAAAAGGAGGAGGTAAACATTACAGATCCACCGCCCCTAAAGTGCAACAAGTTATCACTGAACACAAAGATATCTTTAGTGCACTTGTGGGATTGCCCCCTAAAAGAGATTGTGATGACAAAATTCCTTTGGAACCTGATGAAAAATTGTCAATATCAAGCCTTATAGGTTACCACATCACCAGAAGGATATCATGGAAGGACTCATAAAAAATGGTCAAAATAAATGGTTGATGATAACATCATAAAAGATAGTACTAGCCCCTACTCATCCCTTGCCTTGCTAGTAAAGAAGAAATATGCAAGCTGGATACTGTGCAATGATTTCAGGAAAGTGAACTCTCAAACTATGAAAAATAAGTACCCTTTGCCAATCATTGATGACCTCATTATGAACTTTATAGTGCTACAATCTTATTAATATACCTCACTAGTGGGTATCATCAGATAAGAATGTCTAAAGAAGATATCCACAAAAAAACATTTGCTACCCACATGGTACTCAATCTGCTCTATACCCTGCTATTCTTCGTGAAGATACTCAATTCTCCCTTGCTCCTGAAGATACTCAATTCTCCCTTCCTCCTGAAGATACTGCTACTATAATCAAAGAGAACTTACTGAAAGCCCAAGAAAGAATGAAATTCTTTGCTTTTTAGGAACAGATCAGAGAGAACCTTTGAAGTTGGGGATATGGTATACCTTACGATTCAACCATATAGACAACTTCATTGAGTGTCCACATGCATTTAAAATTGCATTCCAAATACTACAACCCTTTCAGAGTAATAGAAAACGTGGGAAAGGTTGCTTATAAAGTGCTGCTGCCCGAAGACTGCAAGTTACATGATACCTTTCATGTTAGTAAATTAAAGAAGCACTTGGGGCCTAATGTTGTTCCCAACCCCCAACTCCCACTACTTAATCCTGATGGGACAGTCCTGTTGGAGCTTGAGAAACTGATGGACAAAAAATTAGTTCCCCACAAGCAAGGAGATATTGCTATTCCAGTTGTCCGTTGGCTCATAAAATGGAGGAATCTACCATAAGAACAAGCTATGTGGGAAGGCTCGGGTTTCATCCAAAAGGTGTTTCCAGCTTTCCATCCTTGAGGAAAAGTCTGGTCTCCCTTCGGGGGAATGTCAGGACCCTGACTAAATATTACACAACTATTTAGTTCTTCAATTAACTATGCGTACCATTTTGCGAGGATGATTCAAACTGGACCGACCGATCTCCATCCCACGCACCTCAACCCTCGTACCGCTTTGCGCGATGGCGGGATGATCTGCAGCATGGATCTTCGATCAAAGGACAGTCGCTCAGTCGACTGTCACTGTTACCTTTCTGGAAACTCCACCCACTCTGTTGTGCTCTTTGTTTTACTTTTACCATTGTAATGGCTATAAAGCCAAGATTGAGAGGCTGGTAGAGGCATCTAGAGAATTATTAGGGTCTCCCCCTAGCCGCCATGTTCTGGCTGGCGAAACGATTCCTCTTTCTGTAAGAACCCTAAGTGAAACCCAATCCAATCCCCCCTCTGTTCTTGTTGTTTTCTGAAATTCACGAGTATCTTAAGACCCAAAGTAGCTTGGGCCTTACACGGTCTCGCCGTTCCGGCAAGTTCGCTCGCCACTCCCTGGTCACTGGCCTTCTCGGCTTTGGATCTTCGCCTACCTCTTCCATTTCCCCCTCGATGGAGGCAGCCACGCCGCCTTCCCCCTCATTGGTGCCGGAGGTGGCCCTCCTGGGCGTGCGGCTGGTGGGGGGCGGCGGGTGCCATTCCTTATGTGGCTACAACCCTAGATCTGGGGGCGAGTGGGGGTAAGCTCGAGCATGGGCTGGCTAGACTGATTGGTGGGCCGACACTTGGGCTTTGTGGGTTGTGGCCCACTCCTGTGTCAGATTTGTTGCTTTCTCTGGTGTCTTTTCCCCCTCTCTTGAGCCTGGCTAGTGTGGCAGTTCCTTGTGCCTCCCCAGCTCGGCCGGCCCTGTCTTGACCTCGGCCCTGACCTCGTGGTCTCATGTGGATACTTAAGGGGAATCTTGACCCCTGGCTAGGGTTGCCTACCTCCACTACAAAAAAGACACATCCGTGACATTTTGGGCCGAACGAATTTTTTTTGTCATACTTATGGCACTTCTATGACGATAATTGTGACAAAACCCGGTATCATCATAGATGTGGTGGGCTCCTACTTCTATGACAAAAAATCATGACAGAAAATGGGCTTTTCATCCTGGGTGGGCCGGAGACGCAGCTGCATGACATTCTTTGGGATGTCCATGATGGAAAAAACGTTGTAGAAGCGAGGGCGAGGAAAATATCGGGGTGTTCCTGGTTACGGTGGGTGGTCGGGGCCGAGCGATGCACGTTTCTCTCGTACACGCACCCACGTGGGTGCGAGGCGTTGGGCTCTAAATGAACCTGAGCGAGGCATTGGGCTCTAACTGAACCCGAGCGATTGCACTGTAGGCTACGCGTTACTAAACCCGAGCGATCGATCGATGGCTGTTAACTGAACCCGATCGAGCGATTCCTTCACTACTGCTGCTAACTGAAGCCAATCGATGCTGCCTCTGGATGATTAGTGAGCGTTGCGGGGGGGGGGGGGGGGGGGTTGGATGAACAGTTCCCGGTGGGGGTGGATGAACAGGACCCGTGGTGTTGCCTCTGGATGAATAGGACCCAGATCGATCGAGCCGGTTGGTGCTGGATGAACAGGACCCTGTGGAGGGCAGGATGAACAGGACCACCCCGTGGAGGGCATGATGAACAGTAGACGGTGGAGGGCTGGATGAGCAGTAGCCCGTGGAGGGGTGGTTGAATAGGAGCCCATGGAGAGGGCTGGTTGAACAGTAGCCGGTGAAGTAGCGCGCAGTGGAGGCTGGATGAACAGGAGCCCGTGGATGAACAGTCGCAGGTGGAGGCTAGAGGAGGTCGACGGTGGATGAACAGTAGCCCATGGAGGCTAGAGGGGGTCGACGGTGGAGATGAACAGTATCCTGTGGAGTCCCGTTTTCGGTACGCCACACCCCTCCCGATGAACAGGACCCTCGTTTCGACCGTAGCTCTCCAACACAAGTCCGTTTCCTCTGTTTTGCGGTACGCCACACCCCTCCCGATAAACAGGACCCCCGTTTCGACCGTAGGAGGTCTATTTTCTCCATTTTGCGGTACGCCAGACCCCTCCCGGTGAACAGGATCCTGTTTCGAACGTTGCCAGTCGAACACAAGGCCGTTTCCTCCGTTCTACGGTACGCCATGCCTCGTTTCCATCGGCTGTTCCGTCCAAGCCCTCCCATGAACACGACGACGCATTCCGTTTCGACCCAGCCAGTTGGCTCCCCATGAACACGACAATGACGTTGTTTCTCTGTTCCAACCCAGCCATGTACACGAGCCCTGGCCGTACGTATGCGCGAGTAGGCGTTCGAGACCCTGCCCGTATGTACGTACGTGGCCGTATTTTCTTTCTTGCACACTGGCCGCTGTACACACGTGTACATGCTACGCGCATGCCTCTACTACGACACGTGCACGCCTCTACATTGACCAGTATGTACGTACACGTTCGCGACCAGAATGACAACTCTACGTACACTTCCACCAGGTGGGTCCCGACTGTCAGGCACTTACTTGCGTGCGAAGATGTAGCTGGTGGGTCCCAGCAGTCAGGGGAAACGTTTTTTTCACGAATACAGTGGCCCATACAATGGCCCATCCGGTGGCCGTTCCTTGACCATGTTGACCACACCGCGCCGAGAGCACCAGGGCAATGGACGACGGTGAGGCCTAGGAAGGGGACGACGCGGAGCCGGGGAATACGCGGCAGCGGAAGCCCGCGCGGAGAGGAGTACGAGGGTTCACTGGTTTGGCTGCGGTGTGAGGCTGCCGTCGTCGCAGGGCCTGGCCAGCGGTGGGAATAGTAGGGGGTGGTGAGGCCTCCGCAGCAGCACAGCCGGCCACGGGAGGCAGGAGCATGCAGCACGACCGACGCTGCTTTGGGTAGCTGGAGCAACAAGACCAGAGGTTGAAGACGCACTACGACTGTTGGATGGACATCGTACGGTCACTAGAGCTAGAATCGTTCATATTGACTAAGTTGACAAAGCACTCCGTCCCCGTCAACTTAGTAGGCCCACAAGTCAGCCTCCCACCAAGGTGGGTCCCAACCAGCAGGGGGAGTATTCATTTTTTTGTGCGTAATAAGGAGGCACTTCCGATGGGTCCGAGCTGACAGCGGGGGGAACATTTTTTTCACGCAATACGGTGGCCCGTCCGATGGGTCCCTGCTGTTAGGTGGAGGAATCATTATTTTTAGCGTAATAAGGAGGCACTTCCTTGTTGCCGCCGTGGACCCGGCTGTGAGCCTCTCCACGTACAGTCCATGTCCGATGGAAGCCGTTCCTTGACCACATTGACCACGCCGCGCCGAGAGCACCAGGGCGGTAGATGACAGTGAGGCCTAGGAAGGGGACGACGCGGAGCCAGGGAAGACGCGACAGTGGAAGCCCATGTGGAGAGGAGTATGAGGGTTCACTGGTTCGGCTGCGGTGTGAGGCTGGCATCGCCACGGAATAACATGGGGTGTGGGTGAGTAGAGGGATGGCCTGACTAGCTGTGGCAGTAGTAGGGGGCGGTGAGGCCTCCGCGGCATCATAGCCGGCCACGGGAGGCAGGAGCACGCGGCACGACCGGCGCTGCTTTGGGCGGCTTGAGCAAGAAGACCAGAGGTTGAAGAAGCACTACGACCGTTGGATGGACATCCAACGACCATTGCTGCTAGTACCGTGTGTTGACTATAATAAGTTCACAATGCCTTGCATATGCGTCAACTTCTTTTTTTAGGGGACGCGTCAACTTAGTAGGCCCACAAGTGTGTGGGAGAGAACTTATAGCCCATTTGCGATTTGTAAGAATGTACAATCCATTTTTGAATTCTAATGAAATTTACTACAACCCATTTACAGTTTGTTAAAAGTACAGCCCATTTTCTAGCTAGGACAACGATTAATAATTTCAACCAACCGTTCAACACAGAACTCAATAAAATTTCCCACATTTTGATGGGATCCAAAATATTTTTATCCCGAAATTTCTAGTCATATTAAATATAAATTTGTATTACGTAAAAATCTAATGAAACATTGCGCGCGCAACAATTAAAAATTAAGACTTTCAAAATCCATAAATAATATTTTATAAACTAATTCCGTGCTTGGTGCATTTTTTATAGTTACTGCCCAGCTTTTATAATTACATCCCATTTATTATTTTTAAAGCCCATTTTCCTGTTAAACCTAATGCATCCCTCCTAAGAAAGATTTGCAGCCCAGCGGGGCGGAGAATAACAAGTTGACCTTGCCTGAGTATTCCTCAAAAAAACGTATAGCTGGGCTAGCCATTTTCATCTTGAAAAAAAATAATATCTGGGCTGGATATCTGTCCTGGGCTAGACGGGCCACAACCCACCCAGTTAATACCCTGCTCTCCTATGAACAACAACGAAAACATCGCCAAGAAAAACTCTGCAGTGCTCACACCTCAAAAACACAAATACTGCTCGAGCTGCTTGGTCCCAGTTGTCGGCCGCACCTTGTGCAATTCTCTTGTTTATTGACTACATAGGTTGACAATGGTGTAGGACCATGATGTCAGGAAACCAGGAGGAAGCAAAAAAAGTATAGTTGTACATAATAAGGAGGCACTTGCATATGTACGGCTATGGCCCTAGTGGGTCCCTACTGTCAACCAGTCAAAATAAAGTCATTTCCTGAATCCTCATGTTCATTGACCATGTTAACAATGCTTGGCGCCATGGCGAGCGCAACAACTCGAAGGACGATGGAGAGGGCCTCGCGGGCCCTATGGATGGTCTGATACAGCGCCCGCTGCTCATTCAGGAAGCCAGGATCATCGGACACCTATGAGCACCTTCGAGAGACTGAGACAGCATGAAACGGTAAGGCCGCGCTTGGGAGCTCTGGTTCATTTCACAACTGTATTAAGATACAAGTGTAATTTACTCATCATCGAAAACAACGCGTAAAATACAGGCGTAATGAAACCAAGGGCCCGAGGTCTGTAAGTAAAACCGGCGGGTTACGCGTGTAATTTGAGAGACCGGTGTATATTTTACTAGTCGAAATCGACCAACCAAGCGCTTCGCTAGAGACCATCTGCTTTTATTTACAAGCGTCAGTTTTACAAGCGGTTTTGGTCGGAAAATGACGATCCAATCACGGCCTAAGATGATGAGTTGGTCGGAAGATCATATGGTTTCACGTCTAACCTACCCGACTTGTCTTATAGGCTATGAATGAAACATAAGACGATGAACTTCTTAAGCACGAAAACAACAGAAGAGGATGATCTTCCTAACAAGCAAATCACTGGCATTAGATCGACATGCAAAACAATACGAAGCATTATTCTCAGGAGGCACGGTGAACAGCTCGTGATGCCGCATGCCACAACATTCCAAGCTCAACTTTGCAATCAAACACAAGGCCTGGCATTACATAGACAATATTCAGAACAAACTCTTAAAATATCTTACATAAGTCAACATTCATGTGACTATGCATCTCAGCAGAGTAAATATTTACTTTTGAACTGAAGACAGGAATAGGAAAAAACGATCGACGTGCTCACAACAAAGGGTGTCCCACTCAAAAATATCAAATGCATGTCTTCTGGCTAACATCAATCAGCAAAAATTGACAAGGTTTTCTAATTCCAATATATTAAACTAATGTCAACTTTGACAAGCTTTTCCCATTCAAAATATGTAATGCCTATGATTGTGGAACAGGCAGGGTTTGTCATTTGATAGTCTGGTGGCTCAAGGTGACGACGAATGATTAGAGAACCATTCGATGTATTGTGTATGATGTAGTATTATTATGGAGGACACGAACCATCTGAACATTTTGTGCAGTTCCACTAAAATCAAGCTAAGCATCCCTGTGGATTTCGTATTTATATGCTGCCAGAAAACAAAGACACATCATCACACACATGAATATTGGCCCAGTGTCAACCCACCAATCGATGGACTAACAAACTGAAAGTACGGTAAACAGATTACCATACCCAGATGCCCCATCATTGTTGCTTAGAGTGACATTGACAGACTTGGAGTCCTATCCTGGCTTCTTGGTACTTGTTTGGGCACTTGTTTGCCCAGTGTTCCTCCGAACCACAAGTAAAGAAGCCATATTTGCAGACTAGTCATGTCACCAGCGTCTACTAATACTCTGTAAAGCTTCTCGATCATTCCTTGTGTAATGTAGCGCAAACAGTGACTGCTTCTTTCTGCAAAGTGGTAAGACCAACTGGACCCACTAATGCAGCAGTTTGCCTTAGACACATTGGCTCTTTTTGTGCAGTTCAACAAAAATCAAAGTCAGAATAAAACCGAGCTTTAATTTTGATATACCTGTAAGCAACAAAAAGTATAAGGGAAACAATTACTGAGAAATAATGGTTGATGACTTGTACTCCCAGAAGAAAAACATCTACTGATCTACCTTATCTTAATGGGAAACAAAGCAGGAGAGTAGCAATTCTCAATCAGTGTGATTCATTCATATTAACTGAGATGCTATCTTAACAATGCCTTGTTTCAACATGTATAAAGAACGACAAAGCAGAAAAGTATCATTCCTAAAACAATGCGACTGATTCATTTTAACAGAGATATTATCTTAACAATACCTTGGTTAAACATGTAGAAAGAACTACAAAGCAGGATAGTACCATTTGTAAAACACTGTAACTGATATATAATAACAGAGACATTATCTGAACAATACATTTATTAAACCTGTACTCCGGCTGATCCCTAACAGGAATGGTACTCCCGCCGATCCCTAACAAGTGTTGCAGTTTTGAACTAAGATTCAGTAGTTAATTCTGAGGAAAGTAGGTACTAACCTTTCAAGACCAATATTTGAAACAACGCCTGAGGTGGATCTAAAAGAGATCTCACCACATATATGGAAATCTGGTCTCATTTTGTGCAGTTCCACCAAAATTAAGCGAAGCAAAATGTCGCAATAGCAATAAGTTGAATAGATATCCCTGTTTTAACAGAGGCAAAAAAGGAATCAATTACTGGCCAATAAAGGAGGATGAAACATGCGGCCACAAAATGGTAATCCCGATGAACCCTGGCTACTATACATGGGGAGCTGGGGAGTAGTCGCATAGAAGAAAACCCGCATGCAGCGACCTGGGGAGCTGGACCAGTACAAAAAGTTATACCTCAGGTGGGCGAGATGCCGCTTAGGCGGGCGGGCGGGATATGCCCACACGGCGACAGCGAACAAGGGCGCAGAGGACCTTCGTACGTGCCAGCGCCGGCTCCGAGAGGACGGTGCACATAGGCTTCCTCCATCACCGACAGCGACAACGTCAACGCTGCACCTCCTCACCTCCCGCAGCGGACGGGATTCAGCCGGATCTGTGACCACCGGTGAGGAGAGAGATAGTGTGGACACTGTCATCTTGTTTTGATATGGAGAGGGTGACAGAGCGAGAAGCGAGAAATTCTATCAAACAAGAGGCTATAATGGAGTAAAACAATCTCTCCATAGCAGTGATTTTAAATAGAATACGCGCGTTCCCGAAAAAAGAAACGAAAACTGGCGGACAGTTTTTTAACATACCAAGAAAGAAAACTCGATCAAAAACACGCCCCCGCTTCCAGGTCGCGAGAGTCATCGTGCGCACACACATAGACATAGACATGCATATCCGTGTTTACATAAAATTCCATTTCCATCTCCAACTCCAATCATATTTGTCCAACTGGCACATTATTTACGTTGTTAATTATATACGCGACAATCTTAACGTACAACATCTCTTGTTTGCGGGCGTCCGAACCGCTGCCACGGCCGCTCCTGACCAACCTGAACCCTCTTCATCACCTGCGCATGCTTCCTGCCCAAAACGGCCAGTGTCGCATTCATGCCTGGCCAGAGCGGACACGACCTCTCACTGGCGCCGGCATTGAAGCGGCGTGCCGGCCGAGAGAGCGTCGCCCGCGCCGCTTCCTGGTGCACGCGACTGCTCTGCGTTCAAAGGTCGCAATAGCCGGCCACAACATGCATGTAAAAAGTTCCTGGGAGTCCGTGCTACAACGAGCTGTCCTCCCCAACTCGTCAATCTCTTCCAGTAGTACTAGTACTCCATGGCGCGATCCATCGACAAGCAGGCGGGAAAGTTATCATATACTCGGTTTGCGGTGAGTGGCATGCCGAGCAACCATGTGGGGTCAAGCCCTGGAGGAGGGTGAGACACGAACGCGACATACGTGATTTAAACATTGGTTTTGCTCAATGGCGCGATCCAATGAAATGAAACGTTGGTTTCTCTCCATTTCCATGGAAACTTTCCACTCCATTTTCATTCCTTTTTGACCAACAAAGCGACATGGAGATGGAGCTACGTGGGGAGCTGCGGCAGTGGAGGAAGCTGGCTCCAAAAGGAAGATGGACTACCTGGGACGTCGGGCTGTAGCTAGAAGGGCGGTTGGGAGGCGACATCAGCCCATACCACAGTGACCCCCGATTGGGACGCATCCACTATGGATTTTCTCCCTCGCCGATGTCGACCGTGTCTACGCACAACATTGTTCCCTTCCCCCAACTGCGGGATCAGGCCGGATATGTGACCAACGGTGTGGCCATCGTCGTTCTATGCTTGTGAAGAGAGCAACCCAAGCAAGCAGGCTTGTAGCTTAGGCTCCTGCTAGTGTATATATAGTGGTTTTCTTTTTCTCTCCATATCAACCATTTTATATTGCGTACATGTCATTGAAGAGTGAAATGATGGTTGCTTCTTCTGACTAACTTACTGTGTGATTTGACTGCTCCTTTAGTGGCCCCTACACGTACCCCCCTACGTGTATGCAACAGTCACACGTACACATGGACGCAAAAACGCGCGTGACGCCCTAATGCATGCATGTCCGAGCACAGGACGGAACACACACGGTCACGCTCAAGTGCTCAACCTACACGTGCATGCACACACATACTCAGCCAGGGTGAGCTAGTGACCGTATAAACACCGGAAAATGTATACATTGAGCGCAGTGAGCGTATTATGAAGTCCACTGACCGTATTTTTGCAAATATACAGTGACAGCCAGTGTATTTATCTCGTTTGGAATTAAGCCATATTAACTGCAGAGGAGGCAGTATCGACTAGCATTACTTTGCTGTGTCCTGTCAACTTGCCGAACGAGGAGAAGCTTGCGCGCGGTGGCTTGCAGGACAAGGAGAAACTTTTGACTAATGCAAGCTGTCCTTCGCTCAGGCAGTGGACGTGCAACAGTTAATTCTGTGTCAGAGTGCCAGAAGCATACACTATACTAGTAGTACTATTATTGTTGCACTTCCTGAAGAGGCGAACAGCCAAGCACAAAGTTTACTAGTACTAGTACTATAGTCTAGAGGTAGTACTAGGAACCGGATGGAGGATCGTCTGCACTCTTATTATATTTTTAAAATGTGATAAAGCAATCTTCAACACATTTGGTTCTCTTTGAGGGTTCTCGCATGTGATAATGGAAGTTGATTGCATGGAACACTCGCCACAATTCTCGCTTAATTCTGGCTCATATCCTATTACAAATAGGAGCGCTCGGTAATATTTCCTCTTTTTTTTGTTATCCAGCATGTAAACAGGTCAGAAAACCTTGCGGCGCATCTTTGTGCAAACCGTGCTTGCTGCACTTTGAATGTGGCCGAGAGCTGGCTTGATGAAACACCTCGCTTCCTACTTATTTTTTTTGCGGGGTACCTGGCTTCCTAGTTACCAGTGTCTTGGCTGGTCGTCCTAAGAATGCTTATATATGAATAAAGCTCTCTCATTTACCCGCAAAAAATATTAAGCTATATTAACTGGAAAGGAGGGAGTATGGACTAGCACTCTTGTTGGTGTGTCCCGTTAACTTGCAGAACGAGGAGAAGCTTGCAGGACAAGGTGAAGCTCGCTTACGCCTTTTGGCTAATGCAACGTACCATCGCCCAGGAGGTGGACATGCATCAGTTCATTTGGTGTCAGATTGCCAGAGGCTTACACTATAGTACCGAACATGTGGAGTACCATCATTGTTCCACTTCATGAAGAGGCGAAGAGCCAAGTGCAAGGTTTAGTAGTACGAGTACTACTACTACTACTAGAACCACATGGTGGAGCCTCTGTACTCTTATTTTTCTTAATCTTTGATAAAGTACACATTTATTCCGGAGAAGGGCGGAAAACGGCAGCCCAACATGTAATGATGATATCGATCAACCATGCTCGAATATATCTTGACCTCCGTGCGAGCCCGTCTGTGTGTTCTCACTCCTCGTCTCTCTCAAGGAACGGCGGGTTGGCCATTTTGCCATCAATTGAGATCGGTTTGCTCACACTCCAGTCCCACATGTCAGTGATATGCCAAGAGGAGGTGCGTTGACCGATTGGCCATACGCGTACTTGGTTTTGCACCTTCATACTACTCGTCCCTCCGTCATAGTTTACAGGGTGCGCTTCATTATGATGCATTTCTCTCAATGCATTTCCACCACCAAAGAGACTTTAGACGTGTTTGGTTTAATGCTCAATTAATTAGGGTGTGGTAACCGCAATTTTCTCTCGATGTAGTACTACAGAGTGGAGTAAGTGCATGCATGTGTCTACCCGGGGTGGAAGCACTGAATGGATGTGTGTACGCATTATTTCCTCTAGTAATAGACGCCGTGCTATAACTACCAATGCTATTTTTCAGGCCGATCGCTAGTCGCCTTGGTCCCAGAGATTTTCTCTTTTTCTGAAGCGCGCTCTATAAACAGTGATGGATGGAGTAGTATGAGCGGATTCAAAGAAGAGCGTATTAATGGTTGCTTCTTCCGAGCAACTTACAGTGGGAAAGGTGGGGCTTATGATTTGACTGCTCATTACTCACTATTAATGCGGCGCAACGACCGGTCTGAGTCTCCCATGCGGCTGTGCACTACCCCCTCGGTTCTTAAATATACTCCGGAGAATTTTCTTTCTAGAGATTTCAACGAGTGACTACTCAAATATTTGTCTTTTTGGAGATTCATACGGATGTATATAGACATATTTTAGAGTGTAGATTCACTCATTTTGCTCTGTATGTAGTCACCTGTTGAAATCTCTAGAAAGACAAATATTTAGGAACAGAGGGAGTACACATACGAAGCAAAATGAGTGAATCTACACTCTAAAATATGCCCATTTGAAATTTGTAAAAAGACAAATATTTAGGAATGAAGGAGTATAATTTTGTGCATGGCACATGGACCCAGATGCCGAAGAGGCTTCTGGCAATGCTATCAAGCTTCCAGCATTTGTTTACATAATTGACATACTATACAAATAATTTTCCAGCGACATGAAATTGTACAATGGTGTGAGCTTTTAGCTTTTGTTTCATGTGTCTTGCCATCGATGCTCTTTCGGAAACAATAAAAAACTAACTTCCTTGCTAATCAGAGCTAATATTTACATCACAACTGAAGACAAAGTTGTGAGAAGGTGTTAAATTAAAATTGATCCATGCTTTCATTGGCAGCAACGTCCCCCAAGCTCTGTCTAAATCAACAAGGCATGTTGGGAAAAAAGTAGTTGTCTGGAGCATGCAACATTCCGATCATTTTGTGCAGTTCCACTAAAATAGAGATGAGCGTCCCTGTTCCAAAGATATTAAGTGTGATTACGATAATAGAGGACTGTTGATGAAACAATAAACACACAAATAGAAGCCGATCACCTTTGCAGTCTCTCTTAAGACTAACTAGTTGGAGAAGATTAGACTCGGAGTTGGATGAGGAGGATAGAGCAAAACCAATCTCCCTTTGTGCAGTCACAATGAAATGTAGAGACGTTGCCAGTGTGACATTTTGGTAGAACTGCACAAAACACTCTTAAGAAAAAAGTGATTTGTGCAGTTCACCAAAAGGTCGCAATAGCAACGAGGTGAAATGGATAGCCCTGTTTGCAAAAAAGAGGTAGAAAGGAAACAGTTACTGGCCAATAACAGTTTATGACACATGCGACGGCAAAAAAGAAGCATATTCCTTGTCCTAAGGGTAGATAACAACACGGTTGTGTTTGTCTAAAACAGTGTGAGGACGAGATTGCAATATGGAAAGTACTCCAGACGAACTACGTTTTGGGCAACGAACTATGGAAGATCCACATGCAGCGACATGGGAAGACGGGCAGTGGAGCAAGGCCAGAGGGGATACCTGGAGGTCGTCGGGATGTAACTAGGTGAGCAGCGGCGGGCGGAATCTGCCCATACCGCGGCAACGAGCAGGTGGCGTAGGCCATACCACACCGGAGCTTGGTGAGAGAGAACGGCGTGTACCGCAGATCGGGACGTGCTGCCTCGGTGCCGTCGAACGAAGAAATGATGCACGCCCTCCCTTTCCGCCGGCGGACGGGATGCGGCCGGATCAGTGACCAATGGTGAGAGAGAGAGAGAGGCTACCGCAGCCTTGTGTGAGATACTCTGAAGAGAGGCAAACCAGGCATGCAGGCTCCATTGTATATAGTGGAGCGGACTACCTTTTTCTCCATAAAAATCGTTTTATATTCTGTGTACGTGCCATTGAGCGATATAACTTTATTTAAAAATAACGCGCCAGCGCATCAAGTCGAACTTTGTTTCGTGCACGCGTGGTACACAACCTCCGTAGGTAAAGAACCGCTACACGCGTTAAAATTAGCACGTGGGCTGCCATTTCATACAGAAATGAGCTCCACCGTGTACCCGCGCAGGTGTGGCTGGGCACGAAGCGTGAGAACGTGCATGGTGCACCTATTCTCTTCTTGTATACGTACACCACCTACGTGGGGGTGTGTGAGAGAGATACAAACATAGAGAGATATAGTGTGTCGGTTCGTGAGAGTTTTTTTGGGGGGGGGTGGGTCAATAAAAAAATGTAAAATATGCAATGTGTGTGAAATAGAGTCTTGGATATATCATATATATAGAGGGGGCGATCCACGAGAAAAGAGTGGAGCTATCATCGGCTTGAGGTGTCCATAGAATCGAAGAGAGGGATGATGTGTGTGTGCGCGCGCGATCGATAAAGAGTACCATCGAATTTGTGTGTGCCCATGTCAAAGATATAGAGTGGCTGGCCAACTGGAACGTGAGAGGGGACATGTGCAGTTTGTCTCTGTGGCATGGATACCTACCTACAACGCTCAACTATTGGTGTGTGGTGGGGGGAGGGAGGCCTAATGAACTATAGAGGTACAATGGCTGGTATATGTGTGGAGGAGGAGAGAGGCCTACCTCATGTATTAAGGGAGATCGATCTACCTCATGTATTAAGGGAGATCGATCGGCATCCATGCATATGTGTAGGAGAGGAATAAGGTTGGGAGAGAGACAGAGCTAGAGTGTTGGAGGGGGTGGTAGTGGAGTTGCTTCTAACAAATGGTGGGATAGGCTTGCTAGACAACCGGAGGGCATGCCTGCAATATCAATAAGAGAGGGGATGGCTGCCTGTCTGTGCACGTGCGTGTGAGAGACGGGTCAGGAGGCATGCACGAATGATGAGGTGGGGGGCGATATGGATGTGGTAAGCAGACATAACTACATAGGAAGATCAATTGTCCTTTGCCAGAGAAAGGAGAGACATAACTTGTGAGGTACGTCGATCGATGGGGGGAGGAATAGTTAAAGTCGACCTAGGTATATGTTGGGAGATCGATCGGTATACATGCATGTGTGTGTTATAAGAAAATGAGGCACGTGGAGAAGGATAGAGAGGGATGCATCTAGGAGGTGGTGCGAGAGTCATACTATATCGAGGGGGAGAAGTGTGCGAGTACGAGATCGATGAAAAGAGTGGTGGGAGTGAGGCATGGATGGTGATAAGATAAGAGGGCAAGCTTGTGTGTTGTGCTAGGCACACCTGGCTAGAGAGGCATATCGATTGATGTGCGCCGTAAAGAAGGAGTTGGGGGGCCTACACACACTATGGGTGAACGACCTAAAGTGAAAAGACGAATTTGCGCGATGGAGCTAGAGAATGCTGAGGGAGGGTTAGAGGGATGCGGGCGTCTGCATGGACGAGAGAAAGCTAGCGCTAGCTAGCTACAAAGATAAGAGGATTGTGTGGGTGTAAAAGACGAATAGAGGATCATACTTCATTATAAAAAGCAAATTCGGATATTTGAAGAATTTATCATAGTGTTTTAAACCGACGCATGTGTGAATATATATAACGGTGATACACATGGTGTGGTTATGAATATGTTATACTACATATAATATATTTTATCTCTACTCTTATAAAAAAAACGGAGTTGTTGATGATGGTGCCATCCTGCAATATAGGCCGTCCGATTTATATCTAACGGATAGGAAGGAAACTATGACAATTTTGAAAAAATATACCCTCACCCCTCTCCATATTTGCAAATTAGGCCTCCCCTTGATCATGTTGATGTTCTGTGGAACGCATGGGCATCTTGCTAGTACTACGTATAACATATAGAACATTGATCATAATTTGGGCTATTGTGTGGCTTTTGCAGCTCAGGTCTAAATACTTGTCATAATGTAGGGGGCGGGGCACTATGCTATGTGTGATAAACACAGTGTACATGTATGGAACATGGTTTAGATTATGAATATATAGTTAGTACATCAAATGTACTATTATTTGGAATCAACATCAAGTGTATTCAAAAAATAGAATTCGAGTTCATGTAGTACACATAGTTCATATCTATCTCTATAGTAATCATGTGGTGTGTTATTAAGGTAATGCATGAATGATGGTTGAAGTTGGCAACAATCATGATTGTAGATTGTTTCTGAAATAGAGAAACGAATTCAAATTCAGTTCGAATTGCAGCGGCAGTATAGACATTTGGAATGCACTAAAATGTTGGTATGAGTAGGTTACATGCATTATACAGCAAGCGAAAAAATTTAATTGGACATAACATGGATTCATACTACCAAATAGCATTTAATTGCACTAAATTGTTGGTATGAGTAGCTTTAAATAGCATTTTTATAGTAAAACGGGGCAAGACTCTCTCTTTGTGTGGTCTGAATAGTTTTATTTTTTTTCGTTTTCTTTTTGGTTGATGGAAGTGCGAATTGATTTGGTATATTCCATACAAACAAGTACAATATTACACGTTAGGCTTGTCCCTAAAATTCAACCTGCGCCTTGTTATATCCCGAAAATTCAGATATCGTGCTCCCAAAACTGGTGCCTTCACAACCCGCGCCTTGCTATCCCGAAATTACAACGCGTGCGAAAACTCCCTCCAGCTGCCAAATCCCGACACGTGAAATCCCCCTTCTAACCCTGAGCCGAAAGGGCTGCTAGTGCAAATCAGTGCGGGGTACTTTTGTAACACACCCTACATTTTGGACAAGCGCATCCCTAAGTCATGGTTCACCCCCTCCTATCGCCTCCTTTTTGCCATTCGAAATCCCAGGCCGCCATAACCTCTCGGCTCTAGCCGCGAAACCCCACCCTCCTCCGTCCGCCACCTCACCGCTACCCAGCCGGAGCCTCTTCCCCGACGACGTCGTCCACCGCAATAGCTTGACGCCCCTCATCCACCTCCCGGGATGAGGATCCGTCGTCCATCTCGTCGTCTCGCCGGTTCAGCCGCCCCGTCCTCCACCTCTAAGGAGCTGCTCCGATGATCGCCTCGTCTATCGCAGCTGCTCCATCCCCACAGCGCCGCCTTAACCTGCTCCACCGGAACCGCAACATCCTCACCGACTCCTCGGACGAAGCCGAGGCCTACTCGGCGCCACCAAAGAGGTTGTACACTCATCGCATCGCACCTTCTCCTTAGCTCGACCTCCTGGAGCCGACGATGCTCCATCCCGCACCCCCATGGAGCGGCTACCTTGAAGCCGACGCCGCGGACGACATCTCCATAGTGGCTCTCCCCTAGTGCGAGGCCCCTTCGGCGGCGGCGTCCATACCAGCTGGATCTGCTGTTGCTGCTCCGGCTCTCGCTCACTCGCTCGCGCTGCTGCTGCTGCTCCGGCTCTCGGTCGATCGCTCGCTCGCCCAGCTGCTGCTGCTCCGGCGCTCGCTCGCTTGCACTGCTGTTGCTGCTGCTCTCCCCCTCGCTCGTGCTGCTGCTCTGCTCCGATTTAGCTACACTTCAGTCGACCGAATCGACTTTTGGGTCAGTCGATTTTCAGGGGGGGGGGGCTCGCCGGAGTTAAGGAAGAACCACCCGCAGCGGGGATGGGGGCTCGCCGGAGAGGTACCCCACTATATATATATATATTAGAGTTCAGGGTGGGGGCGGGGGGCCTATAGGGCTGGCCGGGCGGTAGCGGACCGGTGGTGGGGAGTTGTTTCGGGGCGGCAAGGCGATGCTGGGGCCGGCGGTTCGGCCGGTGGTGGCTGGCGGCTCAGGGGGGGTGCTGTTTGAAGATGAACTGTAGGCCCTCCCTAAACTACATGTCAAGTGCCTCTCTGCTACAATTGCGTCCAGTTTCGACAGTAACATTCAGATTCCACGGTAACTTTCAGTTTTGACAGTTAAGTTTAGAGTCAACAGTTTTTACCTCATCTGTTGTAGTCAGGTGGTTTTTAGTGATGTAAATTTTACATCTATTTTACATCATTTATTGGAGATGCTATTAGAATGCCACTTGAGATTGACGATGTCTGTCTTGTGCTGCTTCAGCCTTGACGTCTTACGGCTCACCGGGGCTGCTCCAACGACAGAACGATCCATCACAACAGAGCAGTGCCTGCTCCAACGACAGAACGATCCATCACAACAGAGCAGTGCCTTAGATGCCGTCTACAGATTCCTCAGATCTTCCTCCACACCTCCGACAGCCACCTCTGCCTCAACTGCTTCAGTGACCAACCCAATGATGCTGAGGTCGACACTGCTACGGTAAAGAGGTTGTACACTTGTTGCATCACTTATTACTATATTAGGGCTATTTTGGTTCAACAGAAAAACATAGCAATAGGGAATTTTCCAATGGCACTCTACTATTCAATTATTCATGCATTTTGTTGAAAGGAATGAAGTAAAACATCCACTTGGACCTACTTTTCAAAATCCTATGCATGAAAACAAGACCAAGTGCATTAGTGGCATCATAACATTCTAACTGTACACGCTTTCATATGGTGTCACTTTATTTTGGCCATGTTTCTTTGCATTCCTCTGCTCTTCCAATTCCTGTAAACCAAACACTCAAGTTGACAGAAATCCTGTGTTTACAAATGCTCTGTTTACCATGTGCATTCCTATCCTATTCCGGTGTTTTTCCTATCCCTGCGTTTTTAGAATCATGCAAGCCAAATGAGCCCTTACAGAATTACTTCAGTTACAGGTAGGTGTCGAAGGGGACTTTGTGTGGTTTGTCCTGCTCCTACCGCGACGTCGTCCACCTCAACTGAGCTGCTCCATCGACAGAAACATCCACCAAACCAGACATCACGACTCCTGACCGTCTTTTGCCGCCTCAGATCTCCTTCCCTGCCGCCGGCACCCACCGCAATGGCATCGCCATCATCGACTCAGCAGATGAACCTGAGGAGTACATGGGTCCACAAGAGAGGTCGTACTCTTTTGTTTCTGCTTATGTTATGCATTGGTTAAAATTACTTGCTACTTTATCATCCTGTTCACCTCTTGGACTCCAAGTCAGGTCCAAATTAATGTTCAAACTTGAGTTCTAAATTAGTTGTGGGGTACATATCGAGGAAGCAATGAATAGTATCTCTGTCTAATATCTGGTTCACCTAGGGTATGCCTATGTTGTTCATCTTGGGTGGGAAACAAATAGTAAAGCAATCATCATCTGTCTTTTTATTAAATTAAAGCAATCATCAGTCTGCTATCATTATTTTTGGATCCATCCACTGGTTGTTACCATCACTCTAAATTTCTGCATGCTCTCCTTACATAAGCTCACCATATTTTTTCGTATGCATGTCAGATATTGTACACAGTCATGCTGAACATGTAGAGAAAAAGAGAAGAGTTTTGCACGGCAATACAATGTCATGCAGACATCGCTCCATGGTGGGTTCAATGGCAAACCCTCCCCACACCTCTCTAGATTGTAATCCAGAGGAAGATATCTGTTCTGAGGCGGATTCAGACACCGCTGACCAGTCCTATTTACCCCCAAGGTGTTTGCTCTACCTTGGCATGATGATGTTAGTCATATCATGCATATGTTGCCTTGCAGTGCCTACTTTTGACATCATATATGTCATCTGCTTAGTTTATACATGTTCTGTAATGCCACCTGTTTAGTTTCTATATCATATATGGGAATTGTGCAGTCTCATGTCTTTTAGCCAGCCATAATATACGTGAAATGTGCAATGCCATCCTGTTTAACCAGGCATCATATATTTGAATGATATCTTGCCCATCCTTTTCTTCATTACATTTCCATTTGTCGACAATGTTTGTACATTAAACACTCTTCCCGGGAATCAGCCATTTGGGTGGGAGATTGAAAAATCTGGAGCGAAAACAAGGCCTTCAGTCCAGACAGTGCTACCTGTCGAAGCAGATCTCTTGTTGGGTCCTGATAGCTCCTCAGAGATGGATTCAGAGACAGATGACCAGTCCTATTCCCCCACCGAGGTGTATGCTCTAACTTGGCACGCTTATACTGCTCATATCATGCATATGGTGTCTTGCATTGCACAGATTAGACATCATATACACAATATTCAACACCAAGTTCTTAGTTTAGACATCATATCTAATGCCCTCTGTTTAGCATATAAATCACATATGTGAATTAAATGATGCGATCCTGATTACTTAGATAACATGTAGGTGAATTATGTCATGCGATCCTGTTTAGTTATTCATCATATCTTTGAATTATGTTATGCTATGCTATCCAGTTTAGATAGACATCATATATGTGAAATTATGTCATGCTATCCGTTTTAGTTAAACAATATACATGTCAACTATTTCATGCCCTCTTTTTTCCACACTATCTATTGCATCTGTCTCTCATACAATGTCTGTACATTCAACTATGTTTCCTGTTTATCAGCCATTTGAATTGGAGCGGGTGATGCCAGCATCTAGCGGACTAAAAACACAGTCTTCAAATAAAACAATGCTACCTCTTGGTGGAGATAGCACCCCGGTTGTACATGCACGAGAACCAACCCTACCACACATAACCCAAACTCTCACAGATTGTACCCCTACTGCGATGGACAGAGAACTAGCTTCACCCAATCTAACCCCAACCCCAGCAGATAGTAACCCAGTTCCTATTGACACAACACCATCTCCACCACAGAGCTCCCAAACAAGAGCAGTTCGTAAGGCAGCTCCAGTGCCCAAAGGGCCAGCACTACCACGGCGAACCCCAACTCCACCAGTTAGTACGCCTATTCCTGTGGAGGAAGCACAACCAGCTAGTCGTAGTTTATCATCTATCGCATTTGATGTTGTTAAATCGTATGCGCGTATCTTCCCATCTTGGAAATATTATACTGAAGATGAAGGAAAATGCCAGTTGCAGGTGTTTGTCCAGGAGTTATGTGTAAGTAATGTTATTCATGGCAATTACTTTGCTTTGTCCCATACATCCTACCTCCATGATGGTTATAATACATCAAATTTTCCCATTTTTCTCTATAGAGAAGGACCGATTTGGAAACTCAGGATGAGGTAACCTGTGCTAATACCTGTGCTATCTTCAAGAATGCTTGGTGGCAGTATCGGAATTACCTGAAGAAAACATACTTCACCGGCAAAGAAACTCATGAAATTCCCTTACGTTCTCCTGAGACACATTTACTGGACGATGACTAGGAACGCCTTGTTCTGTACTGGTCCCGAACCAAGAATGTGGTAAGGTCTATGATCTCATTTTCTATTTTTAAGTACTATATTCTTGCGTCTTACTATACTCTGTTCATGTAGAACAAGTGCCTAAACCTGAAGAACAACTGTTCTAATTTAAGATTCCATTGCTATCATAGTTCAAAAAAGCGCTAGGCGTTAATTGTGCGTTTTGCCACCGCCTTGCGCTTTACTAACCAAAGCGCATGCTTAT
This sequence comes from Triticum urartu, assembly GCF_056163025.1. Classification (NCBI taxonomy): domain Eukaryota; kingdom Viridiplantae; phylum Streptophyta; class Magnoliopsida; order Poales; family Poaceae; genus Triticum; species Triticum urartu. Next base: position 249,151,085 of record NC_141877.1, read on the forward strand.
GCGCAGTTATGCACAAATTAAGCGTAGTTATGCGCAATGTGTTTCGCCAACGCCTAGAGCCTAGGCGTGCTTAAGCGCTCGCTTAGGCGCGCCTTTTTTAACTATGATTGCTATCGTGCATACTGCTTTGCTCTTGTATCACTGTATTTACTCATACAAACTTATTTTTAAATTGAAGGATCCAATCGAACTTCAATGGCACAGCAGGTATGTTCACGCATGTTTCTTTAACAGGCTTGCTCTTATCAATAGCTTTGTCGATTTCAATTTCAATTGTGTATACCGTTGATTTCTCATATCATGCACATTACTAGCATCACAACAGAGCCAATAGTGTTGTTGTACATGTAGACCCGTGGTACCCATCTGAAATTTTGTTGTGCCGTGTAGTTTCCCACGCTTTGTATTCTTTCACTGCCGCTTTGTCTTGAACTAATATGATTTGAACCGTGTCTCTATTTTGATTTGGCAAGACAATGAAGTGACCATATGACATAGATATATGTTTGTTTGATGATTTCTTATGTACTAGTACTTGGCAATAGAAGACTTGGTAGTTTAATCTTGTCCACCTTACTAATGACCTGGTTCACCGAAATGAGTTTCATATACTAGTACATGCTAAACTGTTATGTGTCTGCTTGTTTCTTCTTTTAGAATGCTGACAGAATATTGGGGAAGAGTGCCTTATTAAGCAATGGTAAAGGAAGTAATGCCGATAAGGTTCAGGATAGTGACACATCCTTGTTGGTCTCCAACAAAGCTGATAAAACAGCTAAGGAAGACTATCTCGAAGACACTGAGACAACCCCAAAGTCCTATCTTGGTTAAGTGTTGGAGTTACTGGCCACTACCGCTTGCACAAGCTATTCAAACTCACTGTCTGAATCAGTTCAGTTTCTTGAGTCTCAACTACAAGCTGAAAGACATCGATCAGCTGTGGTGTGACAAGAAGCAGAAGGACTACGGAAGTCCCTGGAGCATTCAGATGCATACTTTCTGGTGCAATAGCAAGTGTTGGAGGATTTTAGTGCCAAACAGGACAAAGCTAATAAGCTTGCTAAGCTTATTGCCAGCATGGTGGATACCATGTTTCTTGAGCTCTTCTGAAGTTGTTTCAGTTATGCTCTTGTTTTGCTGCCGCGTTTATTTGCACTGGTGGCCAATTTTGACGGCCAATGTATGTAATATGCTGCTTTGTTCCCTATATTTGCACTGGTGGCGAAATTTGATGCCCAATGGATGTAATATGTGTAATAGCGGTAATAGGATGGCGTTAATTGCTTGCTTATTTATTTCCTTATTGTCTTGTTTAGTTGTTTGCTTGTAGTCACTGCAGTTCTTTTTCTGTGTTTTTCTAGTGGCCACAATAACTTATTTTTGGAAACTAGGCCAAAATAATCATGGCAACACATGGACTGTTGTAACCATGGGCCTCCTGCGGGCTGTATGATCCATGGGCCTTCTATGGGCCGTAGGATCCATTGGCCCTCTATACGGGCTGAAGGATCCATGGGCCTTCTACGGGCCGTATGATCCATGGGCCTTTTACGGGCCATAGGATCCATGGGCCTTCTACGGGGCGTATCGTCATTTCGCCAATCATAGGCCGTACTATTCGTGGACAATAACGGGCCATTTATTGGCCGTATTTGATAACTCTATGAAAACAGCCCAACATGTTTTTTCGAGATGAAAACGGCCCAACGTATTAACGGGCCACAAACGGGCTGACTGTAACCACGGGCTGAATTTGGCCCACAAGCAGAAAATGACAGTAACGGGCCATAAGTAACCGAATGCTGGAAATGAGCCCAAGATTAAATGGGCCCTGAGAAGGCCGAAAGATATCATGGGCTGGAAACGGCCCAACGGAATAATGGGCCGTTAATGGGTATAAAGTGATACACTGTTCATTACGGGCCAGTTTTACCACGGGCCGTTAAGGGGTCGGGGGTTACTAAGGGCCTCATATGGGCCGAAAGACGTCATGGGCCATACATGGGCCGGAAGTTAAAACGGGCTAGAATTATATTGGACGGCCCAGATGACGCTACTGGGTCTAATTCGGATACGCCATAAACGGGCCCTGGGATAGCGGGCTGTAAATGGGCTATATGCGAACAGGCCGTTAACAGGCTTGCCGTGGGCCGGCCCGCCACCTTTTGACCAAGTTAAACAGGTCGGCCTTTTCACAAGAATGGGCCTCTGTTGGGCCGTGCCACATGTCGGCGTATCATATGCGCTTTGGGTCCAATGAGTGGAGGCAAACCCTATTGGACGCTCGTTAGCGTCAAGATCGTTGTGGTTTCGCTCAGGCAAACCTCCGATTGGGCCGGCCCACGTACGGGATTCGTTCGCTGCTACTTCCGTCTCTGTTCTTTGCGGTTCTTTTTGTTTTCTTATATGGTGTTTTGCTTCAAGTTTTTTCACTCTTTTTGTCCGTTTTTCAGTTGTTTTGTTCCGGTTTTTTATTTGTTGGTTCCCTTTTCTTTTAGTTTTCTTCTTTTATGTTTCCTTTTATATTTTCTATTTCTGTTCTCCTTCTCTTTATTTATTATATAAAAGTTCACCGTGTATTACAAAAATCTTCGTCATATTAAGAAAATGTTCATCATATATTATGTAATAGTTCACCTAGCATTATAAAAATGTTCATCGTGTATTACAAAAATGTTCACCGTATGTTATGAAATTGTTCAACATATATTTAAAAGTGTTCGTTGTGTATTTAAAATTTGTTCATCGTACATTAAAAAATTGTTTGACACATACTACAATGTGCATTTGTGTATTTGAAATTTATTTAGTGTTAGTTTCCAAAAAAGGTTCACTTTCTTTTAAATTTTGCTCAACGTATATTATAAAAAATGATTTCTCTCGAAAAAAGGATTTTGCCGCCGTCTTGCATACTTTAAGACTGGCGCTGCCTTGACACCATTGTAAGTTGCTAGCTCGGGTGGCTTGGCTCGCTAGAATCTTGAATGAGGTCAGGAGTTCGATCCACTTGTGTGGTTCCTTTTTTCGATTTTTTTAGCTCGACCTGTGATAATTGGGCCGGCCTGTTTGCATGCCGCTTCAGCCAAGCCGCGATGAACGGATGCTGACGGGCGGCGTATAGGAGCTCTCATGAGTGGATGACATCTGTCCCAACGGTGAGCCGACACGTGTTTCCTCCAGCCAATGATGATTTTACACATGGAAAATCCCCATTGGTCGGGGCTGTTAACGGGTTATCGGATCCAAATTCCGACCCGATAGCTTAATGGCGTTCCGTTACGGTGGATGCCACGTGTCGGTCACCCTTGACGAAAGCACTTCTGTGATGCGTGATTTATCGTCATGAAAGTGTACTCTTCCGTTATGATTATTTTGGTAATGTCATGGAACACTTCTACGACAGCACAGGTATGACTATCTTGATTCTGTCATAAATTTGTCATGGATGTACATGCATGACAGAAAACATGACCTACTGTGACAAACACGTATCATCACAGAAGTGTATTTTTTTGTAGTGCTCTCTTCGTGACATATCCAGATCTAGGGTTCCTTCTCGCTCTGTCTCCCTCTACCTTCCCCCTCCTCCGCTCTCTCGCTCGTTCGTCACCGTGGTCACCATGGACTGCTCCCGCGGGTCCTCTAGCGATCGTAACTCCAACGACAAGTGGCCGCAGGGGTCCCCGGAAGATGGCGAGGTGGATCCGCTGGCCTATGATGTATCATTGCGGTCCAAGCTTCACGATGTGCAGGCGGCGCACGCGTGATGGTGTGAGTTCCAGTCGGGCCACTGATGGTTGGGGCTCGTCGTCTAGTGCCGCTGCAGATCCGTGGGAGGTGGCAGCCTCGGTGGGATCTAGGAAGGCGCGTGCGTCCCCGCCTCTGGTGGCGCTTAGATCTGGCCCTACCGCTGGTTCTGGGGCTGGTGTTGGATCCGGCCCTGTGCATCGCTTCAACAAGTCCTCCTTCCCCAACAAATCCCGCAAGTCTGCGCCTGGGTTTCATGGAGACGGTATTCTTCCTCATCCCCCTGTCTTAGAGCATAGTTAGTAGAGCTGTTAGAATTAATCTGAGGTGTCGGGATTTGTTAATGATGTTCGCCAATATGGCTACATCCCCGGAGCTTCTCTATGGGTGCTCCTCTACATGACACCGCTACAATACTGCACCCCAGCCATCTGGGTGTCGGCACACGCCGCTGGCTCCCTAATCCTATATGTTGGTATAGGTTACATCGTGTGTCCACTTCATATATAAGAGGCATAGATGTCAGATTACGGGTTCCGGCAAGCCCTTGAGGTTCGAACACTGGGATGCGCACGAAGGCCTCTCTCCCCCTACCTCACACTCTCACAACAATCTCAAAGCCTAGATCGCCGAACCCAAGCAACAAAGGACACAAGAGTTTATACTGGTTCGGGCCACCATTGCGGTGTAATACCCTACTCCAGTGTGGTGTGATGAATTGCCTTGTAGGCTGGGGATGAACAAGCACAAGGGAAGAACAGCCTCCTGAGGAGAGGTGTTCTTGAGCTCGATGAGCTTGTGTGGTTGGGGATGATCTCAATGATCCGTCCTTTGCTATGGTGGTGGCTAGCCCTATTTATAGAGGCCCGGGTCCTCTCCCCAAATATTAGGCGGGAAGTGATCCCACAACGGCCAATTTGAAGGGGGACAACGAGTACAAGTTATCCTAACAAAATGTGGTCCTCGCTTGCCAAAGGCTTTGGTGGTGACGCCGTCGTGGGCTCCGTGATGACCTCCGTCTTGCCGTCCTGCTTGTCTTGGTCTCGTTGCACTGATATGGAAACCTTTGCCTGATGCCTCGGGACTCCTCGCCTGCGCCTGCCTCTTTAGCACCAAAGAGGAAACTGGCACTCTGCACCCGCTGGCGCCCGCCTGGCCTTGGTCGTCATGGATCACACCATGGGAACCTCACTAGGTGCCCCTCGCCTTGATCTCTCCGCTCCTCGTGAGCCAGCCTAGTGAGGCTGTCCCTGAGGAGGTCTTGTGTCGTCCGCCTCGCGAGGCTTGGCCCCTCGCGAGGGTCTTGAGCGTTGGTTGATGAAGATGGGCCGTAAAAGGCCACTGGTGGAGCCACACCCTGGGCCGCAGGCAGGCAAGTCTGGGTACCCCCATCCCCAGGACGTCGACAGCAGCCCCCGAGCCCAAGGCGCGCTCGTGCTTGGCTTCACGGTGAAGCCAAGGGTCAAGTGCGGAGCGCCGCGGGCCCTAACAGCCTGCGGCCTTGATTGACACGTGGCGATTGACGGGACGTGGGCGTCTCCGCTTCCCCATGCTGCCTCGGCAACTGCCTGACTCGACGAGTCCCTGTTGCATTCAGAAAAAGGTCATTATTACCTTAAATCGTGGAGGTCGGCGGTTGGCCTCCTCCTGGCTATAAATGGGAAGGGGGGCGGAGCCCCCATCAGCCATCTCTTCCTCCACTCCTCCTGATTCTTCTTCTTCCTTGCCGCGACACCCATGGCGCCAGTGAAGAGGTTCTCGGCTGCCGAGAAGGGGAAAGCTCACCAGGAGGGGCCCGTGTAACATCCCAAATTTTCAATTTGGAATGTTATACATTAGATCATCAATGCATACCATATTTTATTTTGCATTTTGGTTGATCCTAGAAATTCTACGCAACTCAATGACCCACGGAGAGAGTTGGGGATTTCATTATTTTCATATTTGAGTTTTCTCAAATTTTGAGAATAGGATCATTTGATTTTATTTATTTTATCATCAATTATTTCTATTACAAAAATATGAGAGAGGGAATAAAATGATTTCCCAAAATAAAGAAATATTGAGGATTTAATAATAAAATCAAATAAGATTTTATTTCGGAGTTTTCGGTGTTTTATTTGATATTAGGAAAAATGTGCGTTTTTCAGAATTGCATTTAGGTCCCAAATAAATGTTCACCTTGTGCGGCTTGATTTTAGAAGCCCGTGAAAATTTATTTCGGAATTTTTGGAGTCCATTTAGTATTTCTTTTTATTTTTCTTCTGCGCGTAATTATATATAAAAAAACGCACTCCGACCTGGACACCGGCCCGGGCAGGCTTTATAAGCCGGGGGAGAGGCCCAGCCGAGCCAGCGCCCCAGCCCCGAAACCCTAGCCAGCTCCCGCCGCCGCCGCCGATCCGCCGCCCGAGGTCCGCCGCCGCCTCAAAATCCGCGCCGGTTTTTTTTATTTTTTTTCGAAAAACCGTTCGGTTTTTCCGTCAGTTTTTCCATCGTTTTTTTAAATAGATCGGTTTTTCCGGTTTATTTAAATAGTGAGCGTTCGTCTGTTTGTTCGTTCCAGCGAACGTTCGTCGTTTTTTCTTTTTCTCGGATTAAATCCGCGATTTTTCTGATCGCGATTCCTGATCCGATTTTCGATTTAGTATAACTATTCGCTCGTTTATCGGAATCAGGCGATTCAAGCGCCTAGAGTTTCGTCTTGAAACCCTCTATCCATTTAACCAACTTAAACAAGATTTTGCTACTGTAAAATTTGCCCTAGATCCATATTGGTAGAACGAAGTTGTTTTCTTTCGCCGTTTGACTTTCGTTGCTTCGTTCGATTTGATTCTTTTTGCCAACCGGAGTTCTTAAGTTGAACTTTCTGGTTAGATCTCTTATTTGAGTTTTACCTGTGCATTAGATGAGTACTTATTGTATGCTTGTTTGTTTGTCTGCGATATAATACCCGGAGTGCGCCGCCTGTTACTTTGAATCTCTAGGTTTCGCGGATCATCAGCAAGGCAAGTAACACTTGATTATACCTTTTCTACTACCCAGTTTTATTGCATTAGATCAATCCTCACACATTGCATGGTTAGGATCTAATTAAATTGTGGGATGGGAAGTAGATGAGGTAGTACCTATTACCTGTTTATTATCAAACCTTTGGGAGTTACTTCTACGTTTGCTTATTATGCCATGCTATGCTAGTAGACGTGGATTGGGTGAGTGATATCCATGACAGATGCGAGTTTTGTTAATTAATGGTTTATCTAAGGTGGCAACTTAAACACACATCTGGGTGGATTGAGGCACATGGGTATTCCAGGACTTGCCTATTTTCTTTTGGACCGCCACCCAGGCTCAAAGGGATCATGAGACTATTCATACTAGAAACTTCCGTGTGCAGCCACAAGCTATTATGGGCTCTAGCATAGTTGACTAAGTCATGCGAACTCTTACAGTGGTAGACTAGCAGATGTAGGGGATGTAGGTGGTATGGTCTACCCGATCGTAAGGTGCTAGCGCTTCTGAAAGACTATGTCTCGGTCATCCGTCTTCTCAAACACCATGAAGTGCGAGAAACCAAATGGAGGCGATCGAGTCTTGTGGGGAAAAGTGCGCAAACCTCTGCAGAGTGTAATAAACTAATCATGGTTAGCCGTGTCCCCGATTATGGACATCTTGAGTATCTAGTACCTGGATTATCATGTGAATCTCAACATGTTACTCTAAATTAATTTTGTTGTGTTTTGTTTAATGATGATGCTTAATTGGGATTGAGGATGCTATCAAGCATTCTCAATGTTTAACAACTACCATGATAGTTAAATACAATTTATTCCTTTGTAGTAGGGAAAAATTGGCTTTACGCAAAACTGTAACCATAGAGCTTTCCACCAGCCAAATATGCATATAGTATAGCTGTTTCATTCCATTACTCTCTATGTGTTACATTGCCGGCATATTCCATGTGCTGACCCATTTCGGGCTGCAACGTTAATGTTGCAGACTTTTCAGACGACGATTAAGGAGTTTTTAGGTCGTGGTTCTATACTAAGTGATGTCGTTGGAGTTGATGGACTCACTTATCTTCTAAGCCTTCCGCTGTTATCGTTATTAGATGGCCTTAAGCCATATTTATTGTAATAAGTTCTCTTATGAGACACTCGATGTAATAAGTGTGTGATTGCTACTCTGTTATAAATCCTCCAAGTACTGTGTGGTGTCAGCATTACTGATCCAGGGATGACACCGGAGCATAGAGATCAGACTGTTTGAGGTGTAGTCGCTACAGAGATGGTATCAGAGCACACGCTGACTGTAGGACACGACCACTAAGCTAAAAGACCTAGATCACTATTCTCTCTCTTCTCTTCCGACTTCTCATCTTTTCTACTCTTTAGGATGGAGGATGCAAGGAACAAGTTCACGCAACCGGATGAAGATACACCCTTTGGACGTCACTTGAAGGAAGCCACTAGATACCTGAACATAGGAGTACCAAGCTTCACCGGAACCTACAACGCCACTTTACCTGAAGAAGAGCGCTGGATGATTCAAGTTCAAGTTCCAGGAAGGACGTTCATGCCAGTCACTGAGCCCATAGAGTTTTCTTTTGATGCACCAACTTGGAGTCTAGGAAAGAGCATGGCAGCTCACATCGCCATGGGACGCATTAGAGAAGTCTACCGCAATGATCTCAAGGATACTATCTACCAGATTTATGGGCGCCGAGATGAGCACTGGGAGATGATCAGCACCAGGAAGGATAGATCAATCGCAGCTTTTATCCAGGAGTTAAACCAGCACATTCGACGATAGGAGAACCAGATGTGCGCCGACATGATAGATCTGAAAAAGGCTAAGACTAGAATCAAGGAACTGGAGGAAGAACTCAAGGCTACACGTGAAGGTTATGAAGAGGAAATTGAAGTATTGGTGGAGAAGAATGACTACCTGATCAAGAAGATTGGAATATTTATGGGAGGCCCTACGTCAGTAGAGGAAGACGAAGAACCCAAGGAGATTATCCCGAAAGACTACATCATCATCGACGGCACCGACTCGGATCCAGATAGTAGCAATGATGACTATGTTGATGAAGTTGGAGCAGATATCATGGTGTCTGCAACCGAAGAATATTTCTAGTAGACCACCTCATCAGTAGTAGTAGTCCACCATGTAAATATAGTAGTCCGAGCACTTTTGCGATAGTCAGATCGATTGTATGCCCATGTTTGATTGAATAAAGTGAATTGTTTGCTTTTTCCTCATGTGCATATGGGTAGTGTTTTCTCTTTAGACTCCCTCTATTCTTACATCTCATCTTTTCTAAACCCTCAGATGCCTCCGAGACGTGACCCCGGATTTGCCTTTCCACCGGAGCTCACCCAGTTGATCTAGCAGCAGAACACATTGATGCAGTTGCTAGTCCAGAATCAGAATCAAGGGAACAACAACAACAACCCACCACCACCACCACCCATTGATCACTTAGCCCGTTTTCTTAGGCTGAATCCGCCGGTGTTTTCCAGTAGCACCGAGCCGATAGTAGCAGATGATTGGCTCTGCAAGACAGCTAGGGAGTTGACCACAGCAGGATGCACAGATGCGGAGAAGGTGAAGTTTGCCACACATCAGCTAGAAGGACCCACATCATCATGGTGGGAGAATTTCACAGCCACTTTCCCAGTCGACACTGTCACATGGGACCAGTTTCAGTAGGCTTTTCGTACTGCCCATGTTTCAGCAGGAGCTATGGCCATGAAGAAGCATGAGTTTCGCAACTTGCGCCAAGGAGGACGGATAGTTGGCCAGTATGTGGAGGACTTTAGTAAGTTAGCACGTTATGCCCCAGATGACGTCGCTACAGATGCAGCTAAGCAGGAGAAGTTTCTGGAAGGACTGAATGATGAGTTGAGCATGCAGTTGATGGTAGCCACCTTCAACAACTACCAGGAGTTGGTAGATCGTGCTCTTATGATTGAAGGGAAGCAGTAGCAAATTGAGAATCGCAAGAGGAAGTATGGACAAGGGAAGTACAATTCAGGAGCTCAGCAGAAGCCACGTTTTACCCCTAGATCGGGAGGACATTTTCAGCATACCCATGGAGGAGGTAGCTCGCACAATCACAATGGCACCAAGAATGGTAATGGCAATGGAGGAAGCAACGGCCAGAACCGCACCAACCCACCAACCCCAGCCAAGAAGGACCTGAGCCAAGTCACTTGCTTTAAGTGTCAGAAGACCGGACATTATGCCAATGAATGTCTTGAAGGCCAAAATGGCAATGGAAGTTCTGGGAAGAAGCCGAACCCTTTCAACAGGGGACAGGTGAACCACGTTAGCGTGGAGGAGGTTGAAGCTCAGCCCGATGCAGTAATAGGTAAGTTTTTGGTTAAGTCATTTACTGCACTCGTTCTTTTTGATACTGGTGCATCGCATTCATACATCTCAAGGGGATTTGTGGATAAGTATAACCTATCAACCCAAGCCCTTAGGTCACCCATGTTAGTAACCTCGCCTGGAGCAGAATATATGGCTAGTCTATGGTGTGATCGGTTACCATTAAGGATTGGTAACTATGTTTCCCCTTAGACCTAATAGTATTGGAATCTCAAGGATTGGATGTGATATTAGGCATGGATTGATTATCAAAGTATGAAGGGAATATTGAATGTGCTAGTAAGTCAATTTTGCTTACCACCCCAGAAGGGAGAAGGATCAAGTATGTATCCCGGCATGTGCCAAAGAGGACGCAAGTAAATTTCCTAATAGGAGTTGTGCAGGAGGAAGTACCAGTGGTAAGGGATTTCCCTGAAGTATTTCCCGAAGAGTTGCCAAGCATGCCACCGATAGAGATATTGAGTTTTTGATTGAGCTATTGCCAGGCACAGGGCCAATATCAAAGAGACCATATAGGATGCCAGCAAAGGATTTGGTGGAAATTAAGAAGCAGATTAAGGAGTTACTGGATAAGGGATATATTCGTGCAAGTTCTTCACCTTGGGGATCACTAGTACTTCTAGTGGAGAAGAAGGATGGATCGTTAAGGATGGTTGTTGATTATCGAGGATTGAATGAAGTAACAATCAAGAACAAGTACCCACTACCAATGATCAATGATCTGTTCGATCGATTGCAAGGAGCTAAGGTATTTTCCAAGATCGATCTGCGATCAGGATACCACCAGTTGAAGATTTGAGAACAGGATATTCCAAAGACAGCTTTTACCACTAGGTATGGGCTGTACGAGTATACCGTTATGTCATTTGGTCTGACTAACGCACCTGCCTATTTTATGAACATGATGAACAAAGTGTTTATGGAGTTGTTGGATAAGTTCGTCATAGTGTTCATTGATGATATCCTAGTTTATTCAAAGAATGAAGAGGAACACAAGGAGCATTTGCGTTTGGTACTTGGAAAGCTCAGAGAACATCAATTATATGCCAAGTTCAGCAAATGTGAGTTTTGGCTGAAGGAAGTAGGATTCCTCGGACATGTTATATCTGGAGAAGGTATAGCAGTTGATCCCACTAAAGTTGATACCGTGACCAAGTGGGAAGCCCCAACAACAGTTGGAGAGATACAGAGTTTTCTTGGACTCGCAGGATACTACCGGAGATTTATTGAGAATTTCTCAAAGATTGCGAAGCCTATGACTGAGTTGTTAAAGAAAGATACCAAGTTCATATGGACGGAGGAATATGAGGCTAGTTTCCAGGAGTTGAAGAAACGTTTGGTTACCTCACCAGTGTTGATTTTGCCAGACCAGACCAAAGATTATGAGGTGTATTGCGACGCTTCACGTCGAGGACTCGGAGCAGTGCTTATGCAGGAAGGGAGAGTTGTTTCATATGCCTCAAGACAACTGAAACCTCATGAGTTGAATTATGCCACGCATGATTTGGAGTTAGCAGCTGTAGTGCATGCTTTGAAAACATGGAGACATTTTCTGATTGGAAACCATTGCGAAGTGTACACGGATCATAAGAGTTTGAAGTACATTTTCACACAAAAGGAGTTGAATCTCAGACAAAGGAGATGGTTGGAGCTCATCAAGGATTATGATATGAAATTGCATTATCACCCCGGAAAGGCTAATGTAGTAGCTGACGCATTAAGCCGTAAGAGCCATGTCAATACGTTAATGACGGGAGAAATACCCAAGGAGTTAGCAGAAAATCTTCGTGAACTATGTTTGGAAATAGTTCCGAGAGGCTATGTAGCAGCATTGGAGATTCAGTCAACCTTGATGGATAGAATCAGGGAAGCTCAGAAGACCGACAAAGAGATTGCCGCTATTAAGGAGAAACTGAGCAAAGGAAAAGCGAAAGGATTTCGTGAGGATGAACACGATACCCTATGGTTTGAAGACCGCGTTTACGTGCCCAATGACTCGGAGATCAGGAAGTTGATACTACAAGAGGCACACGACTCACCGTATTCAATTCACCCAGGAAATACCAAGATGTATTTGGATCTGAAGGATATTTTCTGGTGGACCGGAATGAAGAAGGATATTGCGGAGTATGTAGCAGTTTGTGATGTATGTCAGAGTAAAGGCAGAGCATCAGAAGCCAGCGGGATTGTTACAACCATTGCCGATACCCGAATGGAAGTGGGATAAGCTAGGCATGGATTTTATCACGGGATTACCCAGGACTCGTTCAGGCTATGACTCGATTTGGGTTGTAGTCGATCGATTGACGAAAGTAGCTCATTTCATCCTAGTAAAGACCACTTACACCAGTGCTAAGTTGGCAAAGATATACATGACGAGGATCGTATGTCTGCATGGAGTTCCGAGGAGTATCGTATCAGATAGAGGAACCCAGTTTACCTCAAAGTTCTGGAAGCAGTTGCACGAAACTTTGGGTACCAGGCTAGAATTCAGTACAACTTTTCATCCACAAACCGATGGACAGACCGAGAGAGTAAATCAGATTTTGGAGGATATGCTGAGAGCTTGTGCGCTAGATTACGGATCTAGTTGGGACGAAAATTTGCCATATGCAGAGTTCTCTTACAACAACAGTTACCAAACCAGTTTAAAGATGACCCCTTTCGAAGCATTGTACGGAAGGAGGTGCAGGACACCGTTATTGTGGGACGAAGTTGGAGACCGCCAGTTGTTTCGACCTGACTTGATTAAAGTGTCTGAACAGAAGGTGAAGTTGATTCACCATAGGCTCAAGATAGCCCAGTCCAGGCAGAAAAGTTATGCAGATTCTAAACGCAAGGAGACAGTTTATGAAGTCAGAGATAGAGCTTATCTTCGAGTATCTCCACTTCGGGGAACAAAGCATTTTGGAGTTAAAGGGAAGTTAGTGCCACGTTTTGTAGGACCATATCGAGTTTTGGAGCGTATGGGAGAAGTGGCCTACAAGTTGGAATTGCCTGAAGGATTGTCAGGAGTTCATGATGTGTTCCACGTTTCCCAGTTGAAGAAGTGTCATGCGGAGATGGCTGACATACCGTTGAGAGACACAGTGCCTTTGGAAACCATTCAGTTGGATAACGATTTGACGTACGAGGAGAAACCAATTAAGATCCTCGAGTTTGCCAGCCGAGTTACTCGAAGCAAGGTTATCAAGTTTTGCAAAGTTCAGTGGAGCCACCACAAACAGGATGAAGCCACCTGGGAGCGAGAGGAAGATTTGCTCAAGGACCACCCTCACCTATTTTCTAGCCAACCCGAATCTCGAGGGCGAGATTCATCTTAAGGGGGGTAGGTTTGTAACATCCCAAATTTTCAATTTGGAATGTTATACATTAGATCATCAATGCATACCATATTTTATTTTGCATTTTGGTTGATCCTAGAAATTCTACGCAACTCAATGACCCACGGCGAGAGTTGGGGGTTTCGTTATTTTCATATTTGAGTTTTCTCAAATTTTGAGAATAGGATCATTTGATTTTATTTATTTTATCATCAATTATTTCTATTACAAAAATATGAGAGAGGGAATAAAATGACTTTCCCAAAATAAAGAAATATTGAGGATTTAATAATAAAATCAAATAAGATTTTATTTCGGAGTTTTCGGTGTTTTATTTGATATTAGGAAAAATGTGCGTTTTTCAAAATTGCATTTAGGTCCCAAATAAATGTTCACCTTGTGCGGCTTGATTTTAGAAGCCCGTGAAAATTTATTTCGGAATTTTTGGAGTCAATTTAGTATTTCTTTTTATTTTTCTTCTGCGCGTAATTATATATAAAAAAACGCGCACCGACCTATGGGCCGTGTCCGACCTGGACACCGGCCCGGGCAGGCTTTATAAGCCGGGGGAGAGGCCCAGCCGAGCCAGTGCCCCAGCCCCGAAACCCTAGCCAGCTCCCGCCGCCGCCGCCGCCGCCGATCCGCCGCCCGAGGTCCGCCGCCGCCTCGAAATCCGTGCCGGTTTTTTATTTTTTTCGAAAAACCGTTCGGTTTTTCTGTCAGTTTTTTTAGATTCGTTTTTTTAAATAGATCGGTTTTTCCGGTTTATTTAAATAGCGAGCGTTCGTCCGTTCGTTCGTTCCAGCGAACGTTCGTCGTTTTTTTCTTTTTCTCGGATTAAATCCGTGATTTTTCTGATCGTGATTCCTGATCCGATTTTCGATTTAGTATAACTTTTCGCTCGTTTATCGGAATCAGGCGATTCAAGCGCCTAGAGTTTCGTCTCGAAACCCTCTATCCGTTTAACCAACTTAAACAAGATTTTGCTACTGTAAAATTTGCCCTAGATCCATATTATTAAAATGAAGTTGTTTTCTTTCGCCGTTTGACTTTCGTTGCTTCGTTCGATTTGATTCTTTTTGCCAACCGGAGTTCTTAAGTTGAAGTTTCTAGTTAGATCTCTTATTTGAGTTTTACCTGTGCATTGGATGAGTACTTATTGTATGCTTGTTTGTTTGTCTGCGATAGAATACCCGGAGTGCGCCGCCTGTTACTTCGAATCTCTAGGTTTCGCGGATCATCAGCAAGGCAAGTAACACTTGATCATACCTTTTCTACTACCCAGTTTTATTGCATTAGATCAATCCTCACACATTGCATGGTTAGGATCTAATTAAATTGTGGGATGGGAAGTAGATGAGGTAGTACCTATTACCTATTTATTATCAAACCTTTGGGAGTTACTTCTACGTTTGCTTATTATGCCATGCTATGCTAGTAGACGTGGATTGGGTGAGTGATATCCATGACAGATGTGAGTTTTGTTAATTAATGGTTTATCTAAGGTGGCAACTTAAACACACATCTGGGTGGATTGAGGCACCTGGGTATTCCAGGACTTGCCTGTTTTCTTTTGGACCGCCACCCAGGCTCAAAGGGATCATGAGACTATTCATACTAGAAACTTCCGTGTGCAGCCACAAGCAATTATGGGCTCTAGCATATTTGACTAAGTCGTGCGAACTCTTACAGTGGTAGACTAGCAGATGTAGGGGATGTAGGTGGTACGGTCTACCCGATCGTAAGGTGCTAGCGCTTCTGAAAGACTATGTCTCGGTCATCCGTCTTCTCAAACACCATGAAGTGCGAGAAACCAAACGGAGGCGATCGAGTCTTGTGGGGAAAAGTGGGCAAACCTCTGCAGAGTGCAATAAACTAATCATGGTTAGCCGTGTCCCCGGTTATGGACATCTTGAGTATCTAGTACCTGGATTATCCTGTGAATCTCAACATGTTACTCTAAATTAATTTTGTTGGGTTTTGTTTAATGATGATGCTTAATTGGGATTGAGTATGTTGTCAACCATTCTCAATGTTTAACAACTACCATGATAGTTATAAAATTTATTCCTTTGTAGTAGGGAAAAATTGGCTTTACGCAAAACTGTAACCATAGAGCTTTCCACCAGCCAAATATGCATATAGTATAGCTGTTTCATTCCATTACTCTCTATGTGTTACATTGCCAGCATATTCCATGTGCTGACCCGTTTCGGGCTACAACGTTAATGTTGCAGAATTTTCAGACGACGATTAAGGAGTTTTTAGGTCGTGGTTCTATACTCAGTGATGCCGTTGGAGTTGATGGACTCACTTATCTTCTAAGCCTTCCGCTGTTATCGTTATTAGATGGCCTTAAGCCATATTTATTGTAATAAGTTCTCTTATGAGACACTCGATGTAATAAGTGTGTGATTGCTACTCTGTTATAAATCCTCCGAGTACTGTGTGGTGTCAGCATTACTGATCCAGGGATGACACCGGAGCACAGAGATCAGACTGTTTGAGGTCTGGTCGCTACAGCCCGGCTCGCCACCACCTAAGAGGGGCGCGGCCGCCCACGCAAGCATGTCGCGACCCCCGCTGTGGTGCCTCATGGGCGTGGGAGGACTCCTTCGGGGTCCGGCGCTGTCCTTGGCGGCCGCGACGACGCTCCTTCACGCGGCGGGAGCCGCCTAGGTCGGGGCAGCCCCGTCGATGAGGGGAGGCGCGCCATGGTTGCCTAGCCTCCCCGGCCGCGCTTCCACTCGCCGGAGGTGCTGCCAGAGTTTGTTGTGTGGTCGGCGAACCCGGCTGGCACTTGGATTCATCTTCCGCGCTCCTTCACCGTCGAACTACCGGCCCGAGGTCCCGGCGGCCTGTGGCTGCTGGCCGACGGCTGATGCAGCAATGCTTCATGGGTCGCAGTGGAGGTGTCCGCTACGTGCAGTGTAGCCCTGGCCCGTGGCTGGCAGACGTTCGCCCGCGCGCGCGGCCTGGGCAGGCGGTGCACCCTCCACTTCAAGTACGATGGCGCAGCGACCCTCTTCATGAGGGTGTTCAGGGAAGACAGTCACTACGCCGGATGCTGCCCTAAAGACGACGATGATGGTGGTGAGGTGCTTGGCCTTGGCGATGGCCATGACGAGCACGAGGGTGACCTTGCCCTCGGCGGTGACCACAGTTCGCCCAGCTATGACAGCTCCTCCTTCGGCAAAAGCTCTAGCAGCGGCGGCTACCACCAGCCACCATGCCGTTGGGCCCGCTTCGAGGATGAAGGCGGGTCATCCCATCGTCGTGCCCTGGTGAAGCGTGAGGAGGGCTCTGGCTGAGTCCGGGGACCGACCCTCGTGAGCAGCCGCGTCGTAGGAGCCGGTTTTGCTTGTCCTCTCTGTCCCTTTCCCCTGCATTGTCATAAACGAATTCGGTTCCCTGCGAAGGCGTGTAATGAACCATGGTGCTTATCTTGCTTTTATGGTGCGTTTATTGTTTCCGGGTTGTGTTGTGAGATCTATGCCTTATACGGGTGTAGAGGGGTAACTTAGCTCGATGCATCCGGGGTAGCTTTGACCTGATGAGGGCGCACATCTCTGGGGACCTCGTGGGGCTTCCCCACTGTTGATTCGGGTAACATCGTGAAGCTGCATCACGAAGCTGCATCGCGAAGCTACAAAAACTTGTTAAGAAATCTTTAACCCTTCCCGCGTGAGGCCTCAGGTATGGGCTGGTTATGGCCAAACGCACCATGTCGTGGTACCCATGGTGCACGGACTAAAGGGGGATGTACCGATCAAAAACTCAGATGAGAACGCCCCGCGGAGACCAGGGGAGTGCGCACGCGCATACTACATGTCCATCCCCCCTCGCGGGGCGTGCGAGGGAGAGTGTCGGGTAACTGCTGCCCTCCCTGGCGAAAAATAAAGGATCGAGGGAAGAAACAGAAAGAAGAGGCAAGCCAGCGAGAAACGCTAGAACTCCAAATTTCATTAAAGGAAAAGAGGCAAGCCAACTACAGAAAGCAAATGAACAGCCGCGTCCGGCACCTAGTCTAGTCTTCTCACCAGTGCGGAGCTAAGTGCTGCCACTAGGACGTGGGAGGGAGCCCCCGAGGCCCGAGGGCGGCACTCCGGAGACTCCGGGGCGTGTACATCCCCACTCATTATTACGTGAGAATGTCACGAGCGAAGACCTTCACAGGCACCGGGCCTTGCTTCATGGGTAGAACTTCCGGAGATGCTGGATGCTCCACGCGTTCCGGATGGGGACCCCGTCCTGCGTTTCCATGCGTGCGGCGCCAGGCCTGGAGACACGGGAAATCCTAAACGGGCCCTCCCACATGGGTGAGAGCTTATGCAACCCTTCCCTGGAGAGCACTCGCCTCAGGACGAGATCACCCACCTCAAGCGTCCTGGAGCGGACACTGCGATAGTGGTACTGTCGCAGCGCCTACTGGTATCTTGCCGCTCAGAGCGAGGCTTCACGGCGGTGTTCCTCCCCCTGCATGAGGTCCATCCCCCGCATGGTGTCCTGCTGTGTCTCATCAAACGCCTGGACCCGCGCGGAGCGATGCCTGACCTCGTGATGGAGAACCGCTTCTGCTCCGTAGATGAGGAAGAACACGGTCTCGCCTGTTGGCTTGGTGGCGGTAGTGCGGATGGACCACAACACAGACTGGAGCTCGTCATGCCAGCCCCTGCCGCAGGCTTCGATATTCTTCTTGAAGGTCCGGGTCTTGAGGCCTCTCAGGACCTCGGCATTGGCGTGCTCAGCTTGGCTGTTGCTCCTGGGGTGTGCCACCGAAGCGTAGCAAATCCGTGTTCCAAGGTTAGCACAATAGGTCTTGAAGAGATTGCTAGTGAACTGCGAGCCATTGTCGGTGATGATGTGGTTAGGGACCCCGAACTGTCTTACGAGGCCCTTGATGAACTTAACTGCTGACCCGGTTGGGATGGCGCGGACGGCTTCAGCCTCTGCCCATTTGGTGAACTTGTCGATGGCGATGTAGAGGTAGCAGTAGCCCCTAGGCGCTCGTGAGAACGGACCCAGGATGTCCAGCCCCCAGACCACGAAGGGCCACGAAAGCGGGATAGTTTGGAGGCCCTAACTCGGCTGGTGGATTTGCTTGGCATGGAACTGGTAGGCCTCACAGGACCATACCAGCTCAGACGCGTCGTTGAGTGCCATGGGCCAATAGAACCCGCTACGAAACGCCTTGCCAACCAGGGTACATGACAATGAGTGATGCCCACAGTCTCCACCGTGTATGTCAGCCAGCAGATCGTTCCCCTGCTCCCTAGAGATGCATCGCAAGGAAACATCATTTAGTCGTTTTTTGTACAACTCACCGTCTTGGATGCAGTACGCCGTAGCCTGCCGGGCCACACGCTCCGCGTCCTCCTCCTTCTCCGGTAGCATCCCTGTCACACTCTAGCTAGTCCATGCATTAGAGTGTGCATCATGTTTACTTTTCATCAGAAACTTGAAATGGGGAAGGCAGAACCCCCAGCCCCCTTTTGAAATCAACTAGGGTTTACTAAAAATAATTTCAATGAACCTGAAATGCCCTTCTAAAATGTTCACCCTCTTTGTCTTAGGTTAGAACCTCTGGCAAAATTGGTGCACAATTTTCTAGGTCAACAGAAGGTTATTGAATTAAATCATAAGTATTTGAATTTGGGCATTTAAATGCTATAAAATAATTTAAATGCAGAGGCCACATTTATTTTCAGGATTTTTGGAAATGTTCTAGTATTTTAAATAAAGCTAAACAGTTGCAGTTTAATAGAAAACAGAAACTAAATAAAAAAAAGGAGAAACAAGCCCACCTGGGCCTTACCTGGCTCGGCCCAGCCTACTGGCTTGGCCAGTCACCCCCTACCTCGCGCCAGGAGGCAGGGGCGTGTGCTCGCCGCGCGCCGGCCACGCGCCGGCCACCTCCTGCTTCTGCCGACGCCGGGAGACGCCCAGAGGACGCCACGCGACCCCCACGTCTCCCTCTCGCACTCTCTCACTCTCCCCCTCGTCTCCCTCATCCTCTCCCACGATGGCCGAGCGCGTCCCTCGTCGCCGATCGCCGTAGTCGCCGCCAGAGACCTCCCCTCGCCCCTCCGACGAGCCCATCAGCTCCGCCTCGACTCCCTCGACCTCCCCACGGAGCCACGCTTCGCCGGAAGCCCTGCAACGCCGCCTTCGCCCTCGTCTTCAACCTCGGGCACCCGAGCCGTCTCCGGCTGATTCGCCGTCGCCAGGACCTCCCCGAGCTCGCTAACCCCCTCTCCGACTCCGCTGTGAGCTCCTCTTCCTTTCCCCCTAGCCCCCGTGCTCGTTTGGCCCCTGTAGCCGCCGTTTCCACCGAGAGCTCCTCGCCACCGGCCATGTCGCCGTCGTGGCTACGACCGTGCAAGCACGCGTCCGAGCGCCTCACCGTGCTCAGTGCAGCACCAGGAACCCGTAGCCACCACCAGCTCTTCCTCCCGTGCACCGTAGCGTCGAAACCGACCTCGCCCGAACTCCGGCCGCCGCCACGAGCTCGATTCCGGCGAGCTCGCTCCACCCCAGCTCCTCCCACTTGCCCCACTAGATGCGCACGGGCCCCAGCTACGCGTAGCACGTCTCCGCCGTCGATTTGGTCACCGGAGGACCAAATCCGAAGCCCTCCGCCGTCCCGGGCCTCGCCGGGGTCGAGCCGCCGGCGAGTTGACCCAGTTTGACCCCTGGGTGGGCCTAGGTTGACTCCTTTGAGTCAATGACAAGTGGCCCCCCTCTGCTAATTATCCAGATTAGTTTCTAACTAAAATTAGTTAGTTTAATTAGTATAGCCACTGACTAGTGGGCCCTGCCCAGTAATTAGGCTAACTAAACGTAGTTAGTGCACTGAGAGGCTGACAGAAGGGGCCCACCAGTCAGGTTTGACCTGGGCTGGCGCCTTTGACCAGCGGAGGTCAGCATGATGCAATGCTGACGCAGTAATGCATTTTCTGGATTTATTTTTATACAGGAAATTCCAGAAAATAGTTCAAACTTCAATAATTCATAGAAATTCAACCGTAACTCCAAATGAAATAATTTATATATGAAAAATCATCAGAAAAATTCAATCTATCCATCTGTAATGGTTTCATGCATGACAAAACAAGTTTACCTTGCTGTTTAGGCAGAATAAGGTAATGCACTATAAATGCCATGTTTAATGAGCTAATATTTGAATCCTTGATTCAAATGAGTTCATCCCTTTCTATTTTAGCTTGCATTAGGCCAAGACACAATCATATTGCCATGTCATAGCATGCATCATATTGTTGCATATCGTCATGTGTTGATTGTGTTCCGATGTGTTCTCCGTGGTAGGTTCTGCCTCCGAGGATATTCACGAGTATCCAACTGAAGGGCAGTATCCCGCTACCACTCCATCAGGCAAGCAACCATTGATCATTCCAATACAAACCCATGTTCTCGCTCCTGCTCTTGTTTACTGCATTAAGACAACATGATTCAAACCGCTGTATGCTACGGTAGTTGAACCCTTATCCTCTGCATGACCTGTCATTGCCACAGTAACTAGATGAAACCCACTAGCATGTGTAGGAGTTGATTGAGCCATGTATGTGATTCCTACCTTGCTATGCCTGCTATGCTTAGAGTTGTGTCAGGTCTGGTTCATCTGGGTGATGGGCCAGAGTGAAATGCTTATGCCGGTAATGTGAGGGATGTGTTGAACATGTTTTGGTAAAGGTATCGATGAGAGGCCATGTAGGAGTACATGGTGGGTTGTTTCATTGAGGCCGTCCCTAAGAACTGAGATCTGTATGTGTGATTTAAGATTCAGCTACTACCATACATTGGGATCCTTAATTGACCCTCTCGGCTTCTTAACCACCCTAGTACTCTGTCCAGGAGTTGCAAATAGTTTCTGGTGTTTGTAGGTTATGTGTTGGCGGCCGTGCGTAGCGCTGACCCTAGGGGTGGGCTATGTTGCGGTAGATACACCGTGGCACGGTGTACCGAGTCACCCGTTTGGTGTCCCGGGAACCCTGTTCACATCGTTCGGGGCCGTATGTGGAAACCCCGGCCGGACTCCCTGCGGATGGAACCTAGATAGGCGATAAACCTGGACTAGAGACTTAAGTGTTTAGGTAGGCCGTGGCCGACACCCTCGCTGGGCTTCCGCTTGAAGGTTGCCGAGTACATCTCGTGTAAACGGCGGTAAGTGGTGAAAGCGTGTATGACGAAGTACACCCCTGCAGGGTATAAAACTATTCGAATAGCCGCGTCGCGGTAAAGGACTACTTGGTTGCCTATACAGTTCATAGACAAGTTAATGGATACTACTAAAAGACTCAAGATAAGTGTGAGTATCGAGGATGGCCCTCTCGTAGGATGACGAGGGAGGATCCACGGTGGAGTATTGTGTTGGTGAGTAGTGGACTCGTGTGCGAAAACTATTTTACTGGTGAAGTTCCGTAGGATAGCTTAGCCAAGAGTCAAAGCTGGCTTGCTGCATTAACCCCACCACCTTCTTGAGAATAAGCATGTTTAGTAGGTTCTGATGTAAGACTTGCTGAGTACCTTTGTACTCATGTTTGCTTAATTACTGTTTTCAGACGACAACACCGCCCCCTCCGATGGGTTCTATGTAGACCTTGACGTCGACGAGTGACTAGCCACCCAAGTGGTGATCCTGGCCATGGAGGGCCCTATGTAGATAGACAGGCTTCGAGAAGCCTTCTTTCTTTCTAGAGTCTGTACTCAGACTAGTTGCTTTCGCATGTGCTTGTATGTTTGTATGACTTGAGTGTCGGGTCATGTGACCCCTACCTGTATGAACATGCTATGTATGGCTCCCTGGAGCCTTTAAATAAAGTACTTGAGTTGTAGAGTTTTGTTGTGATGCCATGTTGTATGTAGTCATATCGGGCATATTGTGTGTATGATTGAAATGCTTGGTATGAGTGGGATCCGACAATCTAGTTGTTTATCCTTGGCAGCCTTTCTTATGGGGAAATGTAGTCTAGTGCTCCTCGAGCCATAGTAGTCCGCTACAGCCCGGTTCACCGGAGTCCTGCTAGCCTAGCACTACTGTTCAGGACACTTGACTGGCCGGCGTGTGTTTCACTTCGTTCCTATGTCTGTCCCTTCGGGGAAATGTCACGCGGTGATTTCCGGAGTCCTGCCTAGCCTGCTATAGCCCGGGTTCCCCGGAGTCCTGTTAGCCCAGTGCTACAGCCCGGAATCACTCGCTGATTACCGACATGCTCGATGTGATTCATGTATGCCTGTCTCCATAAGTCTGTGCCGCTTTGGGTTCACGACTAGCCATGTCGGCCCGGGTTCTCTGTCATATGGATGCTAGCGACACTATCATATACGTGAGGCAAAAGGCGCAAACGGTCCCGGGCCATGGTAAGGCGACACCCGTGGGGTACCGTGCGTGAGGCCGCAAAGTGATATGAGGTGTTATCGACTAGATCAATGTGACTCGGAATCGGGGTCCTGACAGCGTTGGTATCAGAGCCGGACTGCCTGTAGGTTCTTTGAGCCAAACTGGTCGATGTCGAGTCTAGAAATGCTTAGTTATATGTAGGGGAATTGATTGTGGGAGGGAACGTAAGGCTCTTTTACTCCTTTACCCTATGTCTCTGATCTGAGTCATTCTCTTCTCATTCAACGTGGGTTAAGGATTAGGCTCTCCTCTTCTATCAGGTTCACGTGTTACTAATCCGTAGTAGCTTATAGGATTGTTGTTACAAGTCTCAGTTCAGTTTCTACTATTCTTAGTATGTTGCTAATTGGATCAGAACCTTGATATGATGTTGTTGAGTGGTATTGCGAACTGTTGTGGATGTCTCAAGTCTTTTTCTGAGCATTTACAGCTGTTATGCTGTCCGATTTACCCTAGAAATTTTGATGTCTTTACATTGTGGTTGTGCTTTCAGATGGCCAACCATGTTCAAAACCAAGTGGTTCGCCTGACCCGGTGCCTCGACGTGCCCGGTCATACTGCTATGCTCGTCCGGGTAATGATCGAGACGGGCTACCGTTGGTATCCCGAATACACCGTCGAAGAGCAGTTCCGCGACTTTAATCAAAGCCAATATCTCTGCACCGTCAGGATATTTCCTTCTTATCCTGGATCTACCGAGCCCCTTCACTGTTCCTATGGACTCAGGGTTACTGTTGAGATGGCTGTGTAGGATGCTTCCTATTCCATGATGACCATCTTGCGAGTCCGGAATGGCCTGCTTCGGAACACCGACTTCCGTTACATGCCAGCTTCAGTTCCGGGAGCGCAAGGGTATCTTCAGGCTATCTATGCTGACTCCACTCAGGAGGACTCATTAACTCGTACCACTGCCGAGTTGCTCGAAGATAAGGACCGAGAGAATCGGGCCTTGAGGCTGGAGCTTTTCAATACCCGTGCTGATCATTGGGCCACATTGACTCGGTTTGCACCTGCGGTGCAAGCTGGATGTATGGATACAAGGGATCTGTATCCTGTGAGATCAGCTCTCCCAGACATGGTGGATTGGCGTGATGTGGGAGGCATCACCCCACCCCGTGGTCCCCGCAGGCCACCGTTTGTTGGTCCAAGACCTCATCCTAGCCCCTTTGGTCCACAGGCTCCTCAGGACTGTCTGTTCCCGGATGGTCATGTTGAACTTCCAGGCTACGGAGGTGACTTCTATGAGAACTACTACGGAGCTGTCTGAGTTAGTAGTAGTACCACTAGTATTGTAGTAGTTGTATTTCCACTGTCCTGCGTGACTTGTGGAATACGACTTAGTGTGTAGTCAATTCCGGAGGTGTAGACAAATAATGTATAGGAGCTTGGAATGCCTCTGATGAGATGTAATGTCTTTCATCATAGTTGTACTGTAGCCTGGGCTTGTACTGAACTATGTATGATGTGTATGACCGTTGGTATATATATGGCAGTTTTATATTACCATGACATACGGATGAACATCTCTGCATTCCGTGTTATCCATTACATTCTGCACTTCCTTGCTAAGTTTGAGCCATCCTTATCTAAACCACTGTCTTGTTTTCTCCTAGGATGGTCAACACCCGCAGCAACCCTGCTGCCTCGGAGCAGGGGGAAGCCAGTGCAACTAGGGGTGAAAATCTGCCTCACCCGCCTTCTCTGGCCGAAGTGATGCTGGAGGCGGAAAGAAACAAGCATGAGACTAACCGCCTGCTAGAGCGGATTGAGCAGAACACTGCACGCCACCCACGAAATGACTTGGTGTCAATCAATGACTTTATCAAGCTGTACCCACCAAAGTTTAACCATTCCGTCGAGCCCCTCGACGCGGATGACTGGCTTTGCAGCATCACCCACAAGCTACGTTCTGCCAACGTAGCCGAAGCCGACAAGGTTACCTATGCTGCCTATCACCTCGAAGGCCCTGCTAGCCTTTGGTGGGAAAACTTCGAAGCTATGCGCCCGGTCGGCCAAGTTACTACTTGGGCTGAATTCAGTGAGGCTTTCCGTGAGCATCACATTCCGGAAGGTCTCATGGATCGCAAGAGGGAGGAATTCTGCAACTTCACCCAAGGAAGACTGACTGTGGATGCTTATAGTCGTGAATTTGGAAATCTGGCACGCTATGCTCCCGAAGAGGTATCTACTGACGCTAAGAAGCAAGCAAGGTTCCGCAAGGGACTTAGCCCTGAGCTTCGCCGCGATCTCCGTCTGCACGAGTGCACCTCTTTTCAGAAGTTGGTCAATAAAGCCATCAGTGCTGAGACAGGCCAGACTGATTATGACGCTTCACGCAAGCACTCCCGTGATTTTGGCTCTTCTTCCGGCTCTGGAGCTCAGAAGCGCCGGGTGTGGATTCCAAGCACGGCACTGCCACCCAGGTTCATCCCGAGGCCATCCTTTGAGGCACCTCGTCCCAACCAGCAATTTGCACCGCCCAAGCCCTATGGTGGCCCCGTTGCTAATGTTGCTCCACGCCCCAATGTGGTGACATGCTTTAAGTGTGGAGAGCCGGGTCACTATAGCCGAGAGTGTCCCCAGAACAACAACCCCAATCAAACTGGAAAGTCCGTTGTCCGTGGTAAGCCCGCGGGAAAAACATTCTACGCCAAGCCGGCCACCACTGTATGTGGCCATGTCAACTATGTTTCAGTCGAGGAGGCTCATGAGGATCCCAACGTCGTCCTTGGTACGCTCCTTGTTAACTGCCATCCGGCATCTGTTCTTTTCGATACTGGAGCATCTCATTCATTCATATCCGAGAGCTATGCTCGATTGCATAACACGACATTCTGTGACATGCCCACTTCCATGGTAATTCAAACTCCGGGTTCCAAATGGCAAACCTCTAGAGTAAGCCATGGGAACGAAATTCTTGTCGATAGACTTGTCTTCCTTGCATCCTTAATAGCTCTCAAGTCCATGGACATAAACATCATCTTGGGTATGGACTGGATGTCAGCTCATTACGCTAAGATTGATTGTGCCACTAGAACCGTTCAACTTACTCACCCATCGGGCAAGACAGTCAATGTCTTAACTCGAGTGGCCAAGCGCCAGCTTTACTCCCTAAATGCCAACCCCCTTCCATACCTTGAGGATGTTCCGGTAGTCCGAGACTTTCCGGATGTCTTCCCAGAAGAACTGCCAGGTGTTCCACCTGACAGGGATGTTGAATTTGTGATAGACCTTGTTCCAGGAACCGTTCCAATTTCTAGAAGACCCTACAAGATGCACCCTTAGAACTAGCCGAGCTTAAGAACCAACTCGATGAGTCCTTGAAAAAGGGTTTCATCCATCCTAGTTCCTCTCCTTGGGCTTGCCCCGTCCTCTTCGTTAAGAAGAAGGATGGAACGGATCGAATGGTTGTGGACTACCGACCTGTCAATTTGGTCACCATCAAGAACAAATACCCGCTTCCCAGGATCAACGATCTGTATGATCAGCTCGCTGGGTCCTTAGTCTTCTCCAAGATGGATTTGAGGTTGGGCTACCATCAAATCAAAATCAGAAACGGGGACATTCCCAAAACGGCCTTTGTTACTCGTTATGGCCAATACGAGTACACCGTCATGTCCTTCGGTTTAACCAATGCCCCGGCTACCTTCTCTCGGTTAATGAACTCATTCTTCATGGAGTACTTGGATAAATTCTTCGTAGTATACCTCGATGACATACTCATCTACTCCAAGAATGAAGAGGAACATGCCGTACATCTAAGGCTGGTATTGATGAAACTTCGAGAGCATCGCCTTTATGCCAAATTCTCCAAGTGTGAATTTTGGTTGCCAGAAGTGACCTATCTAGGCCATGTAATCTCTGGCAAGGGTATTGCTGTCAATCCCGAGCGAGTTCAAGCCGTCCTTGATTGGACTCCACCTGAGACGGTTAAGCAAGTTCGGAGCTTCCTTGGCTTAGCGAGCTATTGCCGCCGCTTCGTCGAAAATTTCTCCAAGGTTGCTAAACCTCTAACTAAACTCCTCAAGAAAGATAAAAAGTTCGAGTGGACTCCACAGTGCGAGTTCAGTTTTCAGGAACTGAAAAGACGCCTGACATCTGCTCCCGTACTGGTACCACCAGATTTCTCCAAGGACTTTATTATCTATTGCGACGCCTCGCGACAAGGACTAGGTTGCATACTCATGCAAGATCGTCAAGTAGTTGCCTATGCTTCACGGCAATTACACCCACATGAGGAAAATTATCCCACACATGATCTAGAGCTTGCAGCTATAGTCCATGCACTTAAAACCTGGCGACATTACCTTCTCGGTAATCGTTGCGAGATCTTCACCGATCACCAAAGTCTGAAATATATCTTCACTCAACCAGATTTGAATCTCAGGCAAAGACGTTGGGTTGGGTTGATCTCGGATTATGACTTAGGAATAACTTACACCCCGGGCAAAGCCAATGTCATGGCTGATGCGCTAAGCCGTAAGTCCTATTGTAACAACCTGATGTTACAACAAAGTCAACCATTTCTCCATGAGGAATTTCGTAAGCTAAATCTTCACATTGTTCCTCAAGGATTCCTATCCACCATGGTGGAAAAACCTACCCTTATGGATCAAATCATAACCGCCCATCGGTATGATAAGGGCATATCCCGGATTAAGGAAAACATCGCTAGCGGAGTTGCTAAATGTTTCTCCATGGATGAGCGAGGTGCTGTTTTCTTCGAGAACCGTTTGGTGGTTCCCAAGAAACAACAGCTGCGTCAGTTGATCCTTAAGGAAGCTCATGAATCCCCTCTCACCATTCATCCCGGTAGTACTAAAATGTATCACGACCTACGCCAGAGGTTTTGGTGGACTAGGATGAAGAGAGAAATCGCTCAATACATTGCTAATTGCGACGTATGTCGTCGTGTTAAAGCAGAGCATCAACGGCCTGCTGGCACTCTTCAACCTTTGGCTATTCCCGAATGGAAATGGGATAAAATCAGTATGGATTTCATCACTGGGTTTCCCAGGACCAAGAGAGGGAATAATGCCATCTTCGTCGTGATCGACCGACTTTCCAAAGTAGCCCACTTTCTACCTGTTCGTGAGAGTATCACTGCTAGCCAGCTAGCCGATTTATACATCTCCCGAATAGTGTCTCTTCATGGTGTTCCATTGGAAATTAATTCAGACCTTGGGAGTCTCTTCACCTCTCGATTTTGGGAAAGTTTCCAAAATGCTATGGGAACTCGTCTCTCCTTTAGCACCGCCTTCCATCCCCAATCAAGTGGTCAAGTAGAACGAGTCAATCAAATTCTGGAAGATATGCTCCGAGCTTCTGTCATCTCGTTCGGAATGAGTTGGGAGAAATGCCTTCCATTCGCGGAGTTTGCTTATAACAATAGTTATCAAGCCAGCTTAGGCAAGGCTCCTTTCGAAGTTCTCTATGGACGAAAATGTCGAACGCCTCTTAACTGGTCAGAAACCGGGGAAAGACAACTCTTTGGCCCGGATATGATTCAGGAAGCAGAAGAGCAGGTTCGCGTTATTCGCGAGAAACTGAAAACAGCCCAATCTCGTCAAAAGAGTCAATATGATCATAAACATAAGCCTATGACTTATGAAGTCGACGAGAAGGCTTACCTTCGGGTTACTCCGTTAAAGGGAACCCATCGTTTCGGTATCAAAGGTAAATTGGCCCCTCGTTACATTGGACCCTTTCGCATTCTTGCCAAACGAGGAGAAGTTGCCTACCAACTGGAACTACCTCCGCATCTTTCCAGAGTTCACGATGTCTTCCACGTTTCACAACTCAAGCGTTGCTTCGCGGATCCTATCCGTGGAGTGGACCACGAAACGCTTGATCTACAAGATAACCTTTCCTGTCGGGAATATCCCGTTCGTATCCTTAATCAGGCCGAGCGTACCACTCGACGTCAGAATATCAAGTTTCTCAAGGTTCAATGGTCACACCATTCCGAGGAAGAAGCCACTTGGGAAAGGGAGGATCGTCTTCGACTCGAGTACCCCACCTTCTTCCCGGAGGATTCTAAATCTCGGGACGAGATTCTTTTGAGTGGGGGTGAGTTGTCACACCCTAGCTAGTCCATGCATTAGAGTGTGCATCATGTTTACTTTTCATCAGAAACTTGAAATGGGGAAGGCAGAACCCCCAGCCCCCTTTTGAAATCAACTAGGGTTTACTAAAAATAATTTCAATGAACCTGAAATGCCCTTCTAAAATGTTCACCCTCTTTGTCTTAGGTTAGAACCTCTGGCAAAATTGGTGCACAATTTTCTAGGTAAACAGAAGGTCATTGAATTAAATCATAAGTATTTGAATTTGGGCATTTAAATGCTATAAAATAATTTAAATGCCCAAATAATTCTTGGAGTAAATGTTTCCTGTTGGAAATAATCTAAACAGAGGCCACATTTATTTTCAGGATTTTTGGAAATGTTCTAGTATTTTAAATAAAGCTAAACAGTTGCAGTTTAATAGAAAACAGAAACTAAATCAAAAAAAAGGAGAAAGAAGCCCACCTGGGCCTTACCTGGATCGGCCCAGCCTACTGGCTCGGCCAGTCACCCCCTACCTCGCGCCAGGAGGCAGGGGCGCGTGCTCGCTGCGCGCCGGCCACGCGCCGGCCACCTCCTGCTCCTGCCGGCGCCGGGAGACGCCCAGAGGACGCCACGCGACCCCCACGTCTCCCTCTCGCACTCTCTCACTCTCCCCCTCGTCTCCCTCATCCTCTCCCGCGATGGCCGAGCGCGTCCCTCGCCGCCGATCGCCGTGGTCGCCGCCAGAGACCTCCCCTCGCCCCTCCGACGAGCCCATCAGCTCCGCCTCGACTCCCTCGACCTCCCCACCGAGCCACGCTTCGCCGGAAGCCCTGCAACACTGCCTTCGCCCTCGTCTTCAACCTCGGGCACCCGAGCCGTCTCCGGCTGATTCGCCGTTGCCAGGACCTCCCCGAGCTCGCTGACCCCCTCTCCGACTCCGCTGTGAGCTCCTCTTCCTTTCCCCCTAGCCCCCGTGCTCATTTGGCCCCTGTAGCCGCCGTTTCCACCGCACCCGAGAGCTCCTCGCCGCCGGCGATGTCGCCGTCGTGGCTACGGCCGTGCAAGCACGCGTCCGAGCGCCTCACCGTGCTCAGTGCAGCACCAGGAACCCGTAGCCACCACCAGCTCTTCCTCCCGTGCACCGTAGCGTCGAAACCGACCTCGCTTGAACTCCGGCCGCCGCCACGAGCTCGATTCCGGCGAGCTTGCTCCACCCCAGCTCCTCCCACTTGCCCCACTAGATGTGCACGAGCCCCAGCTACGCGTAGCACGTCTCCGCCATTGATTTGGTCACCGGAGGACCAAATCCGAAGCCCTCCGCCGTCTCGGGCCTCGCCGGCGTCGAGCCGCCGGCGAGTTGACCCAGTTTGACCCCTGGGTGGGCCCAGGTTGACTCCTTTGAGTCAATGAAAAGTGCCCCCCCTCTGCTAATTATCCAGATTAGTTTCTAACTAAAATTAGTTAGTTTAATTAGTATAGCCACTGACTAGTGGGCCCTGCCCAGTAATTAGGCTAACTAAACATAGTTAGTGCACTGAGAGGCTAACAAAAGGGGCCCACCAGTCAGGTTTGACCTGGGCTGGCGCCTTTGACCTGCTGAGGTCAGCATGATGCAATGCTGACGCAGTAATGCATTTTCTGGATTTATTTTTATACAGGAAATTCCAGAAAATAGTTCAAACTTCAAAAATTCATAGAAATTCAACCGTAACTCCAAATGAAATAATTTATATATGAAAAATTATCAGAAAAATTCAATCTATCCATCTGTAATGGTTTCATGCATGACAAAACAAGTTTACCTTGCTGTTTAGGCAGAATAAGGTAATGCACTATAAATGCCATGTTTAATGAGCTAATATTTGAATCCTTGATTCAAATGAGTTCATCCCTTTCTATTTTAGCTTGCATTAGGCCAAGACACAATCATATTGCCATGTCATAGCATGCATCATATTGTTGCATATCGTCATGTGTTGATTGTGTTTTGATGTGTTCTCCGTGGTAGGTTCTGCCTCCGAGGATATTCACGAG
Source organism: Triticum urartu (assembly GCF_056163025.1). NCBI lineage: Eukaryota > Viridiplantae > Streptophyta > Magnoliopsida > Poales > Poaceae > Triticum > Triticum urartu. Next base: position 249,182,053 of record NC_141877.1, read on the forward strand.
TATCCAACTGAAGGGCAGTATCCCGCTACCACTCCATCAGGCAAGCAACCATTGATCATTCCGATAAAAACCCATGTTCTCGCTCCTGCTCTTGTTTACTGCATTAAGACAACGTGATTCAAACCGCTGTATGCTACGGTAGTTGAACCCTTATCCTCTGCATGACCTGTCATTGCCACAGTAACTAGATGAAACCCACTAGCATGTGTAGGAGTTGATTGAGCCATGTATGTGATTCCTACCTTGCTATGCCTGCTATGCTTAGAGTTGTGTCAGGTCTGGTTCATCTGGGTGATGGGCCAGAGTGAAATGCTTATGCCGGTAATGTGAGGGATGTGTTGAACATGTTTTGGTAAAGGTATCGATGAGAGGCCATGTAGGAGTACATGGTGGGTTGTTTCATTGAGGCCGTCCCTAAGAACTGAGATCTGTATGTGTGATTTAAGATTCAGCTACTACCATACATTGGGATCCTTAATTGACCCTCTCGGCTTCTTAACCACCCTAGTACTCTGTCCAGGAGTTGCAAATAGTTTCTGGTGTTTGTAGGTTATGTGTTGGCGGCCGTGCGTAGCGCTGACCCTAGGGGTGGGCTATGTTGCGGTAGATACACCGTGGCACGGTGTACCGAGTCACCCGTTTGGTGTCCCGGGAACCCTGTTCACATCGTTCGGGGCCGTATGTGGAAACCCCGGCCGGACTCCCTGCGGATGGAACCTGGATAGGCGATAAACCTGGACTAGAGACTTAAGTGTTTAGGTAGGCCGTGGCCGACACCCTCGCTGGGCTTCCGCTTGAAGGTTGCCGAGTACATCTCGTGTAAACGGCGGTAAGTGGTGAAAGCGTGTATGACGAAGTACACCCCTGCAGGGTATAAAACTATTCGAATAGCCGCGTCGCGGTAAAGGACTACTTGGTTGCCTATACAGTTCATAGACAAGTTAATGGATACTACTAAAAGACTCAAGATAAGTGTGAGTATCGAGGATGGCCCTCTCGTAGGATGACGAGGGAGGATCCACGGTGGAGTATTGTGTTGGTGAGTAGTGGACTCGTGTGCGAAAACTATTTTACTGGTGAAGTTCCGTAGGATAGCTTAGCCAAGAGTCAAAGCTGGCTTGCTGCATTAACCCCACCACCTTCTTGAGAATAAGCATGTTTAGTAGGTTCTGATGTAAGACTTGCTGAGTACCTTTGTACTCATGTTTGCTTAATTACTGTTTTCAGACGACAACACCGCCCCCTCCGATGGGTTCTATGTAGACCTTGACGTCGACGAGTGACTAGCCACCCAGGTGGTGATCCTGGCCATGGAGGGCCCTATGTAGATAGACAGGCTTCGAGAAGCCTTCTTTCTTTCTAGAGTCTGTACTCAGACTAGTTGCTTCCGCATGTGCTTGTATGTTTGTATGACTTGAGTGTCGGGTCATGTGACCCCTACCTGTATGAACATGCTATGTATGGCTCCCTGGAGCCTTTAAATAAAGTACTTGAGTTGTAGAGTTTTGTTGTGATGCCATGTTGTATGTACTCATATCGGGCATATTGTGTGTATGATTGAAATGCTTGGTATGAGTGGGATCCGACAATCTAGTTGTTTATCCTTGGCAGCCTTTCTTATGGGGAAATGTAGTCTAGTGCTCCTCGAGCCATAGTAGTCTGCTACAGCCCGGTTCACCGGAGTCCTGTTCAGGACACTTGACTGGCCGGCGTGTGTTTCACTTTGTTCCTATGTCTGTCCCTTCGGGGAAATGTCACGCGGTGATTTCCGGAGTCCTGCCTAGCCTGCTACAGCCCTGGTTCCCCGGAGTCCTGTTAGCCCAGTGCTACAGCCCGGAATCACTCGCTGATGACCGACATGCTCGATGTGATTCATGTATGCCTGTCTCCATAAGTCTGTGCCGCTTTGGGTTCACGACTAGCCATGTCGGCCCGGGTTCTCTGTCATATGGATGCTAGAGACACTATCATATACGTGAGCCAAAAGGCGCAAACGGTCCCGGGCCATGGTAAGGTGACACCCGTGGGGTACCGTGCGTGAGGCCGCAAAGTGATATGAGGTGTTATCGGCTAGATCAATGTGACTCGAAATCGGGGTCCTGACAGTCCCATGCACCAGATATGCCTTGAATTCCTCGGTCCAGCACCCCTCCTGAGGCACAAGCGCGAGGAGCAGTCATGCTCCTGAGGTTGGGCCGCAAGCGGGGGCTCCCGAGGCTAGTGGCCGAGGGAGTTCTTCTCGAGGTGATGTAGTCTCCACAGCCGCAGGGGTCACCGAAGGCTTGAAGAGTCGCTCTTCGAAGACACCAGGTTCTTGGGTTAGCCGCCTCTACGCCTTCTTGGCGATTTTTTCAGCCTCCTCGTTGGTGCCGCGTGGCACATGCTGCAGCTCTAGGCCTAGGAATCGCTTCTCCATCTTGCGCACTTCCGCGAGGTATGCATCCATATGCTCGTCCCTCGGTTCGTACACCTTGTTGGAGAAGTTGACAAGGAGCTACGAGTCACCCTTGATGGTGAAACGCTTCACCCCCAAGGCTGCGGTGGTCTTGAGGCCAGCGATCAACCCCTCATACTCCACGATGTTGTTGGAGACCTTCTCACCCCGCTGGAAGCAGATCTGCACGACATAATATAGCTTGTCTTGGGTGGGCGATATGAGCACAGCGCCAGCCCCTGCGCCTTGTCATGCGAAAGCGCCATCGAAGTAAATGACCTAGCTATCTAGTGCTTCATTTCCTGGCGAGAGGGATCGTCTCTCGCCCGCTTCGGGCTCCGGAGAGTCGGTCCATTCTGCAACAAAGTCGGCAAGCGCAGCTCCCTTGATCACCCTGGTCGTCCTGAACTCCAACTGAAATGCTTGCAGTTCAATGTTCCGTTCAGCGACTCTCCCCGCAGCATTGGGGCTCTAGAGCACCCTCTACAGGGGGTAGGCTGAGACAACCTTAATCAGGTGGCCTTGGAAATAATGGCGTAGCTTGTGTGAGGCCACCAGGAGCGCGAGTAAGAGCTTCTGCGACATTGGGTACCGTGCTCTTGCATCCTGTAGCACATTGCTGACAAAGTATACTGGGTGCTCGACGAGGGCAGGAGCGTCAATGGAGCCTGTGTCCTCCGGAGGTTGTGGTGCCTCCTGAGGTGGGGGGGGGGACCCCAGGAGCCTGGTCGCCCACCTGGGCCTCCGCAGGCCCTTGAACACCGTCTTGTGGGGTGTGATCGTCTGTGGGCATCATCTTGGCCTTAGCGACACCGTCTTGTGACTGCACCATTCCAGCTGATGGCGCGGTATTGCGCTGTGGGTTCTTGTCCCGGCGCTCCTCCCGAGCCACCAACGCCGCGCTGGCGGAGTGAGGCGTAGCGGCCATATAGAGCACCAGAGGCTCGAGACGGCGAGGTGCCACCATCACCGGTGGGCTAGTTAGGTATCTCTTGAGGTCTTGAAACGCCAGATCTGCCTCTAGGGTCCATTCGAACGGGCCTTCCTTCTTCATCTGCTTGATGAATGGCAGAGCGCGCTCCCCCAGCTTGGAGATGAAGCGCCCCAGCGAGGTCACGCAGCCTACAAGTTTCTGCATTTTCCTTGAGAGTTTGTGGTGGGCTCATGTCTTCTATTGCCTTGATCTTCTCGGGGTTAGCCTCGATCCCTCTATAGAAATGAGGAAACCCAGTAGCTTGTTGGAGGGGACACCGAACACACACTTCTTCGGGTTGAGCCGCAAATCCACCTGGCGCAGGCTAGCGAAGGTCTCCTCCAGGTCCTGAATCAGGGTTCTCACCTCCGGAGATTTTACCACGATGTTGTCGACGTAGGCTTCAACGTTTCTGTCGAGCTGCTGACCCAGGGTGATGTGCATCAGCCGCTGGAAGGTCGCCCCAGCGTTGCGCAGTCCGAACGGCATGCAGGTGTAGCAGTACACCCTGCATGGGGTCGGGAAGGCGGTCTTCTCCACATCCTCCACTGCCATCTTGATCTGGTGGTAGCCCGAGAACGTGTCCAGGAAGCATAGCAGGCCGCACTCGGCGGTGGAGTCGACGATCTGGTCGATATACGGAAGCGGGAACGATTCTTGGGGACATGCCTTGTTGAGGTTGGTGAAATCGACACACATGCGTTCCTTCCCACCTTTCTTTGGTACGGCGACGGGTTCGCCAGCCACTCCGGGTACCAGACCTCATGAATGACACCTGCCACCTCCAGCTTGCGAGTTTCCTGGACGATGAAGGACTGCTTCTCCGTGGACTGTCGCCGCGCCTTTTGCTTCACAGGGCGCACATTGGGGCACACCCTTAAGTGATGATCGATTACCCCCCTTGGGACCCCTTCCAGCTGCTTGCGTTCCCAGGCGAATACCTCCTTGTTTGCACGCAAGAACTTCACTAATGCCTCCTCTTGACCTGGGTCGAGGCCGGCACCTATGGTGAAGGTGGCCCTCGAGGATCTACCTTCCTCGACTGGTACTTGCTTCGTTTCGTCCCGGTCTTGAGTGAACAGCTACTTCTTCTTTGCCGGCGCGGCCTCCTTAGCCCCTCGGGTGGCTTCGCCGGCCGGGCGCGCTGCCGCTGCGGCCCTGAAGGTAAGCTTGAGAGCTTCAAGAGCTTCCTTGGTGTCTCCGGCCACGGTGAGGACGCTGCTACTACCCGGCATCTTCATGAGGTTGTAGGCTGGATGGGTCGCGGCCATGAACTGGGCCAGAGCAGGGTACCTGAGGATGGCGTTGTACGGGAGGCTGATGCGAGCGACGTCGAAGTCGATGAGCTCGGTGCGGTAGTTGTCCCGGGTACCCAAGGTGACCGGGAGGCGTATCTGCCCCAAGGGGCTGGTGGACCCGCTGCCGACTCCGAGAAAGGCTTGATGGGGCGGAGCGGGCCGTACGGCACGTGAAGCAAGCTGAAAGCTTCCATAGAGAGCATGTTGAGGCCTGCTCCACCGTCGATGAGGGTCTTGGTCATGGCAGCGCTGCAGATGGCGGGCGTGCAGAGCATTGGGAGTGCACCTGAGCCGACCGTGGTAGCGGGGTGATCCCCTGAGTCGAAGGTGAGGTCGGCCTGGGGCGCCGCCCATCCTGGAGGGGCTCCCCGCTGCACAGAGGCGACGCCGATCTGGCGGAAGAACTGCTTGGTGTGGCGGTCCAAGGGTGGCGCTTGTGATCCATCGAGGAGGGCCACGACGGCGACAGGCACCGGTGCCGCGAAGCATGCTTCGAAAAGGCCGCGTAGCTCCTCCCAAGAGGCCACAGAGGATCTTGGCAGATTGAGCAGCCAGGAGCGCGGCGCGCCAGCGAGGGACATGGGGAACCAGTTGGCCATGACCTTGTCGTCGCCTCCAGTTTCCAGGGCGGCCTCCTCGTATGCCAGCAGGAAGGTCGACGGACCCGCCGCGCCGTTCTAGCGGGGCAGCATCTCCGGCTTGAACTTGTGCGGCCACTGCACCCGCCGTAGGGCGGGGTGAAGGCCCTGAGCCACCTGGAGCCGCTTGGGTCGCTCACCGATCCAGTCGGAGGAGCCGTGCTGGCCATGGGGACCAGTCAGAGAGGCGGAGCCGACGGAGGGATGGAACTTCAGCGCACCCCTACTTGGCACGCCAAATGTCGGATTACAGGTTCCGGCAAACCCTTGAGGTTCGAACACTGGGGTGCTGATAACCCACAAGTATAGGGGATCAATTGTAGCCTCTTTCGATAAGTAAGAATGTCGAACCCAACGAGGAGCTAAAGGTAGAACAAATATTCCCTCAAGTTCTATCGACCACCGATACAACTCTACGCACGCTTAACGTTTGCTTTACCTAAAACAAGTATGAAACTAGAAGTACTTGGTAGGTGTTGTTGGATAGGTTTGCAAGATAATAAAGATCTTGTAAATAAAAAGTAGGGGCTGTTTAGATGAAGAGGCAACTAAGTTAGTTTTAGTAGAGAGCTTTTTGTCATGAGAAAGTTATTTGTCCCTAGGCAATCGATAACTAGACGGGTAATCATTATTGCAAGTTTATTTGAGGGAGAGGCATAAGCTAACATACTTTCTCTTCTTGGATCATATGCACTTATGATTGGAACTCTAGCAAGCATCCACAACTACTAAAGATCATTAAGGTAAAACCCAACCATGGCATTAAAGTATCAAGTCCTCTTTATTCCCATACACAAACAACCTACTTACTCGGGTCTGTGTTTCTATCACTCACGCCACCCACCATAAGCAAATGATGAACATATTGCAAACCCTATAGCGGGGATCCCTCACGCTCGTGCGACACGGAGAGCACCATAGGACAGAACCAATAATAAAATATGCAACTCAAACCAATCACGATCATCAATTAACCCATAGGACAAAACAGATCTACTCAAACATCATAGGATAGCCATATATCATTGGGAAATAATATATAGCATTGAGCACCATGTTTAAGTAGAGATTACAGCGGGTAAAAGAGGGGTTACACTGCTGCATAGAGGGGGGAAGAGTTGGTGGAGATGTTGGTGAAGATGGCGGAGGTGTTGGTGTAGATTGCGGTGATGATGATGGCCCCGGCGGCGTTTCGGCGTCACCGGAATATAAGGGGAGAGAGCCCCCCTCCTTCTTCTTCTTCTTCTTCCTTGACCTTCTCCCTAGATGGGAGAAGGATTTCCACTCTGGTCCATGGCCTCCATGGTGGCGGAGGGGCGAGAGCCCCTCCGAGATTGGATCTGTCTCTCTGTCTCTCCCTATTTCTGCGTTGGCTGATTCTGCCCTTTCACCGTTTCTTAAATTCCCGGAGATCCATAACTCCGATTAGGCTGAATTTTGGACACGATTTTTATCCGGATATGGGATTTCTTGCGGCGAATGAAGGGCACCAACCACCTTACGGGGTGGCCACGAGGGCCCAGGGCACGCCTGACCCCCTGGGGCGTGCCCCCTGCCTCGTGGCCCCCTCAGGCATCATCTCACGTTGATTCTTCTTCCCAAAAATCACATATATTCCAAAAAAACCTCCGTCAGTTTTTTTCCCGTTTGGACATCGTATGATATGGATTTTCTGCGAAACAAAAACATGCAACAAACAGGAATTGGAACTGGGCACTGGATCAATATGTTAGTCCCAAAAATAGTATAAAAAGTTTCCAAAAGTATATGAAAGTTGTATAATATTGGCATGGAACAATAAAAATTTATAGATACGACGGAGATGTATCAGCATCCCCAAGCTTAATTCCCGCTCGTCCTCGAGTAGGTAAATGATAAAAAGATAATTTTTGATGTGGAATACTACCTAGCATAATCTTGATCATGTAATCTAATCATGGCATGAATATTAAGACATGAGTGATTCAAAGCAATAGTCTATCATTTGACATTAAGACAATAATACTTCAAGCATACTGATAAAGCAATCATGTCTTTTCAAAATAACATGGCCAAAGAAAGTTATCCCTACAAATCATATGGTCTGGCTATGCTCCATCTTCACCACACAAAATATTCAAATTATGCACAACCCCGATGACAAGCCAAGCAATTGTTTCATACTTTTGACGTTCTCAAACCTTTTCAACTTTCACGCAATACATGAGCGTGAGCCATGGACATATCACTGTAGGTGGAATAGAATATGATGGTGGAGGTTGTGTGGAGAAGACAAAAAGGGAGAAAGTCTCACATCGACGCGGCTAATCAACTGGCTATGGAGATGTTCATGAATTGATGTCAATGCGAGGAGTAGAGATTGCCATGCAACGGATGCACTAAGAGCTATAAGTGTATGAAATCTCAAACTAAAACTAAGTGGGTGTGCATCCAACTTGCTTGCTCATGAAGACCTAGGGCATTTGAGGAAGCCCATCGTTGGAATATACAAGCCAAGTTCTATAATGAAAATTCCTATTAGTATATGAAAGTGATAACTCAGGAGACTCTCTATATGAAGAACATGGTGCTACTCTGAAGCACAAGTGTGGTAAAAGGATAGTAACATTGTCCCTTCTCTCTTTTCTCTAATTTTTTCTCAATTTTTGTCTTTTTTTGTAGGCTTCTTTGCCTCTCTTTGGGGGGGGGGGGCTTCTTTGGCCACTTTTATTTTGATAACCTCACATGGTATAATGTTCTAATAATGACGATCATCACACTTTTATTTACTTACAACTCAATATTACAACTCGATACTAGAACAAAGATATGACTCTATATGAATGCCTCCGGCGGTGTACCGGGATATGCAATGATCTAGCGTAGCAATGCCATAAAAAATGGACAAGCCATGAAAACATCATGCTAGCTATCTGACGATCATTCAAAGCAATATGACAATGATACTCAAGTCATGTATATGATGATGATGGAAGTTGCATGGCAATATATCTCGGAATGGCTATGGAAATGCCATAATAGGTAGGTATGGTGGCTGTTTTGAGGAAGATATAAGGAGGCTTATGTGTGACAGAGCGTATCATATCACGGGGTTTGGATGCACCGGCGAAGTTTGCACCAACTCTCGAGGTGAGAAAGGGCAATGCACGGTACCGAAGAGGCTAGCAATGATGGAAGGGTGATGCAGAGCATCCCAAGGTCATCCCCATGGACCTACCATCGTCTCATCAAGTGCCTAGTGGACCCATGACTCGATCACGTGCAAGAGCTCTTGAAACCGAGGTGACATCTCTCCTCTCACAATTCCACTTCGATGCACATGAAGCATGGCTACTACCTCATATGGATACTTTGTGCATACTCAGGTACAATGAAGAAGCTAAGGAGCAAGGACAAGAAGAAGAGGAAGATGGACGAGAAGACGGAGAAGAAGGAGGGCTGAAGGAAAAGTCCCAGCCACCGGACGACCGGCCGGGACCGGACGTCCGGCGCCTGAAGCATCAGCCGAGCCCCAGCGAGCGGACGTCCGGTCTAGACCGGACAACCGGTGCCCCAGCACCTGAAGCAAACGAGCGGACGTCCGGTCTGGACCGGACGACCGTCGCACTGGCACCCAAACCAACATCAGTGGAAGCCCGACGTTTCCGGATGTCCGGCACCCCCATCACAGAGCCAAACCAGCGGACGTCCGGAGGACACCGGACGACCGGCCGCTCCTGAGACTCCGGACGACCGGCCACCAGCGGACGTCCGGTACCTGGCTGCGTCCAGATTCGGGCCCGAGGCCCATGTACCCCTACTTTCGCCCCCATTTGCACTTAGACTATAAATAGACCTCTCCCACCTCCTTTCTAGGGTTAGCAAATGTTTAGCTCATATTTGTGAGAGAGCTTTGCTCATCCACTTGGTTACCTTCTCCTCGGAGATTCGAGCCTCCACCAGAGAAGATCCCCCAAGCGGATTCGAGACCTCCTTGCGGAGAAGATCATCAAGACCCCCTCTTGGGCGGCCCCATCAAGACCTCCTCATAGAGAAGAACCGGTTACCGTGTATCGTCCTTAGTTGTCCGTGGATTCGTGTATCGTCCTATGTACTCGAGGATCTAGCCCATGTGTGACTTATTCGTGTCGGTTTAGTGATTTCCTCTTGTGTTTTCCCCTCTGTTCTTTCCCGTGTTCTTCGTGATTTCCCCGGGATCAGCTCCTTTCGTGAAAGATCGGGCGATTAGGGTCTCTACCCTACATCATCTTGGTATCTACAGCAAGGTTGATCACGATTTCGGAGCCCCCCTTTTCGTTTTCTAGCTTGGTTTTGTTGTTTTTCGTCCTAATCCGAAAATCCCCACAAAAATAGCCCCAAAAAATTTTCTTGCATTTTGTGAGTTTTGATGATGTTTTGTTGGTTTTGATCCGTGAATTTGTTGTGTTGCGAGTGGATCTAGCCTTCCCCCACCATCTCCACCTCGAAATCCTTCCAAAATCCATGAAATTCATATCAATTTTGCCCCCGACCCACCGGACGACCGCAACTTACCGGACGTCCGGAGCCGCAGGAACCACCGGATGTCCGACCTTACCGGACGACCGGAACCTCTAAACCGAGCTGAAATTAGTGGATTTCCGACCCTACCGGACGTCCGGCGACCGGACATCCGTCCACTTCCGGACGACCGCTACTTCCACCACATCATCCGCTACATCACCACCGACTTCTGCAAACCTTTCCAATATCCCAACCCACACCACCATTTACCCGCTACCTACTCTGACGCTTTTTGTCGCACTTGGTTTTGAGAATTTGAGTTGCGGTACCGTATCCTTTTGTGTTTCAGCTATCTAGGTATGGTTCGACATCGACATCACCGCCGCTCATTTTCGCCACGGACGCGTCATCAACAACGACCACCTCGACTACGACTTGGTATTCGTGCCACCATTTTTACACCATACCGGAAGCAAGACCGGTAACCTCATCTTGGTATTGGACATATCACTCTTGACATTACATTGATAGCCATCATAGCCTTACTCCTTTGCGTTGCTCACCCATCGAGACTAGCCATTGAGTATTGCCGGCAACGAGACTTGGGCACATTAGTGATCGTACTTCCCATAGCATACATACATACATCATTGTTGCCTATATTGGTATCATCTCTTGTGTCACAAAGTTGTCATCGCATACTCACTTGCTATCTTGGTTCGTCAAGTATTGCATGAGAAAAGAGCTCAAACATCAAAGAGCCAACCAAGCTTTTAAGCAAAGAGGAAAGATAAGCAAAGAGCTTTTAAGCAATAACCATAGCATCATACAACATTAAGATTGTCATACTCGATCATCTTGGATCATATCATAGCAACACCTTGCATAAAACATATTTGGGATAGAAGTCGTTGCATTTTTGCTAAGTAGGTTGTGCACAAGTTCTTGTATCCGCCTATCGTGCCATCGTGCTAGCGTCTCTCTAGTGTTGTGCAACAAGAGCATTTTTGTGGATTCCACATTTTGGCTCACCCTTGGTTGCACAACCCCACTTATCTTTTTGCGCGTGTGTTTCCGTGTACCTTATATGCTTGGTCTACTTGTTACATTGCATCTTGCGAAACTTCTCCAACATTATTGAATCTTGCTTACATTCACATTAAAAATTGTGCCACCATCCTAACAAAGCTCCACCATAAGCTTCTATTTGTGTAGGCGTGAGAAACCGACGAGAATTCGTACCAATTGGGCTATGTCCTTGTCCTACATTGGAGTGATCATGGATTCACTTTCAACTTCAGTCAAGGTACATTTGGTATTCATTCTTCTCTTTCTACCACTCACAATTGTCTTGGATTGATGGATAGGCCAAGTACTTCTACCAACCCACTCTTCATGGAGCAAGACGACGACATGAACTCCTTCGTCACCAAGAGTCACCTCTTTGGTGCACAACGTGCTTTGCATCAAGAGCAACAAGCAATGAGTGAACGCATCGACAACCTTGCTGCCGACTTGCGACTTTCCGAGAAATGTACAAGGGACTACTTAGACCACAAGCTCGACGATCACAAGCAAGAGAATGACGCAAGGATGGACGAGATTCGCGCTTTGATGCTCAACCGCTCTTCTTCCACTTCAAGAAGGAGCCATTCAAGTCGCCACTCTGACTTCACCCTCTCTGGCTCAAGTACACCGACATCGAACACTCTTCATCGAGCCGCGTGCACCGACCGTCAAGCAAACCTCAATCCACTTCGAGACACCGACTCGCAAGAACATCCATGACGTCAAACCCAAGAAGCCTTTGTGCTAGCACGAGAACGGCAACAACAATGCCAACATGAAGAGGAAGAACGTGCGCGTCTCCACCAACTTGCACAAGATGCCGAGACACAATGTCAAGAACAACAACTCCGTGACGCTCAAGAACTTGAGGCGCAACAAGCTCTACGCGATTCGAGTCGAGCCATTGCCGACCGAGGCCGACAAGCCCGTGAACAAGAGGAAGCACTTCGCGAAGAAATTCAAGAACGACGATTCCAAGCTCGCATGCATCATCCAGTTCCTCCTCGAGCTCAACGCGCTCCTCCACAAGCTCGCCAAGACCATCAAGTGCATCAAGAGCATAATGACAATGGGAATCCTCCGCGACAAGAGCAACACGAGGTTGACAACACTCCGCGTCAAGAGCACCATGAGTTGAACAATCATCTACAACATGGGCGTCATCATCCCCGACCCCAACACAATGAAGAGCAACGCTACGGCAAGCTCAAGTTCACCATGCCCAAGTTCAACGGAAGCAACGATCCCGAAGAATACCTTTCATGGGCATTGAAAGTTGACAAGATCTTCCGTTTGCACAATTATGAAGAAGAGAAGAAGATCGCGATGGCATCCCTTGAGTTCCAAGACTATGTCCTCATTTGGTGGGAACAAATCATAGAGCGCCGTGAGGCAAGAGCTGAACCACCCATCACTACTTGGGCACAAATGAAGGATATCATGAGAGCACGCTTCGTGCCTACCTACTACAACCGCGACCTCTTCAAGAAACTCCAACAACTCAAGCAAGGAACCAAGAGCGTTGAAGAATACTACAAGGAGATGGAGATTGCAATGATAAGAGCCAATGTGACGGAAGATGATGAGCAAACAATGGCACGTTTCTTGAATGGACTCAATCATCCTATAAAGAAGATCGCCGACTTCCAACCATACTCAAATCTCATCGAGCTAGTGCACCAAGCTACCAAAGCAGAACGCCAAGTGCAAGATGATTTCAAGTATGCCAAGTTCTCATCCAAGTCCTACGGCTTCCCCAATAACCAAGCTTCAATGACTCCAACAACGACTACAAGACCCTCTACTTCCAACATCGACAAGTCGACTTTCAAGAAAGCTTCGCCAACTACAAACAATCCTCATACGAGCAACTTCAAGCCGAGAGCTTCATCATCATCAACCCCTACCGATGAGATTGTCAAGACGAGTTCCTTCAAGTGTTTCACTTGCGGCGGCCGAGGCCACAAGTCACATGAGTGCACCAACAAGCGCACCATGATCTTCAACGACGATGGCACTTATGATTCCATGAGCGAAGGGGAAATGGAAGCCCTTGAGGAAGTCGCTATGCACCGCCAAGTGAACAATGAAGAAGAACAAGTCTTTTGTGATGAAGACTCAAGTCCCGCACTTGTTGTCTCCAAAGTCTTGACTCTCCAACATCACCAAGAAGAAGACCAACGATGCCACATATTCCACACAAAGGCCGGCATCAATGGACGATCCGTCAAGGTCATCATCGATGGAGGGAGTTGTCACAATCTCGCAAGTGAAGAACTTTGCTCCAAGCTCCAATTGCCCAAGACGAAGCATCCACATCCATACAAAGTGCAATGGCTTAGTGACTCCGACACTATCCAAGTCGAGCACCGAGTACAAGTCTCCTTCAAAATCGGCGCCTACGAAGACACCTTGGAGTGCGGCGTCATCCCAATGACCGTTTGTCATCTTCTCCTTGGACGACCATGGCAATTCGATAGAGGAGTCGTCCACAATGGGTGTACCAACCACTATAGCTTCAAGATGCAAGGAAAGGAGTTTGTGTTACGCCCTATGTCTCCAAGCCAAGTGATCGCCGATAAGCAAGCCACCCATCGTGGAGAGAATGGTGAGAGTGTGAGCCACCAAAAAGAGAGTGAGCGCCACAAGCCCAAATTGAGTGCCTCCACGATGAGCGAAAACAAGAACCTAGTTCTATTTGCTACCAAACGTGAGATGAGAGAAGTGTGTGAGAACCCATCTAGTGTCCTACACTACGTCCTCGTGTGCAAGGACAATGCACCACAAACTAACACTTCTCACACTCTTCCTCTAGTGTTGTCTTCTCTTTTGCAGGAATTTCAAGATGTTTTCCCCGATGAGCTACCTTCGGGACTACCTCCACTACGAGGCATCGAGCACCGCATCGACCTCATCCCCGTAGCACCGCTTCCGAACGAAGCTCCCTACCGCGTCAACCCCGAAGAAACCAAAGAAATTCGAAGGCAAGTAAAGCATCTCATAGACCATGGACATGTGCGTGAAAGTTTGAGCCCTTGTGCCGTACCGGTCATTCTTGTGCCAAAACGTGACGGTAGTTTTCGCATGTGCTCCGATTGTAGACCTATCAATGCTATCACCGTTCATTATAGGTATCCAATCCCACACCTAGATGATATGCTAGATGAGCTTAGTGGTGCCACTATATTTTCGAAAATTGATCTTAAGAGTGGTTACTATCAAATCCGCATACAAGAGGGTGATGAATGGAAAACCGCATTCAAAACCTAGTTTGGTTTGTATGAGTGGTTAGTCATGCCTATGGGTCTCTCGGAAGCACCGGGCACTTTTATGCGCCTTATGCATCATGTCTTTCGTCCTTATATTGGTGAGTTTGTTGTGGTTTACTTCGATGACATTCTTGTGTTTAGCAAATCTATCAAAGAGCATGTCACCCATGTCCGCACCGTTTTGCAAACTCTTCAAAAAGAGCGCCTCTATGCTAATATGGAGAAATGCCTTTTTGGTGTTGATAAGCTCGTTTTCTTGGGTTTTGTCATTTCTTCTAAGGGTGTTCATGTAGATGAGTCCAAGATCAATGCTATTAAGACTTGGCCGCAACCAACCAACTTGCATCAAGTGCGTAGTTTCCTTGGTCTTGCGGGTTTCTATCGTCGTTTTGTGGAGGATTTTAGCACCATTGCTTCGCCTTTGCATGCTTTGAGCAAGAAGAATGCGCCGTTTATTTGGGGACCATCCCAAGATATCGCATTCAATGAGCTTAAGAATTTGCTTACTCATGCTACCGTGCTTGCTTTACCCAACTTCGACAAGCCTTTTGAGATTCATTGCGATGCTAGCGGTAATGGCATAGGAGGTGTGTTAACGCAAGAGAAGCGCCCCATAGCTTACTTTAGTGAGAGACTTTCCGGAGCGCAACTCAACTATCCCATCTATGACAAAGAGCTATATGCTTTAGTCCGTGTTTTACATGAATGGGAACATTACCTTCGTCCCCATGAGTTTATCATTCATACCGATCATGAGACTCTCAAGTATCTTAAGGGTCAAACTAAGTTGAACAAGCGTCATGCTAAATGGAGTGAATTCATTGAGTCTTTTCCCTATGTCATCAAGTACATCAAGGGTAAAGAAAACATCGTAGCGGATGCTCTTTCCCACATATGCATGCTAGTCACACAACTTGAGTTAGATGTCATTGGCTTCGAGCATATCAAAGAATTGTATGAGCATGATGAAACTTTTGCCACTCCTTATGCCAAGTGTTTGTCAAACACATCTTGGGAACGCTATTACATCAAAGACGGCTATCTTATGAGAGCTAACAAACTTTGCATCCCCAAGTCGTCCCTTGGTTTGTTGCTTTTGCAGGAATCACATGGAGGAGGCTTAATGGGACATTTCGGACGCGACAAGACATTCGCCACGCTCTCGAAGAGCTACTTTTGGCCAAAGATGTTTTGGGACGTCAATCACTTCACCAACCGATGTTCGACATACCGCAAAGCTAAGTCCAAAGCTCAATCTCATGGCCTCTATATGCCTCTTCCGATTCCACAACAACCATGGGAAGACATTAGCATGGACTTTGTACTTGGTTTGCCTAGAACTCGCAATGGGAAAGATTCTATATTTGTCGTTGTGGACCGTTTCTCCAAAATGGCACATTTTATTCCTTGTCACAAGATAGACGATGCTTCACATGTTGCCAATCTCTTTTGTAGGTAAATATTGCGTTTCCATGGTGTGCCAAAGACAATTGTCTCGGACCGCGACGTCAAGTTCCTTAGCTACTTTTGGAAGACCCTATGCGCCAAGCTCGGAATCAAGCTACTCTTCTCCACGGCGTACAATCCTCAAACCGACGGCCAAACGGAGGTGACAAACCGCACACTCTCCGCTCTACTTCGAGTACTCATCAACAAGAACATCAAGGAGTGGGAGGAGTGCCTACCTATCACCGAGTTCGCCTACAACCGAGCAAGACACTCAACAACCGGCAAGTCTCCTTTCAAGGTCATTTACGGATTCAACCCATTGTCACCATTGGACATTCTTCCTCTACCACTCCAAGAGCGCATCAATTTGGACGCAAGTGCGCGTGTGACACATCTCAAGAAGATGCATGAAGATACAAGAAACACCATCGAGCGCCATGTTCAATGCCTTGCGACCAAGCTCAACTTCAACAAGCAACCTATGGTCTTCAACATTGGTGATCGAGTGTGGCTACACCTTCGCAAGGGCCGCTTCCCACAAGAACGCAAATCCAAGCTTCGACCACGAGCGGATGGACCCTTCAAGGTGCTTGCACGCTACAATGACAACGCATACAAGATCGACCTCCCGCACGACAAGTACAACATGAGCGACATCTTCAACGTCAAAGATCTCTCTCCCTTCCATGGTGATGAAGAATTTGATCCGAGGACGGATCTTCCCCAAGGGAGGGGAGATGATGCGGAGCATCCCAAGGTCATCCCCATGGACCTACCATTGTCTCATCAAGTGCCTAGTGGACCCATGACTCTATCACGTGCAAGAGCTCTTGAAACTGAGGTGACATCTCTCCTCTCACAATTCCACTTCGATGCACATGAAGCATGGCTACTACCTCATATGGATACTTTGTGCATACTCAGGTACAATGAAGAATCTAAGGAGCAAGGACAAGAAGAAGAGGAAGATGGACGAGAAGACGGAGAAGAAGGAGGGCTGAAGGAAAAGTCCCAGCCACCAGACGACCGGCCGGGACCGGACGTCCGGCGCCTGAAGCATTAGCCGAGCCCCAGCGAGCGGACGTCCGGTCCAGATAAAAGACGACCGGTGCCCCGGCACCCAAAGCAAACGAGCGGACGTCCGGTCCGGACCGGACGACCGGCGCACCGGCACCCGAACCAACATCAGCGGAAGCCCGACGTTTCCGCACGTCCGGCACCCCCATCACAGAGCCAAACCAGCGGACATCTAGAGGACACTGGACGACCGGCCGCTCCTGAGACTCCGGACGACCGGCCACCAGCGGACGTCCGGTACCTGGCTGCGTCCAGATTCGGGCCCGAGGCCCATGTACCCCTACTTTTCCCCCCATTTGCACTTAGACTATAAATAGACCTCTCACACCTCCTTTCTAGGGTTAGCAAATGTTTAGCTCATATTTGTGAGAGAGCTTTGCTCATCCACTTGGTTACCTTCTCCTCGGAGATTCGAGCCTCCACCGGAGAAGATCCCCCAAGCGGATTCAAGACCTCCTTGCGGAGAAGATCATAAATACCCCCTCTTGGGCGGCCCCATCAAGACCTCCTCACGGAGAAGAACCGGTTACCGTGTATCGTCCTTAGTTGTCCGTGGATTCGTGTATCGTCCTATGTACTCGAGGATCTAGCCCATGTGTGACTTATTCGTGTCGGTTTAGTGATTTCCTCTTGTGTTTTCCCCTCCGTTCTTTCCAGTGTTCTTCGTGATTTCCCCGGGATCCGCTCCTTTCATGAAAGATCGGGCGATTAGGGTCTCTACCCTACATCAAAGGGTGAGAGTGCGTATAATCCATGGACTCAACATTAGTCATAAAGAACTCACATACTTATTGCAAAAATCTATTAGTCATCGAAACAAAGTACTACGCGCATGCTCCTAGGGGGATAGATTGGTAGGAAAAGACCATCGCTCGTCCCCGACCGCCACGCATAAGTAAGACAATCAATAAATACCTCATGCTCCAACTTCGTTACATAACGGTTCACCATACGTGCATGCTATGGGAATCACCAACTTCAACACAAATATTTCTACAATCCACAACAACCCACTAGCATGACTCTAATATCACCATCTTTATATCGCAAAACTATTGGAGGGAATCAAACATATCATATTCAGTGATCTACAAGTTTTATGTAGGATTTTATGACTAACCATGTGAATGACCAATTCCTGTCATCTCTCTAAATAGATATAAGTGAAGCAAGAGAGTTTAATTCTTTCTACAAAATAAATGCCCATGCTCTAACAAATATAAGTGAAGCAAAAGAGCATTCTACAAATGGCAGTTTTCTAAGTCAAGGGAAACAGGCAATCCAAACCTCAAATGATATAAGTGAAGCACATGAAGCATTCTATAAAGCCATACTCAAAAGATATAAGTGAAGTGCAATGAGCATTCTATAGATCAACCAAGGACTATCTCATACCAGCATGGTGCATAAAATAAAGGTGAAAACTAAATGCAAAAGACGCTCCGAGATTTACACATATCATGTGACGAATAAAAATATAGCTCAAAGTAAAATTACCGATGATCGTTAGAAGAAAGAGGGGATGCCTTCCGGGGCATCCCCAAGCTTGGTTGCTTGGGAGTCCTTGAATATTTCCTTGGGGTGCCTCGGGCATCCCCAAGCTTAGGCTCTTGCCACTCCTTATTCCTTCATCCATCGTGATCTCTCCCAAAACTTGAAAACTTCAATCACACAAAACTTAACAAAAAGTTCGGTAAGATCCGTTAGTATAATAAAGCAAATCACTACTCTAAGTACTGTTGAAAACCAATTAATATTTTGTTTTTGCATTGTAGCTACTGTAATATAACTTTTCCATGGCTTAATCCACTGATAGAAATTGATAGTTTCATCAAAACAAGCAAACTATGCATCAAAAATAGAATCTGTCTTAAATAGGACAGTCTGTAGTAATCTGAACATTGAACACACTTCTGGTACTTCAAAAATTCACAAAAACATTAGGAAAAATTAACAATTTGTATAGAAAGACAGTTCAAAAAGTTTCAGATCCGTTTGACATTCCAGTAAAAAATGTAAAATCGCGCACTACAGCCAAAGTTTCTGTCTTGCACCGCACAAACCAACAAGCAATGTAAACATCCTAAAGGCAAATCTTGGCACATTATTTTTATTCTACAATGGAATTGTACAAGGGGATAATTATTTTTGTTGAAAAGTATCTGTAATCAAGATTCACAAAGTTTCCGTGAGCACGAACAAGGTTCAAGGAGCTCCCCCACTTCACAATGCTTGTCTCTCTTACTTTCACTTTCCTTTTTGAAAATTTTTGGGTTCCCCTCTTTATTTTTTTGTTTTTAAACTATATAAAAGCACTCAACAGAAATAAATGACTCTCTAAAACTTCTGGGTTGTCTCCCTGGCAGCTCTTTCTTTAAAGCCATTAAGCTAGGCATAAGGTGCTCAAGTAATAAATCCACCTGAATCCCAAGGTATATCAAAGCCAATTTTAATTAACAATGATTTGTGATTTAGTAGTGAGCACAAAGCAACATATATCATGTAATGACGAAGTCTAACTCTCTTCCTATGCATCGGCATGTCATAAAAGAACAATTCATGCACACATAGTAAAGGCCAATGCATAGTATAAATAGTTTCTTACAATTTTATCATATTGGAAACATGGAGAGGCGGAGATGTAGTTCCTCTCTCATAATAATTGCAAGTAGGAGTAGCAAGCACATGCATATTATATCTACCAACATCATCATGTGTAGTAGTGAAACGCAACCCATCAATATAATCCTTAATAAGGGCAAACTTCTCCAATATAGTGTAGTCGGGAGAATTCAAATAGATAATAGGACTATCATGCAAGGGTGCAATAGCAAAAATTCATGTTTAACTTAAGGAACTATAGCAAGTTCATCTCCATAAGCATAATTCATATTGGCATCTTGGCCACAAGCATAGCAAGCATCATCAAAAAGGGATATTTCGAAAGAATCAATGGGCTCATAACAATCATCATAGCAATCATCCTTCGGTAAGCACGAAGGGAAATTAAACAATGTATGAGTTGAAGAGTTACTCTCATTAGAAGGTGGGCACGGGTAGCTAATCCGCTCTTCCTCCTTTTGTTCTTCGCTCTCCTCATCATATTTTTCATCTAATGAGCTCACAGTTTGATCAATTTCTTCTTCCATAGACTCCTGCAAAATATTAGTCTCTTCTCGGACAGCGGAGACTTTCTCAATAAATTCATCAATATCATAATTGTATTTATAATTCTCATAGCAATATTTAAGGATAGCTAAATTTTCAGGCCTATAAACTGAATCATCAAAATCTTCAAACTCTTTAAACAAAGATTAAATTTCATAAGCACCCATAAAAGCAACGAATTCTTCTATTTGTTCCACATCATAATAATCATATATACCATTAGCATAAGAAGCCAAGGTTTCATCATCATTAAATTCACATGAAAAGGGAAGGTGTGGAGCCTTCATCCTAGAGCAACAAGTATAATCATATCTCAAGCATAGTTGCGGAGCATACCAATGCGACATATAAATTTGATCCCATAATAGTTTCCCTTTTTGTGTGAAGCGATAATCCCTAAAGTATCCATGTTGATCCAACATCACCCCCATTATAAAGTTGAATGGGGTTTTCTCAGGATTATCAAAGTAGTACATAATATCTTTCACATAATGAGCATTGAGGGTTTTAGGAGGTTCCCCGTTTCCATGAGTAGCAAGTAAACCTAATTGTTTTTGGTATTTCGTGTTCCATATCCATAACTAAAGATAGAGAACAACTTAGAACAACAAATAAAAATTACTTAGTGATAAAGCAAACAAGCACACACGAGAATATTCACCCCACGCCACAACTCCCCGGCAACGGCGCTAGAAAAAGGTCGTGATAACCCACAAGTATAGGGGATCAATTCTAGCCTCTTTCGATAAGTAAGAGTGTCGAACCCAACGAGGAGAAAAAGGTAGAACAAATATTCCCTCAAGTTCTATTAACCACCGATACAACTCTATGCACGCTTAACGTTCGCTTTACCTAGAACAAGTATGAAACTAGAAGTACTTTGTAGGTGTTGTTGGATAGGTTTCCAAGATAATAAAGTGCACGTAAATAGAATGTAGGCGCTGTTTAGATGAAGACGCAACTAAGTTAGTTTTATTAGATAGATTTTTGTCACGAGAAAGTTATTTGTCCCTAGGCAATCGATAACTAGACCGGTAATCATTATTGCAAGTTTATTTGAGGGAGAGGCATAAGCTAACATACTTTCTCTTCTTGGATCATATGCACTTATGATTGGAACTCTAGCAAGCATCCGCAACTACTAAAGATCATTAAGGTAAAACCCAAACATAGCATTAAAGTATCAAGTCCTCTTTATTCTCATACGCAAACAACCTACTTACTCGGGTCTGTGTTTCTATCACTCACGCCACCCACCATAAGCAAATCATGAACATATTGCAAAACCTACAGCGGGGATCCCTCACACTTGCGAGACACAGAGAGCACCATAGGACATCACCAATAATAAAATATGCAACTCAAACCAATCACGATCATCAGTTAACCCATAGGACAAAACGGATCTACTCAAACATCATAGGATAGCCATACATCATTGGGAAATAATATATAGCATTGAGCACCATGTTTAAGTAGAGATTACAGAGGGTAAAAGATGGGTTACACCGCTGCATAGAGGGGGGAAGAGTTCGTGGAGATGTTGGTGAAGATGGCGGAGGTGTTGGTGTGATTGCGGTGATGATGATGGCCCCGGCGGTGTTTCGGCGCCACCGCAAGAGAGCCCCCCCTCCTTCTTCTTCTTCCTTGACCTTCTCCCTAGATGGGAGAAGGGTTTCCCCTCTAGTCCATGGCCTCCATGGCGGCGGAGGGGCGAGAGCCCCTCCGAGATTGGATTTGTCTCTCTGTCTCTCCTTGTTTCTGCGTTGGCTGATTGTGCCCTTTCACCCTTTCTTAAATTCTCGGAGATCTGTAACTCCGATTGGGCTGAATTTGGACACGATTTTTATCCGGATATTGGATTTCTTGCGGTGAAAGAAGGGCACAAACCGCCTTACGGGGTGGCCATGAGGGCCCAAGGCGCGCCTGACCCCCTGGGGCGCCCCCTGCCTCGTGCCCCCCTTGGGCATCGTCTCGCGTTGATTCTTCTTCACAAAAATCACATATATTCCAAAAACAATCTCCGTCAGTTTTTATCCCGTTTGGACTCCGTTTGTAACACCCCGGATGTAATTTACCCAATATGTAATCCAACTCTTGCCGTTTCTGGCGTTAAGTTATTTTATTTTCTCGGGTTCGGGTTTTTGTCTCCGTGTGTTGTTATCGTTGTCATGCATCTCATATCATGTCATCATGTGCATTGCATTTGCATACGTGTTCATCTCATGCATTCGAGCATTTTCCCCGTTGCCCGTTTTGCATTCCGGCGCTCTGTTCTCCTCCGGTGGTCATTTCTACCTTTCTTTCGTGTGTGGGGATTAAAAATTTCCGGATTGGACCGCGACTTGCCAAGCAGCCTTGGTTTACTAGGTAGACCGCCTGTCAAGTTTCGTACCATTTGGACTTCGTTTGATGCTCCAACGATTAACCGAGGGACCGAAAAGGCCTCGTGTGTGTTGCAGCCCAACACCCCTCCATTTTGGCCCAAAACCCTCTCCATCATGTAGAGCGTTCGATCACGATCGCGTGGCCGAAAACCGCACCTCATTTGGACACTCCTAGCTCCCTCTAAGCCTATATATACACCACCCTCCCAAAATTCACGGATCCCCTTCGTCCAAAC
This sequence comes from Triticum urartu, assembly GCF_056163025.1. Taxonomy (NCBI): domain Eukaryota; kingdom Viridiplantae; phylum Streptophyta; class Magnoliopsida; order Poales; family Poaceae; genus Triticum; species Triticum urartu. The sequence goes on from NC_141877.1 coordinate 249,204,532, forward strand.
CCTAGATCCACCCTCTCCGCGCGGCCGGACACGTCTGCCGGCCGCCGGACACGTCCGCCGCCGCCCGCAGCCAATCGGCGCGCGCCACGTGGCCCCGGCCACCGCCACCACTGTCGGCCCGTCCCGCCCCAGGGCGGGCCCTCTCCACTCGGCCAGCCGGGCCGCGCCCCGCCTCCCGCGCGCCGCCACCCGCCTCCTCGCGCCGCCGTGCTCCCGCTCGCCGGCCGCCGCACCTCCTCGCCGCCGGAGCCCGCGGTAGCAACTCCGGCGAGCTCCAGTTGCCGCCCCCGCTGTGCCCTCGCCACCCGACGCCGCGGCCGCGCCGCCGCACGCCCGGCGAGCCCCAGCCTTCCTCCTCCCTCCTCGACGCCGGCACAAATGACTCCGGCGTCGGCCTCTCCGGCAAAACTCGGAATACGCGCCACCGCTACAGTGCCATCTAGATCCAGATCCGGATCGGGTTGACTTTTTGCCCGAAACCCTAATATTTTGGCTATGTTCATCGCATCGTAACTTTGCATCTGTAGCTCCATTTTGGGCATATAGCATATCAAAATGTTCATCTCAGAGAGCACATCATTTCATCTCATGGCATCATTTTCATTTGAGTTCATCTTGATGCCCGAAATGCTGTTAGAAGAATGCTATTTGAGATAATTGTCAGATATGCTGCTCCAATTAGAGATTTGTCATTTTTGCCATGATTATTGTGTGCATGATATGCCCCTGAGCTCTTCATGAGTTTTGTTATATGTTTTGCCATCTTTCTAGAGGTGCAACCCATGTATTTTTGTGATGTGTGTGGTGACTAGCACAAGCTTGCAAAGTGGGGCATTCGTTAATGCTGATTTCAGGGACTTAGCATTTCCACTAAGTCCTTGGACTGTTTATCTCAATATGCCATGTGTTCATGTTGTTTCCTAGTGATCCATGCCTCTTTTGAGGATGATCAGCAAGGATGTTTTGTTAATCTTGTAGTTCTCTATCCATCCATGTCTTTGGTTGCAATTATGGAGCACCGTAGCTTGAGTCAATCAAGCTCTACTTTTGCCATTTCGTGAATCTGGGCAGATTGTCTACTTGTTAGCGATTTTGCCGAGGATGTTGTAGTTGATCCGTGCATGCTATGTTATTGTTCTTGCCATATGTAGCTTGTATTTTGTGTATTCTTGATGGGTGTATGATTAGATTGTCATGACTTGTTCTGTAGTGAGTGCATCGAGCTCGTAAACATGCCTACTTGATATCTGTTTTCAGCATGCTCCAGTTTTCACTAAGTCTGAGAACTGATTATGTTTTTGCCATGTTCACATGCTTGCAAATGTATTTTCTGATCCCTTTTGGCTCAAGGTCACTAAGGGACTTTTGTTAAGCTCTTTGAGTAGCTCCATGCCGTGCTTTACTTTTCCATGTTCAGGTCCTGTAGCATATGGTTTTCATGCTCCAAAGAGTGCTATCTGATCTGAAATTCCAGACAAGTGTTAATTTCACTAAGTCTGAGATCTGTTTACCGAATGCATTTTTGCCATGCTTGCTTGAACCTGTAAATGGATGAATTGGCCATAGCTCATTGCTAGTCGTTTGTTAAGCATCATGAGTGGATCCCTGCCATGTATTTTGTTGCCATGTTTGGGTGCTGTAGCATGTTCATCTTGTTGCTTTTAGATGGCTACTTGCTGTAAATCGCAGAACGTGGTCATATTTGAATTGCTTGCCATTTCCAAACCGTAACTCCGATTCCGGTGATCTTTATATCGTTTTCAAGTGGTTTCATCTCATCTTTCCAGTGCCACACTTGGTTTTCAAAGTTGAGGCCAGGTTCATTCATTCCTTGTCAAAACTTGCATATGCATCACATATCGCATTCCGCATAGCACACCATGTTTGCATCATATTGTTTGAGCTCTGCACGTGGTTGATTGTGTCCTTGTTGCTTGTTTGTCTTGTTTGAGTAGAGCCGGGAGACGAGTTTGCTAACGAGGAGCCCGTTGAGTTTGCTTTCGAGGATCCAGTCAACTCTGACAACTTTGCAGGCAAGATGATCATACCCTCGAAATCACTACTATCTTTGCTATGCTAGATGCTCGCTCTTTTGCTATGCCTATGCTACGATGCCTACCACTTGCTTATCATGCCCCCCCCAAATTGCCATGTCAAACCTCTAACCACCATGTCCTAGCAAACCGTTGATTGGCTATGTTACCGCTTTGCTCACCCCCTCTTATAGCGTTGCTAGTTGCAGGTGAAGGTTGGAGACCGTTCCTTGTTGGAACATTATTTACTTGTTGGGATATCATTATATTGCCTTGTTATCTTAATGCATCTATATACTTGGTAAAGGGTGGATGGCTCGGCCTCTCGCCTAGTGTTTTGTTCCACTCATGTCGCCCTAGTTTCCGTCATATCGGTGTTATGTTCCCGGATTTTGCGTTCCTTACGCGGTTGGGTTATAATGGGAACCCCTTGATAGTTCGCCTTGATTAATGCTTTTCCAGCAATGCCCAACCTTGGTTTTACCATTTGCCACCTAGCCTCTTTTTCCCTTGGGTTTCCGGAGCCCGAGGGTCATCTTATTTAAACCCCCCTTGGCCAGTGCTCCTCTGAGTGTTGGTCCGACTGAGCTGCCTGCGGGGCCACCTCGGGGAAAATTGAGGGTTGGTTTTACTCGTAGCTAGTCTCATCTGAGTGTGCCCTGAGAACGAGATATGTGCAGCTCCTATCGGGATTTGTCGGTACATTCGGGCGGTGTTGCTGGATTTGTTTTAACTTGTCGAAGTGTCTTGAAGAACCGAGATACCGAGTCTGATCGGAACGTCTCGGGAGGAGGTCTATTCCTTCGTTGACCGTGAGAGCTTGTCATGGGCTAAGTTGGGACACCCCTGCAGGGATTTGAACTTTCTAAAGTCGTGCCTGCGGTTATGGGCAGATGGGAATTTGTTGATGTCCGGTTGTAGATAACTTGAACCTTAACTTAATTAAAATGAATCAACTGTGTGAGTTACCATGATGGTCTCTTCTCGGCGGAGTCCGAGAAGTGAACACGGTGTTGGAGTAATGCTTGCCGCAGGATGCCCCCTAGTTACTCGCTCGCGCTTTGCCTCCTCTTCTCGCTCTCTTTTGCGAACAGGATATCCACCATATATACTAGTCGCTTGCTGCAGCTCCACATATTTTTCCTTGCCTTACATATTAAGCTTAAATAGTCTTGATCGCGAGGGTGCGAGATTGCTGAGTCCCTGTGGCTCACAGATTACTTCCAAACCAGATGCAGGGCCTGATGATTCCGTACCAGATGACGCGCTTGAGCTCAAGTGGGAGTTCGACGAGGACTCACGCCGATACTACGTGTCTTTCCCTGATGATCAGTAGTGGTGTCCAGTTGGGGTGATCGGGACCGTGTTGCATGTTGGGTTATCTTTTATTTTGGCGCCGTAGTCGGGCCATGAGTGTTTGAATGTTGTAATGCTATTTATGTACTTTGATTGACGTGGCGAGTGTAAGCCAACTATGTATCTCCCCTTTTATTATCTATATTACATGGGATGCTGTGATGATTGCCTAACTTGCGACATTGCTTTCAATGCGGTTATGCCTCTAAGTCGTGCCTCGACACGTGGGAGCTATAGCCGCATCGAGGGCGTTACAAGTTGGTATCAGAGCCTTCCCCGACCTTAGGAGCCCCCATTGCTTGATCGTTTTTAGCAGCCGTTGTTGAGTCTAGAAAAATGTTTTGAGTCATTTAGGAATTATATATCGGAGAGTTTAGGAATTCTTTTACTCCTGAGTCTCCTCATCGCTCTGGTAAGGCATCCTGACGTAGAGTTTTGACTCTTCTCTTCTCACATTTCACTAAAAAAATTTTAGGATCACGCGGGTATCTTGGAATCGTTCCGATGGTTTTGTGACGAGAACATTGTTCTTGGTGCCTCCTGTCTTTAGGGGTTGTGGCAGTGTCCCGGGGAGTTGAGCTCCGAGGTGTTGTCGTCACAATTTTATCGTTGCAGTTCTGGAATACCTGAGTTTAGTACGCCGACATCAAAAATCTCTTTTATGCAGTTCGTTGGTGAGATAACCTCGACGCCACCCAGGACTGGGGCGGGAGTTCGGGAGTATCGCCATAACTTGTATAATGGATGCTTTTCGAAGGTTGAGATAGATGGTTTCCGAAGTTTTTCTCGGTTATGTGTTGAAGGATGGATACAGCTAGATGTAGGATTTGCTAGATTTGGGTGAGATATTATGCTTCCCCTGTATCCCCAACACCTGATTGCATAACCGGAAAGGTTCGGGAGTTTCATAGGTGGGAATTCTTGTAGCTCTAGTTCTTCTTCCATGGATATTTGGTTTGAAATTGGGATTTATTACCGAGTATTCGTTCTTGATCCGTACCTTGTTGATTTATTTCTCTACCTAAATTCTAAGTGGCTTCTCAATTTATGGATCCATACCTTGTTCATTTTGTTCGGATGTGAAGACTATATGTTGCAATTTTCTTTCCGCTTGATTCAGCTTCATTTTATCTGTCAATGTGCTAATGGTTGTCACCCTCTTCAGGATGGCTCCCACTAAGAGCACCAATCAGAATCAGAATCAGGATCCGCCACCACCTCCACCTCCTCCGGAGGCATGGCAAGCTGTGATGGCCGCAACCAATGCAAACACACAGTTGATCATGCAAATTCTTCAAGAGCGCAATCAAGCGAACCAAGGCAACCAAGGCAAAAATCAGAATCACTTTGCTACACTCAACCAGTTCCTTGCTAACGGGCCAAAGACTTTCAGCAATTGTGTTGAGGCAACTGATGCTGACGATTGGCTCATGGATCTGTGCAAGCATTTCGAGTGCAGTAACGTCAGGGCTAAGGACTTCGTCAAGTTCGCTTCCTTCCAACTCAAAGACCAAGCTGCAGAATGGTTCCAGCAGTACAAGGATTCCAGAGGAGGCCGTGTGATTACCTGGGATGAATTCCGTCAAGAATTCAAAGCTCATCATATCCCTCAGAGCGTGGTTGAAAGCAAGCATGAGGAATTCCGCAACCTGAAGCAAGGCTCTTTGTCTGTCTATGACTACAACAAGTTGTTTCAGAAGCTCGCCCGCTTTGCTAAGCAGGACGTCCCTGATGAGAAGAGCATGATATACCAGTTCAGGGGTGGTCTCAGAGAAGAAATCCAGCTAGCTCTTGTTCTCTTTGAGCCCTTGAGGTACGATGAGTTCTACAACATGGCATTGAAGCAAGAGGCTGCTCAACTGAGGTGTGATGCTTCCAAGAAGCGAGTCAGAGACACTACTCCTTCTTCCTCTACTCAAGTGGCCAAGCAGCAGAAGTATTGGCTTCCTCCTCCTCCGTTCCGTCAGCCGTATCAGAAGAGCAAAGGTGGCAGTGGATCTTCCCACCCACCCAACCCTGGCTTTCAGAACAAGACTTCGTCTCAAGCTCCAAGATCGAGTGCTCCGTATCATCGTCCGCTTTCAGAGGTCACGTGCAACAAGTGCCAATAGAAGGGTCACTATGCCAACAAGTGTTTCAACCAGAGGCGTCTCCCTCCTCCTCCTCATGTGAGATCGGCAAGTACAGCTGTGGTCAAGCATAACCCCAAGCACGCCAAGGTCACCTTGATGAACGCAGCTCTGGCAGAGGACTCGTCGGATGTCATCATGGGTAACCTTCTTGTTAACGATGTTCCCGCAAAAGTACTTTTTGACTCTGGTGCTTCGCATTCCTTCATGTCGTTTCCATTTGCATTAGAGAACAATTTTAGTACTAAGGCATTACCTAGAGCTATGCAAGTCGTCTCTCCGGCTAAGCGTCTGAGTTCTAGTATGATGGTTCCGGATATTTCTATCATGATGGGTGATTTCAAGTTTCTGGCTTCTCCAATGATCCTTGGTAACTTGGATACTGATCTTATTCTCGGAATGGATTGGCTTTCTAAGCACAAGGCGCATCTTGATTGTGCTGCCAGGCAGATTCAATTGACTCATTCGTTTGAGGATGTAATTGTCTTTGCCGCTCGTGATAATACTATCCGTCTGTTTTCTCTCAATGAGAAGGGTGAACTGGATGCCATATCGCAAATTCCAATCGTTTGCGAATATCAAGACGTCTTTCCAGAAGAGCTGCCAGGAATGCCTCCGCACCGGCCAGTTGAATTCGTCATTGATCTTGAGCCTGGCACGGAACCGGTTTGCAAGCGTCCTTACAAGCTCGGACCTGAAGAGTTGAAGGAGCTGAAGAAGCAACTCGATATTCAAGAGAGAATGGGTCTCATCCGGCCTAGTTCTTCTCCGTGGGGTTGTGGTGTTCTTTTTGTGAAGAAGAAGGATGGAACGGACCGACTTTGTGTTGACTACCGTCCTTGAACAAGAAGACCATCAAGAACAAATACCCACTTCCCAACATCAACGAGCTGTTCGAACAACTCAAAGGTGCCCAGGTATTCTCCAAGCTTGATCTCCGTATGGGTTATCATCAGATTCGAATCTGTGAGCAAGATATTCCCAAGACGGCTTTCAGGACAAGCTATGGTTCATATGAATACACTGTCATGTCTTTTGGCCTCGTCAGCGCTTCTCCGACGTTCTCTCGCATGATGAACTTCATCTTCAACGCCTACACCAATGACTTCATTTTGGTCTATCTCGACGACATTCTGGTCTTTTCGAAGAACAAGGAAGATCATGCCAAGCACTTGCGTTTGGTACTCGATAAGCTGAGGGAACACCAGTTCTACGCCAAGTTCTCCAAGTGCGAATTTTGGCTCGATGAGGTTCTTTATCTTGGTCATATCATCTCTGCCAAGGGCATTGCGGTGAATCCTGAGAAGGTGTCTGCAATTGTGAATTGGGAACCACCTCAGAACGTGAAGCAATTCCGTAGCTTCCTCGGTCTCGCAAGCTACTGTCGAAGATTCGTTGAAAACTTTTCTAAGATCGCGAAGCCTCTCTCAAATCTTCTCCAGAAGCACGTCAAGTACGTTTGGCCTCCGGAGTGTGACATTGCTTTCAACACTTTGAAAGAGAAATTGGTCACCGCTCCAGTTCTGACTCCGCCTGATGAATCCAAGCCATATGAGGTCTTTTGTGATGCCTCTCTCCAAGGTCTCGGCGCAGTGTTGATGCAAGAGAAGAAAGTTGTGGCTTATACCTCTCGCCAGTTGAAGCCCAATGAGAAGAACTACCCCACTCATGACCTCGAGTTGGCGGTAGTTGTGCATGCTCTTTTGACTTGGAGACATCTCTTATTGGGAAGAAAAGTGGACATTTTCACTGATCACAAGAGTCTCAAGTACATCTTCACTCAGACTAATATCAACCTCAGGCAAACTCGATGGGTCGAAATGATTCAAGAGTATAATCCGAGTATCGAGTATACTCCAGGCAAGGCCAATGTGATTGCTGACGCATTGAGCAGGAAGGCTTATTGCAATAGTCTTATTCTCAAGCCTTATCAACCCGAGCTTTGTGAAGCTTTCCGCAAACTTAATCTGCAAGTTGTTCCTCAAGGTTTCCTCGCCAACCTTCAAGTCTCTCCTACCTTGGAAGACCAGATTCGCCAAGCCCAGCTTCTTGAGGCTATGGTGAAGAAGGTGAAGATTGGGATTGCCAAGAGTCAACCCAAGTACAAGTGCTACCGCCTTGATGACAAGGACACTCTCTTCTTCGAGGATCGTATTGTTGTGCCCAAAGGTGACCTTCGTAAAGTGATCATGAATGAGGCCCACAATTCTCTCCTCTCCATCCACCCTGGGAGCACGAAGATGTATCAGGACCTCAAGCAGGCTTATTGGTGGACTCGAATGAAGCGCGAGATTGCTCAGTTCGTGAATGAATGTGATGTCTGCAGAAGAGTGAAGGCAGAACACCAAAGGCCAGCAGGTCTCCTCCAACCTCTTGCCATTCCAGAATGGAAGTTTGACCACATTGAGATGGACTTCGTGACTGGGTTTCCAAAGTCCAAGCGTGGCAATGATGCTATATTTGTTGTCATCGACAAACTCACTAAAGTGGCTCACTTTCTGCCTATCAAAGAGTCTATCACTGCAGCTTAATTGGCAGAGCTCTATACCTCTCGAATTGTCTCTCTGCACGGTATTCCACAAGTGATCTCTTCAGACCGTGGCAGCATCTTTACCTCCAAGTTTTGGGATTCTTTTCAGAAGGCCATGGGCACCAACATCCGCTTCAGCACAGCTTTCCATCCTCAAACTAGTGGTCAAGTCGAGCGTGTCAACCAGATTCTTGAAGATATGCTCAGGGCTTGTGTGATCTCCTTCGGCATGAAGTGGGAGGATTGTCTTCCATATGCTGAATTCTCCTACAACAACAGTTTTCAAGCAAGTTCGAGCAAGGCCCCATTTGAAATTCTGTATGGCAGGAAGTGTCGTACCCCTCTCAACTGGTCCGAAACCGGTGAACGTCAGCTTCTCGGAAATGACTTAATCACAGAGGCAGAGGAAATGTGCAAAGTCATTCGAGATAACCTCAAAGCAGCCCAATCCCGCCAGAAGAGCTATTATGATAGTAAGCATCGTGATTTGGCTTTCGAGATCGGAGATCATGTTTACCTCCGTGTCTCTCCTATGAAAGGTACTCGTCGCTTCGGTATCAAAGGGAAGCTTGCCCCTAGATACGTGGGACCTTTCAAGATCGTCAGCAAGAGAGGCGATCTCGCCTATCAACTCGAGCTTCCTTCAAACTTTGCAAATGTGCATGACGTGTTCCATGTCTCTCAGCTCTGAAAGTGCTTCAAGACTCCTGATCGCACCGTCAACTTCGAGGACATTGAGCTGCAAGAAGATCTCTCTTATCGTGAGCACCCCGTGGCTATTCTTGAAGAGACTGAATGCAAGACTCGCAACAAGTCAATCAAATTCCTCAAAGTCAAGTGGTCACACCATTCCGACCGTGAAGCTACTTGGGAACGCGAGGATCACCTTCGTTCTGAGTACCCGGCGTTCTTTCAGTCCTAGATCTCGGGACGAGATCCTTTCGTAGTGGTGGAGTGTTGTACCACCCCGGATGTAATTTACCCAATATGTAATCCAACTCTTGCCGTTTCCGGCGTTAAGTTATTTTATTTTCTCGGGTTTGGGTTTTTGTCTCCGTGTGTTGTTATCGTTGTCATGCATCTCATATCATGTCATCATGTGCATTGCATTTGCATATGTGTTCATCTCATGCATTCGAACATTTTCCCCGTTGTCCATTTTGCATTCCGGCGCTCCGTTCTCCTCCGGTGGTCATTTCTACCTTTCTTTCGTGTGTGGGGATTAAACATTTCCGGATTGGACCGAGACTTGCCAAGCGGACTTGGTTTACTACCGGTAGACCGCCTGTCAAGTTTCGTACCATTTGGACTTCGTTTGATGCTCCAACGGTTAACCAAGGGACCGAAAGGGCCTCGTGTGTGTTGCAGCCCAACACCCCTCCATTTTGGCCCAAAACCCACCAAAACCCTCTCCATCATCTAGAGCATTCGATCACGATCGCGTGGCTGAAAACCGCACCTCATTTGGACACTCCTAGCTCCCTCTATGGCTATATATACACCACCCTCCCGAAATTCGCGGATCCCCTTCGTCCAAACCCTAGATCCACCCTCTCCGCGCGGCCAGACACGTCCGCCGCCGCCCGCAGCCAATCGGCGCGCGCCATGTGGCCCCGGCCACCACCGCCGCCATCGGCCCATCCCGGCCCAGGGCGGGCCCTCTCCACTCGGCCAGCCGGGCCGCGCCTTGCCTCCCGCGCACCGCCACCCGCCTCCTCGCGCCGCCGCGCTCCCGCTCGGTGGCTGCCGCACCTCCTCGCTGCCGGAGCCCGCGATAGCAACTCCGGCGAACTCCGGTCGCCGCCCCCGCCGCGCCCTCGCCGCCCGAAGCCGCGGCCGCGCCGCCGCACGCCCGGCGAGCCCCGGCCTTCCTCCTCCCTCCTCGACGCCGGCACGAATGACTCCGGCGTCGGCCTCTCCGGCGAACCTCGGAATACGCGCCACCGCTACAGTGCCTTCTAGATCCAGATCCGGATCGGGTTGACTTTTTGCCCGAAACCCTAATATTTTGGCTATGTTCATCGCATCGTAACTTTGCATCCATAGCTCCGTTTTGGGCATATAGCATATCAAAATGTTCTTCTCAGAGAGCACATCATTTCATCTCATTGCATCATTTTCATTTGAGTTCATCTTGATGCCCGAAATGCTGTTAGAAGAATGCTATTTGAGATAATTGTCAGATCTGCTGCTCCAATTAGAGATTTGTCATTTTTGCCATGATTATTGTGTGCATGATATGCCCCTGAGCTCTTCATGAGTTTTGTTATATGTTTTGCCATCTTTCTAGAGGTGCAACCCATGTATTTTTGTGATGTGTGTGGTGACTAGCACAAGATTGCAAAGTGGGGCATTCGTTAATGCTGATTTCAGGGACTTAGCATTTCCACTAAGTCTTTGGACTGTTTATCTCAATATGCCATGTGTTCATGTTGTTTCCTAGTGATCCGTGCCTCTTTTGAGGATGATCAGCAAGGATGTTTTGTTAATCTTGTAGTGCTCTATCCATCCATGTCTTTGTTTGCAAGTATGGAGCACTGTAGCTTGAGTCAATCGAGCTCTACTTTTGCCATTTCGTGAATCTGGGCAGATTGTCTACTTGTTAGCGATTTTGCCGAGGATGTTGTAGTTGATCCGTGCATGCTATGTTATTGTTCTTGCCATATGTAGCTTGTATTTTGTGTATTCTTGATGGGTGTATGATTAGATTGTCATGACTTGTTGTTTAGTGAGTGCATCGAGCTCGTAAACATGCCTACTCGATATCTGTTTTCAGCATGCTCCAGTTTTCACTAAGTCTGAGAACTGATTATGTTTTTGCCATGTTCACATGCTTGCAAATGTATTTTCTGATCCCTTTTGGCTCAAGGTCACTAAGGGACTTTTGTTAAGCTCTTTGAGTAGCTCCATGCCGTGCTTTAGTTTTCCATGTTCAGGTCCTGTAGCATATGGTTTTCGTGCTCCAAAGAGTGCTATCTGATCTGAAATTCCAGACAAGTGTTAATTTCACCAAGTCTGAGATCTGTTTACCGAATGCATTTTTGCCATGCTTGCTTGAACCTGTAAATGGATGAATTGGCCATAGCTCATTGCTAGTATTTTGTTAAGCATCATGAGTGGATCCCTGCCATGTATTTTGTTGCCGTGTTTGGGTGCTGTAGCATGTTCATCTTGTTGCTTTTAGATGGCTACTTGCTGTAAATCGCAGAACGTGGTCATATTTGAATTGCTTGCCATTTCCAAACCGTAACTCCGATTCCAGTGATCTTTATATCGTTTTCAAGCGGTTTCATCTCATCTTTCCAGTGCCACACTTGGTTTTCCAAGTTGAGGCCAGGTTCATTCATTCCTTGTCAAAACTTGCATATGCATCACATATCGCATTCCGCATAGCACACCATGTTTGCATCATATTGTTTTGAGCTCTGCACGTGGTTGATTGTGTCCTTGTTGCTTGTTTGTCTTGTTTGAGTAGAGCCGGCAGACGAGTTTGCTAACGAGGAGCCCGTTGAGTTTGCTTTCGAGGATCCAGTCAACTCTGACAACTTTGCAGGAAAGATGATCATACCCTCGAAATCACTACTATCTTTGCTATGCTAGATGCTCGCTCTTTTGCTATGCCTATGCTACGATGCCTACCACTTGCTTATCATGCCCCCCCCCAAATTGCCATGTCAAACCTCTAACCCACCATGTCCTAGCAAACTGTTGATTGGCTATGTTACCGCTTTGCTCACCCCCTCTTATAGCGTTGCTAGTTGCAGGTGAAGGTTGGAGACCGTTCCTTGTTGGAACATTATTTACTTGGTAAAGGGTGGAAGGCTCGGCCTCTCGCCTAGTGTTTTGTTCCACTCTTGCCGCCCTAGTTTCCGTCATATCGGTGTTATGTTCCCGGACTTTGCGTTCCTTACGCGGTTGGGTTATATTGGGAACCCCTTGATAGTTCGCCTTGATTAAAGCTTTTCCAGCAATGCCCAACCTTGGTTTTACCATTTGCCACCTAGCCTCTTTTTCCCTTGGGTTTCCGGAGCCCGAGGGTCATCTTATTTAAACCCCCCCTGGGCCAGTGCTTCTCTGAGTGTTGGTCCGACTGAGCTACCTGCGGGGCCACCTCGGGGAAAATTGAGGGTTGGTTTTACTCGTAGCTAGTCTCATCTGAGTATGCCCTGAGAACGAGATATGTGCAGCTCCTATCGGGATTTGTCGGCACATTCGGGCGGTGTTGCTGGATTTGTTTTAACTTGTCGAAGTGTCTTGAAGAACCGAGATACCGAGTCTGATCGGAACGTCTCGGGAGGAGGTCTATTCCTTCGTTGACCGTGAGAGCTTGTCATGGGCTAAGTTGGGACACCCCTGCAGGGATTTGAACTTTCGAAAGCCGTGCCAGGGGTTATGGGCAGATGGGAATTTGTTGATGTCCGGTTGTAGATAACTTGAACCTTAACTTAATTAAAATGAATCAACTGTGTGAGTTACCGTGATGGTCTCTTCTCGGCGGAGTCCGAGAAGTGAACACGGTGTTGGAGTAATGCTTGCCGCAGGATGCCCCCTAGTTACTCGCTCGCGCTTTGCCTCCTCTTCTCGCTCTCTTTTGCGAACAGGATATCCACCATATATACTAGTCGCTTGCTGCAGCTCCACATATTTTTCCTTGCCTTACCTATTAAGCTTAAATAGTCTTGATCGCCAGGGTGCGAGATTGCTGAGTCCCTGTGGCTCACAGATTACTTCCAAACCAGATGCAGGGCCTGATGATTCCGTACCAGATGACGCGCTTGAGCTCAAGTGGGAGTTCGACGAGGACTCACGCCGATACTACGTGTCTTTCCCTGATGATCAGTAGTGGTGTCCAGTTGGGGTGATTGGGACCTTGTCGCATGTTGGGTTATCTTTTATTTTGGCGCTGTAGTCAGGCCATGAGTGTTTGAATGTTGTAATGTTATTTATGTACTTTGATTGACGTGGCGAGTGTAAGCCAACTATGTATCTCCCCTTTTATTATGTATATTACATGGGATGTTGTGATGATTGCCTAACTTGCAACATTGCTTTCAATGCGGTTATGCCTCTAAGTTGTGCCTCGACACGTGGGAGCTATAGCCGCATCGAGGGCGTTACACCGTTTGATATGGATTTTCTGCAAAACAAAAAACATGCAACAAATAGGAACTGGCACTGGGCACTGGATCAATATGTTAGTCCCAAAAATAGTATAAAAAGTTTCCAAAAGTATATGAAAGTTGTATAATATTGGCATGGAACAATAAATAATTATAGATACGACGGAGATGTATCAGGTGCGCATGAAGGTCTCTCTCCCCCTAGCTCACACTCTCGCAACAATTTCAAAGCCTAGCTCGCCGAACCCGAGGAACAAAGGACACAAGAGTTTATACTGGTTCGGGCCACCGTTGCGTTGTAATACCCTACTCCAGTGTGTTGTGGTGAATTGCCTTGTAGGCTGGGGATGAACAAGTACAAGGGAAGAACAGCCTCCTAAGGAGAGGTGTTCTTGAGCTCGATGAGCTTGGGTGGTTGGGGATGATCTCAATGATCCGCCATTTGCTATGGTGGTGGCTAGCCCTATTTATAGAGGCCTAGGTCCTCTCCCCAAATATTAGGCGGTAAGGGATCCCACAACGACCGATTTGAAGGGGGACTACGAGTACAAGTTATCCTGACAAATGGTGGTCTCGCCTGCCAAAGGCTCTGGTGGTGACGCCGTCGTGTGCTCCGTGATGACCTCCATCTTGTCGTCCTGCTGGTCTTGGTCCCGTTGCACCGATATGGAAACCTTTGTCTGACGCCTCGGGACTCCTCGCCTGCGCCTGCCTCTTTAGCACCAAAGAGGAATCTGGCACTCTGTGCCCGCTGGCGTCCACCTGGCCTTGGTCCTCATGGCTCACGTCACGGGAACCTCACGAGGTGCCCTTTGCCTTGATCTCTCCACTCCTCGCGAGCCAGCCTAGTGAGGCTGTCCCTGAGGAGGTCTTGTGTCGTCTGCCTCGCGAGGCTTGGCCCCTCGCGAGGGTCTTGAGCGTTGGTTGATGAAGATGGGCCATACCAGGCCACTGGTGGAGCCACGCCCTGGGCCATAGGCAGGCAAGTCTGGGTGCCCCCATTCCCAGGACGCCGACAATAGGATACAAGTGCCCTATTAGGACATGATTCCCTAATCCTATCTACACACCATACGACTCAGAGTTCAACTATAACCTACCTTGTACAATAATATTCAACACCACTCTAACAAACTCCATCTTGATGAATATTCTCCACCATCTTGGATTCATCGATGCGTCGAACCTCCATATACATTGGACTTGAGATATGCCCTGAGCACTGTTGCTACTCCCAAACTCCATGTGACTCCACCTGCAACTGTAGTCCCTTCTCGTATTTTTCATAGTTAACACTCGAGCAAAATTAAGTTCCCCATTACTCTACTTTGTAGTCCCAACTTCTGGAGTATCCGTTCAATGCCATTACACACCAACCACTATCCGTGTAAAAGTGAACTACTCACATATTGAACGCCAAATATAAGAGTTACCCGAACTCAACGTCATCGCTCTCCTTGACTACTTGTCTGAAACTTGTAGGAATTTCACCGTCACCCTGTGTCACCTTGAGTAAAATTCGAAGTTCTCTCACCCTTTTTCCGGATAAGCTCTGACATGTCCCATCACTATAGTACTTCATCTCTTGTTGTCTTGTCATCCACACTTTTCCATGTGTACTGAACAACACAGAACAAAAGGTCATGTACTCTCTCAAGTTTTGACATGAAGACTTTCCGCCACATTCACAGATTCTCCATGGTCAACTCTTGTCCACCAACTAGCACCGATAGACCCAGTTACCAACTTAAATCCGGTACTCACCAACACTGCTTCAGCACCCCTACACACTTTGTCTGACCACATGTCTCACCACTAGTGCCTTAGCCTGCCGCTATGTCCCGTGCTTACCGCATGCCTCGCCGCTATCACCGCGTCGAGCCTCTATTGTCCTGGTCGAGTCTCTAGGGCCGCGGACCCACCCCACTCAAACCCGTACGCAAAGAACCACTGATCATCATCAACCAATGCAGAGTATCACGTCTCTATCAGACCACCGGTACCTAGTCCAATCCACGTGTTTCTCGCTTTTCCACTGAAATAGGCTTCGACTCTCCATGCATTTATGCCGAGGCCCCTCCATCAGATAGAGTGAAGTCTTCCGCTAGACTCCATCTCGACCTTCAACATGACTCCATGTAGCTAGCCATGCTACCCCGCGCCCTGTCGACTTCAAGCTCTCATGTGTATACTGCCTTGAGTCAACCTCGCGCCATAGTCTTGTCGAAGCTGCACAAGCCCTCAGGCGTGCCCGACGTGTTTGCACGCCCTAGAAGTCAGCCACCATCAGCATCACGCTCATGTGTCATCATCACGAAAATCATTGTCGTCTTCTGTTTTGAGTGTCATCCACGTCGATCCATCAGACTACCCAGTCCGTCCCAACCGAAATTATCCGACTGCAACCATGGTCCACCCTGCGTCGTGTCCGCCCGACACATCTCCACGCCTTGCTTAACACCTTGTGTATGCATGATCCTGCCACAGTGCACTCCAGACTCCTGCTTCGAGCATTATACGCACGTCGCCAACCTTTTCACCTACACCATAGACCCTCACGCTACCATCCACATACACAACCTGTGTACAAAGAAATAAAACCAAAAATCCACCACATGAGCCTTCTTGTATACACTTATCCATGAAGATCAATGGAATAAACTCCCAACTCCATATGTGTTCCTATAGGCCATAGGTCTAGCTTTTCCAAACACATCTTCTGATGGATAGCACCAATCTCCATTGCATAGCTTTCTTTCTTTATTTTTCAACCAACAAATCTCACATGCATGCGCATCAACACACCACACGACCAGCAGCTCCCTTGACGAGCTTGGAGTTATTTACCCCAAACCACCACACTTGGGGATAGGGTAACAACTTGGTACCAAATCTGAGCCAGGTCACAAAAAACCACCAGTTCTAAGCCTAATCCTTAATGTGGAGCACTGACGGGCTGATTTGGCCACGAAAACAACAAAACTGATAGGTCGGTCCCACTTGTCGGGTCAACGTGGCGTGGGCTGATGGGCGCCGTTGGACGGAGGAAGACGACCATTGCCTTCCCTGTCTCTTAGGTCACCTGCCCACCAATTCCTCCAATATCCAATTCAGTTTCCTCCCGCGCGACTCATGGCGACCAGCTCTGGCGGTGGCGATGGCGGAGAAGGTCCCGACAGCGGTGGTTCCCATTCTTCCGGTGGCTGCCACCCGCAATGCGACCCCATTGGCATCTGCGACCTAGATTTGGACTCATCGGCCGGGGAAAAAGTTGTCCTGCCGCCACCGTCCCCATATGCGGAGGAGGCAGAGAAGGCTGCGGCACCGGCTGATTCATTGGGGGAGGAAGTACCCCCTTCGCTCCATATCCACCCAGGTAAATCTCAGTGCCAAAAAACCAGGGTTAGTTGTAGCAATACTACTTAGTTAGGATAATGTGGGTTAGTTCTAGGTGTGCTACCTAGTTTATGGTAGCTATTCTGTCTGCATTTACAAGTTGATTGTAGCAATATTATACTGTTTGATTGTAGCAATATCATTTGCAAGTTGCTATTTTTACTGCCTGAATTAAAGGGTAGCTATAATGTCTGCATTTTTCTGAATTAAATGATATTCAAAATGATGTTACTTTGTATTTTCTCTGAATTACTTAATGTATCATAGTTTTTACTGCATCTGTCATAGATCTTATTGCTGTGACTTTGTTTTATCTATGAATCTGTCATAGATTTTATTGTGGCACTGTACTAAAAATGCTATTATTTTGTTTTGTCTTCTGTAGGCCTGAGGAGCCATGGTCATTATATTTTCAGTTTCCTTCTAAAGATGCTGCAAAACAGTATGCCCTTGTGAAGATGTATGAGAGATACATCAGTTATGGCACTTTGCTTAATGTGATGATCAGACATGCATATGGAAGTGATGACAATATTTGCTACTTGAGGAAGGAAGGCATAGGGCTACAAGGGTTTTCTGTCATCAGAAACAACAATGAAGTAGATGAGATGATTAATCAATTTAAAACCAGCCAGACATTGTGTTTGTATGTTAAAGAGGGGAAGTTAAATATTAAGCAATTCCCAGTTCATAGAAATGCAGAAGATGAAGAAGTGGACCCAACTAAAACAATTGAAGATTTAAAAGTGGACCCACCAGTTGTATTTGTTGTTAATGAGTCAGGTGTTGTGCACAAAACAACAGATGATTATGTTGGCTCATCATATTTTGTTGGTACACAAGTAAGTGTAAATTATATGCCAATAAAAGCAGTTCCTCCACCATGTCAGTTACTTCTTGGGACACAGAATGACTCAATTGAGCCAGAGATGGCACATGCAGAGAAGAAAAATAATGCATTACAGCAGGTTAACACTCAATTTGGTGTTAATTATGCAGATTTCCAGTTTGATATAGATGAGGAGGAGCTTGCAGCAAATGAGGACACATATGATGTAGATGATGACTCAGTATTTGATGAAGATTTTGTAGCTCATGTGGACCTCCTAGATGCAGAAGAAGAAGAATCAGAGTCAATGGAGTATGAAGAAGAAGATAGTGGAGCCAAAGGAGAAGAACAGAGGAGGATAATGAATAGTGATTTGAAAGAAACAATTTCTGACATTAAGAGGAAAAGAGCTCAATACATGAGTAGTACACACTGTGAAGGGGACACAGACGCTGAAGATTTATATGACATAGACTTGGAGGAAGAGGGTGATGACTATCAAGAGATTGCAGTTCCTGAGCCTATTGAGAAGAAGGTAAAAAGGCATGGGCCTACAAGTAGGTCCCACTCTAGTGGTGCCAGAAGCATGAATGAGGAATGGTATACATCTTTAGAAGAGGATGATACATGCTTTCAAGCTGATGATGATGGCAATGAACCAATGTCCTTTGTAATCCCCTCTGGTAGAAGGAGCAGAGCTAGGAAAAGAACATCCTGGGTCTGGTATGATGAGCACAGGCTACATCCACAACAGCAATTCCAGCTTAGGATTTGTTTCAGAGATGTTTACCAATTTAGAGAGGCTCTTGTGAATTTGGATGTCAAACAACTTAGAAGATAGAAATATCACAAACTGTAGTGATAGGATTATAGTGTGCTGTGATGGAGAGGGCTGTCAGTTCCACATGGTTGCTGCAAAGATCAGTAATGAGCCCACTTTCTGCATTAAGAAGATCATATTGGAGCACACATGTCCCACCCAATCTGAGAAGACAAGGATTAGCTCAAAGTGGCTTGGCAACAAAATGCTTGGAACTATCAGATCAGACCCCAACACTACTGTACCTGCTATAGTTGACAAGGCAAAGAGGCAGTTTGGTGTTGAGGTCCCCAAGATGATGGCATGGAGAGCAAAGAGGAAAGGAAAGGAGATTATGCTTGGAGATCACAATAGGCAATACAAGAGGCTGAGAGATTATTTGGAGACTATGAAAGCTACAAATCCTGGATCAAGATGCATTGTCAGTACCGTGAGTGAAAAAACAAGAGAAAATACAACCGCAGGACCAAGGTTTCATGGTATTTTTTTCTGTTTGAATGCATGTGTTCAGGGATTTTTGAATGGATGCATGCCATTCATAGGACTAGATGGTTGTTTCATTAAGTTCACTAGTGGGGCACAAATACTAACTGCTACTGGAAGGGATGCAAACGACAATATGTACCCCATAGCATTTGGAGTGGTTGGAGTTGAAGACACAACAAATTGGTCCTAGTTTTTGACTCAACTCACTGGTACGCATCGGTGCTATACAAACGGTTTTTAACCCCTTTCCACGACGGCATTTGGAACCTTCGCCTAGTGAGTGATGACGATAGGGGGTCCTTCCCGCACGACCCAGAAACCGTCGGGGATATGACCTCCTGGCACACACGCTTGGCAAAATGAGGTCGTGTGCGACCGGTGAGCGCTCAAATACGGAAATACGTACATTAGAGCTAAAAATACAATTATACAGGCGAAATTGTTTCCGGTCGCAAGTACATCCCACACAGTCAGTCCCCGCCAAACGTTTACGTTTGTATGTACATCCCACATAGTTGCTCTAAGGAAAACGTTTCCGTTCACAGGTACATCACACACAATTTTCCCTATTAAATCATTTTTGATAGCGTTGTCATTGCAAATGATATTAACAATTTTATCGTTTGCGTTATTGAATGCATCACACACGGTGCATAGAAGAAACTGTGTGGCAAAGGCTGTCCATCACACACAGTTTTTATGGGGTAAACGTTTGAGCAAGGTGGCCTAACGTAAAGAGTTTTCAAGAGGATGTTGTGTGTGCAGTGGAGATTGATCGCACATGTAGTGGATCCTAGAAATGTTTCTGATCTCCACGTCTATCGCAGATGTTTCACTTTCGCAAACCATGTGTAGTGTAATCCCTAATTAATCCCTAATTTGAAAACCAACGTTTTGAATTTGAAAGTAGGCAATCACTTATTTCATATCAAACCATGTTTATTACAAATATAGGTTCAACCACCAATGCATAATTCGATGCACAGGTACATATACTAAAGAACTACAGAAGCACCAAGTAAAGAATGATGAACCATAGTTGTACTAAAGACTATAAAGAGAGAGGCGAAAGACATTCTGGTTGCTGGAGAAGGTGAAGCGGAATGCCCATATTGTGCCCTCCTCCATGCGTATTGCGCACACGACTCTAGGCCAACCCCTTGTGATGGCTGCTCGTCCATCCTTCACTATCTTCATTATGACTTATCGATGCTCATTGTAGTCTGGATGAAATACTTTAACCTTCATTGCGTGTCCACCAATCATGTACTTTGCGAGGTAATCTTGAGTGAACTGCTTCGGGAACCACTGCAAATGAAAAAGATTCAGACATTGTTGTCTAACAACTCATTATGGGAAGTAAAAAGAGAAGGCTGCAGAGTTTGTAGTTACCATCCTACAGCTCACTATTGTGTTGGATAGAGCATAAACAAATAATTTGCTTTCCACATTCGTATCTTTTTGCTAATAATCCTTATCATTTTCCTCACTTGATGCTTGTTCATGAATACCTCTTTTCCCCATACACAAATAGGGTCGATGCGTGGATCCTTGCCAAGGGCATATGTACCTACAAGCAACAAGTCAATATTAGAAGCTAAAAAGTGTCCAGGCCTGGATCTATATGCACTACATTATGGAACGACGGGGGGAGTACAAGCCGAGGGATGAAGCTAACCTCGGTGGAAAATGGTGGCCACTCCCGCTGTTATCCTACATATGTAGTGGAAAGGCATGATAAGTACAACAACCTTAACAACAAACAAATATAGCAAAGGTAAACAACATCATCTCCAAATGATAGCTTGAATGTGTTGGTTTCAGCATGCTGTTGAAGCAGATATAAAATGGAAGGCAATGTTACTGACAGCAGCTTAACAACCATCAAATATTGCAATTCAAACTGGTATTGTTGAAAATGAATAGAACGTAGGTAATGCTTAAACATCACACTGGATAAATGTGTAAAACTGAAATAAAGGACATGTGTTAACTACACCAGGAATAACTGGAACCAAATATAGCCGTTCAAACTGGTATTGATGTAGTTGAGCGGCACAGTTCCGACTTGCACATAATGAACAACACATTGAGAATGACTGAAATAAATAAGGCATAAATGACTAGTATAACAACCAAATATAGCCATTGAAAACTGGATAGAGTCTCACTGCAACCAACCTAACAAGCAAATACAAATAAACAGGGCATATGCTTGAAAACTAGACAAATGCTCACTTCAACCAACCTAACAAGCAGATACAGATAAACAAGGCATCTGCTTGATAACTGGACAAATGCTAAAAAAGCAACCTAAGAACCAAATATAGATAAACAAGGCATCTGCTTGATAACTGGACAAATGCTCACTGCAACCAAACTAAGAACCAAATACATATAAACAAGGAATCTGCTCGATAACTGAAAAAATGCTCGCTCCAACCAACCTAACAACCAAATACAGATAAACATGGCATCTACTCAGTATAAACAACCAAATATAGCCATTCATGAAACTGAAGTGGACAATTCATACTTAAACATCACATTGCCCTTTTAAACAATACATTTTTGCATAACTGAAATAATTAAACATGCCACAGTTAAAGCACCGCACGACAAATGCGACTACAACAAAGGGTACGGGTTGGCAAGCTAGAAAAGGTAAGGTTTGCTGATAGAATGTTGCCTCACATTTCATGGACGGGATCCTTCCAGTTGGAAGAGCACAGACCCATGGTGTGCTCTTTTGATGTCATAGATGGGCTGTTTTACCTTGGAAGAACCTTCGTGGGTGCCCTCCTCGTGGTCGTGGTCATGGTCGATGAGATCTGACTTGGCAATTGAGGATCCCAAGCCACCGTCGTAGAACATGTCCTTCAGAAATGACAAAATGGGCTCGGTGGCGTATAAAGCTCGCAAATCCTTGACCGCTTGGCGGAGGAGATCAGCGACAGGGCCGTCGAAGAGGTCAATGGCGGTTGAACCACAGGGGTTGGGGATGGACCACTTAACTTGTGACATGGCCTGGGTGAAGCCTTCGCTCTGGACGAGCTTGATGTCGTAGCCAGCTTTCCCGAGATACTGTAATACGCTAGCCCGCTGACATGAAGCCTTCGGCATGGCAACATAGTCAACGTCTTCGCCGGCTTCCGCGGCAACATGTTGCTCCGGGATCGACAGGTCAGGGCGAACGACGGCCACCTCGCCAACGTCCGTCGGAGAGGCCATGATAAACCTCTTCTTAGCGGAATGCTCGTCGGGCTCCCCGGGTTACGTGGTCGAGCTTAGGCTACGACATTCTGGAGCAGGGGATGTGGATCTGGCGGGGAGGGACACTGTAGGCCTCATATAAAAACTCAGGGGAGTGGGGCGAAGGTATGGGAATCGTTGGGTAACCTGAAGTTTATTATCTAAGCTAGGAGGAACGGGCAAACCGATAGGGGTTGGCGGCGGCTGCGAGCTAGGGTTTGAGGGGGGGAGGGGCGGTGGGGGATTGGGGAGGGGGTGTTTGAGGATACGCCGCGGCTACTAAATTTTTTAGTAATGGTGGGTGGAGATGGTGGTGGACGAGGGAGGGCGACGGTTCAAATGCCTCGGCTACTGCAATACTATAAGGTCGGTGCTGGAGGAGTGTGGGTGACGGTTGAAGTACGACGGCTACTAAAATTTGGGTAAAGGAATTGATGCGGGGCGGGAGTGCCCAAGATCGCGCACGGTCCAATAACAATATGCGTGTATGATAATAAGGAAAAGTGACGTGAAACCGCCGATTTTTTCAACGCTCAAGGTGGGTAGTTTGTTTTTATATTTCTAGCTAGCTGGTCTATCGCACACGGTTCGTCCTAATTTCCAAATAAACTTACCCACCTTTGTCTTGCACAGGTGGTGGTTTTACAACGCACTTGCATCGCACATGGTTAAGCCAGTACCTCCACCCTTTGCTCGTGCTTGCGCGGTCGTGGTGATTTTACAACGCACTTGCATCGCACATGGTTGAGCCAGTACCTCCACCTTTGCTCGTGCTTGCGTAGGCATGGTGATTCACAATGCACTTGTATCGCACACGGTTAAGATATTATACTCGTGTCCGTTGAGCATCATCAGAGTCTTTACAGCAAAAAATAACATTAGAGAGGGTCAGAAGACAGCCACACCAGCATGTGGCCCAAATATATATGAGTGAAAAGGGTGGTCTGTGAGGTTCAAAATTCCAATGCACAACTTTGACCGCGTGGGCCCATGGTTGGGCGCGTCGTTGAAGATCGATGCGAGGGGCCAGAAGTCAAGAACCACACAGAAGTGGCCAAATATATGTAGGAATATTAGGGATGTTTAAAACTTTAAATACACAATGCATAACTTTGGTGGCACCTGCCTCGCAAACCCGAAAGCACCCTTCGATATATATATATAGTGACATAATGTTGTACCTAGCTAGGATGCTTGGCCCACCACCTCCCACTTCGTGTCAGCAGGGCGGATGCACGTAATGATCGATACTTTGGTCGTACATGCATGTCACCATGACCTACCATAATACGGACCAATGAATCTATCGTTTGGTCAAACGACAGCTATTGTTGTCGATAAACCGCTTGGGCCAATAGATTGAACCATCATAAAAATCGCACGAGAGGGACCACAAAACCAGCACCTCTTGCATGTGACCCAAAATGATGTATGTTGGGAAGGGGTGATGTGTGTTTTCAATATACAATAATGTACAATTTAGATGTGGTGCCTACCTCTCGATACAGACAACAACCATGAAGGCGAGGTAGTTAAGGACGAGATACACAGGGTATGATGTAGGTCGAACCCAGCAATCCGAGCATGTGGGAGGGAATCTTGACAATGCATGAGCTCGAGCTTTGGTTGAGCGACATCTGATGGTGACCGGCCCAAACAAGAACTAGGAGGATTCCATTCATGGCCAACACATACCCCTCATTATTGGTCAAAGGGATGATATATATACACTCGGGGAGCCCACAGATATGCGTGTCGTCACAAAAAACCACACAAGGGAGACGTGGTCGATCAGAAGACCCCGTATACACTGCATGTGGCTCAAAAATATGTATGGGTACAGTGGTGTGTGATGTGTTTAAATCCCAAATGCACAACTTCGATGGGCGACCAACTACATTACAAACTGAACACTATAACCGACTTCAAGCCTGGTTCAATACGTACAATGTCAGTTTTCCAACTTCGAGGTGGCGGCGGCGGGGGGGGGGGGGGGGGGGTCGTCCCACGCATACGCTGAAACTTTATTTCGTCTAGCATGGGACACATCTATATCTATACCCCTATATAGTGCGCGAATA
Organism: Triticum urartu; assembly: GCF_056163025.1. Lineage (NCBI taxonomy): Eukaryota > Viridiplantae > Streptophyta > Magnoliopsida > Poales > Poaceae > Triticum > Triticum urartu. The sequence goes on from NC_141877.1 coordinate 249,228,564, forward strand.
ACTTCGAAAGTCGGTCGTTGGATGAAGCCAATCCGACGGTACAGAGATGGCAAATCCAAGCACTACTGGCCGTTGGATATCATGTACATTCCACCAGATTCTGCCACATGTACAATCTAGAAGACTCCATGGTTGAACTTAAGCATAATGCACAAACCTCAAAACACAAGGACTTCTCCTTTGTTCTCTAGAATCTTCCATATATTAATTGCCCAAACTTTTTTTCTAAATGAATTGTCACTTTTTGATTTTTTACTTTATGCTTTACAATGCACAATTCCATGAATCTTAAAATATTTTTTTTATAAAACTAATTGGTTTTAGATGAGATGAACTATAAGAATTAAACGAACATCTACATCATGCTTATATGACTCAAAGTTTACATGCCAAAGTGTGGTATTTATTCATAATTTGTTTACCAAATCTCATGCGTGCAATGCACGTGTACCTTACTAGTATCATAGGAAACCATCATGGTCAAACCCTTCTTGTTGTTGGGTCAAAGGGATAGATTGTGTGCCCCCCCTAATTGTCGGTAAATGATAGTATATATACCTCGGGGAGTCCACAGATATGTGCCACGTCTATAAGCCGCACAAGGGAGACATGCTCAAGAAGAACACCCTGCCCCCTATACCCCACATGCAACCTAAAAAAGGTTTATATAATCGCCATGACAGGTCAATTGAATCATTCTTTAATTTTTTAGAGCAAAAAATAACCCATAAAAATATAGTAGGTTTATATAATCACCATGGTAGGTCAAGTCAATCAATCTTCAATTTTTAGAGAAAAAAATAACCCATAAAAACATATCTACAAATTAGCAAAACAAGGATCTCAAGGTTTATATAATTGCCATGATAGGTCACTATAGAGATATATTATATCTCTATAATGATCGTGTCATGGCATTTAAATGAAGCTTGAGATATGCAACTTACCACCGGGTCACCCATCCTTGGACTACTCCAGCCCGAGCACACTTAACTTCTGCATTCTATTCGACTAGGATAGCGGATGGGAAGCCGCCCCTTGCTGATAGGAATTGCCTCCATGCCATTAAGACTTTTCACGCTGGTCACCCTATGGGACCTACTCCCTCCTATCACACGCATTTGTGCTTTTAGAAACTGTGTGCGATATTTACATGGCCTGTGTGTCGTCGCTAGCCTTCAATGAGCACTGGCACTAGTAGTGGGAAAACGATGGGAGAAGAGGCGGGAAACTGATGAGAGGAATGGCGGGAAACAGTAGCCTGTTTAGAAAACGTAGTAGAGAAGGAAGCATGAGCTAGCACGACGCATGCGCACAGTGCTTACCCATGTACTGTGTGCTGTCAAAAGGGCTGAGGGCTTCCGTTGGATCTGGGAGCGTCCAACGGTGCACACGGACGATCCATGGGGTTTGGGTTCTGGCCAATCAGAACGCACGACTCAGATCACGCATGCAGTAGGGGGGAGGGGGGCATCGGCCACAGTTTGGCAGGCACACGGCTTTCGTGAGTGAACCATGTGCTATTTGAAAACATTTCGTGAGAATAATCTCGGTTTTTAAATCCCGGTAAATCCAAAACTCACCCGAAAATCGTGAAACCTGGCATGGTGTCACAACATGGCACATATATGTTGAGGAATTTTTTCGTCCATTTTGGCACAAGTTTTATTACAATCCTCTTACAAACCGGAGCTTCTCTCAAAGAAGCCTCGTGGTTCCAATAGGGAAACGTGTCCCCCTTGTGAGCAAAATGTAATCACTGCCTTTTTCGCATTATATTTTCTTCTACAGGCAACATGGAACGACATGATATCCGTGCTGAAATTTAAACTTATTCGGGGTTCGTTTGGCCTTTTTATACACTAATTGAGTTTCCTAGGCATTTAATGTCCATAATTCAAATCTGAACTTCAAATACATGCTCCAGTACACCAAAATGGCTAGAAAATTATACATGTGTCCTTTGGTGCATGTTTAGGTCCCATGCCAGGATGGGAATGAATTACAACCGTACACATGGTCTTTTTCCTGATGTTATTTTGATGCCATGTAAACTTGATGCTACATTGAGATCCATGATTATTTTGGGATACTTCAGTAAGGATGTTTTGAACATGTGGTTATGCTCTATCCATCCATGCCCCTGGTTGCAATTATGGAGTGCTCTAGCATGTCTTTTTATTGCTCTACTTTTGCTATAAAATGTTCCTGGCAGAATGTTAACATGTTAATCAATATTGCCATGGTTGTTGCTAGTGATCCATGCATGTTATGAACTTGCTCTTGCCATGTTTAGCTTCATGAGCATGTCATATTGCTGTTGGTATGCTTGTTTTTTCATGAAATTGTTTGTGATGAGTGGCATGAGCTCACAAAGTCACTATCACAAATCTGTTTATGCCATGCTCTGTTTTTATGCCAGTCTGGAACTGTTAATGAAACTTGCTATGTTTACATGGGTGCCATCATATCTTCTGTGCCTTTTTGGCTCATGTTCAGTAAGGGACTTTTGTTCTATGCATTTAGTAGAATCATGCCATGCCTTTGTTTGCTATGATATGTTCCTGTAGCATGTTGTTTGCTTGCTCTAAACATTGCTTCCTGATGTTGTTTTTGACATGTTAGTATTTCCACTAAGTCTGTGAAGCTGATATCTTTTGCACTTTTGCCATGCTTGTTTGAACCTGTTCTAGTGTGGTTTAGCCGTAGCTCAGTGTTCATGTTTTGTCAAGCATCTCATGTACATCACTGCCATATGCTTTGTTGCTATGTTGGAGTGCAGTAGCTTTGTTTCTTGTTGCATTCTAAGTGCCATCGTGCTGTTAATCGCAGAATTGCGTCATTCTTGTTTTGCTTGCCATTTGCAAACCGTGCATCCGTTTCCGGTGATCTTTATATCGATTTCAACCAAAATCATATCATCTTTCCAGTGGCATACTTGGTTTTCCAAGTTGATGCCTTAATCATTTCTTTGTCTTCCGGAGCATGCATATGCATTGCATATCATGTCTTGCATATCATGTCATGTATTGCATCATGTTGCTTGTGCATTGCACCGCGATTGATTGTTGTTCCATTACTTGTGTTCTTGCCTTGGGTAGAGCCGAGATACAACTACGTGACTGAGGAACCTGTTGAGTACGCTAACGAGGATGAAGCTTTCGACAACTCTGAGAACTTTGCAGGCAAGATGACCATACCCTCGAAATCACTTCTATCTTTGCTATGCTAGTTGTTCGTTCTATCGCTATGTCGTTTTCGCGAGCCTGATCGTCATCTTTATTTTAACCCCCGGGCCAGTGGTCCTCTAAGTGTTGGTCCAAACTAGAGCCCCTTGCAGCGCCACCTCGGGGAAACTTGAGGGCTGGTTTTAGTTGTACGGATTGCTCATCCGTGTGCCCTGAGAACGAGATATGTGCAGCTCCTATCGGGATTTGTCGGCATAGTCGGGTGGTCTTGCTGGTCTTGTTTTACCATTGTCGAAATGTCTTGTAACCGGGATTCTGAGACTGATCAAGTCTTCCCAGGAGAAGGAATATCCTTCGTTGACCGTGAGAGCTTGTGATGGGCTAAGTTGGGACACCCCTGCAGGGTATAAACTTTCGAGAGCCGTGCCCGCGGTTATGTGGCAGATGGGAATTTGTTAATATCCAGTTGTAGAGAGCTTGATACTTAACTTAATTAAAATGAATCAACCACGTGTGTAGCCATGATGGTCTCTTTTCGGCAGAGTCCGGGAAGTGAACACGGTCTTGTGTTATACTTGAACGTAAGTAGCTTCAGGATCACTTCTTGATCACTTCTAGCTTCTCTACCATTGCGTTGCTTCTCTTCTCGCTCTCATTTGCGTATGTTAGCCACCATATTTGCTTAGTGCTTGCTGCAGATCCACCTCACTACCCTTTCCTAGCCTTAAGCTTAAATAGTCTTGATCTTGCGGGTGTGAGATTTCTGAGTCCACGTGACTCACGGATACTTCCAAACAGTTGCAGGTGCCGAGGATACCAGTGCAGGTGATGCTACCGAACTCAAATGGGAGTTCGACGAGGATTTGCATCGTTGCTATGTTTTGTTTCCCGATGACCAGTAGTGGAGCCCAATTGGGACGATCGGGGATCTAGCATTTGGGGTTGTCTTCCTTTATTTTGGTTCCGTAGTCGAACCTTTGATTATACTTTGGATGATGTATGAATTATTTATGTATTGTGTGAAGTGGCAATTGTAAGCTAACTCTTTATCCCTTTCTATTTTGTACATGGGATTGTGTGAAGATTACCCCTCTTGCGACAAAACTACCATGCGGCTATGCCTCTAAGTCGTGCCCCGACACGTGGGAGATATAGCCGCATTGTGGGTGTTACAAGTTGGTAATCAGAGCCATCCCCGACTTAGGAGCCCCCTTCTTGATCGAATCGATGTCGTTGTTGAGTCTAGAACAAAATGTTTTGAGTCTTAGGATTATATATATCGGAGAGTAGGATTCTTTTTAATCTTTAGCCCCTTCATCGCTCTGGTGAGGCCTCCTGACATAGAAGTTTTGACTCTCCTCTCCTCAAATTTCACGAATTTTTTTTAGGATCACGCGGGTATCTTGGAATCGTTCCAATAGTTTTGTGACGAGAACATTGTTCTTGGTGCCTCCTGACATTTAGGGGTTGTGGCAGTGTCCCGAGGAGTGGACCTCCGAGGTGTTGTCATCACAATTTTATCGTTGCAGTTCTGGAATACCTGAGTTCACCGACATCGAAAATCTCTTTTATGCAGTTGTTGGTGAGATAACCTCGACGCCACCCAGTACTGGGGCGGGAGTTTGGGAGTATTGCCATAACTTGTATAACGGATGCTTTTCGAAGGTTGAGGTACATGATTTACGAAGGTTTCTTGGTTATGTGTTGAAGGATGGATACAACTGGATGTAGGATTTGTTAGTTTGGGTGAGATATTATGCTTCCCCTGTATCCCCAACACCTGATTGCATAACCAAAAAGTTTCGGGAGTTTTATAGGTGGGAATTCAAGTAGCTCTAGTATTTCTTCCATAGATATTTGGTTTGTGATTGGGTAATCCTTACCACTTATTTGTTCATATCTGTTGGGGATATAACTATTAGGTGTGACCCGCCCAGGAGGGGCCGGGTTATACCTATGGCGATTCATGAAGCCCAAGACAGTTCTAGAAGATGGCGGTTTAGTTAAAGGCCCAAGACCCAAAGGTGACTCAAGGCCCGTAGAGATAAACCACCATATGTACATAACTTGCATCGTAAGGCAGAATATTTTTAGACAGAGCCGGACACTGTTTATGAGCCGGCCGGGATTCTATGAGCCGCCGGGGCAGCCTCTGTATATAAAGGGACAACACGGTGGCGGTTCAGGGCAAGTAAGATCAGATCGAAAGCTAGGTCAAGCGGATTCGCTCCCTAGTAATCTAAACATAAGCAATACCACCTCAAACTGGATTAGACTTTTACCTTCACCGCAAGGGGCCGAACCAGTATTACCCTCGTGTCCTTTGTCCCGTTTTAACCCCTTTAAGCTTCCTAGTTGCGATGGCTCCATGATTAAGTCCTTCCACTATGACATCTTCCGTGACAATTCCACGACAGTTGGCACCCACCGTGGGGCCTGCACACGGTGGATTTGAGTTCTTGAAGGGCAGCTTCGAAGGGCTGAAGGGATACGTTGTGGGCCGGATGAACAAGAGTCGTCGCGGCAAGCTCTACATCGACGACGCAGGCTGGGGCCCCAACGCTGGCTCAATTGAGTACGATACCTGGTACCCTTCGGCGGAATCCACGTCTTCATCGGCCAAATCAGCGAGCCGGGCCCTAAGCCGGAGATCTACACCGACATCGTCGAGACGGCTCAGCGTGCGAGACCTGCCCAGACTCAGCTCGCCATGAAGCGTGCCTTCATGGGATGCATCCATGGAGGAGAATTTTCTGAAGGATCTATGTCTGGCGGTGAGACGGCCGTCTATTCTGATGGTGAGTCGTCCACAAGTGAGATGAATTCATTGTATCAATTGCAAGACGGTGGGCTCAGGGGCTGTTCCGATGGCAGCAGTATTCCAGACCCCTTTGAGCTGCCAAGCAGGGCAATGATCCTCATGACTGGCACGCAACCCGTTTGAAACTCTACGGCTACGGCAGCGATAATTTCCGGGTCAGTGGCGGCCGGGGCAGGAGGCCCTGCGCGCCCGTCGGCTCAGGTACTGATGGATATCATGGATAGGATGATAGCCGTGTTAACTGCCGTGGTTAACCCAGCGGATCAGGCTCAAGATGATGTAGAAGTGGCACGGTTACGTGAGGAGGTAGCACAAGCCAAGGAAAACCTAGCAGCGGAGGACTTCAGGATGGCCGCAGAGCGGGCGGCTTTGGATGCTCGGGCTCAGCAGATTCAATCAGAGGCTTTCCAGCTTACGATGGATTTGAACGCATCAAATGAGGCCATGAGGAGAAGGCAGTAGAAAACTCAATCCCGTCTGCCTCTGACTTATGATCCTAGAAACCTCTTCCGCACACCTAGTGCAGGCTCCAGCAACTCGCCGGAGGTAAACCGGGTTGCAACACCCGGGGCAGGAACGTCGGTTCAACCACGGGTGGTGGAACCTCCTCATATGAATACTGCTTCACCTCATTATGTACCAACACCACCGGGTCATTATTCCAACCCTTTGGCAAACATGATCGCTGCGGCAACACGATTGGCGGCTTTCCCGGCGGAGGGCGACTCTCCGACGGCAATTGAAACACGAAGGGTCAGAGAACTTCTTCAGACGGCTTTGGTGCAGTAGGAGGCATATTCTTATAGTCGAGAGAGGATTCATTCGACCCCTCTCCCAAGCCGGAGCCCGAATTATTGCAGGCATATAGGTTCAGCAGCTGTTTCAAGCAACGCCAGGTGCCGTGACCAGCCGTGCGGGCATGACCTGGCGCGTGATGGAGCTCCTAACTTGGTTGACCAGGACAGGATTCGCCAAGAGGTTAAGCGGGCGGCTCAACAGGCAGCTGAGCAAGCGGCTCAGCGTGCGGCTTACCAGTCTTTTCCGGTTTATCTGACGACTTCTCTTGAAGCAGGAGTGACCACAAGGACTGGAGGTGTCCCTTGCTTGGTGCCGGCACTGTGTAATGAACGTTTTCCTAAGGATTTCAAGGGGCCTCGAAAGGTGCCTAATTACAAGGCCGATTTACAGCCCGGGGCGTGGATTGAAAGTTATGAGATGGCCATGGAACCGCTGGAGGTCAGTGACACTGCAATGGCCAAGTACTTCACCATGATGTTGGATGGGACGACCCGCACTTGGTTAAAGGGGCTGCCGCCTAATTCCATTGGTTCATGGGCAGAGTTAAAGGCCCGGTTTATTCAAAACTTCAAAGACACATGCAAGAAACCCATGTCAATTGTGGATTTGACTAATTGCAAGAAAGAGGAAGGTGAGTCCATGACCCATTGGGTGCACTGGGTCAAAGCCATAATACATTCATCTGATAAGATGGATGCCGGCTTTGCAGTCTTAATGTTGGAGAAAAATTGCCGTTTTACGCCTCTGAAGCAAAAGCTGGGGCAGCTCAAGTGCGATTGTAATGACATGGGCCACCTAATGGCGGCTCTAGTCAAGTACGCTAACTCTGATAGTACCAAGGATCCCGAGTCTGACGATGAGAAGACAGGGAAGGGAAAGAAGAACGGCAATGCCAAGGGTCATCAGCATAACCCGGCAAATCAATGAGGCAATAATAAGCATAAGGCTGACGGTAGCTCAGAGTTTGTGGCTAACACCAATGCACAGGGCAACAATCAACGACGTAAGGGGAGGCCACCTCCTCGGTCCGGCGGGTCAGGTCCCACTCTTGAACAGTTGTTAAATGAGCCCTGTCCAAGGCATGGTACTCAGCAGAAACCGACCACTCACCTATGGAAGGACTGTACGACCATGAAGGCTTTCAAGAATTCTAACATGTTCAACGGCAATCATGGGCCGGGCGGCGGCTTAGGTGGCGGCGGTTTTCATGGCCCGGGCGGCAGTTCAAATTCCAACTTTCAAGGCTCTCAAGGAAATCAAGGTGGCTATAATCAGCAATCTGGCCAGGGAGGTCAGCAGCAGCAGTCTGGATATCAGAGCAATCCAAAGCAGTTGAATAGTGGACAGTATCATGTGTTCACCACCAGTTTGTGCAGATGGGGCCAGAAGCTTCATAAGAGGGCTGTAAATGATGTTGATCCGGTAGTCCCTCGTTATTTGAGATGGTCTGAGCAGCCTATTCTATGGAGTAGGGAAGATCATCCTCCCCGGGTTGACAATCTGGGTCACCTAGCCTTGGTGGTGGCACCTCAGGTTGGCGGATATAAATTCACTAAGGTAGACGGAGGCAGTAGCATCAACATCCTCTATTATGAGACTTTTCGTCGCATGGGATTGACTGACAAAAATCTTAAGACGTCCAACACTGTTTTCCAGGAGTGGTGCCTGGTAAGTCGGCGTACCCAATGGGTAAGATTGAACTGGAAGTAGCCTTTGGAGATGAGCATGATTCTAGGGCCGAGAAGTTAACCTTTGAGGTGGTCAAAATCAAGAGCCCGTACCACGCCCTGTTTGGACGACCGGCTTATGCCAAGTTTATGGGACGACCGTGTTATGTTTATTGGCAGCTTAAAATGCCGGGTCATAAGGGCACCATCACAATGCATGGGAGTCGGAAGATAGCCTTGGAATGTGAGGAAGGTGATGCTGCTTACGCTGAATCTATTAGTGCAACAGAAGATTTGAAGTTCTACAAGGACAATGTTGACCCGGCGGACATGACGCCTTTGAAAAAGCTGACTACAGAACATGAGCCGGTGCTGAAGTTTAAATCAGCTAATGACACCAAGCTTGTCGATTTTGTTCCAGGTGACTCATCTAAGCAGTTCAGTATCAGTGCCTGGATCCCAAATAGGAAAGCGCGCTCATCAAGTTCATCCATGAGAACCGGGACATCTTTGCAAGGAAACCTTCTGACATGTCGGGTGTACCAAGAGAACTTGCTGAGCACACTCTCAATATTGATCCAAAATTTAAGCCGGTCAAGCAGTTTCTTCGACGGTTCAATGAGGAGAGGCACAAGGCCATTGGTGAGGAAGTGGCTTGGCTCTTGGCGGCCGGGTTCATTATTGAAGTTATTCATCCAGAATGGTTGGCTAACCCGGTGCTCGTGCTTAAAAAGAATGACACCTGGCGTATGTGTGTGGATTACACGGACTTAAACAAGGCTTGTCCGGCTGATCCATTCGCTCTCCCTTGTATTGATCAAATCATTGATGCTACAGCGGGTTGTGAGCGTTTGAGCTTTTTGGATGCTTATTCTGGTTATCATCAGATCAAGATGGCAGTTATGGACCAGGAGAAGACGGCTTTTATTACTCCGTTCGGATCCTTCTGCTATGTGTCAATGCCTTTTGGGCTTAAGAGTGCCCAGGCGACTTATCAGCGATGTGTGCAGAACTGTCTTCACAATCAGATTGGGCGCAATGTTCATGCTTATGTGGACGATATTGTGGTGAAGTCCAGAGAGAAGGAGACCTTGATAGATGATCTAAAGGAAACCTTTGATAACCTCCGGGTCTACAAGGTGATGCTTAACCCGACCAATTGTGTTTTCGGAGTACCAGCGGGCAAGCTTTTGGGTTTTCTGGTTTCTAACAAAGGCATCGAGGCTAACCTGAAGAAGATCAAAGCAATCACATCTTTGGCTAAGCCAGCGTGCATCAATGATGTTCAGCATTTGGCGGGTCGTATTGCTGCTTTAAGCCGGTTCATAAGCCGGTTAGGCGAGAAGGCCATACCGCTGTATCAAATGATGAATAAGACAAATGATTTGGTCTGGAGTGATGCTGCTAACGCCGCCTTTGAAGATCTGAGGAGACAGCTCGCTGAGCCGTCGGTCCTTGCTGCTCCTATTGATAAGGAGCCATTATTGTTATATGTGGCTGCTAACACACGTGCTGTCAGTGTGGCCATGGTAGTAGAGCGCAAGGAGTCTGGCAAGGAATATCCGGTTCAACGGCCGGTTTACTACGTCAGTGAGGTGCTTATTTAGTCCAAATAGATATATCCACATTGGCATAAACTTGTATATGGGGTGTTCATGGCGAGCCGGAAGCTTAAGCAATATTTTCAGGGTCATCCCATCACTGTGGTTAGTTCTGCTCCTTTAGGAGATATCATTCAAAATAGAGAAGCCACAGGACGAGTTGCCAAGTGGGCCATTGGACTTGGGCCTCATGGCTTAAAGTATGTGTCACGCACTGCTATCAAGTCTCAAGCACTGGTGGACTTCATCAACGATTTGTAAGAGCTACAGATGCCCGAAGAGAAGCCGAACAACACATATTGGACTATTCATTTTGATGGGTCCAGGCAATTAGAGGGCTCGGGGGCTGGAGTTGTTTTAGCTTCCCCTCGAGGTGAGAAATTTTGTTATGTGCTACGGTTGATGTTTCCCTGTACTAACAATGCAGCTGAGTATGAGGCCTTGCTCCATGGTCTTCGGATGGGTAAGGAGATGAGCTTGAGCTGGGAAGGTGCTTTGGCGACTCAGATTTGGTGGCTCAGCAAGTATCAGGCAAGTGGGATTCCAAAGATCCTCTCATGGCGGCTTATCGCCGTGAAGTTGATGCCTTTGCTAGACACTTCAAGGGTTACCAAGTGGAACACATTGATCGTAGAAAGAATGAAGCGACCGATGCTTTAAGCCGGCTGGGGTCTCAGCGTAAGCCGGTGCCACCTAACACTTTCTTAGATGTTCTGCATAACCCTTTTGTCAAATTACCTACGGAGGAAGACTTGGCTGTTCCAGACCCGGAAGCACAATTGGTGGCTGCTCTTCATGTCATCCCATATTGGACAGTGCCATATTTGGCTTATATGTCTCAGCGCGAGTTTCCTGAGGATGAAACCTTGGCTAGAAATATAACCCGACGGTCTAAATCAATGACAATTGCCAATGGTGAGTTGCATCATCGCAGTGTCACATGGGCATTTCAACGCTGTGTCTCTCCCAAGTAAGGTCAAGAAATTCTTTGTGAAATCCATGAAGGAGATTGTGGCCATCATGTCAGTTCAAAGTCCCTTGTAGCCAAAGCCTTCCGTCATGTTTTTTACTGCCTGACGGCTCACGCTGATGCGGAGGATCTGGTCAGTAGGTGTGATGGTTGTCAGAAATTCTCACGACGGGCACACGTGCCGGCTCAAGAATTGCGGATGATTCCAATTGCTTGGCCATTTGCGGTCTGGGGGCTGACATGGTTGGACCTTTCAAAAGATCCAAAGATAAAAAGACACACCTTCTGGTGGCAGTTGACAAATTCACAAAGTGGGTTGAGGCAGAGCCGGTTAGTAAGTGTGATGTCGCCACGGCGGTTCAATTCATGAAAAAGCTGATCTTTCGTTTTGGTTTTCCACACAGCATTATAACTGATAATGGTACTAATCTGTCCAAGGGTGCTATGGAGGAATTTTGCCAATGTGAGCATATCCGGCTTGATGTTTCATCAGTAGCTCACCCCCAATCCAATGGTCAAGCTGAAAGAGCCAATCAGGAAATCTTGAAAGGTCTCAAACCCTGGTTTATGGTTCCTTTACAACGGACGTCGGGTTGTTGGGTGGAGGAGTTACCCTCTATGATATGGAGTATCAATACTACCCCCAACAGGTCTACGGGTTATACGCCTTTCTTCATGGTTTACGGAGCACAAGCAGTCCTACCTAGTGACATCTGTCATGACTCGCCCCTCGTGGCGGCTTACGTTGAGACTGATAACGAGCAAGCCCGTCAGGATGCACTTGACCTGTTAGATGAAAAGCGTGACTTAGCAGCAGCCCGCTCGGCGATTTACCAACAGGACCTGCGCTGTTATAACAGCCGCCGAGTTAAGTCCAGAACCTTTCAAGAAGGTGACTTGGTGCTCCGGCTCATCCAGGATCAAACTGATGCACACAAGTTATCCCCACCTTGGGAAGGACCTTTTGTGGTCAGTAGGAACTTGAACAATGGTTCATACTACCTTATCGATATTCGAGAGCACAAAGACTCACATAAGTCGGAGGAAGAGACCCGTCGGCCGTGGAATATCGCTCATCTTCGACCTTACTATACTTGAGCCACCGGCTCTCATGATGTACATATTTTGATGTTGTATATATTATAATAAGTAATAAAGCAGGACCTCTGTCCTTTTCATCCTCAATAATCATATGTCTTCATCATGATAATTTCAAATGACCAATTGGGGGCTGATTGTGTTCAAATCCAGCTTAACCCTTTGGTCCGGCTCATGATCGTATTCGAATCTAGACGTTAAACCATATGATCATTTGGGTGCTTCCTGTTCAAACATAGGTCATATTCGAACCGAAGAGAACATAGCTATCGGTACCCTCTTGATCGGCACAATGCCTAACTCACTAGGGGGCTTCTTGATCGTATTCGAATCATAGCTTAACCCCTTTTGGGTCCGACTTTGATCGTATTCGAATTAGAGTCGTTAAAAATTCTCAAGGTCATTTGGGAGCTTCCTGTTCAAACATAGGTCGTATTTGAACCAAAGAGAACATAGCTGTCGGTACCCTCTTGATCGGCGCAATGCCAAAGCCACTTGGGGCTACATGATCATATTCGAATCCTAGCTTAACCCCTTTGTTCCGGTTTACTAATCGTATTCGAACAGAAGCCTGCAAATTTTTATTTTTACTTGGCTTACGTTTTTGAAAAACAATCTTTGTTTTTTATTCTGCGGCTTTTCGTCTAGATCTAAGTATAAGTATGGTTTCAATTTAACCTGGCTTGGGTTTTTGATGATAAATCGCCAGTGTATGACAATCATCATACATATGGAAGTGTTGGCTTCTAAAAGATTGGGTTATCACCCTTATTGTTTGGGTCACACGAACTGGCAGTGCAAATTCAAAATCACAGGTATGATATTGCCATTGTGTTTCAAAGTTAAAATTCATAACAGGCTTATCTGTGTCTCTTCTTTCAATATTAATGGTCGTATGTAAGATATTATGACCCACCCTGTGGTAAGACACCAATATAATTCAATATCATAGGAATGATACATTTCATGTTGATTATTCTTGCATCCAGCCTTAATTATACAGTTATGTTGGTTTCCATGGTTGTGTATTGGGCGTTATGACCCGTCCGGCGGTAAACCGCCAGGACAATTTTTATATATTGCATGTAGGAACAGATTCAACACTACTGATATTGTAACGGATGTAAAGCATATCTTCACATGACGGACAAAAGTGTTGTACGCAACACAATATGCACGATGGCATAAGCAGAACACGAAGTTTTAAGCTAGCCTATTACAAGGCGCTTGGAGCCCAAAAGGATAATACTGGTTTTACTTTCACACATAGCATATGATAAACTTGAGCCGGTTCATGAATCCTGGCCGGGTTGACTGGATGGTTGAGACTCATCCCTTGCATGTTCGTCCTACTCCACCGTTTGGAAATTGGGTTTGGACCAATCAAAGCCATGAAGGGCGACAAACTCAGCCTCATCATCAATCAGACCAGATGGGTCAATTTCAGGGGCGAAAGTGTGCTTGCGAATCAGCGGGATTAAGTCTATCACTTTATATGAAGGAGTGGACATCTTCTTATTTTCTGCATCAAAACCCGGCTGATACTTGGTGAGATTGGTTTCTTCAGCAATGATGGTGGCATGAGGACGAATCTCTTTCACACAGGCAGCAAAGTCTTCTTGGTCGAAGGGACTTCCTTCTTCCTTAAAGTTGGGGTACCCCTGGCTACGTCTGCCGGATCTAACTCTGGTACCTAGGCTTTGGAGCGGCTCAAAGCAGTTACGGCTCTTGCTCTCGGACAAGAACACTTGACTTCCTGAAACCTGGCAGGTAAGATGGACAGCTTCTTCAAGACATCACTCAACAAGTTTGGTCCTTGGTTCGCTAGGGAGATAATGGCAAGAGCCCGCTGAGCTCCAGTATACAATTGCCCCACAAGAGTGTAAACCGCCTTGAGCTTTATTAGACTATCTTGACTCAGATTGCTGCTCCAGGGACCTGTGAAGTTTTCCCAATGAGTTAAGTAGACGGCTTACATTATGGTGACAAATATAGACTTTTAGTAAGTAATAAGGTGATTTATCAAAGATTGCAGAAACCATCTGAGAAACACATTTCTTTAAACCGGTGAGTTCAGCGGTAACTTCTTTCAGAGCCGCCTCGGCCGTTTCAGCACGCTGCGTCAGGGCAGTCTTCTCATCAGCGCAAGCCTTTTTCTCTGCACTAAAACTAGTCTTCAGTTTCTCTGCTTCAGACACACTCAATTGGAGTTTGGATTCAGTTTTCTTTGTTTCAGTCTCCTGAGTCGACAGCCGGATCTTGGCTTCAGACAATTGGGATTCCAGTTCTGCGGTTGCAGTCTGTATACAGAATATGGTTGTTTAGTTTCATGGCAGATTATAAAAGCAAGTCCCAAGTGCTTTGCAAGCAATAACACTTGGCACTTGGGGGCTAATGTCTGTCAGTGCAATTTTTTTGTCAAAGGAATTGGATTTTTTCTAGAAGTCCCAAGTGCTTTGCAAGCAAGACCACTTGGCACTTGGGGGCTAATGCATTTTGCTATTTTTCCTACCAAAGGTAAGCCGAATATGTTATTGATACCCTCAGCTGGCTCGTAAGGATATCTGGTCAAAGTATTTGTCTCTTCCATATTGGCTAATAGGACCGGCTCATTCATACTGATTAAACCGGCCCTTGGGGACTACACATGCAAATTGAAAAATTATCAGCATCTAGTTTGGTTGTAAGCCGGGAATCGAAAGGAGTCTAAGGCAAAAGCCTATAAGTCTATTAAAAGTCTACACATCATTCACTCTTATCAGACTCCGCAGACTTGGGGGCTGCCTGGGTACATAACTTATATAAACCGGAGAACATACCTCATATTTTTGATACATCTGTTTGACCATTTCAATCTCTGAATCACGACTGGAGTTGACTTGGCTAAGATAGCCAGATAGTACTTCACCAATACTCATATGAGTGTAGTGGGAGACATCAAACCTCACTTTCTGCCTCTCCATGACTTCTTGCTTTGCGGAGTGTCTTGCCAGCATAGTCGGATTACCCGGTTCAACGAATCTGGTACCAGTGATTAAAACATCATTGCCGTAAGTCTCTGGCGGGTTAGCTGAGCTTGAGGTTCAGTAGTGGATGGATTAAGAACGGTTTCGTCAACAGACGGCTCAAGAAGATTTGATTGAACATTGATAGCAGGGTCTTCTGGTGCTTTAGTTTGTTCCGGGGCAAGAGTCGGCTGCACCAGTTCAGCGGCTTTTGGATCCTCAGCCGGTTTTACCACCATTGCTTTCTTGGGCTTTGCTTGACCACTAAGAAGAATTTGATGAGTCATTATAACGATACGGGCATAAAGGTGCAGAAGAAGGATAATTATCTTTACCCGGGGCGGTCTTAAAAGCCGTCAGCTGAGTTTGTGAAGAATCACTAGAGGAGGAACGAGCAATCTCCTGCAAAAGTGGAATTATAGTTGAGTGACTTATAAAAGTGACTTGTTCATCAGAGTTAAGATTTAAAAGAACCTCATTTTGGCGTTTTCGAGGGGTTTTCGGTAAGCCGGAGGATAACCCATCGTCTCCACTGGTCCGGGTCTGACGACGGCTCTCATGTTGTTGTTGTTTCAAAAGAAAATGAGGATCTAAATAAGCCAAGGGGTGTGAAAACCTTACTTCCCGGGTTACCCACCGAAGTTTCTGCCTTGGTAAAGGTTCTGAGTCAGAGGAAATAATAGTTACCTCGTCTTCAACCGCCTGGCTGGCCCCCGTGTCCTCCTGATAATAGTCAGTGTCAATAAGGTTGTTAAAAAGCAGGCCAAGAGAGTCAAGGGCTACCTCCAACTCAGAGATGTCATCCAACTTGAATAAGTCAGAAGTAGTTGTGTTCTTCTTAGATTTCCTGGCATTTTTCTTGGTGGCTATTGCAGCGGCTCTAGCTTTTTTGGCAGCCTCATGATCATATCTGGCCTTCCAAAAGTCAGATTTAGCCTGTAGAAACATAGCATGTTGAAATTCATGCAAATACTTAACTACCGAGGAAAAAGGAGTCAAGAGGATTTACCTTTGGTTCCAGGTTAAGTTCGCACAAAGGATTCAACCCTACTTTGCTGGAGTCTTCATATTTGCTGTTGACGAGGGTGGTCGCCATTTCAACAATGGCTTCTTCGGTCAGACGTAGGGAGCTATGACGTAATGGATCGTCTGTTCCTCCGGTATAGTTGCACATCAAGTCAAATCGGCGGCTCAGAGGGATGATCCGCCATGCGATCAAACAGCGGATCAAGTCAACTCCAGTTAAGCCATTTCCCAGCAAGGCTTGAACCTTTTGATTTTTGGGACAAGTTTCTTGCGTTCAGCAGCAGAAAGTTTATAAGGGAGTAAATATTTAGCGTTAAGACGCTCAGCGCGATAACCCGACATTGGTTTTTCATCAGCCGGCAACGTGTCTTTGCAATAGAACCAGGTTTGGTTCCAGTCATTGGGATGGCTTGGCAAGACTACTAGAGGAAAGACATCATCCCGTCTGCGTTGAATCGAAATCCCACCAAGTTCCAAGCTGGGGCCATTGGTGTACTCATTTTGGTGGTTGAAATAGAAGTATTCTCTGAAGAGTTCAATAGTAGGTTCTTTTTGAAGATAAACCTCGCAGAAAACTTGGAAGTTACAGATGTTTGATATGGAATTGGGTCTAATGACTTGCGGTTGAAGCTTGAAAAAATGTAGAACATCTCTAAAGAATTTTGAGCCGGGCGACGAAAAGCCCCGGTTCGTATGACCAGTAAAGATGATGATTTCACCATCCTTTGGCTGAGGTCTTTCTTCGGCCAGGTCAAGCGCGCAATAAGACATGACACTCTTCTCTGGTAAATATCCGACATTGAAAAAAATCCTTTAGAGTATCCTCAGTGACTGTGGAAGTGATCCAGCTGCAAAATGTTGTCGTCTTCGGCGGCATGGCGAAAAGACAATCTAAATCTTATGGATGTGTGATGATTTACTTTGGAATTCATTGATTCATCCTTGTTCAAATGTTTATTGTGAAGACTACATGTTGCAATTTGGATCCATTGATTCAGCTTGTCTATCTGTCTTTCAAGATTCTAACGGATGTCAACCTCTCCAGGATGGCTCCTCCAACGCGTCAGAATCCGGACCACAATGATGGGGATCGGTCGAACCCTCCGCCACCACCTCCATCTCCGGAGGCATGGCAAGTAGGCATGGCAGCCACCAACACCAACACTCAGATGCTTTTGCAAGTCTTGCAAGAGCGCAACCAAGGTCAAGGCAACTAAGGAAATCAAGGCGAAGGCAACAATCAGCCTCAATTTTCTACCCTCAACCAGTTCCTTGCAAACCAGTCGAAGTCTTTCAGCAAATGTGTCGAGGCCACAAATGCCGACGATTGGCTCGTGGACATCTGCAAGCATTTTGAATGTAGCAATGTCAGGCCTGAGGACTTTGTCAAGTTTGCTTCGTTTGAACTCAAGGACCAAGCTGCTGAGTGGTTTCAACAATACAGAGATTCCAGAGGAGGTCGTGTGATTACCTGGGATGATTTCTGCCGAGACTTCAAAGCTCATCACATTCCACCAAGTGTGGCTGAGAGCAAGCGTGAGGAGTTCCGCAATCTCAAGCATGGCAGCATGTCCGTGTACCAATACAATATCCAGTTTCAGAAACTTGCTCGCTTCGCTAAAAAAAGATGTTCCTGATGAAAAGAGTATGATCTCTCAATTCAGAGGTGGCCTCAGAGAAGATCCGCAGTTAGCTCTCGTGCTTCTTGAGCCGACTAAGTTTGATCAATTCTATAACATGGCACTAAAGCAAGAAGCGGCTCAGCTCAAGTGTGAGGCTTCTAAGAAGAGAGTCAGGGATGTAGTTCAATATTCTTCTTCATCACAAGTGGCAGCTAAGCAACAGAAGTTCTAGTTGCCTCCTCCTCTGTTTCGCCAGCCCTACCAGCAGAAGAGCATAGGTAGCATGCATCTTCCCACCCACCCAACCCAGTCTATCAGAACAAAGCTCAGTCTCAAACTCCAAGGTCAAGTGCTCCTTATCATCGTCCGCTCTCAGAGGTTACTTGCAACAAGTGTCAGCAAAAAAGGGCACTATGCAAACAAGTACTACAACCAGAGGCGCCTTCTGCCTCCTCCTCCTGTGAGAACTTCAAGCAATGCAGTGGTCAAGCATAATTCCAACGTTGCAAAGGTGAACATGATGAACGCAGATCAAGCAGAGGATTCTGCGAAAGTGATCATGGGTAATTTTCCTATTAACGACTTTCCTGCAAAAGTCTTATTCGATTCTGGTGCATCGCATTCTTTCATTTCAAGACCTTTTGTGCCTATGCATGATTTGGTTACTCAGGTATTGCCGAGACCTTTGTGTTGGGGAACATAGTAATTTCAAAAAATTCCCTACGCACACGCAAGATCATGGTGATGCATAGCAACGAGAAGGAAGAGTATCGTCCACGTACCCTCGTAGACCATAAGCGGAAGCGTTATGAGAACGCGGTTGATGTAGTCGTACGTCTTCATGATCCGACCGATCCAAGTATCGAACGTACGACACCTCTGAGTTCAGCACACGTTCAGCTCAAAGATGTCCCACGAACTTCGATCCAGCAGAGCTTCGAGGGAGAGTTCCGTCAGCACGACGGCGTGTTGACGGTGATGTTGTTGCTACCGACGCAGGGCTTAGGCTAAGCACCGCTACGATATGATCGAGGTGGATTATGGTGGAGGGGGGCACCGCACATGGCTAAGGGATTAATGATCAACTTGTGTGTCCTGGGATGCCCCCTGCCCCCGTATATAAAGGAGCAAGGGAGGAGGAGGCCGGCCCTAGGAGGGGTGCGCCAAGGGAGTAGGATTCCTACTTCTAGTAGGAGTAGGTTTCCTCCTTTCCTAGTCCAACTAGGAGAAGGGGGGAAAGGAGGGAGGGGGAGAAGGAAAGGAGAGGGGGGCCGCACCCCAAACCCCTTATCCAATTCGGACTGGGCTTGGGAGGGGCGCGCGCCACCTCTTGGCTGCTGCCTCTCCTTCCCACTAAAGCCCAATAAGGCCCAACACTTCATCCTCGTATTCCCGTAACTCCTTGGTACTCCGAAAAATACCCGAATCACTCGGAACCTTTCCGATGTCCGAATATAGTCATCCAATATATTGATCTTTACGTCTCGACCATTTCGAGACTCCTCGTCATATCCCCGATCTCATCCGGGACTCCTAACTACCTTAGGTACATCAAAACACATAAAATCTTAATACAAATCATCACCGAACTTTAAGCGTGCGGACCCTATGGGTTCGAGAACTATGTAGATATGACCGAGACACGTCTCCGGTCAATAACCAATAGCGGAATCTGGATGCTCATATTGGCTCCCACATATTCTACGAAGATCTTTATCGGTCAAATCGCATAACAACATACGTTGTTCCCTTTGTCATCGGTATGTTACTTGCCCGAGATTCGATCATTGGTATGTCTCTTTACTCGTTCCATAATGCATCATCCCACAACTAACTCATTAGTCACATTGCTTGCAAGGCTTATGGTGATGTGCATTACCGATAGGGCCTAGAGATACCTCTCCGACAATCAGAGTGACGAATCCTAATCTCGAAATGTGCCAACTCAACAAGTACCTTTGGAGACACCTGTAGAGCACCTTTATAATCACCCAGTTACGTTGTGACGTTTCGTAGCACACAAAGTGTTCCTCCGGTCAACGGGAGTTGCATAATCTCATAGTCATAGGAACACGTATAAGTCATGAAGAAAGCAATAACAACATACTAAATGATCAAGTGCTATGCTAACGGAATTGATCAAGTCAATCACATCATTCTCCTAATGATGTGATCCCATTAATCAAATGACAACTCATGTGTATGGTTAGGAAACTTAACCATCTTTGATTAACGAACTCGTCAAGTTGAGGCATACTAGTGACACTATGTTTGTCTATGCATTCACACATGTATTATGTTTCCGGTTAATACAATTCTAGCATGAATAATAAACATTTATCATGAAATAAGGAAATAAATAATAACTTTATTATTGCCTCTTGGGCATATTTACTTCAGTCTCCCACTTGCACTAGAGTCAATAATCTAGTTCACATCGCCGTGTGATTTAACACCGATAGTTCACATCACCATGTGATTAACACCCATAGTTCACATCGTCATGTGACCAACACCCAAAGGGTTTACCAGAGTCAATAATCTAGTTCACATTGCTATGTGATTAACACCCAAAGTGTACTAAGGTGTGATCATGTTTTGCTTGTGAGAGAAGTTTAGTCTACGGGTCTGCCACATTCAGATCCGTATGTATTTTGCAAATTTATATGTCAATAATGCTCTGCACGGAGCTACTCTAGCTAATTGCTCCCATTTTCAAAATGTATCTAGATTGGGACTTAGAGTCATCTGGATCAGTGTCAAAATTTGCATCGATGTAACCCTTTACGACGAACCTTTGGTCACCTCCATAATCGAGAAACATATCCTTATTCCACTAAGGATAATTTTGACCATTGTCCAGTGATCTACTCCTAGATCACTATTGTACTCCCTTGCTAAAGTCAGTGTAGGGTATACAATATATCTAGTACACAGCATGACATATTTTATAGAAACTATGGCTGAGGCATAGGGAATGACTTTCATTCTCTTTCTATCTTCTACCGTGGTCGGGCTTTGAGTCTTACTCAATTTCACACCTTGTAACACAGGTAAGAACTCTTTCTTTGACTATTCCATTTTGAACTACTTCAAAATCTTGTCAAGGTATGTACTCGTTGAAAAAACTTATCAAGCGTCTTGATCTATCTCTATACATCTTGATGCTCAATATGTAAGTAGCTTCACCGAGGTCTTTATTTGAAAAACTCCTTTCAAATACTCCTTTATGCTTTCCAGAAAATTCTACATTATTTCTGATCAACAATATGTCATTCACATATATTTATCAAAAATACTGTAGTGCTCCCACTCACTTTCTTGTAAATACAGGCTTCACCACAAGTCTATATAAAACTATATGCTTTGATCAACTCATCAAAGCTTATATTCCAACTCTGAGATGCTTGCACCAGTCCATAGATGGATCACTGGAGCTTGCACATTTTGTTAGCACCTTTAGGATCGACAAAACCTTATGGTTGCATCATATACAACTCTTCTTTAAGAAATCCATTAAGGAATGTAGTTTCGACATCCATTTGCCCTATTTAATAAAATGTGGCAATTTGCTAACATGATTCGGACAGACTTAAAGCATCCCTACGAGTGAGAAAATCTCATCGTAGTCAACACCTTGAGCTTTGTCAAAACCTTTTTCGACAAGTCTAGCTTTGTAGATAGTAACACTACTATCAGCGTCCGTCTTCCTCTTGAAGATTCATTTATTCTCTATGGCTTGCCGATCATCGGGCAAGTCAACCAAAGTCCACACTTTATTCTCATACATGGATCGCATCTCAGATTTCATGGCCTCAAGCCATTTCGCGGAATCTGGGCTCATCATTGCTTCCTCATAGTTCGTAGGTTCGTCATGGTCAATTAACATGACCTCCAGAATAGGATTACCGTACCACTCTGGTGTGGATCTCACTCCGGTTGACCTATGAGGTTCAGTAGTAACTTGATCTGAAGTTAGATGATCATCATCATTAGCTTCCTCACTAATTGGTGTAGGAGTCACAGAAACAGATTTATGTGATGAACTACTTTCCAATAATGGAGCAGGTACAGTTACCTCATCAAGTTCTACTTTCCTCCCACTCACTTCTTTTGAGAGAAACTCCTTCTCTAGAAAGGATCCATTCTCAACAACAAATATCTTGCCTTCGGATCTGTGATAGAAGGTGTACCCAACAGTTACTTTTGGGTATCCTATGAAGACGCACTTCTCCGACTTGGGTTTGAGCTTATCAAGATGAAACTTTTTCACATAAGCATCGCAACCCCAAACTTTAAGAAACGACAGCTTAGGTTTCTTGCTAAACCACAGTTCATACAGTGTCGTCTCAACGGATTTAGGTGGTGCCCTTTTTAATGTGAATGCAGCTGCCTCTAATGCATAACCCCAAAACGATAGTGGTAAATCGGTAAGAGACATCATAGATTGCACTATATCAAATAAAGTATGGTTATGACGTTCGGACACACCATTACACTGTGGTGTTCCAGGTGGCATGAGTTTGTGAAACTATTCCACATTGTTTTAATTGAAAACCAAACTCGTAACTCAAATATTTGCCTCTGCGATCAGATCGTAGAAACTTTATTTTCTTGTTACGATGATTTTCCACTTCACTCTGAAATTCTTTAAACTTTTCAAATTTTTCAGACTTATGTTTATTCAAGTGGATATACCCATATCTGCTCAAATTATCTGTGAAGGTCAGAAAATATCAATACCTGCTGTCGGTGTCAAAACCGGCGGATCTCGGTTAGGGGGTCCCGAACTGTGAGTCTAGGATCGATGGTAACAGGAGAAGGGGGACACGATGTTTACCCAGGTTCGGGCCCTTTCTATGGAGGTAATACCCTACGTCCTTATTGATTGATCTTGATGTGTTACAAGAGTTGATCTACCACGAGATCGTAATGTCTAAACCCTAAAAGCCTAGCCTGTATGACTATGGTAATGAATATATCCTTTCCGGACTAACCCCTCCAGTTTATATAAACACCGGAGGGGGGAATCTAGGGTTACATAGAGTCGGTTACATAAGAAGGAATCTTCATAGTTGGTCGCCAAGCTTGCCTTCCACACCATGGAGAGTCCAATCCGGACACAGGTACAGTCTTCGGCCTTCATGTCTTCACAGCCCATCAGTCCGGCCCAATGGATAACAGGCCGGACGCCCGAGGACCCCTTAGTCCAGGACTCCCTCAGTAGCCCCCGAACAAGTCTTCAATAGCGAGGTGTTCGGCACACAAATTGTCTTCGACATTGCAAGGCGGGTTCCTACTTTACTGATCTTCAAGTGATGTATTTGGCCAACGGCTCAATGTCGCTCCCCTCGGCTTCCGTGCGTTAAATAACTTCCCCTCCCACGTGTCAAGCGAAGGTGGAAGGTCAGGGTATTTTTGTAGATAACACCCCGTCCATGCAAGGAAGAGCACCTATTAAAGAGATTGGATCCTAGATCCATTCGGCACCACGCAGAGGAAATCCCCAGAAACTGCTTAGGAGAAACCATTCCAGCATGGCTAGCGCCCCCAGCTCCTCCACCCGTTCCGGCCCAGAGAAAGGCCAGTGGGAGAAGTGTTCAGTGTCCCACAGTCAATTGACAAAGCTACAGACGCAAGGATTTCTTCCCCCCGCAGATCTAGTTCCTGTTCGAGCGGGGCTAGATTCCTTCAATGACGAGATTCAGGCAGAGGACTTCCCCAATCCATCCGGGGGGAGAGAGTATGTTTCGTCCCCTACCTGCTAAGGGGCGTTGGATTTCCCATTCATCTGTTCCTCCAAGGGCTTCTGGAATACTATGGCCTCCAGCTGCACAAATTCACCCCTACCTCCATTCTGCACATTGCGGGTTACGTCACCTTATGTGAACTATTCCTGGGCATCGAGGCTCATTTCGAGCTATGGAGGAAGTTGTTCTGTCTTGTCCCGCGTAATCACGAGGGGTCAATATTTGAAGTGGGCGGAGCCGAAGTATGGCGTATCGCTTATACCGGATATCTGTCTGGCACACCAAGGAAGGCATCCGAAGTATGGCCTTCCGAATGGTTCTATATTGAGGACGTCGCGCTTCCCAACCCAGTTCGAAAGGGTCTCCCTGAATTTGCGAGCGTTCCGCTGAAGAAATGCCACAGTTGGCGTCCTCGGAGTCTTAAAGAGGATGACAGCGCGGAAGTTTGCCAGCTTATGAGCAAGACAAAGACGCTCGCTCAGTCCGGACTCACAATAATCGAGGTAATGGTGATCTCCGTAGTGCATGGGGTTCATCTCCTACAATACATAGGGCTGCCCATGTGGCACTATAATGGAGATGATAACGCCTCCTGCTATGGCCGAAAGGATCCGGATACCCCCGCCGCTCTGGCCAAAATATTGGCCTAGCTGTTTAAAGGGGAGGAAGAGGAGTTCCTTTGCATTAAGCACAGAGATGGATATTCTATGTATGATCCTCCCAGTTGGGTAAGCCTCAACCCCTCTATTCCACTCATTCCCCTCCCGGATTGCTTTTGATGAATTTCAAGTCTGTTTATGATAGCACTGGCGGAATGTCACTGAAGGACTTCGTAGTCCTGCCCCACAGCCGAAGATCCACAACCGGGAGCTAGATCCTGGGTTCGAAGAGGATCCGGATATATTCGTGGTGCTTGCGGGGGGAGTGTTTTACCAGACAAGCTATGACAGCACAGAAGTGGACATCACCGCTGACTATCCTAGCCTTCTTCCTGCTTCACATGTAAATAATTAAGAAACACCTTCTCTAAAAGAGTGCACTTATTTTGCCTCACCCACTTCACTGTATCATGCTTCACATGGGAGACGCACGGCAATTTTGAAGAGATCGGTTCCCGCGCTGGGCAAGCCTTCCAAGAGGAAAGCAAACGAAGACACACTCATGCCTTCGTCGAAGAGGTATGAATTCGCTAACCCGCACCTAAGCAGTCACGTCCAACCGTGACTGTCGTGGGTTTGTCACGGCAGATGTCCTCGTGAAAGGACTTAGTCGTGGAGCCATCGCAACGGGTTATCTTAAAGGGGTTAAACCGGACAAGAGGACACGGGAGTTTATACTAGTTCGGCCCCTTCGATGAAGGTAAAAGCCTACGTCTAGTTGTGATTGGTATTGCTAGGGTTTCGAAGGCCAGGGAGCGAATCCGCTTTGTCTGGCTCTCGAGTTGTTGTTGTCCGTCCCTAAACCACGGCCGGGTTGGCCGTTTATATACATAGGTTGACACCCGCCGGGCTACAGAGTCCCGAAGCTGGTTTATAAACGTATCCGGTTCGGCCTCTCTCTTTCTATCTTACTATACAAGTTACATGACTAAGCCGGTTTACATTTATAGACTGTAACCCGCCTTTGGGCCCTCCGTAAAGCGCCATCATCTTTATATCTTCATGGGCTTCTAACCTTCAAAGAGTCAACCCGGCTACATAAGGCCGGTTTACCTCCAGTAGTAATATCCCCAACATTAGGCCCCAGATTGGTTTGAACTTGTCCATGTCAATCTTCCACAGTTTTAGAAAAAATCTTCTCTCTTATCTTCATTTTTGATCTTGTAAACCGCCGTGACGTCATACTTCAAAATTATGATAAACCGCCCTGACGTCATCCATCCGTTGATGTCAGAGATTTCCTTCATTCAATATATATCCAGTCATCGAGGCGACACCTTTATTAACTTATCCATTTTTGGGCTCCTCGATTCCCGTACTTGCCATTTTATTACTTCACCTTATAAATAGGACCGAGGGGTCATTTTCACCGTTTCCCCCCGTGCCTCTTCGCGTCGTCTTCCTCACGCCGCTCAGCCTCTGGAGCTCCGCCGCCACCGTCGACCGTCGCCTCTGCTCCGAACTTGGCCGCTGCATCACCCTGAACGCACCAGAATACTGCGGCGCCCTTCCGCTTCCTCACCAGCTCCGGTAAGTTCTCTGCTTTTTTCACCATAGATCTGTTCTAGGGTTTCGACATTCTTTGCAGTTCTTCTGAAGTTCATCAGTGCTATTCTTCCATGTTCTTCCTTTAATAGTGGACACTTCATGCTTGATGCATCTCTTGCCGTAACTTACCTACCATGGTCATCACAAATCCTTATGCGCAAAGAACTGATCTAGTCTGTCAAAAATTGCTTCAGTTCTGCACCCCTTCAAGATCCAATTATTTTTGATTTTCTGCCTTATCTTTAGATCCGAAAGTTTTATACATCACTGTGAGATCTGTTTCTATGTTCCTGTGAGATCCGTTTCTCCTCACACCAATATAAGTGGTTTAACATTGTATAAATAGTCTATGCCATTAGCCCTCTGATAAACCGGAAGAGCGTGTTACCTTCATAATTATGCTCCGGTTTAACAGTGTCTGATCAACCCTGTGCTAGCATTACCTTTCTCTCTCATTATACTGGTCTCCGAGTTGTACCATTTATCATATCAGCATGTTTCTTACTCCCTTGTCTCTTGTGTATAATCATGCGTAATTTATAAACCAGCCTTTCATTTTCAGTTTGTTCGCTTTGCAATGGCCAAACAATTCACTGCCTGCAACTGGGCTCGTTCCTGGGTTACTGAGGATCAATTGAATGAGATGGTTAGCATCGGCTCTCTGCCTAAGAAAACTGAAATCAAATGGCGAGTTCCAGGAACAGAGAATCCTCCAACCCCAAGACAAGGCGAGGTGATAATCTTTGTTGACCATATAGGCCGTGGTTTCAAACCGCCAGGGTCAAAATTTTATCGAGATGTGCTTGCCAGCTTTCAACTGCATCCACAAGATATTGGTCCCAACTCATTCTCCAACTTATGCAATTTTGCAAGTCTTCTGTGAAGTCTATTTACAAGAAGAACCAACTACAGAATTGTTCTGGGAGTTCTTTCACTTAAACCGGCGCACAGAGTTTGTGAATGGCCCGAACATAGAGCTTGGTGGTGTCTTGATTCAAAAGCGGAAAGAAGTGGAATTTCCTCATGCCAAACACCATAGCCACCCAAAGGAATGGAACCAAACATGGTTCTATTGCAGAGACAATTCGCCTGAGGATGAAAATCCCCTCCCCGGCTTCCGTGATCATAGATTATCCAATACTCACCCAATGCCACAACGCCTGAGCTCTTCAGAAAGGGCAAAATACGCTCCTCAAATCGCCAAACTCCGGGCCTTTATGGCAAATGGTTTAACAGGTGTGGATTTTGTGCGTTGTTGGATATCCTGGAGTAACTTGCTGCTAAGCCGGCGTCCCGGTTTAATGTGTGAATATACCGGTGAAGTTGACGATCCTCAACGCCACTGCAACATCCAATTATCTGAGGAAGAAGTTACTGAAGGGGTAAAGAAAATTCTGAATGAATCGGAACTAGTCTGTAGTCAAACCGGTCTGAGTCCCTTCTATACCAAGAACAAACCGTCTGCTGTAAGCATTACACTTCCTCTTCATCTCTAATATCTTTAACTTATACAAGCTGTAACCCTTCTTCTTTATATATATATAGGGTGATGACCCTTTCTGGAAACGGAAATCCATAGAGAAAGCAGCAAAGCCAACTGAGACAAAGTGGTCAAACCAACCCGCCCGAAGACCAAGGCCGTAAAACGGACGTCAAAGTGGAAAACGGCTGACCGGATTAATATGGAACTTGATGATGATACTGATGACCTAGAAGTTGAGGTAGAACTTGACTCACTTGGCTCTCTTTTTATGCATCTTGTTAACAATGATCTTCCTCAGGAGGAGGCAGAAGCTAGCCAGGCTGATGAAGTAGAGGTAATTACCCTTTCCTCCAGTTCAGACTCTATGCCAACACAAAAAACTCGCCAAGCAATCCGGAAAGTAAGCTTTTCTCATCCTCTTGCTCACTTGGATCCAACATTTATTTTGAAGACTCAACAACATGAATCTCGCCGGACGACCCGGCACAGTGGCCAACAGGTCACCTCTACCGGTTTACCTGATACTCCGGTTCGGAAGCGCCGGTCTGAGGTCTCTCCTACTTCTGACCATTCTTACCCCAAGGCAGGTTATTTCAGATAGCCTCCTAATCCGTACGATTCAAATTATCAGGTGACACCTCCTTCCTCTTCTGGTGAATCGACAGCAACTCAACTCCCCCCTTTGAAAATTGTGGCTGGGTGAGTTATGAAAAACCTTTCCTTTCAATGCGCCCCACATCTTTTGAACAGGATGTTAATACTTTTTTATTCTGTTTGCAGGGCCAAAGCCAGACCCAACAAGAAAGCTCGGGTCACCAATCCGCCAGAAGACCCTGTTGCCGAAGAAGAAGAACCAAGAGGTGAATCAGAGCAGACTGGTGAACCGGAAGGCCTCCATCCTGAAACAACTCTTGATGATCTGCTCCTTGACGGCCAACATACTGACGATCCAACAGATGCCGAGCCTGCCGCCCCTGATACTGAACCGGCAGAACCAAACCGGGCTAATCCAATGAAAGACACTGAAATTCCACCATCATCCAGCAAAAATCCTGAAGGCCAAGGTGATGACATTATTATTACTGGAACAGGACACAACTCTCCTGGTCATCCCGTCATTTTGGCTCAGCATAGTGCCAAAGAAGAGCAAATTGCCAGGGATAAAGGTAAATGGAGCAGCGACTTATCAAACTATGCTCATCTTAACGCTGATGAGCTTCATTCCGGCTTCTTGAACCGTCTGCACTCAAACCGGGATTATGAAGCCGGTTTGGTGAATTTGATGAAAGAACGTTATGAGGTAAATGCTTCTCCCTTGTATATTGATTTATAGCTGAAATACAATTCCAAGTAGCCTCCAAGAGCCGTTTTATGATTGTTAATCATAAACCGGGCCTTTGTAACACTTCAAGCATCCCATCATTGATCCTTGCAAAGGTGTGTCCTCAATCATAGATAAGACTCATGTTTGAAAAAATTAGATAACGTACTGCAGCATAGCCCCCAAAGGCCGGTTTAACTTGGCAAGTTAATCCGGTTTTTAATCCACGCCGCCGGTTTAGAACAAACGTACATTAGCCCCCAAGTGTCAAGCATAATGCTTGCATTGTTCTGGAAACTTGTATAGAGGGTAGTATTTGAGAGCAAATAGGCATTAGCCCCCAAGTATGAAGTGGATAACTTGTTATATGCTTTATACTTAGTGCATAAATACGTTGTTTTTTTGAATATACCTTCAATGTTGCAGGCTGAACTGAGAAGCAAAGATGCCCAAAACTCTGACTTGCAAGAAAACGTGAAGTCTCAACAAGCCGAAGCTGCAAAAGCCAAAGAGGAGCTGACGCAGGCCCTGGCCGGAATGGAAAAATTAACAGAATCCTTCAACCAAGATCGTGCTGAATGGGAAACCGAAAAAGCCGGTTTGACCAAAAGAGCCGTAGATGCCGAGGAAGCCCTGAAATTGGTGGTTGAAGAACTAGTCGGTTTGAAGCGCCAAATCAATGCTATGACCTCTGCTATCTTTGGAAAGTGTCTGCTTATGTATGTTGCAACAGTCAATGAATCTCAAAACTGACCAAAATGTTGATAAAATCTTTGGCAGGAACCCGGATCACTCATCTTGGTGCAGATATGCGGATGAAGCTCAAAACGGCATATACATTGGCTGAGCAGCTATACTCTGTATCTCAGCGAGCCATTAGTACAGCGGCTTATAACAAACCGGCGCCAACGTTGATTAAGGAGACCCTTGAGAAGCTGAGCATGTTACCGGTGCGTATTGTCGAGTTGAAAAGAGCCGCTGTGAGAGCAGGAGCATTAACCGCCCTTATTCGAGCCAAGGCCTGGATTCCAGACCTTGAAGCGGAGGATATCATTAAAGGATATCCAGGCGTTAAAGAAGATGGTTCAAACTTTGACAATGATGATCTTCGGCGGCTGACCAAACAGATGCGGCCAGCGGCCAGCAAATTGGCTGAGGTCACCGATTTGTCCCATTTTCAACCGTTTTATGATGCAAAAGGGAAAAGACAACCGACTGATATCCATGAAGTCGAAGAACTTGTGCCTCCGATTCGTAAGCACACTTATGCCTCTGATATTAACCCTTCTGATCTTATCCCTTGATTACTTTCGCCGCTTGATTACTTTCTCGAGCCACATGATGGAACTCGAGTCCCTCGAACTGGGCCGACATTTTTATGACTGCGTTACGATACGCTGCCATTGTAACGCCCCAAGACCGTTGCGCCAGGTGTCTTCCAGTTATTCGCTGTTGTTGCCTTGTCATTTTTTGCGTCTCATGCATTTCATATCATGTCATCATGTGCATTGCATTTGCATACGTGTTCATCTCATGCATCTGAGCATTTTCCCCGTTGTCCGTTTTGCATTCCGGCACTCCTATGTCCTCCGGCGCCCACTTTTATCTCTTTTTGTGTGCGGGTGTTAAACTTTCTCAGAATGGACCGAGATTTGTCAAGCGGCCTTGGTACACCACCGTAGACCGCTTGTCAAGTTTCGTGCCATTTGGAGTTTCTTTGATACTCCAACGGTTAACCGGGGAACCGTAAAGGCCTCGTGTGTGTTGCAGCCCAACACCCCTCTAAAGTGGCCCAAAACCCATCCAAACCCCCTCCATCCTCTCGGGCGTTCGATCACGATCATGTGGCCAAAAACCGCACCTCATTTGGACTCTCCCAGCTCCCTCTACCTATACATACGCGTCTCCCTCCGAAAATTTCGCGGATGAAACCCTAGGCATCTTCATCTTCGCGCCGGAGGACAACTTCCCCTCGCCGGACATGTCTGCCTCCACCTCCGCAGCCAACCACGACGTGCCATGTCGCCCCGCCGCCTTCTCTCTCCTCCACGCCCGCCACGGCCCGCCGGGGCCCGAGGCCGGCCCGCCCTGGGCCAGATCTGGGCCGCGCCCCACGCCCGCTCACCGGCGTTGTCCGCCCTCCGCCGCCGTCTCGCCGCTCCTCTAGCCGCCGGTCGCCGCCGCCCGGCTCATCTCGCTGCTCCTCCAGCCGCCGGTTGGCGCCGCCCGGCTCGCGTCGCCGCTCCCTGGCACCCTGCGCCGCAGCGCTCTGACCGCCGCATCCTCCGCCGCCCTCCGCGCCGCCCCTCGCCGCCAGCCACCGCCTCCTCCGTCGCCCAGCGCCGCCCCGCGCCTTGCCGGATCGTCGCCGGAGCCCGCCGGTCGGATTCGGTGGATCGGGATGAGATCCACCGGGAGCTCATCCAAACGTCCTCACCCCATCCCGATCCACTCCATCCCGCATCATCTCGTCCAGTTTCCAGAGGGTATAATTTATTCCAAGTCTTTTCCTAGAGATATTTTATGCCTCTGTTCATCATGCCATAACTCCTCATCCGTAGATCCGTTTTGCATGCATGATATATCGGAATGTTCATCAGGATGTGCCCTTCATTTTGTTCCATTGCGCCATGCTCGTTTGAGGTCATATTGATGCCCTATTGACTGTTGCAAGAGTGCTATAAAATGTTAGTTCCTGATTCTTATCAGATTATGAGCATTTGTCATTTTTGCCATGATTATTGTGTGATGCATATGGTCATGAGCTATACATGTGTTTTGGGCTATGCCATGCCATCTTTATAGGGGTGCATGCCATGTATTTTTGTGATCAATGTGAGGACTAGCACAAGCATGCAAAGTAGCTCTCGTGATATTGCTGATTTCAGGGACTTAGAATTTCACTAAGTAATTTCCATGTTGTTATCTTTATGCCATGTATTCATGTTGCTACAGAGAGATCCATGCTTCTTTTGAGTATGTTCAGTAAGGATGATTTTGAGATATTGTTATGTTCTATCCATCCATGTCCCTGTTTGCATTTATGGAGTACCCTAGCATGACTTAATCTTGCTCTACTTTTGCTATAAAATGTTCCTGGCAGATTGTTTACGTGTTAATCAATTTTGCCAAGGTTGTTGTAGTTGACCCATGCATGCTATAAGATTGTTCTTGCCATGGTTAGCTTCTTAATCATGTCTTCTTGCTGGTAGTATGCTTAGTTTGTCATGCAATGCCTTGTGTTGAGTGCATCGAGCTCGCAAATATGCCTTCATAATTCTGTTTATGCCATGTCCAGTTTTCTGCTAAGTCTGAGTCTGTTAACGAAACTTGCTATGTTTACATGGGTGCCATCATATTTTCTGTGCCCTTTTGGCTTAAGGTTAGTAAGGGACTTTTGTTATATGCTTTGAGTAGATTCATTCCATGCCTTTGTTTGCTATGATCTGATCCTATAGCATGTTGTTATCTTGCTCTAAACATTGCTTCCTGATGTTAATTCCTGACATGTTAGTATTTTCACTGTCTGTGAAGCTGATATCTTTTGCACTTTTGCCATGCTTGTTTGAACCTTCTATTGTGTGATTTAGCCGTAGCTCAGTGTTCATCTTTTTTCAAGCATCTTGAGTAGATCACTTCCATGTGCTTTGTTGCTATGTTAGAGTGCAGTAGCTTAGTTTCTTGTTGCATTTTAGATGGCATCATGCTGTTAATCACAGAATAGTGCCATATTGTTTTGCTTGTCATTTGCAAACCGTGCATCCGATTCCGGTGATCTTTATATCGATTTCGACCGAAATCCACTCATCTTTCTAGCGGCACTCTTGGTTTTCCAAGTTGAGGCCTGATTCAATCTTTTCCTTCCGAAGCACGCATATGCATTGCATATCACATCCCGCATAGCATGCCATGTTTTGCATCATGTTGCTTGCGCATTGCATCGTGGTGGATTGTTGTTTTCCTTTGCTTGTGTTCTTTCTTTGGGTAGATCCGGGAGATGAGTACATGTTAGAGGAACCCGTTGAGTACGCTTACGAGGATCAAGCTTACGTCAACTCGGAGAACTTTGCAGGCAAGATGACCATACCCTCGAAATCACTTCTATCTTTGCTTGCTAGATGCTCGCTCTATTTCTATGCTGTGATACCTACCACTTGCTATATCATGCCTCCCATATTGCCATGTCAAGCCTCTAACCCACCCTTCCTAGCAAACCGTTGTTTGGCTATGTTACCGCTTTGCTCAGCCCCTCTTATAGCGTTGCTAGTTGCAGGTGAAGATGGAGTTTGTTCCTTGTTAGAACGTGGTTATTGTTGGGATATCATTATTATATCTTGTTTACTTTAATGCACCTATATTCTTGGTAAAGGGTGGAAGGCTCGGCCTTATGCCTGGTGTTTTGTTCCACTCTTGCTGCCCTAGTTTTCGTCATACCTGTGTTATGTTCCTTGATTTTGTGTTCCTTACACGGTTGGGTTATAATGGGAACCCCTTGACAGTTCGCCTTGAATAAAACTCCTCCAGCAAGGCCCAACCTTGGTTTTACCATTTGCCACCTAAGCCTTTTCCCTTGGGTTCTGCAGACTCAAGGGTCATCTTTATTTTAAACCCCCGGGCCAGTGCTCCTCTGAGTGTTGGTCCAACTTGTCAGCCGCCGGTGGCCACTAGGGGCAACTCTGGGTTGGCCTACCGGAAGTTTGGACAATCCAGTGTGCCCTGAGAATGAGATATGTGCAGCTCCTATCGGGATTTGTCGGCACATCCGGGTGGCTTTGCTGGTCTTGTTTTACCATTGCCGAAATGTCTTGTAACCGGGATTCCGAGTCTGATCGGGTCTTCCTCGGAGAAGGAATATCCTTCGTTGACCGTGAGAGCTTGTGATGGGCTAAGTTGGGACACCCCTGCAGGGTTTTGAACTTTCGAAAGCCGTGCCCGCGGTTATGGGCAGATGGGAATTTGTTAATATCCGGTTGTAGAGAACTTGAAACTTAACTTAATTAAAATGCATCAACCGTGTGTGTAACCATGATGGTCTCTTCTCGGCGGAGTCCGGGAAGTGAACACGGTCTCGTGTTATGCTTGAACGTAAGTAGTTTCAGGATCACTTCTTGATCACTTCTAGTTCACGACCGTGCTTTGCTCATCTTCTCGCTCTCATTTGTGTAAGTTAGCCACCATATATGCTAGTGCTTGCTGCAGATCCACCTCATTACCTTTTCCTACCCATAAGCTGAAATAGTCTTGATCGCGAGGGTGTGAGATTGCTGAGTCCCCGTGACTCACAGATTACTTCCAAACAGTTGTAGGTGCCGATGATACCAGTGCAGGTGACGCAACCCAGCTCAGATGGGAGCTTGATGAAGACCTTGTTCGTTGTGTTGTTTTGTTTCCAGTTGATCAGTAGTGGAGCCCAGTCGGGGTGATCGCTGATCTAGCAATAGGGGTGGTCTTTCTTTATTTTGGTTCGGTAGTCGGACCTTGAATGTATTCTGGATGATGTAATGCTATATTTATGTATTGTGTGAAGTGGCGATTGTAAGCCAACTCTTTATATCTATCTTATTCAGTGCATGGGATGTGTAAAGATTACCCCTCTTGCGACATGCCTACTATGTGGCTATGCCTCTAAGTCGTGCTCCGACACCTGGGCGATATAGCCGCATCGTGGGTGTTATAGCCATCTTTGAATCTTTAGCATCGAAATCTCTGTTTATTTGAGATATTGCAAGGTTGGAGTCCCCGCGTACTTCTAGGCGTTGTATCCCCATGGAGACAACCATCCAAAGACCATGTAATAAGGCCTCGTATTCGGCTGCATTATTGGAGTCTGTGTATAGTATTTGGAGAATGTACTGGACGATGTCTCCAGTAGGGGACGTTAAAACAACACCCGCTCCTAACCCTGCCAGCATTTTGGAGCCGTCGAAGTACATGACCCAATTGGAGTATGTGCCGTACTCTTTAGGGAGTTCGGCCTCTATCCATGCGGTGACGAAGTCGGCCAGTACTTGGGATTTGATAGCTCGACGTGGTTTATATGTAATTTCAAATGGGAGGAGTTCAATGGCCCATTTGGCAATTCGGCCCGTAGCATCGCGGTTGTTTATGATGTCATGGAGTGGTACTTCGGAGGCCACCGTGATCGAACACTCCTGGAAGTAGTGACGGAGCTTTCAGGATGCCATGAAGACCGCATATGCTATTTTTTGATAATGAGGGTACCGGGATTTGCATGGTGTAAGGACAGTATATACGTAGTATACTGGCTTCTGAAGCGGGAATTTATGTCCGCCCTATTCTCGTTCAACGACGAGTACGGTGCTCACCACCTGGTGTGTTGCCGATATGTATAATAACATCGGTTCGCCGGCGTTTGGTGCGGCTAGGATTGGATTGCTCGCAAGAAGGGTTTTTATTTCCTCCAGTCCGGCTGTTGCCGCGTCCGTCCACTCAAAGTGGTCGGTTCGCCGTAGAAGGTGATAGAGTGACAGTGCCTTTTCTCCCAATTTGGACATAAAGCGACTTAGAGCTGCTACGCAACCCGCAAGCTTCTGAACTTGTTTAAGGTCTGTTGGCTTCGCCAATTGTGAAAAAGCTCAGATTTTGGCTGGGTTTGCTTCGATTCCTCTATGGGAAACGATGAAGCCCAGCAGTTTTCTAGCAGGATGCCGAAGACACACTTTTTCGGGTTGAGCTTAATGTCATAAGCCCGAAGGTTATCGAATGTAAGACGTAAGTCGTCTATTAGTGTTTCGACGTGCCTGGTTTTGATGACGACGTCGTCGATGTAAGCTTCTATTGTTTTGCCGATCTGTTTCTCCAGGCATGTTTGAATCATGCGTTGGTATGTGGCGCTGGTGTTCTTGAGACCAAAGGGCATGGTGTTGAAGCAGAATGGCCCTTATGGGGTGATAAATGTTGTTGCGGCTTGATCGGACTCCTTCATTTTGATTTGATGGTATCCGGAATATGCTTCGAGGAAACACAGCGAGTCGTGTCCTGCGGTGGCGTCGATGATTTGATCAATTCGGGGGAGGGGGAAGGGATCTTTAGGGCAAGCCTTGTTGAGGTCTTTGAAATCGACGCACAGGCGCCAGGATTTGTCCTTCTTTGGCACCATCACCAGGTTTGCTAGCCAGTCTGGGTGTTTGATTTCTCTAATGAATCCGGCCTCGATGAGTTTGGCCAGCTCCTCCCCCATGGCTTGTCGCTTGGGTTCGGAAAAGCGCCGCAGTGATTGCTTGACCGGTTTAAACCCCTTTAATATATTGAGGCTATGTTCGGCCAGCTCGCGTGGGATCCCTGGCATATCTGAAGGATGCCAGGCGAATATGTCCCAGTTTTTGCACAGGAATTCTCGTAGTGTGTTGTCATCTGTTGGGTTCAGTTGAGCTCCGATAGATGCTATCTTCTTGGGGTCTGTTGGGTGGACCTGGAATTTGACAATTTCTTCTGCTAGTTTGAAGGATGTGGATTTAGGGCGTTTGTCGAGGATCATGTCGTCCCTGTCCACCATGGAGCTTCAGATAGCTCCTCCAGGGCCAGGGATGCGGTTTTGTTTTCAGCGCGGAGTGCTATGTCCGGATCACTGACGAGAGTGATTATACCGTTTGGTCCAGGCATTTTGAGCTTCATATACCCGTAGTGGGGTATGGCCTGAAAGCGTGTAAAAGCATCCCGCCCCAACAGGGCGTGATATCCGCTCCTGAAAGGGGCCACTTGGAAAGTAATTTCTTTGGACCGATAGTTTTTCGGCGTGCCGAATACTACGTCAAGTGTGATTTTGCCCGCGCACTGCGCCTCCTGACTGGGAATAATTCCTCGGAAGGTTGTGTTACTTTGCATGATGCGGCTCCTGTCTATTTCCATTTTATGGAGTGTGTCCTTATAAATGAGGTTTAGTCCGCTGCCGCCGTCCATGAGGACCTTGGTAAGTCGAAACCCATCCACGATGGGACTGAGGACTAACATGGCTGGCGCTCGTACTGTTCTGTACTTTGGTTCATCAATGGCATTGAATGTTATAGCCGTGTCATTCAAGGGGTTTATCGCAACAATTTGGTAGACTTCGGCGAGCTCATGAAGCGCCCTTTTGTGCTTGTTGTTTGAAGCGAATGTCTCAAAGACCGTCAATACTCTTGAGTTATCGTCCCCTGGGGGATGCTGTTCTGGGTCGTCCTTGATAAGGATGTCCTCGCCGCTCTTGGCTACCTGTCGTAGTATCCAACATGCTCTAAGGCTGTGGGTTGCCACAATATCTGGTGTTGTGTGTATTTTGCATGGGCCATCGAGCCACCCCACCGGAACGGTGCTGTGCCGCATAGCGGTTTTGTGTTTCTTGACTGTTGGACTGGGCGTGCCGCGAGGGTGCGCCCTTTTCGCTTGTAGGGGGGGTTGAGTTGGGACTGACGGTTCCCAGCGAGCTGCCTGAATTTTCCAGGTGCTCTCCATCGCACTGTACTTTTGTATGATGGTTGCTAAGTCAGCGAATTTCAGTATGCGGCGGCGATTAATGGCGTTTAGGATTCGTTCATCCGCGCAATTGTTGCAGAATGCTGATATTGCGTCCTCGTCACGGCAATCTTTTACCTTGTCCTTGACGAGGAGGAATCTGGCCCAGAAGTGATGGACCGTTTCCTGAGACTGATGTTTTATGCTCATGAGAGCGTCTATATCCTGGTGGGTGGGTGGAATTAAATTCGAACCCCGACCTGACTGATTATCCGGAGTCTGACGACCTTCCGGGCTTAACAGACCGGGTTCTGGAATATCTTCTGATTGTGTAGGACCATCGTCCGATGCTATGTTCGGAGGGCTGGTCGCATCCTTTCGTGGATGGGAATCTAGCTCTTCCTGATCGGCGATCCGAACATAATTCATCTTCGGTATATAAGAAGACTCGCCGTCCTGCTCCACGACTACCGCAATCTGGTGGATGATTGACAGGGTCTCGATTTCTCCTTGATCAGTTTTAGGCCCGATCCGATCATAGTCTGTGGCTATTCCCAAAGTGGCTATGCGCTCTAGGAGTTCGTTCAAAGACGAAAACTCTGTTGGATCCATCTGCTTGGAGTGCTCGGAGTTGATGCATAGGGGGTTTTCGATGGCCCGAGAGGTCATCGTCTGCTCAACGGCCGAATGGGCGATCATAGTAAAGCCACCCAACTGGAGGGTTTGGCCCGAGGCCAGAGCTCCCCCGGAGGTGATGTTGTCTTTAAGGACAAGGCGAGCCATCGAGCCTTTCGTTGACGGCACAGTGAAACTCTCAATGAAAGCACCAATGTTAATGTCAAAACCTGCAGATCTCGGGTAGGGGGTCCCGAACTGTGTGTCTAGGATCGAAGGTAACAAGAGACGGGGGACACGATGTTTATCCAGGTTCGGGCCCTCTCTATGGAGGTAATACCCTATGTCCTGCTTGATTGATCTTGATGAATATGGGTGTTACAAGAGTTGATCTACCACGAGATCATAATGGCTAAACCCTAAAATCCTAGCCTGTATGACTTTGGTAATGAGTATATCCTTTCCGGACTAACCCCTCCAGTTTATATAGACACCGGGGGGATCTAGGGTTACATAGAGTCGGTTACATAAGAAGGAATCTTCATAGTTGGGTGCCAAGATTTCCTTCCATTCCATGGAGAGTCCAATCCGGACACAGGTACAGTCTTCGGCCTTCATGTCTTCACAGCCCATCAGTCTGGCCCAATGGATAACAGGCCGGACGCCCGAGGACCCCTTAGTCCAGGACTCCCTTACCCGCCGCGAGCCTCAACACTCATCGGACCTCATACATCAGTATGTATTGTATCCAATAAGTCAGTTGCTCGCTCCATTGTTTTGGAGAACGGAGTCTTAGTCATCTTTGCCCATGAGGAATGATTCGCAAGCATCAACTGATTCATAATCAAGTGATTCCAAAAGCCCATCAGCATGGATTTTCTTCATGCGCTTTACACCAATATGACCTAAACGGCAGTGCCACAAATAAGTTGCACTATCATTATTAACTTTGCATCTTTTGGCTTCAATATTATGAATATGTGCGTCACTACGATCAAGATTGAACAAACCATTTTCATTTGGTGTATAACCATAGAAGGTTTTATTCATGTAAACAGAATAACAATTATTCTCTATCTTAAATGAATAACTGTATTGCAATGGACATGATCAGATCATATTTATGCTCAACGCAAACACCAAATAACACTTATTTAGGTTCAACACTAATCACGGAAGCATTGGGAGTGTGCGATGTTGATCATATCATTCTTGGAACTACTTCCAACACACATCGTTAGTTCACCCTTAACTAGTCCGTGTTCATTCTGCAACTCCCGTTTCAGGTTACTACTCTTAGCAACTGAACTAGTATCAAATACCGAGGGGTTGCTATAAACACTAGTAAAGTACACATCAATAACATGTATATCCAATATACCTTTGTTCACTTTGCCATCCTTCTTATCCGCCAAATACTTGGGG
This sequence comes from Triticum urartu, assembly GCF_056163025.1. NCBI lineage: Eukaryota > Viridiplantae > Streptophyta > Magnoliopsida > Poales > Poaceae > Triticum > Triticum urartu. The sequence continues at coordinate 249,267,612 of NC_141877.1, forward strand.
CAGTTCCGCTTCCATTGACTAGTCCCTTTGCAGTAAAAGCACTTAGTCTCAGGCTTAGGTCCAGACATGGGCTTCTTCACTTGAGCAGCAACTTGCTTGCCATTTTTCTTGAAGTTCCCCTCTTCCCTTTTCCCTTTTCTTGAAACTAGTGGTCTTGTTAACCATCAACACTTGATGCTTTTCTTGATTTCTACCTTCGTCGATTTCAGCATCATGAAGAGCTTGGGAATCGTTTCCGTTATCCCTTGCATATTATAGTTCATCACAAAGTTCTAGCAACTTGGTGATAGTGACTAGAGAACTCTGTCAATCACTATCTTATCTGGAAGATTAACTCCCACTTGATTCAAGTGATTGTAGTACTCAGACAATCTAAGCACATGCTTACTAGTTGAGCTATTCTCCTACATTTTGTAGGCAAAGTAATGTCAGAGGTCTCATACCTCTCGACATGGGCATGAGTATGAAATACCAATTTCAACTCTTGGAACATCTTATATGCTCTGTGGTGTTCAAAATATTTTTGAAGTCCCGGCTCTAAGCCGTAAAGCATAGTGCACTAAACTATCAAGTAGTTATCATACCGAGATTTTGTTGAAACGTTCAAAATGTCTGCATCTGCTCCTGCAATAGTTCTGTCACCTAGCGGTGCATCAAGGACATAATACTTCTGTGCAGCAATGAGGATAATCCTCAGATCACGGAGCTAGTCCGCATCTTTGCTACTAACATCTTTCAACTTATTTTTCTCTAGGAACATATCAAAAATAAAACATGGGAGCTAAACGCGAGCTATTGATCTACAACATAGATATGCTAATACTACCAGGACTAAGCTCATGTTAAATTAAAGTTCAATTAATCATATTACTTAAGAACTCCCACTTAGACACACATCCCTCTAATCATCTACGTGATCACGTGATCCATATCAACTAAACCATGTTCGATCATCACGTGAGATGGAGTATTTTTCAATGGTGAACATCAATATGTTGATCATATCTTCTATAGATTCACGTTCGACCTTTCGGTATCCAGTGTTCCGAGGCCATATCTGCATATGCTAGGCTCGTCAAGTTTAACCCAAGTATTCTGCATGTGCAAAACTGGCTTGCACCCGTTGTATGTGAACGTAGAGCTTATCACACCCGATCATCACGTGTGGTCTCGGCACGACGAACTTTCGCAACAATGCATACTCAGGGAGAACACTTGTACCTTGAAATTTAGTGAGAGATCATCTTATAATGCTACCGTCGATCTAAGAAAAATAAGATGCATAAAAGATAAACATCACATGCAATCAATATAAGTGATATGATATGGCCATCATGATCTCCATCTCCGAAGCACCATCATGATCACCATTGTCACCGGCGCGACACCTTGATCTCCATCGTAGCATCGTTGTCGTCTCGCCAACTATTGCTTCTACGACTATCGCTACTGCTTAGTGATAAAGTAAAGCAATTACAGGGCGATTGCATTGCATACAATAAAGCGAAAACCATATGGCTCCTGCCAGTTGCTGATAACTCGGTTACAAAACATGATCATCTCATACAACAAAATTTAGCATCATGTCTTGACCATATCACATCAGAACATGCCCTGCAAAAACAAGTTAGACGTCCTCTACTTTGTTGTTGCAAGTTTTACGTGGCTGCTATGGGCTGAGCAAGAACCGTTCTTACCTACACATCAAAACCACAATGATAGTTCATCAAGTTAGTGATGTTTTAACCTTCACAAGGACCGGGCGTAGCCACACTTGGTTCAGCTAAAGTTGGAGAAACTGACACCCACCAGCCACTTGTGTGCAAAGCACGTCGGTAGAACCAGTCTCGTGTAAGCGTACGCGTAATGTCGGCCCGAACTGCTTCATCCAAGAATAGCGCCGAACCATAGTATGACATGCTGGTAAGTAGTATGACTTGTATCACCCACAACCCACTTGTGTTCTACTCGTGCATATAACATCTACGCATAAACCAGGCTCGGATGCCACTGTTGGGGAACGTAGTAATTTCAAAAAAATTCCTACGCAGACGCAAGATCATGGTGATGCATAGCAACGAGAAGGAAGAGTATCGTCCATGTACCCTCGTAGACCGTAAGCAGAAGCATTATGAGAACGCGGTTGATGTAGTCATATGTCTTCACGATCCGACCGATCCAAGTACCGAATGCATGGCACCTCCGAGTTCAGCACACGTTCAGCTCAATGACGTCCCATGAACTCCGATCCAGTAGAGCTTCGAGGGAGAGTTCCGTCAGCACGACGGCGTGTTGACGGTGATGATGTTGCTACGGACGCAGGGCTTCGCCTAAGCACCGCTACAATATGATCGAGGTGGATTATGGTGGAGGGGTGCACCGCACATGGCTAAGGGATCAATGATCAACTTGTGTGTCCTCGGGTGCCCCCTGCCCCCGTATATAAAGGAGCAAGGGAGGAGGAGGTCGGCCCTAGGAGGGGCGCGCCAAGGGAGTAGGATTCCTACTCTTAGTAGGAGTAGGTTTCCTCCTTTCCTAGTCCAACTAGGAGAAGGAGGGAAAGGAGGGAAGGGGAGAAGGAAAGGAGAGGGGGGCCGCGCCCCAAACCCCTTGTCCAATTCAGAACGGGCTTGGGAGGGGCACGCGCCACCTCCTGGCTGCTACCTCTCCTTCCCACTAAAGCCCATTAAGGCCCAACACTTCTTCCCTGTATTCCCGTAACTCCCCGGTACTCCGAAAAATACCCGAATCACTCATAACCTTTCCGATGTCCGCATATAGTCGTCCAATATATCGATCTTTACGTCTCGACAATTTCGAGACTCCTCGTCATGTCCCCGATCTCATCCGGGACTCCGAACTACCTTTGGTATATCAAAACACATAAACTCATAATACAAATCATCACCTAACTTTAAGCGTGCGGACCCTACGGGTTCGAGAACTATCTAGACATGACCGAGACACATCTTCGGTCAATAACCAATAGCGGAACCTTGAGGAGAGACCGGATCCGGCGACCACAAGCTCCGGCCGCCTCCTCTATGCTTGTTCGGCGAGTCTCCAGCCAAGCTCCGGCCCCGCCTCGATTCGCGTTCCCGAAACCCTAGATCTGGGCGAGGTCAAATTCTTCTAAGTCCCTTTTCTGCATTATTTTTATGCCCTCTTCATCATGCCCCATCTCGATGACCGTGGCTCGAAATCGTGCATATGATATGTCAAATTGTTCGTCTCATCGAGCTATTCAAGTTAGAAGCATGTCCATGCATGTTACTATCCATTATGAGTGCTATAAAATGTTAGCTGCTGGTACTTATCAGATCATGATGATTTGTCATTTTTGTTGCATTTGATGTGCGCATTATATGAGCATGAGGTCTAGATGTGTATTGAACTACACCATGCCATCTTTACAGAGGTGCAAGCCTTGTATTTTTGTGATCTATGTGGTGACTAGCACAAGCATGCAAACTTGGCTCCGTGATGTTGCTGTTTTCAGGGACTTAGGATTTTGCTGTCTTTTTCCTGTTGTTATTTTGATGCCATGTAAACTGGATGCTACATTGAGATCCATGCTTATTTTGGGATACTTCAGTAAGGATGTTTTGAACATGTGGTTATGCTCTATCCCTCTATGCCCCTAGTTGCAATTATGGAGTGATGTAGCATGACTTTTTCTTGCTCTATGTTTTCTATAAAATGTTCTTGGCAGAATGTTAACATGTTAATCAATATTGCCATGGTTGTTGCTAGTGATCCATGCATCTTATGAACTTGCTCTTGTCTTGGTTAGCTTCATAAACATGTAATCTTGCGGTTGGTATGCTTTTATTGTCATGCAATGCTTTGTGATGAGTGGCATAAGCTCGCAAAGTCGCTATCACAAATCTGTTTATGCCATGCTCTGTTTTTATGCCAAGTCTGGAACTGTTAATGAAACTTTCTATCTTTACATGGGTGACATCATATCTTCTATGCCTTTTTGGCTCATGTTCAGTAAGGGACTTTTGTTCTATGTATTTAGTAGAATCATGCCATGCCTTTGTTTGCTATGATATGTTCTTGTAGCATGTTGTTTGCATGCTCTAAACATTGCTTCTAATGTTGTTTTTGTCATGTTAGTATTTCCACTAAGTTTGTGAAGCTGATATCTTTTGCACTTTTGGCATGCTTGTTTGAACCTGTTCTAGTGTGAGTTAGCCGTAGGTCAGTGTTCATGTTTTGTCAAGAATCTCATGTACATCACTACCATATGCTTTGTTGCTATGTTGGAGTGCAGTAGCTTAGTTTCTTGTTGCATTCTAAGTGCCATCGTGTTGTTAATCGCAGAATTGTGTCATTCTTGTTTTGCTTGCCATTTGCAAACCGTGCATCTGTTTCCGGTGATCTTTATGTAGATTTCAACCAAAATCATCTCATCTTTCCAGCGGCATACTTAGTTTGCCAATTTGATGCCTTGATCATTTCTTTCCCTTCTGGATCACGCATATGCATTGCATATCATGTCTTGCATATCATGCCATGTATTGCATCATGTTGCTTGTGCATTGCACCATGATTGATAGTTGTTTCATTGCTTGTGTTCTAGCCTTGGGTAGAACCGGGAGATGAGTACGTGACCGAGGAACCTGTTTGTATGCTAACGAGGATCAAGCTTTCGACAACTCTGAGAACTTTGCAGGCTAGATGACCATACCCTCGAAATCACTTCTATCTTTGCTTTGCTAGTTGTTCGTTCTATCGCTATGTCACGCTACCTACCACTTCCTATATCATGCCTCCAATATTTCAATGTCAAGCATCTAACCCACCTTTCCTAGCAAACCATTGTTTGGCTATGTTACCGCTTTTCCTCAGCCCCTCTTATAGCGTTGCTAGTTGCAGGTGAAGGTGAAGTTTGTTCCATGTTGGAACATGGATATTGTTGGGATATCATTATTATCTATTATTTACTTTAATGCATCTATATACTTGGTAAAGGGTGGAAGGCTCGGCCTTTTGCCTGGTGTTTGGTTCCACTCTTGCCGCCCTAGTTTCCGTTATACCGGTGTTATGTTCCTTGATTTTGCATTCCTTACGTGGTTGGGTGTTATGGGAACCCCTTGACAGTTTGCTTTGAATAAAACTCCTCCAGCAAGGCCCAACTTTGGTTTTAACATTTTCCACCTAAGCCTTTTCCCTTGTGGCGGTGTCCTGGACTAGGCGTACTCACCACGTCGTCTCGCGGTCAGTTAGATTGGGCCGAGGACCCCCATGGCCGTATACACATGGGCCAGTTCCGACAGCTGCCGCATACAAGGAAGATTCCACAAGACTTTGTGGTCAAGACAAGGACTCCTCCCCCACCGGCGTATTCGTCTAGGAATCTTGTTATCCTAGGCCTCTGGTGCATTATATAAACAAGGGCCAGGCTAGTCGATAGATATACAAAACAACAATCATACCATAGGCTAGCTTCTAGGGTTTAGCCTCTACGATCTCATGGTAGGTCAACTCTTGTAATACTCATATCATCAAGATCAATCAAGCAGGATGTAGGGTATTACCTCCATCGAGATTGCGCGAACCTGGGTAAACATCGTGTCCCCCGCCTCCTGTTACCATCCGCCTTAGACAAACAGTTCGGGACCCCCTACCCGAGATCCGCGGGTTTTGACACCGACATTGGTGCTTTCATTGGGAGTTCCGCCGTGTGATCGGCAAAAGGATCGATGGCTCGTCTGCAGGTCAACTGCGATGCCGGCATATTCGTCGCCGGCTCGACTGGTCACCTTAGCTCGACCGAGGACCGTGCTCCATCTCCGATCATCATGTTCGGACGAGGGCCTTCATCAACATCAACTCCGATCTCTATCAAGATCATGGAGGAATCATCCATGAAGCTCGGGGGCTCAACGTCAACATTGCCCTCGGGCGACCGTGCTGTTTTTCCGAACAGCGAACTTGTATCCGCTGCCACCACCTCTTAGAGCGTCGCTTTGATGATCCCTTTGGTGGAATTGTGCGGAATTGAGTCTACAACAACCATGCAAAATTTCGTCGAGTTTCGATGGAGGAATCTCCGGCAATCTACGATATACCGGATCCCTGTCAAATCTGGACGGGAATCTGGACGAGTTTAGGGTGTGGTCTCCAGCACCTAGCTCGGACGTCCTTTGGAAGATCCAACCGTTGATCGGCTGCGGAATTCCTATATATAACACCCCTCAACATTTCAGCTCGATTCGACCGTCCAAACTCCGGGAACCTTCCGATTAGTGCATCACTTTTCGGGTCTGTTTTTTGCGCGAATACGGATCCGACCCGAATTCATGTTTTTTTATGAACGTGGTATGGGACAACCTTCTTAAAGAAAATTTTCTCCTAGGGTATTGTGCGTTGTTTTTGAACATGTGCCCATAAAATTTGAAGCCTCCTCTGAGTTAATCTTCACTATCATGCTAGTATCAAACCAGTCCGGCAATACTGCTCCACGGCTACCGACCTGCGCTAGACACGTCGTCGCCTTTTGAGCCGAGCTCAACTTCTTCGGATCATCATCTTGGCGAGCGAACAAGAGTTCGGAATCAACAAGTATAAATCATCACCAACATCGCCGCCCCACGGAATACACGGAGCGGGAACACAGGCATTGCCGCATGGTTACTTCATCAAACCGGCATTCACCGCGTCACAAGTTACGATCTGCGTCGGCATGGTCGCATTGTTGCTTATTCAAGCCGATGTCCATCACGCCGAACTGCTTCAACACCTCGGCTGACACGGTAGCTGCAACGTCTCCTTACCGACCTGCTCCGTCTCCTCAGCTAGACCGAGGGCTTCACCATCTCTTCATCAACTTACTTTGGAGACTTCGGCGTCACCAGCCGACCAGCTTCATCACATTAGCTGGACCATGGGCTTTTCCTCGGTGAGCCAACCGTCGCTAGCATCGCCATGCCACCGCTTCATCACCCATCAGGCAATGAGTGTGCGGATCGAGCCCTAATTTTGGGAGTAACCTTTCTCTAGATTGCTACAAAAGATAAACCAGGTGCTATCAATCCTATTATTTTTTCTTGCTTGGGTTTATTTTTCCCAAGGAATTATTACTCTGGTTTGTTTCATCATCTATACACAGGTCTATCAAATGGTGGCCGCATTCACAATGGCCGTGTGGTGGTTCGGTCAATTTTCGTATACAGTTCGGCTAATGCTGCATCTGGAACTCAGACCGGCCTGCGAATTCAGGCTTGGCCATGCCTTCACCGCGTTACGCCAACGCCCTGCATCGACATGACTTCGGCGCCAGGCCACATCTCTTTCAATAAATTATTTTTGCAAAAAGCAATTATCCTTTTTGGACCGCACTATTTTATGTGTGTAGGTGATCGACTCCGACTGTGTCATGTAGTCGCTTCGGCAAGCCGATGTCGTCATCCCAATCGGCGTAAATCGGCTCGCGTGATCACCTTGTTGATCGTGTTGCCATACCGACGTGTTTGGTTGCCTCGGGGACTTCGGCATCGCCGAGAGAGCTCTATCTCATCGAGTTTTTGGTGCACAGGCCATATTTCTTTTATTACTCACTTTGCATCAATTATTGATTATGCAACAATTTTTTTTATTATTATTCCTATTATCTCCGACTTGCACTATTTTCTATGCACAGGTAGATAATCCGAGCAGCGCTGTCACCGCGCGTACCGACGTACCACGTCACCTCGGCTGACCGGGGGCTTCGTCATCACTTCATTAACACACGCTGGGGGCTTCGGCGTCACACTGCCGGCCTGCTCCGTCGCCGCGTCGGACTGGGGTTTTCACCTCGCCCATCGACTATGCTGCGTCACCACTTCATCAAGCCGAGTTCTTTACTCGGACAGCTCGGGACCGGCTTGGGGGCTGGGATCTCGTCCCACCACAATCTCGGCCTACGTCATCAACATCGAGCACATTAACCAGCTAAGCCGCTTTCATGCTCAAAAACTTTCAGTTTTAAATTTTGTTTGGTTCGACCAAGCATTATACTTTTCGGCACAAAGTTGTTTGTGACAAAGTTCCTTGTCAAAACTTTGTTTGTGACTCGCATATTCAAATACCCCATTTATTTGGGGGCTCCCTTGATGGAGCTTTTCCTCTTGCATATGATTATACTTGTACGGCTTCGTTCCTTGTTCGTGTATTACGCCACAATATGCACCATATTGACCTAAGCGATTTGCAAGCTGGGTTCCCGATTGTTCGGCTAGGGAGTAAAGGGAGCACCTGTGCGATTGTCACAACCGGGTCATCCGAGCTCTGACCTCAGACTGGGTGAAGCCGAAAGCTAGTGCTCTTATTGTTTTCAATCATGGTCGGCACACAACGGAACTCATGAGTACAAAAAATCTATTGCACAAGTCTCATGGTAATAATGAGCACCGAAGAAAGGTCTCGGTGGGGGTACTATTTTCTTCGAAGATGCTTCTTACACTTCGTTAGTAATATAACATAAGTTCCCTGAGCGCGCTTTGTCTGTTACAGCCTTATGGCCTGATTGCCTGGTCATCGGAAACACCATCGATACTCTCGACAGGCGGAGTACATGACACTCTTCGGCCCTTGGCCGAAGAGGGAGAAGCCGACAGTTGGTTAAGACGCGTTTAAAGTTCGGGTGAACACATATATGATATAAGTACTTTGGTACATGCAATCATTATACATAAAATTCTTTTACCCAAGTCACTTAGGGGCTCTTAAAATTTATATATGAGGTGTGAATGTGTTTTCTTCTTGGTCGTTGTCAAAACACGACAGAAGCACAATTTTTTTCTCTTCCAGTTTTCGGATTGGCACCAAACACTTGATCTTGTTCGGACATCATCTTTTTACTGACGTTTTTGGTTTTCCAAGCTTTTGTCACTTTTAAACTATTTGTGTGTTTTCAGCACAAGTCTCGCAGTGCAACGCCGGACACCTTTAGAGATTCGGCAAAAACATTGTCGAATATTGCTATATATGCATCGGTTTCGAATTGTGTCTTTGGTGAATAGTTGGGTTGCCCGGCTCCTACGCTTGCCTCCTACGTTCCGCTTTGTTCGGCTAGGTGTGCAAAGGGAGAACCACTGCGATTGTGCTTCCAGCTCACATGGTTAAGCACCTCAGTGGAGAAAGCCAAAAACTGACTGTCACAATAAGCGTAAACTGGTCAGCGATCTGATGACTGTGTTAAATGATGGGCCATTCATAACATTGGCCGAAGTGTTTATGGCTTAACCTCGACTATCGCCGAACACTACCGGGGGCTAGTAACTGGCCTCCCAAACTAAATCCTCAATATTTTGCTCTTACATTAGAGCTGAGGTTTCATGATCAAGCTTAGCATGACAACCCAAAGAAAGGAACCGATAGTGGGACTATTTTCTTCGGAAGACATTTCTTATGTTAAACAGTAATATAACATATCTCTCTGCGTACCTTTGTTTATAAAACCGTATGGCCAGATTACTTTGGTTTTAACATTTGCCACCTAAGCCTTTTCCCTTGTGACGGTGTCCTGGACTAGGGGGTACTCACCACGTCGTCTCCCAGTCAGTTAGATTGGGCCGATGACCCCCATGGCCGTATACTCATGGGCCAGTTCAAACAGCTACCGCATACAAGGAAGATTCCACAAGACTTTGTGGTCAAGACAAGGACTCCTCCCCCACCAGCGTATTCGGCTAGGACTCTTGTTATCCTAGGCCTCTGGTTCATTATATGAACCAGGGCTAGGCTAGTCGATAGATATACAAAACAACAATCATACCATAGGCTAGATTCTAGGGTTTAGCCTCTACGATCTCATGGTAGATCAACTCTTGTAATACTCATATCATCAAGATCAATCAAGCAGGACGTAGGGTATTATCTCCATCGAGAGGGCCCAAACCTGGGTAAACATCGTGTCCCCCGCGTCCTGTTACTATCTACCTTAGACGCATAGTTCGGGAAACCCTACCCGAGATCCGTCGGTTTTGACACCGACACCTTGGGTTTTCGCGAGCCTGATCGTCATCTTTATTTTAACCCCCGGGCCAGTGGTCCTCTAAGTGTTGGTCCAAACTAGAGCCCCTTGCAGCGCCACCTCGGGGAAACTTGAGGGCTGGTTTTAGTTCCACGGATGCTCATCCGGTGTGCCCTGAGAACGAGATATGTGCAGCTCGTATTGGGATTTGTCGGCACAGTCGGGTGGTTTTGCTAGTCTTGTTTTACCATTGTCGAAATGTCTTGCAACCGGGATTCCGAGACTGATCGGGTCTTCCCAGGAGAAGGGATATCCTTCGTTGACCGTGAGAGCTTGTGATGGGCTAAGTTGGGACACCCCTGCAGGGTATAAACTTTCAAGAGCTGTGCCCGTGGTTATGTGGCAGATGGGAATTTGTTAATATCCGGTTGTAGAGAACTTGACACTTAACTTAATTAAAATGAATCAACCGCCTGTGTAGCCGTGATGGTCTCTTTTCGGTGGAGTCCGGGAAGTGAACACGGTCTTGTGTTATGCTTGAATGTAAGTAGCTTCTGGATCACTTCTTGATCACTTCTAGCTTCTCGACCGTTGCGTTGCTTCTCTTCTTTCTCTCATTTGCGTATGTTAGCCACCATATATGCTTAGTGCTTGCTGCAGCTCCACCTCACTACCCTTTCCTACCCTTAAGCTTAAATAATCTTGATCTCGCGGGTGTGAGATTGCTGAGTCCACGTGACTCACGAATACTTCCAAATAGTTGTAGGTGCCGAGGATACCAGTGCAGGTGATGCTACCGAACTCAAATGGGAGTTTGATGAGGATTTGGGTCGTTACAACGTTGCGTTTCCTGATGATCAGTAGTGGAGCCCAGTTGGGAAGATCGGGGATCTAGCATTTGGGGTTGTCCTCCTTTATTTTGGTTCCGTAGTCGGACCTTTGATTGTACTCTGGATGATGTATGGATTATTTATGTATTGTGTGAAGTGGAGATTGTAAGCCAACTCTTTATCCCTTTCTATTTAGTACATGGGATTGTGTGAAGATTATCCCTCTTGCGACAAAACTACCATGCGGCTATGCATCTAAGTCGTGCCCCGACACGTGGGAGAGATAGCCGCATTGTGGGTGTTACAAGTTGGTATTCAGAGCCATCCCCGACATAGGAGCCCCCTGCTTGATCCAATCACTGACGTTGTTGAGTCTAGAACAAAATGTTTTGAGTCTTAGTATTATATATATCGGAGAGTAGGATTCTTTTTACTCCTCAGCCCCTTCGTCGCTCTGGTGAGGCCTACTGACATAGAAGTTTTGAGTCTCCCCTCCTCAAATTTCATGAATATTTTTTAGGATCATGCGGGTATCTTGGAATCATTCTGATAGTTTTGTGACGAGAACATTGTTCTTGGTGCCTCCTGACATTTAGGGGTTGTGGCAGTGTCCCGGGGAGTTGAGCTCCGAGGTGTTGTCGTCATAATTTTATCGTTGCAGTTCTGGAATACCTGAGTTCGCCGACATCGAAAATATCTTTTATGCAGTTGTTGGTGAGATAACCTCGACGCCACCCAGTACTAGGGCGGGAGTTCGGGAGTATTGCCATAACTCGTATAACGGATGCTTTTCGATGGTTGAGGTACGTGATTTCCGAAGGTTTCTTGATTATGTGTTGAAGGATGGATACAGCTGGATGTAGGTTTTGTTAGTTTGGGTGAGCTATTATGCTTCCCCTGTATCCCGAACACCTGATTGCATAACCAGAAAGTTTCGGGAGTTTTATAGGTGGGAATTCAAGTAGCTCTAGTATTTCTTGCGCGGATAGTTGGTTTGTGATTGGGTAATCCTTACCACTTTTTTATTCATATCCATACCTTGTTGCTTTATTCATCTACCTTTATCTAAGTGGCTTCTCAACCTTATGGACGTGTGATGATTTACTTAGGAATTCATTCCTTCATCCTTGTTCGAATGTTTATTGTGAAGACTACATGTTGCAATTTCGATCCATTGATTCGGCTTGTCTATCTGTCTTTCAAGATTCTAACGGATGTCATCCTCTCCGGGATGGCTCCTCCAATGCGTCAGAATCCAGACCGCAATGCTGGGGATCAGTCGAACCCTCTGCCACCACCTCCACCTCCGAAGGCATGGCAAGCAGTCATGGAGGCCACCAACGCCAACACTCAGATGCTTTTGCAACTCTTGCAAGAGCGCAACCAAGGTCAAGGCAGCCAAGGAAATCAAGGCCAAGGCAACAATCAGCCTCAGTTTGCTACCCTCAACCAGTTCCTCGCAAACCAGCCGAAGTCTTCTAGCAATTGTGTCGAGGCCACAGACGCCGACGATTGGCTCGTGGACATCTGCAAGCATTCTGAATGTAGCAATGTCAGGCCTGAGGACTTTGTCAAGTTTGCTCCGTTTCAACTCAAGGACCAAGTTGCTGAGTGGTTTCAATAATACAGAGATTCCAGAGGAGGTCGTGCGATTACCTGGGATGATTTCCGCCGAGAGTTCAAAGCTCATCACATTCCACCAAGTGTGGCTGAGAGCAAGCGTGAGGAGTTCCGCAATCTCAAGCAAGGTAGCATGTCCGTGTACCAATACAATACCCAGTTTCAGATACTTGCTCGCTTCGCTAAACAAGACGTTCCTGATGAAAAGAGTATGATCTATAAATTCAGAGGTGACCTCAGAGAAGATCTACAGTTAGGTCTCGTGCTTCTTGAGCCGACTATGTTCGATCAATTCTATAACATGGCACTAAATCAAGAAGCTGCTCAGCTCAAGTGTGAGGCTTCTAAGAAGAGAGTCAGGGATGCAGTTCAATCTTCTTCTTCATCACAAGTGGTAGCTTAGCAACAAAAGTTCTGGTTGCCTCCTCCTCCATTTCACCATCCCTACTAGCAAAAGAGCAAAGGTGGCAATGGATCTTCCCACCCACCCAACCCAGTCTATCAGAACAAAGCTCAGTCTCAAACTCCAAGGTCAAGTGCTCCTTATCATCGTCCGCTCTCAGAGGTTACTTGCAACAAGTGTCAGCAGAAAGGGCACTATGCAAACAAGTACTTCAACCAGAGGCGCCTTCCGCCTCCTCCTCCTGTGAGATCTTCAAGCAATGCAGTGGTCAAGCATAATTCCAAGGTTGCAAAGGTGAACATGATGAACGCAGCTCAAGAAGAGGATCCTTCAGAAGTGATCATGGGTAATCTTCCTGTTAATGACTTTCCTGCAAAAGTCTTATTCGATTCTGGTGCATCGCATTCTTTCATTTCAAGACCTTCTGGGGCTATGCATGATTTGGTTACTCAAGTATCGCTGAGACCTTTGTCTATTGCTTCTCTGGCTCGACAAATGACTTCTCGAGTATTTGTTCGGGATTCCGTTATCAAGATGGGCAACTATAAATTTCTGTCTTCTCCAATTGTTCTTGGTGACTCGGATATTGATCTAATTCTCGGGATGGAATGGCTTTCTAAGCACAAGGCTCTGCTTGATTGTGCTGCCAGGCAGATTCAATTGACACACTCTTCTGAGGATGTGATCATCTATGCCGCTTGTGACGAAACCATTCGACTGTTTTCTCTTAATGAGAAGGGCGAGTTGAATGCCATCTCTCAGATTCCAGTCGTTTGTGAATACCAAAGACGTCTTTCCAGAAGAGCTTCCGGGAATGCCTCCTCACCGGCCAGTTTAATTCGTTGTTGATCTTGAACCTGGCACGGAACCTATTTGCAAGCATCCTTACAAGCTTGGACCAGAGGAGTTGAAGAAACAACTTGATGAACAAGAGCGTATGGGTCTGATCAGACCGAGTTCATCTCCATGGGATTGTGGTGTTCTTTTTGTTCTGAAGAAGGATGGAACGGAACGACTCTATGTCGACTACTGTCCATTGAATAAGAAGACAATTAAGAACAAGTGTCCACTTCCCAACATCAATGAGCTTTTCGAGCAACTTAAAGGTGCCAAAGTATTCTCCAAGCTTGACCTCTGTATGGGTTATCATCAGAGTCGCATTCGTGAACAAGATATCCCCAAGACAGCATTTAGAACAAGCTATGGTTCTTATGAATATACTGTCATGTCTTTCGGCCTTGTCAATGCTCCTCCAACGTTCTCCCGCATGATGAACTTCATCTTCAACCCCTACACAAATGATATGGTCCTGGTGTATCTCGATGATATCTTGGTCTTTTCCAAGAATAAGGAGGATCATGCCAAGCATTTGAGATTGGTGCTCGACAAACTCAGAGAGCATCAATTCTATGGGAAGTTTTCCGAGTGTGAGTTATGGCTTGATGAGGTTCTTTACCTTGGTCATATCAAATCCTCCAAAGGCATCACATTTAATCCCGAGAAGGTGTCTGCAATTGTGAATTGGGAACCTCCTCAGAATGTCAAGCAGCTCCGCAGTTTTCTTGGGCTTGCAAGCTATTGTTGAAGATTCATTGAGAATTTCTCTAAGATTGCAAAGCCTCTTTCCAACCTCCTTCAAAAGCATGTCAGGTATGTGTGGATGCCTGAGTGTGACGTTTCGTTCAACACCCTCAAAGAGAAGTTAGTCAAAGGCTTCACACCACACTGATTGACAACGTGGGTCGTTCTTGCATGGTTGGTGTTGGGGATATTACTACTGGAGGTAAACCGGCCTTATGTAGCCGGGTTGACTCTTTGAAGATCAGAAGCCCATGAAGATGTAAAGATGGTAGCGCTTTACGGAGGGCCCAAAGGCGAGTTACAGTATGTAAATGTAAACCGGCCTAGTCATGTAACTTGTATAGTAAGATAGAAAGAGAGAGGCCGAACCAGATACATTTATAAACCGGCTTTGGGACTCTGTAGCACGGTGGGCGTCAACCTATGTATATAAAGGGACGACCCGGCCGCGGTTTAGAGACAGACAACAACAACTCGAAAGCTAGACAAAGCGGATTTGCTCCCTGGCCTTCAAAACCCTAGCAATACCAATCACAACTAGACGTAGGCTTTTACCTTCATCGAAGGGCCCAAACTAGTATAAACTGCCGTGTCCCCTTGTCCGGTTTAACCCCTTTAAGCTAACCCGTTGTGATGGCTCCACAACTAAGTCCTTTCACGAGGACATCTGCCGTGACAAACCCACGACAGTTGGCGCCCACCATGGGGCCATCGCACGATGGTTTCGAGTTCTTGAAGGGCAGCTTCGATGGACTTAACGGATACGCTGTGGGCCAGATGATGAAGAGTCGCCGTGGCAAGCTCTACATCGACAACGCAGGATGGGGTCCCGAGGCCGATTCAATGGAATACGGGTACCGGGTCCCCTTTGGTGGGATTCACGTCTTCATCGGCAAGATCGGTGAACCGGCCCCCGAGCCGGACATCTGCACCGACATCATCGAAACGGCTCAGCGTGCAAGTTCTTCGCCGGTTCAGCCCGAGGCAAGGCATATTTTCGTAGGTGTCGTCCATGGATCAGGGCACGAGGACGGACCGGTGTCCGAAGGAGAAACCGTAGTCTGCTCTGATGACGAGTCTTCTGGAGAAACCGAATTGCTTTACCAATTGCAGGACGGCCGGATTGAGGGAGGATCCGAGGGCAACAGTATTCCGGATTCCCCCGGTCTGCCAAACCGGGCCGCCATCTTCATGGTCGGCACACAATCGGCGCCTCATTCATCTACCGCCGCAGCAATGCTCCCCGGTTCAACAACGGCCACACCAGCAGGGGCAGGAAGCTCGGCGCCACCTCCGGCCCAAGTCTTATCTGATTTGTTCGACGCTCTGGCAACATTGATGTCCGCGGAGGTAGACGCAGCAGCCAGGGATCAGCATGATGCGGAGATTGCAAAGGTGAAAGATCAGATAGCCCAGGCCAAGGCGGACCTGGTAGCAGAGAACGCCAGGATGGCTACGGAGTGGGCCGAGTTGGAAGCACAGGCTTAACGGATTAGACTGGATCAGAATGCTTCAGAGGAATTCATGAGAAGAAGGTACCGATCACCTCTCCCGTCGGTTTATGAGCCGCTGAATCTTTTCAACACGCCAGGTGCAGGAGCTGGTAACCAACCCACACTCAACCTGATGAGAACATGACTACCTTGGATACGACCAAAAATATTTCATACATGCATATTTGTCAGGTGATTTCTAATGCAAACTATTCAATAATCTATTTATGTTATCCAGAACAAAAATACTTCACACACTTTTGTGTTTTGTCTAATTGCAGGTGTATGGGACATTTGTACAATCCACATATGAAGATAAGGGAAAAGGAGAAGTTTATGTTGTGTTCAAAAAGTCCTCTCACGTCACTTTTGGGCCAAGAGAAGATAGAGTCTAAGTCTTTCACGTTCTGGATTCAGATTCGGACTGCACAGACATACCTGACTCAAAACGCCAACAACTTTTTCATACGGACTCCGAATTGGGTGATTCTTTTTTTGTTGGAAACTAGATTTCATGCTCTTTCCAACACAATTGGATTCACCTTCAAATTCGTCCGGAGCGTTGAGCTACAGACGAAACAATCTGACGTTGCAGCAGAATCCGAGTCAAACTACAAGCCCAAAGGTGTTGCATCACTTCCACTTGGGCCCATGAGCCTTGTACGACCTAGGGTTAGTTTTAGGCTGCCTTGGGAAGTCCTCCCACCTCCTTGGCCGCCACCCCTTGCTCCTATATAAGTAGATCCATCTAGTAGCTTTTTCCTTGGGGTTTTGTTTAGATTAAAAGTTCGCCATAGCTGCAACTTCGCGTACTTCGTTTGTGTCCAACGACCAGACCAAGACGTCACAGAACCCCACCTTGATCAATAAAGCTTTCATCTTATATTCACAATATCCAGATTGCAATCTTAGTTTCTTGCTTGTTCTTCGTTTGCTCGCAGGAAACAGACCCTCGTGGTCAGGTTGATCGTGCTCCGGCGTGGTCAATAACCCTCGGAAGTTGGTTTAGCGATTGCTAAGGCGCGACGTCTCGCACGTTCGTAGTCGGATCGTCAAGGTCGACTCCCACAGAAAACGAAAGCCACTATCTCATCGAAACATCGGGACACCTTAGCCTCTATCAAGTGCTATCAGTTTTCAGGTTGCTTGGTGAGAATTTCCAGTTTTCCTAGATTAGATTTATTTTCTTACCTATTGTCCAAGAAAAAGCACAAAAAAGAGTTAGATCTATTCATCCTTGGTCCAAGCCAGTCTGAGCCTTTGCAATTTTCTTTTCATTGCTTGCATAGTTGAATTATCGGTTGCATCGTCGTGTCGAGTTGCTGGTCTTAGTGTCTAGTTCGTTTAGAGTTTCGAGTTCTGTTCACATTAGTCACGCCACCGCTGCATCATTATCTCTTCCGCTGTCCACCATCCACCCATCAATTTCCACCACGTGCTACCCACCATTCATTGTCATAATAATAGTTGAGATCGTTCAGATCTTCACTTGATCCAATCTGCATCTTATCTAGTTTGTTTTGGAAAGAGGGAGAAAAAAAGAGAGAGAAAAAACAAGAGAAAAAAAAGAGAAAAAAAAGAGAAAAAAAAAGTCAGAGGAAAAAAAGGAGAGAAAGAAAAAAAGTGTGAGGAAAAAAAAGTGAGAAGAAAAAAAAACAAAATTCGGATCTTTTTAGACTCAATCTCGTAGTTGAATTCGGATTGGAATCTGTTTTGTGCACTGTTCAGTAAAACAGGCATAACTTCCTCATACGAAGTCCGTTTTGCCTCCGCGAGTACTCAAACGAAAGCTAGAGACGAGCCGCATCTAAATAGTTGAAGAAGCAAGTTCAATATTTGGCACCTCAAAATAGGCTTCTAAATAGGTCTTTTTGCCCTCCGAAGTTCATGAACACAGTTTATTCCAGTTTTTTAGGACAGTTTTCGAATTTTTTGACTCCTCATATCAACTCGGAATTGAGTGATTCCTTTTGTGTTTGAAAGCTTGAGTCAATACCATTCTTGAAAAAAAATCGGCACAAACTTTTTCAGAGGAAAGTTGGAGACAAAGTTGTTGATATATCCTTCTTGGCTGTTGTTTCACATCATTATCTTTACTGCCGTTGTGATCTTCACTTATATCTTGCTGTCCAGAGCTACTTAGTATCCTTCATTGATGCTAGTTGTGCTACGACGTGACCTCATTAGTGTTCTAGGCTCGCGTCTCTATTTCGGTCTAGCCTAGGACCAGCATAGTACCGTCGTTGAGCGTTTATTCAACATTGCATCTCTGAATTGATTATTGCTAATCTTTTGCTACCATATATAGCCAACCCAGCTCCACATATTTCTACACCGTGTATACGCATGTTCCCCTGGCAATCGCTTTACACAATCTTCAGAGTTATTTGACACCGCTAGTTGCCTCTCACCACCTGCTGCATGGTAAGAACTTGTAAGATATTGATATTTGCTTTACTGTGAGCACTTTACAACCACATCCTAGTAGTTCATAGGAACATTATTCTCGAATTTTGGTTCTTGTTTCTACTAATCATGACAGGTTCTAGAGATAGAAGTTCTTGGACGACGGACACATCTTCACCATCACGAGAGTTGGGACAACACACACAAGCATATGGTCAGGTTATCTCTTTACCATCATTTGAGGGTAGATTTAATCCTGCTATTTATCTAGCTTGGGAGCTTGAAGTAGAACAAGTTTTTAGTCACCATGATTTTTCTGAACTTGAGAGAGTACGAGCTACCATTAGAGCATTTACTGGTTTTGCTTCTATTTGGTGGAGTGTACATTGTAAGAAAAACATTGATAACCAACCCACAACTTGGAAAGTTTTGAAAGCTGTAATGAGACAACAATTTTTTCCTCCTTACTATCGTCGTGAATTGCGTCGCAAATTGGAGCAATTAAAACAAGGCAGTAACACTGTTCATGCTTACTACCAAGAGTTCAAATCTTATATGCATCATTGTGACATAGAAGAATCTGAGGATGATACAATGAATAGATTTTTTGGTGGTTTGAACCATGATATTCAGGCAAGATTTCAGTATATTCCTCATTGCATTACTGGTATGTATGTCCGTGCTTGTACCTTTGAGAGACAGATAAAGGAGGATGCATTAGGTGACTACAACAACTACTATTCCAGTTCATGCTCGCCACCGCCGGTGGGTTCCTCCATCATTGCACCTCAGATTATGAGCGCGACATCATCTCAAGGGTATGGTACATTGTCAACGTCCGTACCTACATCAGCTACATCTTTGCTACAAGGTAACAGTAAAGGTATTGATGATATAACTTCACATAAGAATGATGCATGCCTAGTTAACTTGAATGCGTCATGTATTGAGTTACCTGTTGATTTGAGCACACCACCTATTTTAGAGAATCTTGTTACTGTCATGAATGCGTCATGTGATCAAACAACTGAAATATCAATAATTTTGAGTGCACCCATTGAATTAACTGTTGATGCAAAAGAACTAATGTTTAATCATTTTGATATGGCCTCCAATCTTGGTGATGATTCTGTGTCCAATGACTTATTGCATGTTTGCTTATTTAAGCATGTTGTATCATGTAAATTTGATGCAAGTAAGGTTTATTCACCAAAGTTGGGATGGTTTAATGATGAACATTGCGAATCTTTTGAAATAAATAAGAGCTTCACTTATATGTGCA
Source organism: Triticum urartu (assembly GCF_056163025.1). Classification (NCBI taxonomy): domain Eukaryota; kingdom Viridiplantae; phylum Streptophyta; class Magnoliopsida; order Poales; family Poaceae; genus Triticum; species Triticum urartu. Next base: position 249,287,194 of record NC_141877.1, read on the forward strand.
AACTGAGTTCTAATATTTTCATGCCTTCTACTTCTTGTGATAATTTTTGGGCTTCAGTTTTTATGAACTATGAAAGTTACTCATGTATACATGTGTCATACGTGCAAAAATCAAGGGAAGTTAAACTGGATGACATATACATATACAACATGTACACCTTGTCTCTTTTGTTAGCCACATTTCAGATTAAGCAACGCCGAGGACGGCTTTGTTTTCAAAAAGGGGAGGATGATGAGAACATGACTACCTTGGATACGACCAAAAATATTTCATACATGCATATTTGTCAGGTGATTTCTAATGCAAACTATTCAATAATCTATTTATGTTATCCAGAACAAAAATACTTCACACACTTTTGTGTTTTGTCTAATTGCAGGTGTATGGGACATTTGTACAATCCACATATGAAGATAAGGGAAAAGGAGAAGTTTATGTTGTGTTCAAAAAGTCCTCTCATGTCACTTTTGGGCCAAGAGAAGATAGAGTCTAAGTCTTTCACGTTCTGGATTCAGATTCGGACTGCACAGACATACCTGACTCAAAACGCCAACAACTTTTTCATACGGACTCCGAATTGGGTGATTCTTTTTTTGTTGGAAACTAGATTTCATGCTCTTTCCAACCCAATTGGATTCACCTTAAAATTCATCTGGAGCGTTGAGTTACAGACGAAATAATCTGACGTTGCAGCAGAATCCGAGTCAAACTACAAGCCCAAAGGTGTTGCATCACCTCCACTTGGGCCCATGAGCCTTGTACGACCTAGGGTTAGTTTTAGGCTGCCTTGGGACGTCCTCCCACCTCCTTGGCCGCCACCCCTTGCTCCTATATAAGTAGATCCATCTAGTAGCTTTTTCCTTGGGGTTTTGTTTAGATTAAAAGTTCGCCATAGCTGCAACTTCGCGTACTTCGTTTGTGTCCAACGACTAGACCAAGACGTCACAGAACCCCACCTTGATCAATAAAGCTTTCATCTTATATTCGCAATATCTAGATTGCAATCTCAGTTTCTTGCTTGCTCTTCGTTTGCTCGCAGGAAACAGACCCTCGTGGTCAGGTTGATCGTGCTCCGGCGTGGTCAATAACCCTCGAAAGTTGGTTTAGCGATTGCTAAGGCGCGACGTCTCGCACGTTCGTAGTCGGATCGTCAAGGTCGACTCCCACAGAAAACGAAAGCCACCATCTAATCGAAACATCGGGACACCTTAGCCTCTATCACAACCAGGCGGGGGCGCCAGGAGCAGGAGCGCCGGTTCAGCCACGCACGACGGACCTGCCTCGCTAGAACAACGTTGTACCATCAACGCCGCCCGGGCATTATTCCAACCCGTTGGACAACATTGTGGCCGCTGCGTCACGCCTGGCGGCCCTCCCAACCGACGGCGAGTCACCAGTTGCAGTGGAAGCACGTCGGGCCAGGGATCTCCTTCAGACAGCACTAAATCAACAGCAAGCATATTCTCACAGCCGTGAGAGGATTCACTCCACTCCCCGCCCAAGCCAGAGTTATAGCAGACACGTGGAAGACGAACCGGCCGTGTCCAGTTGTGCACACCGCCGAAATTCGCCATGAGGGAACAACCCGGCTGGGGGAGGTGCTGATGCGCAAGATGTTGTGGATCATGGCCGCGCACGTCGAGAGGCCGAGTTGACAGCTCGACACGAGGCACGACAGCATACTCCGGTTCACCCCACTGCCTCCGTGGAGCCAGGGGTGATGTTCAATTCCTTAGGGGTACCGTGTTTATCTCCTGCTTTGCGTAATGTGCGACTACCCAAGGATTTCAAGGGCCCTCGTAAGGTACCAAATTATACCGCTGATTTCCAGCCAGAGGCGTGGGTGGAGAGTTATGAGATGGCAATGGAGATGTTAGATGTGGACGAGGCGGTGTGTGCTAAATATTTCACCATGATGTTGGAAGGAACAGCTCGCACTTGGTTGAAGAGCTTGCCGACCAACTCTATTGGATCATGGGCCGAATTGAAGCATCGGTTTATCCAGAACTTCAAGGATACGTGTAAGCAGCCGATGTCAATTGTAGATCTGGCCACTTGTGTCCAAGAGGAAGGGGAGTCCACGACCCATTGGGTCAAACGGGTCTTGGCGATTTTGCATTCGTCAGATCGTATCAACGCAGACACCACGGTGTTAACGTTAGAGGGTAATTGCTGTTTCAAACCGTTGAAACAGAAGTTGGGAAGGCTCAAACGTCACCGCAACGACATGTCAACACTCATGGCTGCTTTGGTTAAATACGCCGATTCAGATAACACCAAGGATCCGGATTCAGAGGAGGACAAACTGGAGAAGGGTAAGAAGACCGGCAATGCCAAAGGCCAACAACACAATTCGGCAGGCCATGGAAACGCGGGTAAGCGCAAGGCCGACAGTGGTTTGGACTTTGTCGCAAATACCAACGCGCAGGAGAATGGCCAGCGCCGTAAAGGCAAGCAGCCCCAGAGGGGTGGAGGTCCAGGCAACAATTTGGAGCGTTTGTTAAATCAGCCCTGTCCAATGCATGTATCAAAGGAGAAACCGGCATCACATCTCTAGAAAGATTGTTATATCATGCGGGATTTCAAGAATTCCAATATATTCCAATATGACAACGGCCCGCCCGGCGGTTCAGGAGGAGGTTTCCACGGGCCGGGTTACGGAGGTGGTGGTTCCGGTTCAGGGTTTCCAGGTTGAGGGAGTCCTGGATTAGGGGGTGTTCGGGTAGCCGGACTATACCTTCAGCCGGACTCCAGGACTATGAAGATACAAGATTGAAGACTTCGTCCCGTGTCCGGATGGGACTTTCCTTGGCGTGGAAGGCAAGCTTGGCGATGCGGATATTCAAGATCTCCTACCATTGTAATCGACTCTGTGTAACCCTAACCCTATCCGGTGTCTATATAAACCGGAGGGTTGTAGTCCATAGGACATCAACTCCATATACAACAGTCATACCATAGGCTAGCTTCTAGGGTTTAGCCTCCTTGATCTCCTGGTAGATCTACTCTTGTACTACCCATATCATCAATATTAATCAAGCAGGAGTAGGGTATTACCTACATCGAGAGGGCCCGAACCTAGGTAAAAACATCGTGTCCCTTGTCTCCTGTTACCATCCGGCCTTGACGCACAATTCGGGACCCCCTACCCGAGATCCGCCGGTTTTGACACCGACATTGGTGCTTTCATTGAGAGTTCCTCTGTGCCGTCGCAATCAGGAAGGATGCATCCTCCCGTCTTTAAAGACGACGCCGTTGCTAAGGGAGCCTTGGCTATCGGCCAAACTCTCCGGATAGGTGGTTTCCTCATGACCGCCTGTTCGGCTGTTGCGTCGACGGTGACCTCTCGGGTCATCAAAAGCAACCTACACGTCAGCTCGGAGCTCGTCGAGCAGCTAGATCCAATGGAGCTCTCTTCCGTAAACGAGCTCTTGGATCGCATCGCCGCCCTGAGGGTCGCTACGGATTACGACCAGGTTGGGCTTAAACCTGATCTAAGAGAAATTAACTCTCCCCAAGTCACCCACCACGTTGCCGTGGTAGAGGCGCAGTACGGCGACCCTTCATCTATTTTAAGGACTAGCTATGTCCGAATCCCCGACCCCTCCAAGCCGGGTACCCGTGGAGGGGAGGATGTAACTCAAGACCTGAGCTTAGGATCAGGCAATGGGCTAGATTCATTAGACAACATCCAAGAATCCGAACTTCAGAGTTCGGAAACTCTTCGGCCTCTGAATCTTGGATTGGGTGAGGTTTCAGATTCAACGACACCCGCCCACCCGAACATAAGCGATCTCTCCCAAATCAGGCAGAGGCCCGACGAAACAGTACATCATTACTGGGCCAAATTCCTCCTGGTTATGAACAGGATAAAGGATTGCCGCGAGGGAGACGCAATCTCAATTTTCTGCAGTAATTGCACGGACGAGGGAATCCTTAACGCCGTAAGTCGTCGTGATATTACACGCTTCGCTGACTTGGCGTCCATAGTACAAAAATACTGTGCGATGGAAAGTGCCTGGAAAACCGAAATAAAATTTTGGGATAATCCGGCCTTGAATAGTAATCCCGTCCGAACTAAGAGGGTGCATCATCATAGGACACCCGGGATAAACACCAAAAAGCCAAAACCCTCTACAGGGCATGGGACCATACTGGAAAGGTGGCTTGATGGACCCTGTAGAATTTACAGTACAGAGGACGCCCCACCAACTCACAGCCTTAGAGAATGTTGGATACTCCGGCAGGTGGCCAAAATTGCCGAGGACCTCTTAATTCTGGAGGCCGCAGAAAGCCAGCCCGAGGACACCAGTACCGTTCTCACAGTCTTCGAGACTTTCGCATCAAACAATATGCGAAAAAGAACACTCCACAGCCTCGCCGAAGTCTATCAAGTTGCAACAATAAATCCATGGAGCGACACTGCTATTACCTTCAACGCAAGTGATGAACCTAGATTCCGAACAGCCCAAGCACCAGCCGCATTGGTCCTCAGTCCCATAGTGGACGGCTTTCGCCTCACCAAGGTGCTCATGGATGGGGGCAGTGGACTGAACCTCATTTATGAGGAAACCCTTCAAAAAATGGAAATAGACTGGAACCGCATCGAGCGAAGCAGCACAACCTTTAGAGGAATAATCCTAGTCGGGAAGCGCGCTGCACAGGAAAAATCACACTAGATGTGGTGTTCGGCACGCCGGATAATTACAGGTCCGAAGAAGTCACGTTTCAGGTGGCCCCATTCAAAAGCGGATATCACGCTTTACTAGGGCGGGAAGCATTCACAATCTTCCAAGCAATACCCCATTACGGGTACATGAAGCTTAAGATGCCTGGGCCGAACGGAATTATCACTCTAGCTAGTGATCTAGACATAGCACTCCGCGCCGAAAACAAGATGGCCGCATTAGCCCTTGAGGCACTATCCGAAGCCTTAGCGGCCGAGGAACTGACTGCGTTGCGCTCCACGGTTAACAGGGATGATGTGATACTCGACAAGAGATCCAAATCCACATCCTTCAAGCCAGCTGACGAAATAGTCAAATTCCAGGTCCATCCAACGGACCCCAATAAAACAGCTTCCATCGGGGCACGACTGAACCCTGATATAGACGCCGCACTGCGAGAGTTCCTACGAGAGAACTGGGACATTTTCGCCTGGCACCCTTCAGACATGCCAGGGATCCCACGCAGGCTGGCCGAACACAGCTTAAATATCCTAAAAGGATTCAAACCTGTTAAACAAGCCCTTCGGCGTTTTTCCGAACCCAAGAGACAGGCTATGGGAGAGGAGCTAGCCAAGCTATTGGAGGCCGGATTCATTAGAGACATAAAACATCCGGACTGGCTAGCAAACCTGGTGATGGTACCAAAGAAGGACAAATCCTGGCGCCTGTGTGTCGATTTTAAAGACCTTAACAAGGCTTGGCCAAAGGATCACTTCCCCCTCCCCCGTATCGATCAAATTATCGATGCCACCGCAGGACATGATTCGTTGTGTTTCCTCGATGCATACTCCGATTACCATCAAATCAAGATGGCAGAATCAGACCAAGCCGCAACAGCATTCATCACACCATACGGCCCATTCTGCTTCAACACAATGCCCTTCGGGCTGAAAACGCCGGCGCAACATATCAGCGCATGATCCAGACATGTCTGGCAAACCAGATCGGCAAAACAGTGGAGGCGTATGTGGATGATGTGGTCGTCAAATTAAGACATGTCGAATCTCTAGTAGACGACTTGAGGCTTACATTCGATAACCTCCGAAAATATGACATCAAGCTCAACCCAGAAAAATGCGTCTTCGGCGTCCCAGCCGGAAAGCTCTTGGGCTTCATTGTATCCGGTAGAGGAATTGAAGCAAATCCAGCCAAGATCCGAGCTTTGTCACAATTGGATATCCCAAAGGACCTCAAACAAATACAAAATTTAACCGGATGCGTGGCGGCTTTAAGCCGCTTCATCTCCCACTTGGGAGAAAAGGCACTACCCCTCTATCGCCTCCTTCGGCGCACCGAACACTTCGAGTGGACGGCTACCACCACGGCCGGACTTGATGAAATAAAAGCCATATTGGCAACAAACCCAGTCCTGGCCGCGCCGAACACCGGCGAATCAATGTTATTGTACATTGCAGCAACACATCAAGTTGTCAGCGCAGTGCTTGTTGTCGAGCGGGAAACGGATGGACACAAATTCCCCCTTCAAAGGCCGGTCTACTATGTGTCCACTGTCCTCACTCCATGCAAATCATGGTACCCGCATTACCAAAATATTGCATACGCGGTATTCATGGCATCCCGGAAGCTACGACACTACTTTCAAGAGTGTTCCATAACAGTAGCCTCAGAAGTACCACTCAACGATATTATCAACAACCGCGATGCAACGGGCTGGATTGCAAAATGGGCCATCGAGCTTCTCCCGTTTGATATAACCTATAAGCAATGGCGAGCTATTAAATCGCAAGTTTTGGCCGACTTCGTCGCAGAATGGACGGAGGCCGAGCTCCCTAAAGAGTACGGCACATATTCAAACTGGATTATGCATTTCGACGGCTCCAAAATGTTGGCCGGACTGGGGGCTTGCGTCGTCCTGACGTCCCCATAGGAGACACAGTCCAATATGTGCTCCAGATCATGTACACGGATTCCAACAATGCAGCCGAATATGAGGCCCTCCAACATGGTCTCCGGATAGCAGTATCCATGGGTATCCAGCGCCTAGAGGTACGCGGGGATTCAAAACTTGCGATATCCCAAATAAATGGAGACTTCGACGCCAAGGACCCAAAAATGGCAGCTTACCGCAACGCCGTCCTAAAAATGTCAGCTCAGTTCGAAGGGCTGGAATTTCACCATATAGCCCGAGAAAACAATCAAGCAGCGGACGTCCTGGCACGCATCGGAGCAAAACGCGATGCAGTCCCCCCCAACATCTTTTTGGAAAGATTGTTCAAGCCATCCGTAGCATGGGAGGGGGAACCCGCAAATAACAGCCCGGACCCAGCCGCACCACTCGACGCCGAACAATCTGACATAATTGGAGGCTCTGCCAATGAAATTACACCTTCAGCCCACGTAATAATGGCGGTTATCGCCCCGTGGACAGAACCATTCCTAGCCTACCTTACTAGGCAGGAACTCCCGGAGGACCAAAACGAGGCCCGCTGCATAGTGCGGCAATCTAAAGCCTATAGAGTCCATGAGGGAGAGCTTTATAAGAAAAGCACTACCGGAGTCCTTCAAAGATGCATCTCCGAAGAGGAAGGGCGGAACCTTTTGGCTAAAATTCATGTCGGACTCGGTGGTCACCACGCCGCTGCTTGGTCCCTTGTTAGCAAGGCTTTCCGTAAAGGCTTTTATTGGCCGACGGCGCGAGCAGACGCTCAGGACCTAGTCCAACGATGCGTTGGGTGCCAACTTTTTGCCAACCAAAGCCATATGCCACCCACCGCACTCCAAACTATACCCATCACCTAGCCTTTTGCGGTCTGGGGGCTAGACATGGTCGGACCCCTTAAAGGTGGGACCCATAGGAAAAAATACTTACTGGTCACGGTGGATAAGTTCACCAAATGGATAGAAGCCAAGCCTGTTAAAACGGCCAAATCCGGACCTGTGATAGACTTCATATCCGGGGTTGTACACCGTTATGGCGTCCCCCACAGCATCATAACCGATAACGGTACAAACTTTACCGCCGACGGGGTAAAACTCTGGTGCAAAAACATGGGCATCAAGCTCGATTATGCTTCCGTCTATCACCCACAAACCAACGGCCAGGTCGAACGTGCAAATGGTCTTATCATGAGCGACATTAAACCCAGACTGGTGCGGTCCCTCAAGGAATCTAACACGCACCGGGTAGAGGAGCTCGACTCCGTGCTATGGGGGCTACGGACCACGCCAAATCGCACCACCGGATACACACCATTTTTTATGGTGTACGGCGCAGAGGCAGTCTTGCCCTGCGACATAATTCATGACTCACCTAGAGTGCGCATGTACGAAGAAAGAGAAGCCAAGCTCGATCGGCAGGACAACTTGGACGCCTTGGAGGAGGAGCGTGACATGGCAAAAGCCCGTTCCACATTTTATCAACAGCAGGCCCGAAGATATCAAAGCAGAGAAGTACGGGCCAAAAATTACAACATTGGCGAACTAGTTCTACGCCTGCCGGATAAGAAAAAGGACAAACTCAAGCCCAAGTGGGAAGGTCCATTCATAATCAACCAAGTCCTGACTGGTGGGGCGTACCGTCTGCGAGATGCGTCGGATAACCGACTCGAGCCGAACCCGTGGAACGCCACCCGTCTCCGAAGATTCTATGTGATAGAGGCTAAGGTGTCCCGATGTTTCGATGAGATGGTGGCTATCGTTTTCTGTGGGAGTCGACCTTGACGATCCGACTGCGAACGTGCGAGACGTCGCGCCTTAGCAATCGCTAAACCAACTTCCGAGGGTTATTGACCACGCCGGAGCACGATCAACCTGACCACGAGGGTCTGTTTCCTGCGAGCAAACGAAGAACAAGCAAGAAACTGAGATTGCAATCGGGATATTGCGAATATAAGATGAAAGTTTTATTGATCAAGGTGGGGTTCTGTGACGTCTTGGTCTGGTCGTTGGACACAAACGAAGTACGCGAAGTTGCAGCTATGGTGAACTTTTAATCTAAACAAAACCCAAAGTCTAAACGACGCCCTAAGGGCTGTATATATGGAGGAAGAGGGGGGAATTTCGTGGCCCTTGAGGGTGGGGTCCGAAACCAACCCTAACTCTTGTTTCCCCACACATACGGACTCTAAAAATAGCCTATACTTAAGTATTTCGAAATTACATGGGCCTGGCCCATTAATAAGGTGACGCAGCACCTAGAATAGCCTATGGACGAATATTATGAAGTGGCATCTTGTATATTTCGTCCAAGGCTTCATGCACTCCTTATGGCGGCTTCAAAGTCCTGAAATCATCACTTGTAACTCCGTTCTTGATCCCCTTGCGCATGCCATCAACTCCATGCGTGTTCTTGCTCCAATGTTCATCCTTCTCCAAGCTAGGCCCTTCATTTGTAAGCAAAACAAATGTATCCAATTTAGGCAGCATCATAATCTCATGAACATTAGAATCATTACCAAGAAACGAAAGTACCTGGTAATTTAATTGGCGTGCGCGAGCTCTAGTAATTGGTCCAGTATATGTAACAGTAGGGGCTGTGGGTGTAACAATGGTATTGATGTCCTCATCATCCTCCCCTTCTTGAAATGAAGTCGTCCTCGACGGAAGCGCATCTTCCTCACCCAAATAAGGCTTCAAATCTGCAATGTTAAAAGTGGGACTAACCCCAAAATCTACATGTAGCTCAAGTTTATATGCATTATCATTTATTTTCTCTAACACCTTAAAAGGACCATCAGCACGTGGCATTAGCTTTGATTTGCGCAGATTAGGAAATCTATCTTCACGCAAATGTAACCAAACAAGATCTCCAGGCGCAAACACAACATGTTTTCTACCCTTATCTCCAGCAAGTTTATATTTAGCATTCATACGCTCAATGTTTTCCTTAGTTAACTCATGCATTTTTAAAATCAATTCAGAACGTTCTTTAGCATCAAAATTAACCTTCTCTGAAGATGGAAGAGGCAACAAATCAATAGGTGCACGAGGTAGGAAACCATACACAATTTCAAAAGGGCACATCTTAGTAGTAGAATGCAATGAGAGATTATAAGCAAATTCAATATGAGGCAAGCATTCTTCCCACATTTTCTTGTTATTCTTCAAAACAACCCTAAGCATAGTAGACAATGTTCTATTGACTACTTCAGTTTGTCCATCAGTTTGGGGGTGACAAGTAGTACTAAAAAGCAGCTTAGTCCCCAACTTAGCCCATAAACATCTCCAAAAGTGGCTAAGAAATTTAGTATCACGATCTGAAACAATAGTATTTGGCACACCATGTAAGCGAATAATTTCACGAAAGAACAAATCAGCAACATTAACAGCATCATCGCTTTTATGACATGGTATAAAGTGTGCCATTTTCGAGAACCTATCCACGACAACAAATATGCTATCCCTCCCCTTCTTTGTTTGAGGTAAACCTAAAACAAAGTCCATAGATATATCCTCCCAAGGAACACTAGGTACTGGCAAAGGCATATATAAACCATGAGGATTGAGTCGTGACTTAGCTCTTTGACATGTAGTGCAGCGAGCAACAAAACGCTCAACATCCCGTCTCATCTTTGGCCAAAAGAAATGTGTAGCAAGTATATCCTCCGTCTTCTTGACGCCAAAGTGTCCCATTAATCCTCCTCCATGCGCCTCCTGCAACAACAAAAGACGAACGGAGCTAGCTGGAATGCATAGCTTGTTAGCACGAAACACAAATCCATCATTAAGAACGAACTTGTTCCAAGTTCTCCCTTCCTTACAATTCTGCAATACATCTTTAAATTCAGCATCATGAACATATTGATCTTTGATGGTCTCCAAACCAAATATTTTAAAGTCAAGTTGTGAAAGCATAGTATAACGACGAGACAAGGCATCAGCAATAACATTTTATTTACCCTTCTTGCGTTTAATGACATAAAGGAAAGTCTCAATGAATTCAACCCATTTAGCATGTCTACGGTTCAGTTTTGCTTGACTTTTAATGTGTTTCAAAGATTCATGATCAGAATGTATAACAAATTCCTTGGGCCATAAATAATGTTGCCATGTTTCTAAGGTCCGAACAAGAGCATATAATTCTTTATCATAAGTAGAATAGTTCAGACTAGGCCCACTCAATTTTTCAGAAAAGTATGCAACAGGTTTTCCATCTTGTAATAACACACCTCCTAATCCAATTCCACTAGCATCACATTCAAGCTCAAAAGTCTTATTGAAATTAGGAAGTTGGAGTAAAGGAGCATGTGTCAACTTATCTTTCAAAACCGTGAAGGCTTCTTCCTGTGCGGTACCCCAAACAAAAGGCACATCCTTCTTTGTAAGCTCGTTGAGAGGTGCAGCAATGGTGCTGAAATCTCTCACAAAACGCCTATAGAAACCAGCGAGGCCAAGGAAACTCCTCACTTGTGTAACCGTTTTGGGCTGCGGCCAACTCTCAATAGCTTCAATCTTGGCTTTATCAACTTCAATTCCCTGTGGAGTAACAACATAGCCAAGAAAAGATACTCGGTCGGTGCAAAAGGTGCACTTTCCAAGGTTTCCAAACAAACGTGCATCACGTAGAGCAATAAAAACAGCACGTAAATGTTCCAAATGTTCCTCCAAAGATTTGCTATAAATCAATATGTCATCAAAGTAAACTACCACAAATCGTCCAATGAAAGCACGTAAAACTTCGTTCATTAACCTCATGAAAGTACTAGGTGCATTAGTTAACCCAAAAGGCATGACTAACCACTCATATAATCCAAACTTAGTTTTAAATGCTGTTTTCCATTCATCACCCAATTTCATACGAATTTGATGGTATCCACTACGCAAATCAACTTTGGAGAATATTGTAGAGCCACTCAATTCATCAAGCATATCATCTAGCCTAGGAATAGGATGACGATAACGAATAGTAATATTATTAATGCCTCTACAATCAACGCACATACGCGACGTACCATCCTTTTTCGCCACTAAAATGATAGGAACAGCACAAGGACTAAGGGATTCGCGTATATAACCTTTGTCGAGGAATTCTTGTACTTGACGCATAATCTCCTTCGTCTCCTCTGGATTGGTACGGTATGGTGCACGGTTGGGTAGCGAAGCACCGGGAATTAAGTCAATTTGATGCTCAATCCCTCGAATAGGTGGTAATCCCGGTGGCACGTCTTGTGGAAAGACGTCAGCGAACTCCTGCAAAATGTTAGTGACAGCAGGGGGCAAAGAGGAAGGCACGTCCTCGAATGAAAATAATGCCTCTTTGCACACAAAAGCATAGCAAACAGATTTGCTGAAATCTAGCTCATCAATATCAGATTTGGTGGCAAGTAAACATGCACTTTTCAATTTAATTTCAGAAACAACAGTAGATGGTTTATCATTAGGCTTCATTTGGTGCTCAAATTCTTTTGCCACAATCTGTTTTTCACTCTTATTTGTCTCCTGTTTTGCTTTATTAGCTCTATTAATATCATCTTTAAAAATGGAATCAGGAGTCATAGGAAGCAAACTAATATTTTTATCGTTATGAACAAGAGTATACTGATTGTTTCTACCATGGTGTACAGAATTTTTATCAAATTGCCATGGTCTACCAAGTAATAAGGAACATGCTTGCATAGGTACCACATCACAATCAACATAATCAACATATGTAGAGATACTAAAATGCACACGAACAATACGTGTTACCTTAACCTTGCCGCTGTTGTTGAACCATTGGATGTAGTAAGGATGTGGATGTGGTCTTGTGGTGAGAGATAGCTTCTCCACCATCTCCATGCTAGTCAAGTTATTGAAGCTCCCTCCATCTATGATCACGCGAACAGAACGTTCCTTCACAACTCCCTTTGTATGGAACAAATTATGCCTCTGATTTTGCTCAGCTTGTGTAACCTGCACACTCAAAACACGTTGAGCAACTAAACATTCATACCTGTCAGCATCTTCAGGAGCCATGTATTGCGTCTCATGATCAGAATCGTCTCCACCGTGTTCGTCACGTGTAATAAGAGCCAAAGTCTCCTCATCATAGTCACTAGCGGACTCATACCCACCATCCTCAGTAACAATCATCACACGCTTAGATGGGCATTCTCTCGCATAATGACCTCCACCCTTGCAACATCGACAAATAATATCATGTGTTTGCCCTGTTGATGCCATGGATGAAGAAGAGCTCTTTGCAGGCCCAGAAGGTGTGCTCTTGGCAGATAGTGGTGATTGTGCCTGCTTTATTGTATCACGGTTGGAGGTGGTAGCCGACGGAGGCGCCGGTGTAGCAGAACGTGTGGAAGTAGATGATGCACGTGGTGTCCATGATGAAGGTCGACCTGCAGAAAAGTTAGTCCGCGCCAATGCCTGTCGATCCTGCACTTCACGTTCAGCTTTACAAGCAAGATGGAATAAACGAGTGATATTAGTATACTCCTTATACTCTAGAATCGTCTGAATCTCTCTATTTAATCCACCCATAAAACGTGCAAGCATAGCTTCATTCTCCTCAACAATACCACATCTAATCATGCCAGTTTGTAATTCCTGATAATATTCTTCTACAGAATTTTTTCCCTGTCTTAAGCGCTGCAATTTTTGAAGTAATTCACGTTGATAATATGGTGGAACCCAACGACATAGCAGTTTTCAAAGCAGCCCAAGTAGCCGGAATAGGATATAATCTACAATGCTCAGACCACCAAACACATGCAAAACTAGTGAAAGCACAAACAGCAGCAGGAACACGTCTCTCCTCGGGATATTGTAAACATGTAAATCGTTGTTCAGTTTCTAACTCCCAAGTAAGATATATATCAGGAACATATCTACCCTCAAATGGTGGAATATTCAATTTTAGTTTAGGGACATGGTCATGATCTCGTACCTGAGGGTGAGCCCTACCATTGCCATTATTTGCATGTGGACGACCTGGTGGTTGCTGTGCTTTTGGTGGCACGTAGTTCTGATTTTGATCAACCTCATCCTCATAATCTCCCACATAAGCATCCTCCTCCACATCAGCAGTAGGAGCCACAGAAGTATCAACAGCAGCACCAGCAGTTTGGCCCGACTGAAGAGGGACACGGCTCGCTCGGCGGAGGGCTGTTTCCCGACGTGGAGGTAGTCGGTGTTGTTGCTGTTGTTGCAGAAGTGCGGCAGGAGCAGCCGGTGGTGGTGGTGGAAAACGCGAAAGCAATTCAGCAAACTTGTTATCGAGCTTTGTTTCAAACGTCTTCTCCATGCCATCTATCTTCTCCATGGCCTCTTCAAATCTGTTTATCACATCTTGCACCAGTCCATTCATCATTTGCTGAAACGTATCATGAAGCTCCTTGTTCGTCAAGTTCTCCCAGTCAGTCTCGTCGGCTTGTGATCCTGGCATGGTTAGCAGCAATAGAAACACACAAGAATATGATCCTACAGACTACTAACAAGTGGTGGTGGTGGCGGGTGTCACAAATCCGTCAAGCAAATTTCAAATTCTTACCAGTTCTTACCCAGCAGCAGGCGGTGATCGGCAACCGTTGTAGTCAAAAACTCTCAAAAGCTTGGATAGAGCGATTGCCAGGGAGAGTCAAACGCACGATGTAGATGTATGTGGAGCTGGGAAGGCTTATAGTATGGTAGCAAAAAGGGTCAGCAATAATCAATTCAGAGATGCAAAGTTGAATAAACGCTCAACGACGGTACTGTGCTGGTCCTAGGCTAGACCGTGCTAGAGACGCGAGCCTAGAACACTAACAAAATCACGGCGCTGCACGTAAATAAGGGAAAAGCACACTCTGGAACTTTTTTTTTCGCTCTTTTTTTGCGCTCCTTTTTTTTGCGCTCCTCTTTTTTTGCGAAAAATCACTATAATGGCGAGTGTCTCAAAACTCTTCCCTCGTCAAACTGATAGGATGGGCACGAAAAAAAATTCACTTTTTTTCGGAAATCATGGCAGCGACGACGAAAAAGTGCGACAAAAAATCACTATGATGGCACGTGGCTCAAAAGACTCAGAAAAGCCTAAAAATAGGATAGGGAAAAAAATTTGCCCGTGAAAATTTTGGCCTAAAAACTGCCCGGGGGTCTCCAGACTCTTTTTTTTCCGAGACCTACGCAGGCAAGGAAACACGACTCGGAATTTAGATTGATCTCAAGAACAAACCTAATATGAGAAGAACTCGGATTGGTGGTGGATATATGATTGTGGTATATGGCAGCGGTGGTGGTATATGGTAGCGGTGGTGGTATATGGATAGAGATTGGTGGTGGTATATGGATACGGATTGGTAGTGGTATATGGATATGGATTCAGAGCGGTGGCGGATAAGCAAAAGTGGTAGATGGGCGATGATGATGGTGCGGCGGCGGCGTGACAACTTATGACCAGAACTCGAAACTCTAAAAGACTAGACTCTAAGACCAGCAACTTGACACGACGATGCAACCGCAAATTCAACAAAGCAAAAACCCTAAAAAGATTATGCAAAGGCTCAGATTGGTTCGGATATGATGAACTAACCCTAATTTTTTTTTCTGGCTTTTTCGTGGACTGTAGGTATGAAGAACAGACTCGATCTAATCTATGAAAAACTATAAAATCTCACCGAGCAACCTGGAAATCTGATACCACTTGATAGAGGCTAAGGTGTCCCAATGTTTCGATGAGATGGTGGCTATCGTTTTCTGTGGGAGTCGACCTTGACGATCCGACTACGAACGTGCGAGACGTCGCGCCTTAGCAATCGCTAAACCAACTTCCGAGGGTTATTGACCACGCCGGAGCACGATCAACCTGACCACGAGGGTCTGTTTCCTGCGAGCAAACAAAGAACAAGCAAGAAACTGAGATTGCAATCGGGATATTGCGAATATAAGATGAAAGCTTTATTGATCAAGGTGGGGTTCTGTGACGTCTTGGTCTGGTCGTTGGACACAAACGAAGTACGTGAAGTTGCAGCTATGGCGAACTTTTAATCTAAACAAAACCCAAAGTCTAAACGACGCCCTAAGGGCTGTATATATGGAGGAAGAGGGGGGAATTTCGTGGCCCTTGAGGGTGGGTTCCGAAACCAACCCTAACTCTTGTTTCCCCACACATACGGACTCTAAAAATAGCCTATACTTAAGTATTTCGAAATTACATGGGCCTGGCCCATTAATAAGGTGACGCAGCACCTAGAATAGCCTATGGACGAATATTATGAAGTGGCATCTTGTATATTTCGTCCAAGGCTTCATGCACTCCTTATGGCGGCTTCAAAGTCCTGAAATCATCACTTGTAACTCCGTTCTTGATCCCCTTGCGCATGCCATCAACTCCATGCGTGTTCTTGCTCCAATGTTCATCCTTCTCCAAGCTAGGCCCTTCATTTGTAAGCAAAACAAATGTATCCAATTTAGGCAGCATCATAATCTCATGAACATTAGAATCATTACCAAGAAACGAAAGTACCTGGTAATTTAATTGGCGTGCGCGAGCTCTAGTAATTGGTCCAGTATATGTAACAGTAGGGGCTGTGGGTGTAACAATGGTATTGATGTCCTCATCACTATGCCTAGCGCCGGACTCTGTGTTTGTCTCCTTCCTCTGTCCATTTTTTGCATTTTTCTGTCTTACATTTCTCTCCTTCCCCTCTTTTCTTTTATAGCCCTTAAAGGCTCATCTAGTGACGCGCCACTCACACTCATTAAACCTGGGGGCTTCTTTAACAAAAGCTTATTTATACGGGCTTCACGCCCAACACATGCGTCAAACTTCCGCATGTACCTTTTTCTTCACCATTATATGCATCGATATGACTTAAGTTTTGGCCAAGCTGGGTTGCCTGGCTCCTGTGCTTACCCCTACGTTCCCGATTGTTCGGCTAGGCGGTAAAGGGAGCACCTCTGCGATTGTTACTGCCGGGTCAGCCGGATGTGTACCTCAGACTAGGTGAAGCCGAAAGCTAGCGTTCTTAAGGGAATATTCGGTCGGTGAAATAAAAGATGATCTTTTTACTCACTTTATGCGCCCCCAGATGCTTTTTTCTACGTCTTTTCACACAGTCCGGACATGCACTTTAGGGCATGCCTCCCAGCGAAAGGAACCCCTAACGGAACTATTCTCTCTGGAAGATGTTTCTTACTAACCATGTAATATAACATAACTAGTTGGGCACTTGTCTGATAAAGCACTAATGACCCCTACGCCTGGTCTCCACGCATACCTCGGTTCTTATATAACCGCTATGGTATTCGGACACACTCCGGACCGTTAGGTCCCGAGGTTGAAGCGAAAAGGTTGGCAACGACAAACGATCTACAATCCGGCTAGAAGGCATTACACATGTCAATTCAAAATTACATAGTCATTCTGACTGATTGTATTCCTCTTCTATACCATCTAACAGGCTGTCTAATTTACAGTCCTGCTGGGAATACTTCGCGGCCAACTCTACTTGGCCGTATACTAAGCTTACAGGGATCTCCTTCCCGTCAGGCCCCACTGGTCCGACCTCGGCCATGTGGTTCGGGTCAGACTTCATAAAACGGGTCTTCACCATGGCCCAGGCCTGCCTAGCGCCTTGTCGGCAGGCCGATATCTTCCACAACCGGAAGCACCGCCGAGCTCCCTTCAGCTTCTCTGCAAGCTCTCCAAGGCCCTCGGGCATGGAGTGGGCAGGCCATAAGGCTTGGGCAACGCCTCGCATCGCCTGCCGAATTCGCTCGTGCAGTTGCAAGAGTTCGGGAAGAAGGTCACCCGTAGAACCGGGCATCTCCTCTGCAGGACGACCTGTGAGCATACCTACAGACGTTACTCTGTTAGTCGACTTCCTCGCCGAACTCTTTTTTCAAAGTTCGTTCAAGCACTTACTAAATATGCCGCGTCGAAGCCGCTGATTCTCCTTCATGGAGTCCGACAGCTGGCCACGAACATCTTTAAGTTCGGCGTCCAGCTTGGTGTTGGCATCCTGAAGATCATTCTTCTCTCGCCTCACCTTTGTCAATGTACTCTCACCGGCCTTTAGCCGGCGTAAGAGTTGTTGCTTTTCCGGATCGAGTCCGGCGCCATCTGCAATATGATTTGTCAGATTTGCACCCACACCGCACAATACTAATCTTTCGAAGTGTATCTTACCTGCGGAGGTCTCTTTGGGCTCCCCTGCTGCGGCTAGTGCGGCCTCTAGTTGGGCCTTGCACTTTTCTAGCTCCTGGGACAGTACGGTATTCTTCTCTGTAAGAACCTGCATATTAAATGATCCTTAAATCAGTTGCTCTAACTGTTTCAAGTCTCGGGGGCTACTGGTATATATATATATTTGACCAAAATTTTCTTACCCGTATGTCTTTTACATACTGCTCCGTGGCTCTGGCTAAACCATTTTGAGCGGCACGGAGGTACGCATCTCCCGAGTTAAAGGCATCTAAAGCCTCTTGGGAGAAACAAGCGTCGCGTAGAACTGTCCGGCGACGCCTGTGGTTCATGGCACTCTCCACTTCAGAATTTGTGGCAGACAGCCTATCCGCATCCTCTGTCGGAGGAGCGTCCGGTGCGCGCCTTGTGCTCGCCTCCGCTTCCTGGCCATACGTTGGAGCCTGGCTGGTGGAGGCGCGATTGGCAACCTCTCCGGATGTAGTCCGGCGAGGTCTCTTCGTTCTGAAGATAGCACGAACGTTAATATGCCCTGACAGAATAACACCAGGGAAACAGAGGGTGCGCTATACCTTTGCACCGGCATCTCAGTCCGGACTACATTCCTTTTTGCCCCACGGGGCCTTGCGGCCCCTCGTTGGCTAGCTGCCGCAGGTTCGGCCTCCCGCCTCGGAAATCTCCCCTGCAAAACACAGTTGTCATCAGAAACACCGGAATACGTGAGAATGGAATCTCTCTTAAGGGAATGAGACTCCAGTTTCTGTCACCTAGGAGGCCGGGATTAACCCTGGGTAATCAGCCGTAATGGCTACCAAGGTATTGTCCTTGCTTAGCTGATCAAACACCCCGTCGATAAGCTCCACCGATATGTCTGGATCCTCTTCGGAGTCCGGATCGAGGGACCGTTCTGGGTCCTCGGGCTGTGGAGTGCGGCTGTTTATATCCTTTACCTCCTGTCGCAGTTCCTACATTGAAGTCGTTAGACTACATATCTAACCATGGGAGTATAAAACAAATGGGCAAGCGCAATTGTTCACTTACCCAACTTGGAGGATCGTACATAGTAAATCCGGCCCGCGGGTTGACGTGGAGGAATTCCTCCTTTTCTCCTTTGTATAAAAAGGATAAGATCTTTACTAGGGCGGCGGCTGAGGCCGGCCACTTACGACCGTAACGGGTGGCGTCATCCTCCCCGTTGAAATCCCACATGGGGTGGCCTCTATATTGAAGCGGCTGCACCCCCCGCATAATGCATGTGGCCATGACTCCAATCATGGTTAGTCCGGAATGAGCCAACAGTCTTATCCGGCCCATCAGGTAAAGGACGTCTCTGTCGTTTTCTCTCTAAGAGCTTCGCGGACGCCAGCTCAAGCGTTTCTTCAATGGAGCACTGTTGAACTCAGGGAGACCGACCCGGATAGGGTCCGGTAGTGGGACGTCATCTATTCCGAAGGCTAGTCCTCGGACGCCTTCTTTGGGGTTCCGGATAGGTATCCGGTCCCGGCGATGCGCCATACTTCGGCTCCGCCCACTTGGTATATAGACCCCTCTTGAGAACGGGGCACCAGGAAGAATAACCTCTTCCACAGCGCGAAATGAGCCTCAACGCCTAAAAATAGCTCGCAAAGGGCGACGAAACCCGCAATATGTAATACGGAGGCGGGCGTGAGATTGTGCAGCTGGAGGCCGTAGAACTCCAGAAGCCCGCGGAGAAATGGATGAATTGGAAATCCCAGTCCCCTTATTAGATAGGGGACGAGGCACACCCGCTCTCCTTTAGAAGGATTGGGGGTGCTCTCCGCTTGTTTTCCGCCATTGTAGGTGGCGAGACCGGCTCGGACCGGGACCATGTATGCCTGAGGGAGAAATCCCTTGGCCTGAAGCAACACTAACTCGCTATGCGGGATGGTGCAACTCTCCCAGTCCCCGGGTTTGGGACCGGAGGGCGAGGGGAGGAGCTGCGGCGGCTGGTCATGTTGGAATGGACCTTTGCTGGAAGCGCTCTGATGATAACTCGCGGAGAGGAGAAGATGTGGTTTGGACCTAAATCCCCATCCCGTTAAAGAGGCGGCTCGTTTATACGGCTAGGGGTGTGGATGTAAAAACGCCCCGGCTTTTCGCATTCGTTTGACACGTGGAAGATGGCCATTATTGGGCGTGGAAGCCGAGGAGCACTACATTACAAAAATCGGACATTATTCCTACAGGTACACAGGATTTGGAGGAGAACCCGCCTTGCAATGCCGAACAATCTGCGCGCCGGACTCGTCGTCATTGAAGCCTGGTTCGGGGGCTACTGAGGGAGTCCTGGATTAGGGGGTGTTCGGGTAGCCGGACTATACCTTCAGCCGGACTCCAGGACTATGAAGATACAAGATTGAAGACTTCGTCCCGTGTCCGAATGGGACTTCCCTTAGCGTGGAAGGCAAGCTTGGCGATGCGGATATTCAAGATCTCCTACCATTGTAACCGACTCTGTGTAACCCTAACCCTATCCGGTGTTTATATAAACCGGAGGGTTGTAGTCCATAGGACATCAACTCCATATACAACAATCATACCATAGGCTAGCTTCTAGGGTTTAGCCTCCTTGATCTCGTGGTAGATCTACTCTTGTACTACCCATATCATCAATATTAATCAAGCAGTAGTAGGGTATTACCTCCATCGAGAGGGCCCGAACCTGGGTAAAAACATCGTGTCCCTTGTCTCCTGTTACCATCCGGCCTTGACGCACAGTTCGGGACCCCCTACCCGAGATCCGCCAGTTTTGACACCGACACAGGCAATCAAACCGGACACGTCAATCAAGGACACCAAGGCAACCAAGGAGGTTACAACCATCAGGGGAGTCAGCAGCACTAGTAGCAGTCGGGTTATCAGAGCAATCCCAAATAGCTGAACGGCGGTCAATATCATGTCTTCACTCCTAGTTTGTGCAAACGTGATCAGAAGCTTCACAAAAGGGTAGTCAACTCTATTGAGCCGCCAGTACCTCAGTATTTACGCTGGTCGGAGCAACCTATTTTGTGGAGCAGAGAGGATCACCCGCCCCGAATTTCCTTCATAAGCAAATTGGGCGCAATGTCCATGCGTATGTAGATGATATTGTGGTCAAATCCAGAAAGGAGGAGACTTTGACAGATGATCTACGGGAAACTTTTGACAATCTCCGGGTCTACAAGATGATGCTCAATCCGGAGAAGTGTGTTTTCGGTGTCCCGGCAGGCAAGCTCTTAGGCTTTCTGGTTTCAAACAGAGGCATTGAGGCTAATCCAGAAAAGATTGCAACGATTACGTCCTTGTCTAAATCGATGTGTATTAACGATGTGCAACATCTGGCCGGCCGGATTACAGCCTTGAGCCGGTTTATCAGCCGCCTTGGAGAGAAGGCCATTCCCTTATATCAGATGCTCAAGAAAATGGATAGCTTTGTCTGGAGTGAAGCAACTGATAAGGTGTTTGAAGATCTGAAGAAACAGCTCGTGGAACCGCCCGTGCTGGCAGCACCGATTGATAAAGAGCCCTTACTATTATATGTGGCTGCTAATGCCCGGGCTGTCAGCGTAGCCATTGTGGTAGAGCGCAAAGAGCCTGGCAAAGAGTATCCGGCTCAAAGGCCAGTTTATTATATCAGTGAGGTGCTCATTGAGTCAAAGCAGAGGTATCCGCATTGGCAGAAACTGGTGTATGGGGTGTTTATGGCAAGCCGGAAGCTCAAACACTATTTTCAGGGCCACCCTATCACAGTAGTCAGTTCAGCTCCTCTGGGTGACATCATTCAAAACAGAGAGGCAACTGGCCGGATTGCCAAGTGGGCCATTGAGCTTGGACCCCACGGGCTCAGATATATACCCCGCACGGCGATCAAGTCCCAGGCACTCGTAGATTTCATCAACGATTGGATGGAGTTACAGGCACCTGAGGAGAAACCAGATAATACATATTGGACTACTCATTTTGATGGGTCCAGACAGCTAGAGGGTTCGGGGGCTGGAGTCATATTAACTTCCCCACGAGGTGATAAGTTTTGTTATGTCCTCCGTTTAATGTTCCCTTGTACTAACAATGCAGCTGAATATGAGGCTTTACTTCACGGTCTTCGGATGGCTAAAGAGATGAATTTGAGCCGGGTTAAGTGCTTCGGTGACTCAGATCTTGTGGCTCAGCAAGTGTCTGGCACTTGGGATTCTAAGGACCCACTCATGGCTGCATATCGGCGAGAGGTGGACACAGTGGCTGGTCACTTTAAAGGTTATCAGGTGGACCATATAGACCGGCGGAAGAATAAAGTGGCGGACGCTTTAAGTCGTCTTGGTTCCCAACGTAAACCGGTTCCGCCCAATGTCTTTCTTGATGTGTTGCACAATCCGTCAGTCAAAATACCAACCGAAGAAGATTTGGCTGTTCCTGATCCGGAGGCTCAATTGGTGGCAGCTTTGCATGCCATACCAGATTGGACGATCCCATATCTGGATGACATGAACCGGGGCGAGTTACCAGCTGAGGAAACGTTGGCTCAACAGATAATCCGGTGTTCCAAGTCCATGACCATACTCAACGGGGAGTTACATCGTTACAGTGTTTCAGGAGCGATTCAACGATGCGTTTCTCCTCAAGAAGGTTGTGAGATTTTGCGAGAAATTCATGAAGGGGATTGCGGTCATCACGCCGGTTCAAAGTCGTTGGTTGCTAAAGCTTTTCGCCACGGTTTTTACTGGTTGACGGCGCATGCTGATGCGGAGGATTTAGTCAAAAGATGTGATGGATGTCAAAAGTTTGCCCGCCATGCGCACGTTCTGGCTCGAGTTGCTGATGATTCCAATTACGTGGCCGTTTGCCACTTGGGGGCTGGATATGGTTGGACCCTTCAAGCGCGCCAAGGACAAGAAGACCCATCTGTTAGTAGCAGTTGATAAATTCACTAAATGGGTAGAGGCAGAGCCAGTCAGCAAGTGTGATGCAGCCACGACGGTTCAATTCATCAAAAAGGTGATATTCCGGTTTGGCTTTCCACATAGCATTATAAGAGATAATGACACTAACTTGTCAAAAGGAGAGATGGAAGAATTCTGTCAACGTGAGCACATCCAGCTTGATCTAGCGTCAGTGGCTCACCCCCAATCTAATGGTCAAGTGGAAAGGGCAAATCAAGAAATTCTGCGGGGTATCAAACCAAGGCTTATGGTTCCCTTAAAGCGGACGCCGGGTTGTTGGGTCGAGGAGCTACCTTTTGTGTTATGGAGCATCAACACCACACCCAATAGGTCTATGGGTTACACGCCTTTCTTCATGGTTTATGGAGCAGAGGCGGTTCTTCCTAGTGACATCCGTCATGATTCGCCCCGTGTGGCAGCTTATGTTGAAGCTGATAATGAGAAGGCATGTTAGGATTCTCTGGACCTGTTGGATGAAGTGCGGGATCTTGCAGCAGCGCGTTCGGCAATTTATCAACAAGATCTTTTATCAACAAGATCTTCGACGTTATCACAGCCGCCGGGTTAAAACTAGAACCTTTCAAGAAGGTGATTTGGTGCTCTGGCTCATCTAGGATCAGACTGATATGCATAAGTTATCCCCCCTTGGGAAGGACCCTTTGTGGTCAGCAAAAATCTGCACAATGGATCCTACTACCTCATTGATGTTCGAGAGCATGAAAACTCACGTCAATCGGAGGAGGAGACAAAGCGGCCATGGAACATAGCTCTCCTTCGGCCTTACTATACTTGAAGCCATAGGCTTTTTCACCTGTACATATTTATGACAGTGTATATACCATATAATAAACCGGAGCCTCCGTTATAAGCGGGGTATCTGTTCTTTTTTATATCATATGTGTGCTTTTACAAGTTAACGGTCAAAGCGGAGTCTTTGTTAAACCGGATTTTGCAACTGCATAAAAATAAAGAAAATCACTAGGGGGCTTGGTCATGTTTGAACCACAGCTACACCTCTTGATAGGCGTTTCAGCCACACAAGGAAAAATTTGTGGAGCCAAAGAGAGTATTGTACACCATACAAAATCAAACATAGGCACACGCTGAGCATCACTCACAAAGTTACTTGGGGGCTCTTTTTTGCAAAGCAACAAAGAGTTTGAAAGGACCCTCGTAATTGGCTATCAAGCCACGGCTTGGAAGCCTGGTCTATTCACCTAAAATCCCGGGTTAACCTGCCTTCATCAAGTAAGCCTATCTTTTACAGACCCTGAACTTGTCATAGTTAAAACGGTGATTGGTTAATTGGAGGCCCATCTTAAAAGGCTTTGTTAAATGGTTTAACTCAGAGGCCTGGCAGCCCATGAAAAGCCTCAATTTGGAGCCTGGCAGCTCGTAAAAAGCCTCGCATATTTTCCTATTTGAATTTTGTTTGTTGACAATCATAAGTATTTTTTTGATAAACCGGCATCCTTGATTCGGCTTGCTTTCCAACCACCAGCTGTTGGCTCATGATCAGTTATAAACCGGTGGTCACTGACCCGGTATGGTTTGACTAAATCACCAGTGTTATGAAGAAAATCTGGTAGGTATACCGGTCCGGTTTAATAGATAGACCAGCATTATGAAGATGACATTATCAAACATATCGGGTTGGTGTTAAACACCTTTGCTGTATACACGTTTGCTCACTCAATGAGGTATGTTCTGTACATTATTTTTTGTACAAACACTTGATTATTCAGCTCAAGTACTATATACTTCTTGGATATTATGACATGTTTAGCGGTAAACCGCTAGACACTTTTAAGTTTTTTGTACCCAGGAAGGCAAGTCATCATAGACTATGCATAAAATATATCCTGAAGGGCGGAACAGATTGTCACAAAGGGCTATGAAGCATGCTCGATGGCATGGCAGATAAACAAAGTTTCAGCTATCCTATTACATGAAGCTTTAAAGCGGCTCAATAGTGCCATTGTTTTTCACAGTAGCCATATAAACCGGCGACCGGATCAGGACTCTTCATCACGACGGTTTGACGGTTGCGGATCAGTTGGTGTACGCACTTCTTCATCCCTCCCCAGCCGCTGGAAATCAGCCGTTAACCAATCGATTCTGGTTAAAGATTGGAATACTGCTTCTTCATGGATAATATCAGAAGGGTTAATATCAGGGGCATAAGTGTGCTTACGAATCGGAGGCACAAGTTCTTCGACTACATGGATCTCGGCCGGCTGTCTTTTCCCTTCTGCATCATAAAACAGTTGAAAATGGGACAAATCGGTGTCTTCAGCTAATTTGCTGGCCGCTGGCCGCATCTGTTTGGTCAACCGCCGAAGATCATCATTGTCAAAGTTTGAACCGTCTTCTTTAGTGCCTGGATACCCTTTAATGATATCCTCCGCTTCAAGATCTGGAATCCAGGCCTTGGCTCGAATAAGGGCAGTTAATGCTACGGCTCTTGCAGCGGCTCTTTTCAACTCGGCAATACGCGCCGGTAACATGCCTAGCTTCTCAAGGGTTTCCTTAATCAACGTTGGCGCCGGTTTGTTATAAGCTGCTGTACTAATGGCTCACTGAGATCCAGAATATAGCTGCTCAACCAATGTGTATGCCGCTTTGAGCTTCATCCGCATATCTGCACCAAGATGAGTGATCCGAGTTCCTACCAAAGATTTTTTTCAACATCGTGGTCAGTTTAAAGATTCATTGACTGATGCAATATACATAAGCAGATACTTACCAAAGATAGCAGAGGTCATAGCGTTGATTTGGCGCTTCAAACCGGCTAGTTCTTCAGCCACCGGTTTCAGGGCTTCCTCGGCATCTACGGCTCTTTTGGTCAAACCGGCCTTTTCGGTTTCCCATGCATCACGATTTTGATTGAAGTATTCTTTCAATTTTTCCATTCCGGCCAGGGCCTGGGTCAGCTCCTCTTTGGCTTTTGCAGCTTCGGCTTGTTGCGACTTCACATTTTCTTGCAAGTCAGAGTTTTTGGCATCTTTGCTTCTCAGTTCAGCCTGCAACATTGAAGGTATCTTCAACAAAACAACATATATATGCACTAAGTATAAAGTATATAACAAGTTATCCACTTCATACTTGGGGGCTAATGCTTATTTGCTCTCAAATACTACCTTCTATGCAAGTCTCCAGAACAATGCAAGCATTATCCTTGACACTTGGGGGCTAATGTACGTTTGTTCTAAACTGGCGGTGTGGATTAAAAACCGGATTAACTTGCCAAGTTAAACCGGCCTTTGGGGGCTATGCTACAGAACGTTATCTAATTTTTCAAACATGAGTGTTATCTATGATTGAAGACACGCCTTGGCAAGGATTAATGATGGGATGCTTGAAGTGTTACAAACACCCAGTTTATGATTGACAATCATAAAACGACTCTTGGGGGCTACTTGTAATAGTATTTCAGCTATAAATCAATGTGCAAGGCAGAAGAATTTACCTCATATCGTTCTTTCATCAAATTCACCAAACCGGCTTCATAATCCCGGTTTGAGTGCAGACGGTTCAAGAAGCCGGAATGAAGCTCATCAGTGTTAAGATGAGCATAGTTTGATAAGTCGCTGCTCCATTTACCTTTATCCCTGGCAATTTGCTCTTCTTTGGCACTATGCTGAGCCAAAATAACGGGATGACCAGGAGAACTGTGGCCTGCTCCAGTAATAATAACGTCATCGCCTTGGCCTTCAGGATTTTGGGTGGATGATGATGGAATTTCAGTATCTTTCATTTGATTAGCCCAGTTTGGTTCTGCCGGTTCAGCATCAGGGGCGGCAGGCTCAACATCTGTGGGTTCGTCAGTATGTTGGCCGTCAAGGGGCGGATCATCAAAAGTTGTTTCGGGATGGAGGCCTTCCGATTCACCTGTTTGCTCCGGTTCACCTCTTGGTTCTTCTTCTTCAGCAACAAGGTCTTCTGGCGGATTGGTGACCCGAGCTTTCTTGCTGGGTCTGGCTTTGGCCCTGCAAACAGAATAAAAGGGGTTAACATCCTGTTCAAAAGATGTAGGACGCATTGAAAGGAAAGGTTTTTCGTAACTCACCCAGCCACAGTTTTCAAAGGGGGGAGTTGAGTTGCTGTCGATTCACCAGAAGAGGAAGGAGGTGTCACCTGATAATTTGAATTGGACGGATTAAGAGGCTGTCTAAAATAACCTGCCTTGGAGTAAGAATGGTCAGAAGTAGGAGAGACCTCAGACCGACGCTTCCGAACCGGAGTATCAGGTAAACCGGTAGAGGTGACCTGTTGGCCACTGTGCCGAGTTGTCCGGCGAGCCTCATGCTGTTGAGTCTTCAAAATAAATGTTGGATCCAAGTGAGCAAGAGGATGAGAAAATCTAAATTTTTAGATTGTTTGGCGAGTTTTTTGTGTTGGCATAGAGTCTGAACTGGAGGAAAGGGTAATTACCTCTACGTCCTCAGCCTGACTAGCTTCGGCCTCCTCCTGAGGAAGATCATTGTTAACAAGATGCATAAAAAGAGAGCCAAGTGAGTCAAGTTCTACCTCAACTTCTGGGTCATCAGTATCATCATCAAGTTCCATAGTAATCCGGTCAGCCGTTTTCGGCTTTGATGTCCGTTTTACGGCTTTGGTCTTCGGGCGGGTTGGTTTGGCCACTTTATCTCCAGTTGGCTTTGCCGCTTTCTCTATGGATTTTCGTTTCCAGAAAGGGTCATCACCCTATACATATAAAGAAGAAGGGTTACAGCTTGTATAAGTCAAAGATATTAGAGAGGAAGAGGAAGTGTAATGCTTACAGCAGGCGGTTTGTTCTTGGTGTAGAAGGGATTCAGATCGGTTTGACTACAGACCAGTTCCGATTCGTTCAGAATTTTCTTTACCCCTTCAGTAACTTCTTCCTCGGATAATTGGATATTGTAGTGGCGTTGAGGATCGTCAACCTCACCGGTATATTCGCACATTAAACCGGGACGCCGACTTAGCGGCAAGATACTCCAGGATATCCAACAGCGTACAAAATCCACACCTATTAAACCGTTTGCCATAAAGGCCCGGAGCTTGGCAATTTGAGGAGCGTATCCCTTTCTGAGGAGCTCAGGCGTTGTGGCATTGGGTGAGCATTGGATAATCTATGATCTCGGAAGCCGGGGAGGGGATTCTCATCTTCAGGCGAAGTGTCTCTGCAATAGAACCATGTTTGGTTCCATTCCTTTGGGTGGCTATGGTGTTTGGCATGACGAAATTCCACTTCTTTCCGCTTTTGAATTGAGACACCACCAAGCTCGGTATTTGGGCCATTCACAAACTCTGTGCGCCGGTTTAAGTGAAAGAAATCCTGGAACAATTCTGTAGTTGGTTCTTCTTGTAAATAGGCTTCACAGAAGACTTGGAAATTGCATAAGTTGGAGACTGAATTGGGACCAATATCTTGTGGATGCAGTTGGAAGCTGGCAAGCACATCTCGATAAAATTTTGACCCTGGCGGTTTGAAACCACGGCCTATATGGTCAACAAAGGTTACCACTTCGCCTTGTCTTGGGGTTGGAGGATTCTCAGTTCCTGGGGCTCGCCATTTGATCTCAGTTTTCTTAGGCAGAGAGCCGATGCTAACCATCTCATCCAGTTGAGCCTCAGTAACCCGGGAACAAGCCCAGTTGCAGGCAGTGAATTGTTTGGCCATTGCAAAGCGAACAAACTGAAAATGAAAGGCCGATTTATAAATTATGCATGATCATACACAAGAGACAAGGGAGTAAGAAACGTACTGATATAATAAATGGTACAACCCGGAGACTAGTATAATGAGAAAGAAGGTAATGCTAGCGCAGGATTGATCAGACACTATTAAACCGGAGCGTAATTATGAAGGTAACATGCTCTTCTGGTTTATCAGAGGGCTAATGGCATAGACTATTTATCCAATGTCAAATCGATTATATTGGTGCGAGGAGAAACAGATCTCACAGTGATGTATAAAACTTTCAGTTCTAGAGATAAGAAAGAAAAGCAAAAATAATTGGATCTTGAAGGGGTGCAGAACTGAAGCAATTTTTGACAGACAGATCAGTTCTTTGCGCATAAATATTTGTGCTGATCATGGTAGGTAAGCTACGCTAAGAGATGTATCAAGCATGAAGTGTCCATCTATTAAAGGAAGAACATGGAAGAATAGCACTGATGAACTTCGGAAGAACTGCGAGGAATATCGAAACCCTAGAACAAATCTATGGTGAAAAAAGCAGATAATTTACCGGAGCTAGTGAGGAAGCGGAAGGGCGCCGCAGTTCTCTGGTGCGTTCAGGGCGATGCAGCGGCCGAGGTCGGAGCATAAACGACGGTCGACGGTGGCGGCGGAGTTCCAGAGGCTGAGCGGCGCGAGGAAGA
Organism: Triticum urartu; assembly: GCF_056163025.1. NCBI lineage: Eukaryota > Viridiplantae > Streptophyta > Magnoliopsida > Poales > Poaceae > Triticum > Triticum urartu. The sequence continues at coordinate 249,316,302 of NC_141877.1, forward strand.
CGATGCGAAGAGGCACGGGGGGAAACGGTGAAAATGACCCCTTGGTCCTATTTATAAGGCGAAGTGAAAAATGGCAAGTGCGGGAATTGAGGAGTCCAAAAAATGGATAAGTTAATAAAGGTGTCGCCTCGATAACTGGGTATATATTAAATGAAGGAAATCTCTGATATCAACGGATGGATGACATCAGGACGGTTTATCGTAATTTTGAAGTATGACGTCACGGCGGTTTACAAGATCAAAAATGAAGACAAGAGAGAAGATTTTTTCTAAAGCATGGAAGATTGACATGAACAAGTTCAAACCAATCTGGGGCCTAATGTTGGGGATATTACTACTGGAGGTAAACCGGCCTTATGTAGCCGGGTTGACTCTTTGAAGATTAGAAGCCCATGAAGATGTAAAGATGCTAGCGCTTTACGGAGGGCCCAAAGGCGAGTTACAGTATGTAAATGTAAACCGGCCTAGTCATGTAACTTGTATAGTAAGATAGAAAGAGAGAGGCCGAATCGGATACGTTTATAAACCGGCTTCGGGACTCTGTAGCCCGGCGGGCGTCGACCTATATATATAAAGGGACGACCCGGCCGCGGTTTAGAGACAGACAACAACAACTCGAAAGCCAGACAAAGCGGATTCACTCCATGGCCTTCGAAACCCTAGCAATACCAATCACAACTAGACGTAGGCTTTTACCTTCATCGAAGGGGCCGAACTAGTATAAACTCCCGTGTCCCCTTGTCCGGTTTAACCCCTTTAAGCTAACCCGTTGCGATGGCTCCACAACTAAGTCCTTTCACGAGGACATCTGCCGTGACAAACCCACGACAATTGGCGTGGTGGTTCAGGCCTCGCAAGCCCCGCAGGTGTTGCCGGGGTGATTCTAGGCTGCTTGCTTCTGGTGGCCTGGCCCCTTGCTGGGCTCGCCTGCCCAGCAAGGGAGGCCCTTCTCTTGCCGATATCCTGTTCCTTTGGCTCGATCTCGATCCATCCGAGCTGCATGTTGGTTCTTCAAGTCTTTTGGTTCTTCAACCTCTAACTTAAGCTAGTGCTCCAATCTTGATCTTGTGCATGTGCACAGTTGGGCAACGTACCCGGGGTCTGTTGCACCGACACTACTTCACGACATGTAAACATTGATTTGATGCCAAATTTGTTTTACTATTTGTATTGGTGTTGTCTGACGATGTGGACAACGAGGATGAAGATGGCTAGAGGAGGTACAAGAGGCAAATCCTGAGAGAGCTTTATGCGGGAATGCATAACAGGCGTATTAGGACCTGGAACGGCGGCTATCGATGCCCATTTTTCAACCACAAGCTTCATGACGCGTATCTAAGTGTTTTGGCGCATGCAAGAGGACGGGCCATTGGCTCCTTCAAGCAGAAGTATACTCGCAGGGTGGCGCAATGCGTGTATCCCGAGTACCTGGAGAAGCTTCAGGATCGTGCCAGCATCTGAGATAAGATGTGGGATCGAACTATGTACGCTTGACTATGCTTAATGAATGTTGAACTGTGTACTTATGGTTGAACTATGCTTGTGTACGTGTACACTTATTACCTATGTGTGAGTATGTTTAATCTATGTTTACTTATGTCTAACCGTGGGATATGGATGCAATCAGTTTGGTTGATGGAATCTACCTCCGTCCTGGTTTATTGGTCCCCTTTGTAATTTGTGTTAAATCTTGACCAAAGATTTAACTAACAAAATGTTAGTGTAGGTCAGCAAAAATATATCGTTGGATGGGTATTTGAGCATAGTGTTCAATGCTATAATAATTGGTGACATGCATAAACATTTCTTAGTTAAATATTTGGTCAAAATTTGGTACAAATTACAAAGGGGACCAATAAACCAGGACGGAGGTGGTACGTCAATCACACACGGTTCCCAAATTTGGAACCATGTGCAATGACTTTCATTTTGCCTGTTGCTTCAATCACACACGGTTGGCTCTAGCAAACCGTTGCCTCCGAAATTCTTTGTGGGACAGAAAACCTCACCACCCAATTCAAAAAGAAAAAAGAAAATCCTCACCATCCCCACATCACAAAAACCCTCACCCCGCCCTCCACCCCCTCCGGTCCCCATTCACACCTGCACAAGTTCCTCCATGTCTATGCATGGCACCGCCTATTGCGGTAGTAACCACTTAGCTTGACACCTGCTGCCGCCGCCAGACTGCCGGCAAAGCCCGCCGCATTTCGCCACTTTTGCTTGCCGCCGCCTAACACCATCAACCTTCTCGACGCTGCTCGCGGTCGAACCAGCTCCGCTCGGTTGGGGAATCTGCCGTACTGAGAATTCTTTATCATGGACAACAAGGTAACTAATTTAATGATATATTATCTCATATTGTATCCCAGTTCATCTGCATCCTTTAATCACCCATCCGAAATCACCGTGAATTCATTTTTATTCCAGCTGATTTGAGGGTTTTCTTCCGTTCATAGAGTGTACAGTGTATGGTCAGATCAGGACTTTGCGATCTCCGCCAGACATTCCATCTTACCGTACCAGATGACTTGAGGATGCGCGCGGTATGTTCAATCTCAACCTAAATCGGTAGGCATGGCCTACTTTCCTGAACATATTCTAAATATTGCTACATTTGGATAAAAGGTGCCACATGCACCATATACGTCAAAGGGGATTTTTCCCTCTTCTTTCTATATTAGGCAAATTAATGATATATTATTCTTTCGATTACTCTCATATTTCCATGACATCATGTTTACCCTATCTGTTTAATTATAGATTTTTGTCCTTTGATTTCAACTGCTATACAGTTATTTCAATTTGGGCCCATATTTGCATGTTACCATATTTTTTATAACAATCCTACCATTTTCTGCAGCGCATCCCTTGCTATGCAAGAGAATTTGTAGTGCACAATCTTTCCCTTTACATAAATCAAGACTGCAGGGATCTCATACTGAACACAAACCATGGATTTACAATCGTTGCTACTATAAGACTTGATGAATGTGGTGAATCCTATTTTGGCACTGGCCTTCGGAAAGAAATTTCTAGGTTTTATGTACTAAAAGCTGGCACTATAATTACACGACACATAAAAGGGCCTGGTCATGAGATATTGCTAACTTCCCCGATGATATCATCCGTCCAGACTTTGTTTGAAGTAAGTTTTCTTTTCAAGTATCTGCATGTTGACTTATCCAGGAATATCAAATTGATTGTGTAGCATTTAAGCAACCAATTGTTATTCCATTTTCTTACTATATTCCTACCTAATAACTTCTAGTTACCAATACACTTTTCTATTGCCCTGTTTTAACTAAATATTCCCTTTGCTCCCACTTCTATGAGAAAGCGCCGCTGATAAGGAGACTCTGGAGGTGGAGAACAGGGCTGCCAACAAGCGGAGGTGGGGCGAGCAAGAACTACAAGCGACTCCAGCAGGCCTAGACTTCATCAGCAACCTCCCTGATGATATGTTGACAGTCATCATCTCCCTCCTCCCAATCAAATATGGGGCACAGACAACCGTCCTTTCCCGGCGGTGGAGCCCCCTATGGAACTCCACCCCTCTCGACCTCATCGACACCCACGAGCTCTGCCATGGCTATTGCAAAAGCTTGGATGCGTTCTCTAAGATCCTCGGTGGTCACCTTGGCCCAACCAGAGGCCTTAGAATGGGCAAGTTCCATTCCAACAGCAAGGACCGAGCCAAGCTTGACGACTGGTTCTGATCCCCCGCCCTAGATCAGGTCGAGGAGCTCATTTTTGATGATGGGCATATGCGCTCGCTGCCAACGTTCGCGCTCTGCCTCGCACCCATGCTGCATGTCGCCAAGTTCAAGAACTGCTATCCCCCCTTAATGATGTGCCCGCTCTTATTCTACCATGACTAAAGCACCTCGAGCTCGTCGTCGTCTGCCTCCCAAATGGTGACATGGAGTGCCTGCTCCGTGGCTGTACTGCACTCGAGTACCTTTGTCTTCAGGCGATCAATGGGTTGAGTAGCTTCCACATCACCTCCATGACTCTCCGGACTATTTATGTGTGTTCCTGGTGCGGCAGGAAGACATCACAAGATGTGTACCACGGTATGGTCATTGAGGACACACCTGCACTTGAGATATTACTTGTAGTTGATCAAGAAGGTCCAAGAAGAATCAATGTCATTTCTGTGCCGAAATTGACAATGGTGGGCTACTCGTCTCACAAATACTCTGAACTTGTTATTGGATCCACACTCGTTCAGGTACAATAACCGCCTTCTACCTCTCCTACAAATTAACATTATTTCTAATTTTGAAGATGTTTGTTCGTCTGTCATCCAGAAAATGATTCCGACAAGCTTGACCCCGAAATTGCGCACAATGAAGGTCTTGGCACTAGAATCTATCGGCCCCAACCTGGAGCAAGTTGTCAGTTTCCTGAGATGCTTTTTATGCCTGGAGAAGCATATATCGAGGTGATGTTCCTTTCATGTTAAATGTTAACCATAAGGGAGTTCAATTTGTGACACCTTTTTCCAAGTTTACAATGACAATGTACTATGATTTCTGAAGGATTCTTTTGGAGGATTTTAGTACATACATGCCCCCCATATTGGTTGCTTGATCCATATGGTTACAATACATAAGGATTTATCCTTTGGATTCATCTGTACTAGTTTTCTTAGGGAACTTTTCATCCACTCCAACCTCTTGTGAAGAAGGCTACATTTTTCTAGAATGCAATCAAATGCCCATGTTAATCATGTCAGATCGAAGATGGCATGTTAGTGCATTTTACAAATCCTGCGAACCAAATAGACATGTAGTAGTGTTCAAAACTGCATGTAGGCACTAACACGTTTTCTTCTTTTTGCAGATAAGATTAGGCCCAGTGGTGGATAATGTGATATAAACTAAGAATCACGTCGAATGCCTAGATCCGCATCTCTTAGAAATTACTTTGAACTCCTACCAAGGGACCTTACCGGAGATTATATTCGCCAGGTTCTTTGTTGTCAGAGCAAGTGTGCTGAGGGTAATGAGGTTTGCCCTACATTTATTTCGCAAAAATGAATGGTTTGTTGATTAGCGCCCGCGCCTGTGGCAGAATGGAATAGGCACTGAAAATGCGGAATTTCATTTTGGAACTTCATATCACAGAGTATTCGCCAGGTTCTTTGTTTCCAGAGCAAGGGTGCTGAAGGTAATGAGGTTCGCCCTACATTTATTTTGCAAAAATGAATGGTTTGTTGATATGCGCCTACGCTTGCGGCAGAATGGAATTGGCGCTGAAAATGCTAAATTTCATTTTGGAACTTCAGACGACAGAGTAATCAGAAGTCAACGTGTCAACCCCATACATGACTTCTTAGTGGCTGACCCCTTTGCAAAAATTATGAGGTTTCAAAACCAGACTTAGAAGTGGTAATATTAGTTTGAACCTCTCTGATATCCATGTTCAGCGGATCAGAGCGAGCGTTTGCAACTGATGAGCTGAATTTCATTTCTAATATCAGTTTGAACCTTGTAATCCTCAAATTTGAGCCATATAACTCTGGAATTTCAACCTTGTAATATTTTGAGCTTTTGTGGTACAATCGGTGAAATGGCATCGTATGAGACTCGTATATTGGTAGCACTATTTTGACCTTAATATGCAATGGTCTTACATTTTATTAACCATTCTCGAATCTGTTTACCTTGTCGATCTTAGAGCACACGATCTGTATAGCTAACTCGACTGCGATCTTCGACATTATTGCACACAGTTGGCTTCTTCAACCGTGTGCCCTGTAGAGCGCAGAAACAATTATCGCACTCGAGTGTCCATCATCACCCTTCTGTGTAACTTTGACCTCATCACTGATGGGTAAACTTATGACCGAAGTCATTCCACACACTTCATTTTTACAAAGCATTTTGCCAATAAACACCCACAATTTGTCCCTCTTCTAGCCGACGCGTGGCCAAACTAGCCAGGCGGGAAGCTTGCACGGTAAACTGTGCGGTAGCGCGGGAACAAGCTCACCGACGATACATTTGGCGCCTCTTCGAGCCCACACGTGGTCAAACTAAACGCGTGCGGTGTGGTTTCGTCAAGCGTGCACTGGAATCCTCTGCTATGAATGCTGTGACAAGAGGTGGTGATTACAGGCAGACCGGCCCCCATTTATTACAGCGGCCATTTAACTATTGTGTCTAAAAGTGCTAGTTATCGACTAGAGGGGGGTGAATAGGCAATTTTTATGAAAGTCTTCAAAACACGAGGTCTTTGAAGACAAACAGTAGAAATGAACCTATTGATATGCAGCGGAAGATAGACTACACTAGACAAGCCACAGTCAAGTAGTCAATGTAGTGAAAGCGCGAAGACTATCGGCAGCTAGGTAGTATGGATCAGGATGGAAGACAGTATGAAGCCTAACAGTAAATGGACTTCACTCAGTGAAGACAAACAGATTAGACAAGCAAGCAATGACTTCACGAAGACAAACTGTAAAGTAAAGGGAAGTGGGGGATAGAACCAGTTGCTTGGTGAAGACAAGGATTTGGTAGAGCAATTCCAGTTGCTGTGACAACTATATGTCTGGTTAGGGAGTGATACGTCTCCAATGTATCTATAACTTTTGATTGTTCCATGTTGTTTTATTATCAATCTTGGATGTTTCATAATCATCATATATAGTCATTTTATATCATTTTTTGGTACTAACCTATTGACATAGTGCCAAGTGCCAGTTGTTGTTTTTTACATCGCAGAAAATCAATATAAAACGGAGTCCAAATACCACAAAACTTTACGGAGATTATTATAGACTAGATGGAAGATATTGGGCCCTGGTTGCACCTGGGGGGAGTCCTGAGGAGGGGACAACCCACCAGGGCGCGGTAGGAGGCCCAGGCACGCCCTGGTGGGTTGTACCCACCTCGGGTGCCCCCCGGACCGCCTCTTTGCTCTATAAATACCCCAAAAATACCAGAACCCTAGGGGAGTCGACGAAATATTCATCCAGCCACCACAGAGTCCAGAACTACCAGATCCAATCTAGACACCATCACGGAGGGATTCACCACTTCCATTGGTGCCTCTCCGATGATGTGTGAGTAGTTCTTTGTAGACCTTCGGGTCCGTAGTTAGTAGCTAGATGTAACTCTTGAGATCCATATGATGTAACTCTTTTGCGGTGTGTCTGTTGGGATCGATGAACTTTGAGTTTATGATCAGATCTATCTTTTTATATCAATGAAAGTATTTGAGTTTCTTTGATCTCTTTTATGCATGGTCTCTTATAGCCTCATATTTCTACTCCGATATTTGGGTTTTGTTTGGCCAACTTGATCTATTTATCTTGCAATGGGAAGAGGTGCCCAGTAGTGGGTTCGATCTTCCGGTGCTTGATCCTAGTGATAGAAAGGGTACCGACATGTATGTATCGTTGCTATTAAGGATAAAAAGATGGGATCTATATCTACCGCCATAGATAAACGGATCTCTTCTACATCATGTCATCATTCTTATTGCATTACTCCATTTTTCCATGAACTTAATACACTAGATGCATGCTGGATAGCGGTTGATGTGTGGAGTAATAGTAGTAAATGCAGGCAGGAGTCGGTCTACTAATGTTGGACGTGATGCCTATGTAATGATCATTGCCTGGATATCTTCATAATTATTTGAGGTTCTATCAATTGCCCAACAGTAATTTGTTCACCCACCGCTTTGCTATTTTTCTCGAGAGAAACCACTAGTGAAACCTACGGCCCCGGGTCTCTTTTCCATATTATTTGCCTTCGCGATCTCTTTTTATTTGCTTTTATTTTCAGATCTATTAAAAAACCCAAAAATATCTTGCCGCAATTTATTTTATTTGGTGTTCGATCTATCAATATTTACAACTCTCTCCCATCAACACACCATTTCTGGCGCCGTTACCCGAAAGGGATAGACAACCCCTTTAACACGTCGGGTTGCGAGTGGTTGTTATTTGTGTGTAGGGGCTGATTACATTGTGCTGCTTGGTTCTCCTACTGGTTCGATAACCTTGGTTTCATATCTGAGGGAAATACCTACCGCCGTTGTGCTGGATCATCCCTTCCTCTTTGGGGAAATACCGACGTAGCTTCAAGCGACATCAGGGAGGCTGAATTTTAACTCGGAAGACCGCGTCTTCACCTTATTCCCCTTGAGCTAAGGACACCCAGTCCTCACCCAATCACTCTGGTAAGTCTTCAAGGTAGACTTCCAAACCTTCACAGACTTCCTTCACCGGCGATCCACAATGACTCTTGGATGCTCAGAACGCGACACCTAACCGGCTAGGGGATTCACAGTCCTCAAGTGTAACAAGTCTTCAGGTCACACGGACAGAAAGACTTCAGTGATGCCTAACACTCTTTGGCCCTGGGTGTTTTGGGCTTTGTCCTTGCAAGGATCTCTCTCTCAAATGCTTCGGAGGTGGGTCGCTCTCAAACGATAAAAGTTGTGCACTAACTCTGAGCAGCCACCAATTCATGGTGTAGGGGTGGGCTATTTATAGCCAGGAGGCAACCCGACCTGATATGTCTGAAATGACCCTGGGTCACTAAGGAACCGACACGTGTCCAATGGTCGGATTTCGAACACACACAACAGCTTTACTTGGGCTACAAGCAAAGCTGACTCATCCAGCTGTGGATAAGATTTGCTCTCATTGTCTTCGCTCGAAGACATAGGATTTATGTTGAGCATCACATCAGTCACTCTGACTTTGTTAACTTGGACCCCACTTAACAGTACGGTGGTTCCTATGACTCAAAAAGGAAGAAAAGGAAACTACGAAATAACTATGTCTTCGCACTCCATACTCTTCAAGTGAATGTCTTCACATGTCATAATCTTCATCGTGAATGTCTTCACGAACCACCATTGTCTTCAATGTCTTCACACATTTTTAGGGGTCATCTTTGGTAGGTAAACCGAATCAATAAGGGAGTACTACCTGTGTTATCCTGCAATTCTCACAAACACATTAGTCCCTCAATCAAGTTTGTCGTCAATACTCCAAAACCAACTAGGGGTGGCACTAGAAGAGTTTTCAAGGGGGATAAAAGTATGTGAAAGTTAAAGATCAAGGTCATTGTCTTCATAAGTTGCAAAAGGCTCCCCCTAAAGATGTGCATATAAGTAGTTTGCTTTTGAATGCAAATGCACATGGAAGGATTTACTTAGTGGAGATCCTCTTCAACTTACGAAGACAATTCATCATGCATATATAAAAATAACGAAGATAATGACATGCATAATGAAAAATGGGCGTCTGCAGAATGACTTCATGCGGAATTTATCATCGCATCACAAAGTAGCAGCAAAAGTAGCAGACGACCATCAAGTTTAAGTGTTACATCTCAAGAGCCAAATAGTTTCAAAACGAGAGTTGTAAGAACTTAGAAAAAATAATGCAACCACCCCATATGGACCCACTTGAAGACTATCAACCTCATATGCTTCTCCCTCTTTTGTTAGTAATGACCAAAAAGGTTTGAAGACATAGAGGATCTACTCGTTCCCAGTTGTAGTAGAAGATGGAGCAGGGTCGACGTTGGAGTTTGGTGGTGCAGAAGGGCCTGACTCAGAATCATGGTGTAGTGTAGCCAGAGTTGGTGAAGTGGCATCATCTTCTTCATTAATGACTCTCGCAACAATAGTTGCAGCCGAAGACGAATGTTCTGAATCTTCAATGGAAGGTGTGCGATGCCAGCTTGCAGATTGTGGAGGCCTGGAGTCAAACTTGAAGCTCTCTGTGAAGCCATCTTCGCAAAGATCATCTCCAAAGCAGAGCAATGTGAGGCTCTTCCAGGACCGCTGACAGGCTTCATGTGAAACGAAAGAGTTCCTGGTGGCCAAGTTGTGAATGCGACTAACATCCACCAAGAGACTCTGCATCTGACGCTTCAGCTAGTCATGATGCCTATCCTGCTTTTGATGTAAAGACACCAGAAGCTCAAGGTCGTTGAAGACACGAGGACGCTTTTGAGGCCTTTGAGCAATGGTGCTGGCAGTGGCTTCAGTGTTGGCTCGATGCGGCATACGCAAGTTGCCAGCCAAAGGATAAGCAGGAGTTGCAGCATTTGGCACATGAATCCCTTCAATAGATTGGGGGAGCTTTGGAATTCTGCATTCTAAAGGTGGAGTGGCTTCTTTGCTAGCTCGTGGTAGATGGCTTCAATGGACATATCAACATCAGGCAGAAATACAATGTGGTTGCGTGCTGAAGGTTGATAGTCGATGGTTGAATGAAGCTTGATCAAGTGCATCACCCATGGAGCATAAAATTTCAGGCCAAAAAGATCAATCCAAGAAGCAGCAAGTTGTTGGATGAAGAAATCCTGAGTGTTTAAACTGATGTCATTGATGATATAGGTAACCAATGTCTTCATGGCGCCTTCGAGTTTAGCTTCAGAAGAGTTTCCTTTGATTTGAAAGAGAGTACGCCTCAGAATATGATAGACTGTGCGTGGCAAGTACTCAAGGTCCTTAACAAAGAACTCCTTGGGTTATTCGGCGTCTTGGGGCAATGGCTTCATCATGCTCAACATTTGGCTCATGTTGGGCTCTGGCTTCTAAAAGATGCCTTGCAGTTCGATCCGTTGAAGCTGACAACCAGGTTTGTACAACTCACCTAGAATGGGCAGGGAGGTAAGCTCAATGAGATCTTTAGCTTTGGCTTCATGATGAATATCTCCTGTCATCCACTCAAGGACCCAAGTCTTCGGATCCCTGTTGTAGCCTCGAATGTGCAATGTTGCATAGAACTGGAGCAGAAGTTCTTCATTCCAGTGCTCCTTGTCAGTCACAAACGGTAGTAGCCCAACATCCCAAAAACAATCAAGGGCCTCTTCGAGGCATGGCAGCCCAGCCAGAGCATCACAATCCAGACGCTTATGAGGAAAAATCTGGTCCTTGTAAGTCTGTGAAGGTTTGGAAGTCTACCTTGAAGACTTACCAGAGTGATTGGGCGAGGACTGGGTGTCCTTAGCTCAAGGGGAATAAGGTGAAGACGCGGTCTTCTGAGTTAAATCTTAGCCTCCCTAACCAGACATACAGTTGTCACAGCAACTGGAACTTGTCTACCAAATCCTTGTCTTCACCAAGCAATTGGATCTATCCTTCACTTTATCTTAACTCACAGTTTGTCTTCATGAAGTCATTGTTTTCCTGTATGATTTGATTCACTTCACTGAGTGAAGACCGTTTACTGTTTGGCTTCAGATTGTCTTCCATCCTGATCCATACTACCTAGCTGCTGATAGTCTTCGTGCTCGCACTTCGTTTCCTACTTGACTATGGCTTCTCTAGTGTAGTCTACCTTCCACTGCATATCAATAGGTTCATTTCTAGTGATTGTCTTCAAAGACCCCGTGTTTTTGAAGACTTTCATAAAAATCGCCTATTCACCCCCTCTAGTGAATAACTAGCACTTTCAATTGATATCAGAGCAAGGTGCTCCCTTGTTCTGTGTGATTCGGTTTAACCACCTGGAGTTTTAGTTATGTCGAGTGCAGGGACAATCAAGGTCTCTGTTACGTGCCCCATTTTCGATGGTCATGATTATCCCCGATGGAAGGCTATGATGAGGAAGCGCCTTCTTGTGACAATGAGCTTTGGACTGTCATGGAGATTGGTCTCACCGATTTATGCAAGATGGCGCGTGCTGGCGATATTCAGAAATACACTTTTCTGGATACGAAGGCGAAGGCTGTTATATGCTCCTGTCTGTCAAGTGACGAGTTCAGGTGCGTCATGCATCTCTGCAATGCAAAGCTTATATGGGACCAGATCTCTGATGTCTATGAAGGTCATCGAACATGTCAGGACCCATGGTTCCTCAAATTCAAGGAGTCTCTCAAAATAATGACTCCCGAACCTGAGCCATCTTCTCCTACCTACTGCTTCATGACACGTGGTGCCAAGGTAAACTCACGCGATGCTTACTTTCAAACATCTAGTGAAGATGAATCTGAATGTGAATCTAAACCTAGCTACAAAAGACTTGCTAAAATTGCAACAGAACAACAAAGTGCTATGGAACACATTCAAAAGTTGCTAGACAAAAGCAATGACCTGTTGGATGCGGAAATGACTCGAACTCAATCCTTAATTGAAGACATTAAAAATCTTCATGTTAAGTATGAAGAACTTGATAGTCATCATGAAACACTCTCAGCTACTCATGAGAAGCTTTCATATGATTATCTTCAAAGGAAGCAAGAACTTGAGAACCTGAGAGCGTCTCATGAAGATCTTCAAAAGGAGAATGAGTCACTTCGGCGCTCAACAGATCAGTACCGCTCTGGAAGACTTTGAGCCACCATCACTACTGTAGGATGCTGCTTACGCGACACTACGATCAGAGACCCTTCGACGAAACTGTGTGTGATGCAATAATCGCAAACGGTGGTGTAAAAAACTTTCAAAAAAGGTGCAAAACGTTTGCGATGGAGGATACATCAAACACGGTTCATATTTTAGTTGTGTGTGCATTTCAGGGCATACGGTTCAGTTGAATTAACCATTTTCGATGACGAGGAACAAAAGAAACGGGCAGCCAGATGAAGGTGTGTGCGATGTACAACATACGATTCACTCAGATGAACAGTTTGTGATTAGGCAACAAAAAAGAAATGGTCAGCCAGATCAATGTGTGTGCGATGTACAGCATACAGTTCACTCAGATGAACTGTTTGTGATTAGGCAACACAAAAGAACTGGTCAGCCAGATCATGGTGTGTGTGATATACGACATGCGGTTCACTCGGATGAACTGTTTGCGTTGAGACAAGAGAACAGAAATGGTTCAATATAGCAAATACCATAAATATTGCAAGGTTCTAATTCAAAGATTACAACGCCCAAATTCAATCATTGCAAACCGCGTCATTTCTGAAAAGGGATCAGCCATTGACAAGCCATGTATGGGTTTGACACAATGACTTCCAATGGCTTTGCCATATGCTCTTCCAATACGAATATTGGCATTTTTGGAGGCATTTCCATTCCACAGTACCCGCCGGCTCTGATAATCATACCATTGATCTTTCCTAATTAAATGCGTGTTCAACCTCAGTACCATCAACACCTTTGCTCTGGCAAGAAAGAACCTGGCGAGTGTAATCTCCGGTAAGGTCGCTCGGTCGGAGTTCAAAGTAATATTTGAGAGATGCAAATCTAGGCATTCGATGTGATTGTCGTTATAAACATTATCCACCACGGGCCTATTATTATCTGCAAAAGAAGAGAATGTGTTAGTGCCTAAATCCAGTTTAGAACAGGGCCGGCTCTGGGGAGGGGCAGGGGGGCGACCCCCCCGGGCCCCTGAAGTCGAGGGGCCCCCTCCCGGGCATGCATGTTGCCCATGGGCTAGTTAGGTACGTATGTGTATATGGCATGCATGTTGCCCATGGGCTAGTCAAGTACATACATCGCACCCATGTATCATTTTTTCAGCCAAACGATCACGTCAATCTCTAGTCCCCAAATCCATTGCCACCGATGCCGCCGCCGCGGCCACGATGGAGGATAGATCTGCAGGCTCGTCTTCACACCCTGGTAGGTAGGGATCCCTTTGCTCTTTTTTGGATTGAATCCTGTCAGTTCGTATTGATTTTGAGATTTCTGCCCTTTCTTGCTCTACGCTGAAAAAATTGTAGTCCCCATGAGCAGGATTTTTGCTTCGATTCAAAAATTATGACTGTCTCCAAGGCATTCAGATGGTCCCTCCCATATAGAAGATTTCAATTTGGATTTTTGGATCAGGAATTCAGGATCAAAGTGGACACAAAATGATGCTTTTGTATCTGCATATGGTACAACTAATACAATGAATCTTCTGTTCATTTCTCATATTGCTTACGAAAGTTAACCCATTATCCGTATTAAGCTTTGAAGATGGTTTTTGTGCTTCATGAGATACCAAAGAAGTCTTATGAAAAGAACATGTATAAGGAGGCAGTGGATGTTTTGATAATGGCCCAGGTATGCTTCCTTTATGCGATTGTTTTTGTCCTACTATAAGAAGCATGTGCATCTTATAAATAGATATATATTGACAAAAATGATGCGAGGTCCGTAAATGTCCCAAGATAGATTCGGTTTGGCAAATTTACACATTGAAAAAGAAATTATTGAATAAGATTGATATTCATATCGTCATTGGAACCTTTACATCTACAAAGTTAGAAATGAAATAAGGTAATATATAAGGCCCCTGATTTTGGTTTCGCCCCGAGCCCCCGAAATCTCAGGACCGGCCCTGGGTTGGAACACTGCTACACACCCATTTGGTTTGCAGGATTTGTAAAATGCACCAACGTGCCATCTTCGATCTGGCATGATTAACATGGGCATTTTATTACAATCTAGAAACATGTAGCCTTCTTCACAAGATGTTGGATTGGATGAAAAATTTCGTAAGAAAAAAACTAGTATAGATGAATCCAAAGGATAAATGCTTATGGACGATTGTAACCATATGAATGAAGCAACCAATATGGGGTGGGGGTGTATGTCCTAAAATCCTCCAAAATTCCTTCAGAAATCGTAGTACATTGTCATGTAAACTTGGGAAAAGGTGCAAAAAATTGAACTCCCTTATGGTTAACATTTAACAGGAAAGGAACATCACCTCTATATATAGCTTCTTCAGGCACGGAAAGCATCTTAGGCAACTGACAACTTGGTCCAGGTTGGGGCCGACAGATTCTAGTGCCAAGACATTCACTGTGCCCAGAGTCTGGGTGGAGCTTTGTTGGATGACAGACGAACATACATCTTCAAAACTAGAAATAATGTTGATATCAAGAAGGAGAGGTATATAAGGCGACTGTTGTACCTGAAAGTTGTAGTATTTGACAGATGAGTAGCCCACCACTTTCAATTTCGGCGCAGAAATGACAATGATTCTTGTTTGACCTTGTTGATCAACTACAAGTAATCTCTCAAGTGAAGGTGTGTCCTGGATGACCATATTTTGGTCCACCTTTTGTGATATCTCGTTGCAGCACCAGCAACACACATAAATAGTCTGGAGAGTCCTGGAGGTGATGTGCAAGGTACTCGACCAATTCATCGCCTGAAGACGAAGGAAGTCGAGTGCAGTACAGCCGCGGAGCACGTGCTCCATGTCATCCTTTGGGATGCGGACGGCGACGAGCTCGAGGTGCTTTAGTCATGGTAGAAAAAGAGCAGGCGCGTCATTAAGAGGGGGATGGTAGTTCATGAACTTGGTGACGCGCAACGTGGGCGCGAAGCAGAGCACGGATGTTGGCAGCAAGTGCATATGCCCATCATTATAACTTAGCTTCTCAAGCTGATCTATGGCAGGGGATCATAACCACTCGTCAAGCTTGGCTTAGTCCTTGCCATTGGAATGGAAATTTCCCGTGATAAGGCCTTTGATTGGGCCATCGTGACTACCGAGGATCTGGGAGAACACATCCAAGCTTTGGCGATAGCCATGGCAGAGCTTGTGGGCGTCGAGGAGGTCGACAGGGGTGCGGAGCCATAGGGTGCGCCACCGCCGGGAAAGGGCGGTTGTCCTCGCCCGATATTTGATTGGGAGGAGGGATATGATGACTATCAACATATCATCAGCGAGGTTGTCGATGAAGTCTAGGCCTGCTGGAGTCGCTTACGGTTCTTCCTCAACAAGCCTCCGCTTGTTGGCAGCCTCGTTCTCCACCTCATCGGCGGCGACGGAAACCTCTATCTCCATATTCACACCATGGTCCGGTGCTTCAGCAGCCCCGGCGTCGCCACTCCCTCTGATGGGGCGCTTCGGCGACATCCTCGTACACAGAAGGCTTTGAGGACTCAGAGCGGCGTCGAGGATGCGGGCGAAGATAGAGGAATTGTGTGTGTGGCGAGGATGGGGGGTGCGGCTGCTCGGCGGTGCCATTAATTAATATAGACTAGTGGGAGCGAGGTGGGTGGCGGTCCAAGGCTGTCTCTCTTCCTGGTGAGAACGACTGCTTATTCTCTAGTATGAATGAAATCTATGCTTAATTACTGAATTTTACTTGCAAAAAATAGATAGTGCTATTGATTTTTAGCTGCTTTTGACAAATCGTAGTGTCTCTTGGCTTAGCGCCGAAGTCTGGCTTTAATTTGCATACCTTAATCTGAACCATTTGTGTTGAAGAGATGCACAGATCCTATGTTGAACAGCTTGTATGCTTCCCGGTGAGCCTGCGCACTGGATTGTGCTCGCACGCCTCCCATTCAGTCAAGCAGCTGTCCACACGACACCTCCTATAGCTACTAAAACCAAGACACGTGGCGTCACGTGAATGGTTAACAGAACGCACACGGTTTGAATTATACAAACATTTGAGATATTAAAGTGGCAGCTATTTTTTCAAAATGCCTTTGTTGGCTGTCGTTATTCGAGTGTGCCTTCTCTCAAAATGGAAACGAAAAATACCATAGCATGTCGGGTGCCCTCCTATGATAGCATGCCAAGTTTCATGAATTTCATATGAGTTTTAGATTTACTAGAATTTAAAAACAAAGTATCTCAACGTTTTGCCAGCAATCCACGGTGCCCTGGTGTTTGAAATTCATTCCCATTTCTTGCATGCACCCAAGGACACAGATTTGATTTTTCAACCAATTTATATGCATTGGAGCATGTGCTTCTAGTTCAAATTTGAATTATGCACATAAATGCGTTGAAAACTCAGCTAATGCATAAAAATGTCAAAACAAACCATGAAAAAACACAAAAATTGACACAACACACCTGTTGTTCTATGTTGACACGAGAAAAAATTTGAAAGCAATAAGACGCAGTGGATATCATTTCGTCCCCAAAGGTGGGGCGTTCCCTATCAAAACCATCATGCTTGTTGTGAGAAGCTCTGGCTTGTGAGAAGCATATACCCAAACCTGCCCCAAATGGGACAAAAAATTTACCACACCATGTTGATGCCGCTCCATGATAGCATGCCAAGTTTCATGAATTTTAGACGAGTTTTGGATTTACTAGAATTTAAAAACAAGGTATCTCAATGTTTGCGGACAAGTGACGGTGGCAGGGTGTTTGACATTCATTCCCATTTCTTGCATGTCACCAAAGCATGCACCAAGGACAAAGATTTGATTTTTCAACAAATTGATATGCACTGGAGCATGTGCATGTAGTTCATATTTAAATTATGCACATATATGCATTGAAAACTCATTTAATGCATAAAAAATGTCCAAATGAGCCCCAAAAAATCACAAAAACTAACACAACACTCCTATTGTTCTATGTTGACAGTAGAAAAAATTTGAAAGCAATAAGAGAAATTGGATATCGTTTCATCCCCAAAGGTGGGGCGTTCCCTACCGAAACCATCATGCTTGTTGTGACAAGCTCTGGTTTGTGAGAAGCATATATCCAAACATGCCCCAAATGGGACAAAAAATTTACCATGGCATGTTGATGCTGCTCCATGATAGCATGCCAAATTTCATGAATTTCAGACGAGTTTTGGATTTACTAGAATTTAAAAACCATGCATCTCAAGGTTTTGCCGGCAATCAATGGTGCCCTGGTGTTTGAAATTCATTCCCATTTCTTGCATGAGACCTAAGCATGCACCCAAGGACACATATTTAATTTTCCAACCAATTTATATGCACTGGAGCATGTGCATGTAGTTCAAATTTGAATTATGCACATAACTGCATTGAAAACTCAGTTAATGCATAAAAATGTCCAAACGAACCCCGAAAAATTAAAAAATAACACAACACTCCTATTGTTCTATCTTGACATGAGAAATTTTTTGAAAGCAATAAGAGGCAATGGATATTGTTTCATCCCCAAAGGTGGGGCGTTCCCTACCAACCATCATGCTTGTTGTGAGAAGCTCTCGTCTGTGAGAAGCATATACCAAACCTACCGCAAATGGGACAAAAAAATTACCACGACATGTTGATGCCGCTCCATGATAGCATGCCAAGTTTTATGAATTTCAGACGAGTTTTGGATTTACTAGAATTTAAAAACCAGGTATCTCAATGTTCGCGGCCGAGTGACAGTGGCAGGGTGTTTGACACTCATTCCCATTTCTTGCGTGGGACCTAAGCATGCACCCAAGGACAAAAGATTTGATTTTTCAACCAATTTATATGCACTGGAGAATGTGCATGTAGTTCAAATTTGAATTATGCACATAAATGCATTGAAAACTCAGTTAATGCATAAAAATGTCCAAATGAACCTAGAAAATCACAAAAAATAACACAACACTCCTTTTGTTCTATGTTGACACGAGAAATTTTTTGAAAGCAATAAGAGGCAATGGATATCATTTCGTCCCCAAAGGTGGGGCGTTCCCTACCGAAACCATCATGCTTGTTGTGAGAAGCTCTGGTTTGGGAGAAGCATATATCCAAACCTGCCCCAAATGAGATAAAAAATTACCAGGACATGGTGATGCCGCTCCATGATAGCATGCCAAGTTTAATGAATTTTAGACGAGTTTTGGATTTACTAGAATTTAAAAACCAGGTATCTCAATATTTGCGGCCGAGTGACGGTGGCAAGGTGTTTTACATTCATTCCCATTTCTTGCATGGGACTTAAGCATGCTCCCAAGGACAAAAGATTTGATTTTCAACCAATTTATATGCACTGGAGAATGTGCATGTAGTTCAAATTTGAATTATGCATATAAATGCATTGAAAACTCAGTTAATGCATAAAAATGTCCAAACGAACCCCGAAAAATCACAAAAATAACACAACACTCCTGTTGTTCTATGTTGACACAAGAAATTTTTTGAAAGCAATAAGAGGCAATGGATATCGTTTCATCGCCAAAGGTGGGGCGTTCCCTACCGAAACCATCATGATTGTTGTGAGAAGCTCTGGTTTGTGAGAAGCATATACCCAAACCTGCCCCAAATGGGACAAAAAATTACCACGACATGTTGATGCCGCTCCATGATAGCATGCCAAGTTTCATGAATTTCAGACGAGTTTTGGATTTACTAGAATTTAAAAACTAGGTATCGCAATGTTTGCGGCCGAGTGACGGTGGCAGGGTGTTTGGCATTCATTTCCCATTTCTTGCATGGGACCTAAGCATGCACCCAAGGACAAAGATTTGATTTTTCAACCAATTTATATGCATTGGAGAATGTGCGTGTAGTTCAAATTTGAATTATGCACATAAATGCATTGAAAACTCAGTTAATGCATAAAAATGATCAAACAAACCCTGAATAATTCCAATTCTTTTATGATCACTGCAGATAAAAGGTCTAGCAATTCAAACACCGTCCATGGCCGCTGTGATCCCAATATGTAATTCAAATCAAGACGAAAAATCAAGTGGATCCCACAGAGTTTATTATAACTAACCATGTGAGATGCAGCACAAAATATCTTGAAGCACCGTCGGAGTATAGTACGCATACGGCTTATGCGAGAAGGTGCGAGGGCTACAGTCCACAACCCGCTCTGAATAAGGGACCGTGTCTGATGACACTTTGCACGCCAGTTTTTTCACTAAAGCGATTCCAAATTTACGGCTTCCGCGGAAATATCTACCTCCCCGCCCCTCCCCCTTACCAAAAGCCACATTTCCCCTGTTTCCGCCTTCCTTTCCAAGTTGAAACCTTCACTCCTTGCTTGCAGCACCGCCTCCTCGCTGGCGACCCTCCTTCACGCTGCTCGGCCTCGCCTATCCAGGCAGGTAATCCACACTCGACCCCCATCCTCCTCCTCCTTCCACATCTGACATGCCTCGACCACCGGCGTGAGCACGACACCTTCCACCCAAATCACTAACCCCTCCACCAAATAAGTGCCGGCCTAAGCCATGGTGCATGTAGTATAGTCAGGACCTCAAGGAGCATTTGGCAGCGGAGAAGCAAATCGCGGCCGCACGCGCGGATGAGGTCACGATGGCTGCCATTTGTGCCGACCCCTAGATCTTGGAGGAGCACCACACCATCGAGGCCACCATTGACGCCTCGCGCACAGACGCCACGACGCGGTTGGCTGCTTTAAACGACAGTTCATAGCATTTTCTCGAGGCCACCGTTGGTGCCTTCGACGAAGACTACGAGGTGTTTTCTCAGCGCGCACATGCTTACCTCATCTTGAGAGCCAGCAGGTTGGTGCCCGGAGCGGCTCAGGCAACTCACCACTACAACAAGGGCACCCACGATGCGGAGGCCTCGCCCTCTTCCATGTCCAAGCAGCCAATCGTGATCGATATCTTCGACAACGAGGAGTAGCTTGTCTTATTAGCTCACTATAAGGACCCATGTTCAGTTTGCTAGCTACTGCCTTTCCTTCACAAATTCTAGTGAATTGTGCTATCTACTTTTACCATGCAATCTTCTGCTATAGTGTTATATGTTCTATATGTCGTGCAATGTGGTGTTCAGTTAACTGCTTGGTTCAATTCTGCAAATGTGATGTCCAGTTCTCCAGTGTGCACTATTTCCAAGTTGTTAAGCATGCTTGGTTTGGTTAACTGTCTGATCTTCTATTAGGAGTATGATATATTGTGCAATGTGGTGCTCAGTTAACGTTTGGTTCATTTGTTGTGGTGTTTAGTTAACTGCTTGGTTCAATTCTACAATGCGATTATCAATTGTTGTGGTTGCATTCTCTTATTGTATACCATGTGAGGAATAAATCGAATTTGGCTGCACTTAATACATGAGAAGTATATACAAGTGCTATATTTCCTAGTTCTTAATCATGCTTGGTTTGGATAAATGGGTTTTCCATGTGTCTTGAATTAATCTAATGAATCTGCAATGTGCTTATTTTTCATCAACATATTTTACTGATAGCATGCGAACCCTTACTTAACCTGATGACTAACTACCTTATATGTGTTGCAGGGAAACAATGGGAAGCACTGAGGTTTACAAGATGGTACTAACTATTATACCTTTCCTTTTTTATTCATTTACCCTGTTTCCAATATAGAGAAGATATTTATGCACATCCTTGTTTTCAAGGTTCACTGATGATTACCTCTCAAACCACCTCTGTGGTCAGGAGGCGAGGAAAGTTTTCATAAAATACCCACGGTTAAATATTGAAGTGTTCCTGAAGAGGTCGAAGGATGGACGGTCAATCATCCACAGGCACTGGCCTAAAGTTGCAAAGACCTTCAACATGAATGAAGGCTCAATATTCGCCTTCCGCTTCAGCAGTTTTCCAGATGAGATGAATCTCTCTATGTACCGTCTATGATGCTAATTTCGAAAGGTTCTAGATGTTGCATGTGACACTTGCTACTGGTGCAGTTGTGTAATGGGGTAGTTGAGTGCTGAAGCTATATCATGTTGTACTCCGATGTATTTCAATTATGAAATCCTACTTCCTTAATATGGAAATGGAATATATTATGTGCTTAATATGAATGTCAATTAGATTAGTAAATGGATTATTAATAATAGGGCAATTAGCCCGCTAATTGGCCAATTAGCTTGCTAATTGGGTTTTCCTATTGCAAACGGTTAATGAGAAAACACCATGGGCGATGACCTCAGGCAACGCACAAAGTTTCTAGGAATAAACCATGTTGGATCAATGAACAATCACACACGACATTCTCTTCAAAACTGTTTGCGTTACGCCACCTTGCGCAAACGTTCTCCTTGGAGTGACTATGTGGGATGTGTATACAAACGGAACCGCTTAGCGGTGACTGACTGTGTGGGATGTACTTACGACCGGAAATGATTTCGCCTGTATAATTGTATTTTTTAGCACTACTGTACGTATTTCTGTATTTGACTGCTCACCGATCACACACGACCTCATTTTGTCGACCGTGTGTGCCAGGAGGGCATATCCCCAATGGTTTCTGGGTCGTGTGAGAAGGACCCCACTACCGCCCACACTCACTTGGCGACGGTTCCGAATGCCATCGCGGAAAGGGGTTAAAAACCGTTTGTTTAGCACCGACGTGTACCAGTGCATGTTTAAAATGTCTTGAGCGTGATAATGTTGTCTCTGTTGCTGAATGTTCTACTGCTGCTACTGTTGCTATGTCTTCAACTACTGATGTGGAAACTAACCCCTCTTTTGAGGATACCACTACTATTACTGATGAGAATGCTAGGTTGAAGACATTGCTTGAAACATGGATGTACAAAAGCCTCAAAGGGCACCAGGCTCTTTGTGAGGTCCTCAAGAAATAGTTTCTGAACCGAAACCCTAGGAAAGAGGGTGTTGGGTTCGAGAGGAAAATGAACATTGATGGTTCTGACTGGAAGCCTGAGCAGTACCCCAAAACCACATGGGTTGCTGCAAAGGGACCGTTAGTGGATCCATCTACCTTATCTGGCTTCACTTGTGCTAACCTGATAATCATTGATGAATCCTTTGATGCAGACTATAAACTGTTTAAGAATCAGAATGGTGAAGTGTTTGCCAAGTACATTGGTACTAACTGCTGGAATGGGCCACCTTTAAAGAAGATCTGGGTGCCCAAAAGTTGTCTTGAGAATCTTCCTGTAAATGTCATCATGACCCCACCTAGGAAGAAGACAAACCCCAGACCAAAGGATTCATATGGTCCAAAGGCTTCATATAGAAAGTGGACTCATCAGAGTCACCCTAACGTCAATGTTTTGCAGGGAAACCATACTTTGACGTATGAATATGAGCGTGTTTCATCAAACCGCTATGTTCATAAGACCAAGAACTATTTTTCTTATTCTTATGAGTATTATTCACCTCCTGCAAGGCTATTTGCTAGGGATCCAAAGCATAAATTCTCAGATGCTTCACTTAGACTCATCGCTTCTAAGCCACCCCTTAAGATGTGGGTGGTTAAGAAGAATTAACTCTCTTTTGTAGGGAATGGTCTCCAGCCAAAAATCAAAAGCTTTTGATGCTTATGCTGGGGACCTAAAACTTCTTGTTGGACGCAAGATAAAATGCCAAAATGATCTTACTATGTATTTCGTCCCAGGATTCCTTGAAAAGCATCCTATTTATTCTTACCAGGATCTGAACACTACAAAAAAAGATACATCCGTGACATTTTGGGCCGAACGAATAAAAATTCTGTCATACTTATGACACTTCTATGACGATAATTGTGACAAAACCCGGTATCATCGTAGATCTGGTGGGGTCCTACTTCTATGAAAAAAAATCATGACAGAAAATGGGCTTTTCGTCCTGGGCGGGCCAGAGACACAGCTGCATGACATTCTTTGGGCCGTCCATGACGGAAAAAACCATGGTAGAAGCGAGGGCGAGGAAAATATCGGGGAGTTCCCAGTTACGGTGGGTGGTCGGGGCCCGAGTGATGCGTGTTTCTCTCATACGTATGCGCGTCTATGTGAGGCGTTGGGCTCTAACTGAACCCGAGCAATTGCACTGCAGGCTATGCATTACTAAACCCGAGCGATCGATCGATGGCTGTTAACTGAACCCGATCGAGCGATTCCTTCGCTACTGCTGCTTACTGAAGCCGATCGATGCTACCTCTAGATGAGCAGTGAGCATTGTTGGGGGGTTTGGATGAATAGTTCCTGGTGGGGGTTGGATGAACAAGAACCCGTGGTAGTAGAGGCCGTTGCCGCTGGATGAACAGTACCCCGATCGATAGATCCGGTGGATGAACAGGATCCCGTGGAGGGCTAGATGAATAGAACCCTATGGAGGGCTGGTTGAACAGTAGCCGATGGAGGGCTGGTTGAACAGTAGCCGGTGGAGGGCTGGATGAATAGTAGCTCGTGGAGGGGTGGTTGAACAGGACCCCCGCGGAGAGGGCTAGTTGAACAGTAGCCGGTGGAGGAGCGCGCGGTGGAGGCTGGATGAACAGGAGCCCGTGGATGAACAGTCGTAGGTGGAGGCTGGAGGAGGTCGATAGTGGATGAACAGTAGCCCGTGGAGGCTAGAGGAGGTCGACGATGGAGATGAACAGTATCCTGTGGAGTCCCGTTTTGTGGTACGCCACACCCCTCCCGATGAACAGGACCCCCATTTCGACCGTAGCGCTCCAACACAAGTCCGTTTCCTCCATTTTGCGGTACGCCAGGTGGTCCCACCGGCGCTGGTTTGGCTTTGGCGGCTGGAGGGAGAAGAGACTGAAGAATCATGACAGACGTTGAATGTCAATCCAACGGTCAAGGTTGGCATAATCGTTTGTTGACTAAGCTGACACCAAGTAGCATACTTTTTTATATATAGGAAGAAAGGAAAAACTCGGCTTGTTCGCCTGATAACATTCCCTAAACTGTGACCATTCGATCTTGTGTCGCAACTAAAACTGCGAGGAAAATGCGTTCGTCTACCATCCTCCTACAAGGGAACATTCACCACATAAGTGACTAGCACCCTTGGTTTTCAACCGAGAGGTTTGGGTTCGAGTCCCAGGAAATCTCAATTTTCTCCTCCTTCCTTCCTCGCAAAAAAAGAAAGAAAATCAAAGACTTGAGAAGGCATACAGAACAAGCTAGTGTACCAGTAAAGAGACGTTGCTGAGTTTTAGAAAAAAGAGAGACGTGCTCCTGTAGCTGGTTCGGATCCAAACCTAGACTATGACTATATATGGTGCTATGCTACTCTGCAAGTAATGAAACTGACATATCCAACATTCTCTTCTCCTCTTCTCTACTTACTCTGCCTAGCATCAGAAGCTCTAGCCGCAGCAACCATGTCCGCTGGCTGCTCATCCACCTGCTCTTCAGCAGGCAACAACTAGATATGCGCCAAGTCGCCACCCGTACCATCACATGTGGGTCTCATCACACCCCCGCCGACACACGCACCGCAGCCGGTTGCTCATCGCAACCCATTGCCGTTGGTGTGGTGCCACTGCTGCAAATCACGCAGAGTCATCCGTCGCGTCTCAACCACAATCCTCAACCCTGGCCGAATCTTCTACAAATGCCTGAATCATGGGGTAATAATGTGTTTAAGTGTTGTTCTGCTGCTTTCAGTTGCTGATATTTTCCATAGTTTGGTTGATGATCTTCCAATTTGATTCGTGCAGAAAAGGGAAGATTCATGTGATTTGTATTTCTGGGAAGTTGCTGATGTGGGGGAACGCAACTATGCTGATTATTTGGTTAGCCAAGGAATCCCAATACCAGTAGGTTGGGGTGTTGGACAAGTAACTGAAGGAACGACAGAAGAGGAAGATGAGAGCAGAAGGTTAAAGATGCAGTTCCTCTGATCATGGCCAAGCAACAGCTGCTGAACGGCCTTGATAGCAATGAGGTGATGAAAGAGCTTGTGAAGATAATGGGCAAAATCGATGTGCTCTATAGGATGATTGTCTCTTTATTTGCACTGTATGTAACACTCGTGATGTATTCAGTGGCTATGACATGAGCACTTTGCTGAAACTAGTAATGAATGAAACATGTGTAGCAGGCTGGGCATAGTGTTGTGAACATCTAATGATTTCTATTAACAGAAATCAGGGGGTATCCCCTTTTGCTCATAAATAAATAAATAGCATAGGCCCTTTTGGTAATAAATAAATAAATTAGTAGAGGCCCTATTGAGTCAGCTTTGTTCCCATTCGAAGACGTCGAGCAAATTGCAGTCCAACAACAAACTATGTCATCAAATTCAAGTTTCATAGCCAAATATGAGTACAACTAAACAACAATATCATCATGTTTTAGTCGTCATACAACCACCAAACACAAATGAACATACATAACAAGTGATGTTCTCACAGAAAAATACTAAACAACACGTTCATCAGGTTTTAGTTGTCATAGCAAACACAATTTCACATAGTAGATAAAAACGTCTTCTAACAGGCAAATACGACAAAAGCAATCTAATCATCATCCGCAGCAGCAGCGTCAACATCTTCGCCATGTGTATCAGTCTGAATCGTAATCCCCCAGAGTGTCATCTTCTTCTTCATCCTCAATGTCCTCGAACGTTGGCTTCTTCTTGATCAACTCTTGTATGTACACAGCACGACATGCAATCTTTTCGCCAGCATCATTGACGTGATGGTTCCCGAAGATATTAGGAACATCTATGGAATCTTGTACATTAGGAGCAGTGTAAGCATCATCTTGTTGCGCAACTTCATTAAACGAATTCCTCTGCTCAAACCTTTGCAATACTCTCCAGTCATCGCTATGTGCAAATGTGTCTTCCAAGAATAATATATGTGATGCTTGATTTGCCAAAATAAAAGGCTCATTGGTCTGGTACGCTGCCTTGACATTGATGGATTTGAAATAATCATCAGCTCTGGGTTTTGCGATCCTGGAAAACAGGTTATACCAACGACAGCACAACAGAACCACACACCGATGATCCTCAAAACTGGAGATATACTGCAACTGAACAATGTGTGTTATGTTAGCATACATTTCAGTTGTCTCCATGCCGTACGTATCCATGCTCATGATGGCACTGTTTTGTGTCTTCCTGCCTTCGTCGCGTGCAAGGGTGTTGTAGTGACATATCCAACAACGCAAGATTCATAATGTCTTACCCGAGTATCAGGACCCACTGCTAGTGCGTAATGGGCATCATCAACTGCCTGCCCATTGTCCTGCATCTTCTTAACCTATGGTTAGAAAACTGACAGTGCAATTCAAAAGCTTACATGGCTCTTGAACCATTTCGCAAATCCTGCCATAACCAGTTTGTCAATGTTTCTTGGATTTTGCGGCAATAACTCCTTTTTGTAGATGCTGCACAACATAGTGATCGCGTCAAACATCTAAATATATAAGAATGTGCTGCAAGTTTAGTAGATTATGATGTATAAGCTGAAGTACTTAGCACTTACTTGATATAAGGTAGTATCTCAGGACAGTTATTCAACACATACCAAACCATTTTGTCCAAATCTTTAGGTTTGTCCTCTTGTTGACTCTTCCCTGTAACTCGAACAGAATAATCGAAAACATTGAGCCTGGGATTGTCTTCACCCACCTCTTTGCTAAGTTGATCAGCTGTTTCAATGTATTTTGAGCAGAATGTCAATGCTTCTGTAGCAATGTAGGCCTCTACAATGGAACCCTCGGGTCTAGCTCTGTTCCTAACATAGCCCTTGAAAGTGCTGAGCCGCCTTTCAATAGGGTACATCCTGCCATACTATGCTGGACCTCTAAGTAGTGCCTCATCAGGTAGATGAACAACCAAATGCACCATCACATCAAAGAAGGCTGGAGGATATATCTTCTCAAGGTCGCATAGGATAGTTAGTATCTTGTCTCTAAGACACTCCAAAGCATCTACCCTGATATTTCTACTGCAGAGTTCCCTGAATAATTGTCCCAACTCTGCAACTGCTCTATATAAGTCAGGGCGGCCCAATCCTCTAAGGATAACAGGTAAAACCCTTTGAAGTAGGACGTGGCAATCATGAGTTTTCAACCCATGTACCTTGTTTCCATCTGCATTGACTCTCCTTTCAGGGTTGTAAGAAAATCCATGTGGGAATCTCACACGTGACAGGACCTCGCAGAATTCTTTTCTTTTTGCCTTGTCCAAGACGTACACATCTAGTGCCATATCCCGTGGTTTACCTTCATCTTGCACATGCAAATCCTTTCTAATACCCAGGTGTGTCAAATCAATCATAGATTTTAAGGTATCTTTCGTCTTGCCTTCAATATTAAGAAGTGTGCCGATAATGTTGTCACATATATTTTTCTCGATGTGCATCATATCAAGATTATGCCGCAGATCCAAATCTTTCCAATACTCCAAGTCCCACAAAGTGGACCTGCGGGTAAACAATAATCTCTCTTCTGCCCTGCCATGCTTCCTTTTCCCGCTACCATTATCAGGATGGTTTCCCAGTGTAATATGCCTGACCTTCTCTAATTCCACTTGCAACTCATCGGCGGTGAGCCTCTTTGGCGCATCGCGGTTTTCATGCTTTGCATTGAACACATGTCTTCGGTATTTTGTAGGACGCGGCTTGTCCTTGGCAAGGAAACAACAGTGTCCAATGTAACAAATATTGCTAAGTATTGCGTATGTTAGCGGAGTCCTGTCACAGCGAACACATGCATTGTAACCATGTGTCATTCGCCCTGACATAGTGCCCAAATCCGGATAATCATGAATGCACCAAATTATAACAGCACACAAAAAGAAATCAGCTGGTGGGCTGCTATATAGGTCTCAAGTGAGAACACCCCTCCATAGCTATTGAAGTTCCTCCACAAGAGGCTCCATGAAAAAATCAAAATCCTTTCCAAGACTTTTTGGACCTAGGATGAGCAAGGCCATCATGTAGTTTGATTCTTTGGTGCAGACATTGGAGGCATGTTGTAAGGGATAACAAGCACTTGCCACATGCTATATGTGGCGCTCTGGTGGCCAAATGGGTTAAATCCATTTGAAGCTAAGCCAAGTCTAATGTTTCTCGGGTCAGTAACAAACTTTTTTGTGTTTCTGATTGAAGCTTTGCCACTCACTACCATGTGATGGATGGCTCATTACATTCTGATCTCTATCCTCCTGGTTCCTAGAATGCCACAGTACATCCTCTCTTGTTTCAGCATCATGAAACAACCTCTGCAATCTTGGTGTAATTGGAAAATGTCTCAGAACATTATGAGGAATCCTCTTCACAGCATCGCCATCTTTCCATCTTGATGATTTCCATTTCGGGCATTCACTTAAGTTGGCATAATCCTTCCGGAACAGAACACAATTATTCTTACAAACATGGATCATATCATATCCAATTCCAACTGCACAAAGGAAATTCTTCATTTTACTGTAGGTGTGTGGTAGCTCAGACGCATCTGGGAAAGCTTTGCGGAAAGCAGCCAACATCGTATCGAATGATTTGTTGGTCATCCGCTCAGATGCCTTCACGTGAAGAAAGGTGGCCATAGCTGGGAATACTGACAACTTATTTTCTGGGGTGACAGCCACATTGCATTGTTCCAACATGCGGGCCCATCGTTTTTCTTCTACATGTGAATGTTCACGAAATGCACGAGCATTTCGTAGCATTGTTTCAATGTTGGTCAAACTCACTGGCTCCGCCACCACCACCTCCTCCTCCTCTTCCACCTGAGCATCAGGCAGATCAAGATGGTGATCTGCTACTTCCATGTAGTCAGTAACATTGACGTTCATAGCTTCACCATGATGAACCCACCTAGTATATGTGACCGACTTCCCATACAAGTGTAGATGATTTTGCATAGTTGACTGGGGTGTTGTAACTGAATTCATAGAACTGCTACACGGGCAGAGCACATCTGATTTCGGACCACCATACTCAGCTCTGATAAAGTTCATGAAGTTTTCAACCCCCTCGACATATGTAGCGGAGAATCTTCGAGTAGAAGTTATCCAAGTCTTGTCCATCTGTTAGACATACAAATTAGTTCTTCTACTAGATATTACAGGAAAAACATATATGCTTTTTTATGAAGTCCAGAAAAAAATACCTAGGTCGATGTCTAAAGCTATGGCAAGATATTTGGATGAGAAGATCTAAGTAATGAAATATATTTAAAGCTAATTCAGCAAACAAATTTGAGTGCTAAATTATGGCAGGTTGTTTCAGCAGTCAATGAGGCCGAGCACACAGCCATCAAACTATCGAAGGCCATCGTAGCAACAAAGATCAAGCATAAAATGGTGTAGAGCTATTTCACCTAACAGATTGGCTACTAGACCATGGCAATCTACGTCACAATAAATATATGGCAGGATATATTAGCAACTAATCGGGCTTGGCATGCCATCTCAACTAAGCAGATTGAGTGCAGAACAGGGCAAGGAAGCTTCTTAAGCAGAGCATATTGACTGTAAACTACTTCGGCAAATAGTGAGATTAACAGCGTCTACCAGCTAACATTCAGCGCTACACCGACATGAACGGGGCCTCAGTCTAGAATGTGCATACCATGGGAGAAGTTGACCGCCATGCGTCTCCACACGAACATCACCAGTGGTGGCGGCACTGACCGTCGTGCGCCTCCACAAGAACATCGCCAGCGGTGGCGGCGCGGCTCAAGGATGGTAGTCTATGAGAGCATACTGTGGGGGCGAGAGGATCGCCGTGTGTCCCCTCAACAAACCGCGGCGCCAACATATCGGTGCGGCGGGGAGGGCGGCTTTGACGGAGCGAATGGAGTGGAGGGGGACGGGGAGAGGGGGGTTTGGGGAATATTATTGGCCAGTTGGCCGAAGGGTGGTTGAATTTGGGATTTGGGCGGAATTTTTTTTGGGGGGGGGGGGGGGGGTTCCCGCGGTGGGCGGGGGGAGTTTGGCGCATGGTCGGTTTCTCCAAGTGCAGTCCCATGTGTCAGTGAAGAGGCAAGCTGAAGCACATTCCGTTTGCGTGAGCCGTGTGTAGGACCGAACGTGTGTGGGGTGCAATGCGACCGCGACAGGGGTGCTGTGAGTGTACCCCCTTTTTCCTTTTAAACTACGTGCTTCGCCCCCTCAAAAAAAAACTTGGTGCTTCGCGCGATCCATCGATACTACTACTAGTAATCCGATAATCTCGACTAAAACGGCGCAGCCGGGTCTTTTCCCGCGTGATATGCTGGGAGGTTGGCTTAGTTGGGTTTTTCTGGACGAGTAATACTACACCTACGTAATCCCAGTTACGTAATTAATGTAATGTGAAATGTGTGAGCTGTTGATTGTAGATTGGGGGAGGGAGGGGCCCACCACCATGAAAATCAGGGAGGAGAGAGAGCGAGGAAATTTACGTTAACCCTTTCGTAGGTTCCCGTAGATGTAGAAAGATGTGAAATGCATGAATGTCTAGTGGACGTACTATTGGAGTGCCTAAGATAAATTGTGTATGTAGACCCTATGTGTTTCTTCGCATATTAGCTTTGTCTTTATTCAATAAAAAGCAGAGTTGGTGATGATGGTGTGCCTGCCATCCTACAATATAGGCCGCATGATCTATATCTAAAGTTTGTCGCATCCGTGTCCGGCTACGCCGCTATTGCGTCGCGAGCGGCGACTTGAGTGAGGGCGGCGACCTAGAGCTTCATCCCCGAAGAAAAAGCTCTCCCGTAGAGCATTCGCGCTCGCAGTCATGGCGGATGTGGTGCCAGGTAGCAGAACGATGCGCTATGGTATGGAGGTTAGCTGGGCATTGCCGCTTTAAGTAGCACATTCTGGTGAGGCCAAAGCGTCCGAGCGCGTCATTAAGTCATCGTAGTTTGTTCCTCGGGCACCGAGCCTCTTAACGAAGGCATACGGACGGATGGCATGAATGCGGGCAGCTGGCGCCGGCTGGGAACGCATCGCGCGACGGCACGAGGGACGAGGGTTTTTGGTGTGCCAGGGTAGTCAACTGCGGTCGTGGGAACGTTGGAGATGCCCTTTGCTCACATGCGACCCCACATGTCATTGAAAAAGTAAGACGACCCGACATGGTCTCAGGTCCTGGGGATGCAGTTGGCCGTGCTACACCACTCCGCTGACATGTCGCAGCGCGCGCGCACTTCGGCGCCCCATGCATCCTTGACGAGTCGGGAGTTGATCTGCTGGTCATGCCACAGTGCTAACGCCACCCTCGGCACACTGAAACCGACCGTGCCCAGCAACGATGAGTGTGTCGCTCACTGTGGTCGCCCTATCCAAAGGCGGTGCTGGAGCTGCGCCACGTTGCTGGCCCCCACGACCCGCATGAACGGTTGCCGGTGGCGAGGAGGTCGTGGGCCAGCTCCTCCATTAGACTAGTCTGCGCCATGTCATCCTGACAGGTGTGCCCCACATGTCGGTTTCCCTGTTTTCCCAGCCATATTCGAGCATTAGTGCTCCACGTTGCGCATTAGGCGCAGAACATGTGGTTTTTGTGCCCTGGTTCAAATGTGGTACAGTACCAAGTTGTTACCCTAGCCCCAAGTGTGGTGGTTTTGGGTACGGTGCCACCCTTTTCCTTTTCAAGTAGTGAAGCGTAACACTAGATTCAGTAGCCGGATGGTGTGCTAAATGTAGGTGTCCGACTACTTGAAGGAATAATTGAGGTGTGCCCGGTCTGTGCCCGCATTTAGGGGTCCAACTTACCATGTTCCAGCAGTAGTAACTATACTAGTCTCTGCGTACTCCCTCTATTTTTATTTACTCCGCATTTTAGCTTTGCTCAAAGTCAAACTTTGTAAACTTTGACAAAGTTCATAGACAGAAATAATAACATCTACAATAACAAATCAATACCATTAGATTCATTATTGAATATACTTTCACATCATATATATTTGCTATTGTAACTGTTCATATTTCTACTCTTACTAGCAAGATGCCCGTGTGTTGCACGTAACATCAAGATGCATTTGTATGACTAGTTTATCTCGTGAGAGAAAAGGATGAACGAGGGAAAGCCTTATTTGCAATTGTGGAGAGGTGTGTGGGTACCTTTTTCAAAAATTGCCATAGTTTCCTTCCTATCCGTCAGATATAAATCGGACGACCTATATTGCAGGATGGCAGGCACACCATCATCACCAACTCTGTTTTTTATAAGAGTCCGCCTGATTTATATCTGATGGATAGGAAGGAAACTATGGCAATTTTGCAAAAAGATACCCATACCCCTCTCCACATTTGCAAATAAGGCATTCCCTCATTCATCCTTTTCTCCCACAAGATAAACTACTCATACAAATGCATCTTGATGTTCCGTGCAACGCACGGGCATCTTGCTAGTGTACATAAAAAGCAGAGTTGGTGAAGATGGTGTGCCTGCCATCCTACAATATAGGCCATTCAATCTATATCTAACGGATAGGATGGGAACTATGACAATTTACCCGCACTCCTCTCCACAATTGCAAATAAGAACTTCCCTCATTCATCCTTTTCTCCCACAAGATCTTGATGTTCCGTGCAAGGCACGGGCATCTTGCTAGTTTTCTATAAACTTGGTTAAATTTTATGAAGTTTGACTTCAGTCAAACCTAATATGCAGAGTAAATAAAAACAGAGGGAGTATCTTACCCCGTGACCAAGACGGAAGGGAAAACGAGACAACTTATTGTTTATTTGAGCCGTTCAAGTATAATCATGTCGTGTTGCTTATTTCTCATTCCTCTCCAACCCTCTTCTCCATCGATCATGCCGCCCTCCAGTCGAGTCCATCCTCCCGCATGCATCATTTCAACATTCCGCCGAGCATCATTCCCTTGTATTTCCAATGTTGTAATTTGTACGACATGCATACAAACAAACGGTTTGTTTAAAGTTTCACTTT
Source organism: Triticum urartu (assembly GCF_056163025.1). NCBI lineage: Eukaryota > Viridiplantae > Streptophyta > Magnoliopsida > Poales > Poaceae > Triticum > Triticum urartu. The sequence continues at coordinate 249,349,469 of NC_141877.1, forward strand.
GCCTCCACTACGTGTCGCTTCCCATCTTAGGTTTGACATCCCATTCGGTTCATGCCCCGACACATCTTGACGAGATCGATTGATTTTGTGAGATCAACTGTGTGTCATGCAAGGAGATAAACGTTTGGTATGTTTCTATGATAGAATGATAGAAATGACCCGCGGGGGGGGGGGGGGGGGGTCTGTGGGGATCAGAGGGAGTATATTATACATTCATAAGTGAAACAAACGTATTGTACCCACCCTAGTCCTCTTTCAATCGATCTCCGGACCCCGAGATGAAATCAAGAGAAAATGAGTGGTTGCATGTGTGATACCTAAGGTGGATTCAAAATTTTCAACCGGTGATCATAGCATCCGTAAATCATATATAAAGGGTATTCAATGTTCGTTTCGCTTTTGAACGTACAATATACTCCCTCCTATCCTTTCTAGTTTACATATAAGTTTTATGTGTAGTTAAAGTATCTCTACTTTGATCAAACTTAGAGAAAAAAGAATCAACATTCAACAAAACTCCCAATCAATATTGTTAGATTCGTACGTACTCCTAGATTTGTCTTCAAACAGAGATGGTTCCCAATTTGTTTTCAACCACGTGAATGTGCTTGTTCTCACGCATCCTCTTCCTACTAGGATTTCGCCATGTACAGCCAGTCCAATAGTAACTTTGTTTAAGCTCCTTGTCCAATAGTACTAGTGGAGTACTGACAACATCTGTAATAGAGTATGAAGTGCTCATAGTACTCCCTCCTTCGATTTATATAGGGCCTAAGAGCACGTCTAATAAGGCCTAGTCAGCAGGCTATAAGACGTGTCATGGCATTAAAATCCTACTTGGAGGAGTGAGAAGAGAGGAGACAGAGTGAAGTGGGCTCTTATATTCTACAGCCCGGCCATAACTCATAGATCAAGAAAAAAAGTATGCATGCAACTCTCTTCCAATCATATACCTTGCTCATGCAAATATTAAATGCTTAGAGCCAACCTAATAGCCATTAAGAGCCAACTTACATGGCACTTTTGCCGATGTGAAGGAGAGAGATGTGAAGAACTAAGGGGAGTGAGCTCTCATGCAAGAGCCTAGCTATATACTCATTCCTAGGTAAATAGAATAAATATGAAGAAAGAGATAGTAGAGAGGAGATGGGAAAAAGTACTAATACAATAGCCAACCTTTTATATTATTTTTTTGCGGGAAATAGCCAACCTTATAGCCCACACTACTGTATGAGTGCATATAGATGATGGCTATAGATGACATGGCAGTTCCTTATAGCCATCGGCTGGCTATATTATTAACCATGCTCTAATGCATTTTTCAAAACTGCCTTTGACTATTGACAAGATTAATAGTACATGAGATGTATAATGTGAAAATTATATCATTGGAAGCTCCTTGCACATACGAATTTGACCGTATGCTTTGTGTAAGTTGCATGTCATATATTATTACTCTAACATTTGGTCAAAGTTAGCCTTGAAAAATGCATTAGGCTCTGTAGATGGAAGGAGGGAGTAGTAGTGGAAGTGGATCCTCTAACGTAGGATCCCTGCCTTACCCTCCCTTTCGGTCACTTACTGGTGGACACATGCTTGCTAGGCCCCGCATGTCAGTTACTCAATGGGTTCGGCCACGTCAGGGGATCCTCATCCGTAGTATACTCCCTCTGTTTTTATTAACTCCGCATAAAATGGAGGGAGTGGTATTATAAGTGACGCGGGCGGGGGAGGGGGAGGGACGTCGGTTTGCTCTCAACTACGGTCCCACAAGCGAGCGAAAACTCAAGATGAAGCGTGTTCCATTCGGTGAACGACATGGAGGGTCCAGCGTGCCGGGGTGCAATGGGAGCGCGATAGGAGCGATGCACAGTCAAAACCAATTGACCGGTCGTCATCGGAACCACTATTCACACTAGAACCTTCGCTGCTCGGCCTACGCCAGCCACTGCCCCAAAACCACACCTCCTCTCCAGCCCATTCACCCACCTTTCGATCCCCTAGCCCGCATCAAGCATCCCCTAGTTCGCCGGAAAGACATGGTGCGCCGCAAGATCACGTACCACAAGATGCTAACGCCGGAGCGTCCCGCAGAAATCGCGGCGGTGCTCGGCACCACAGACCTCCATTCCCAAGCTCGCTTTGCGACGGGCCAATCCCCGAGTTCTCTCGAGCCAAGCTATGAGGAGGAGGAAGCCGATCCAATGTTCATGGCGGAGGTCACGGCGCAGAAGGCCCTCAATGGTTATGAGACGATGGATGTCGACTTCGTGCCGGTGTCCGGGTCCCCCATGGTGTAGGCAGACCAGCGGTTCAACCTGGCGATACTAAAGGACGACCGGGAGGCAGAGGCTCAACTCGACGCGGAGTGCGCGCATGTCGCTGCCATCGAGGCTCTCCTGCAGGCGGAACCGGATGTCATGGATGTGAACCGGGCGGCGGAGGCTCAACTCGATGCGTAGCACGCGGATGCCGCTGCCATCGAGGCCCTCCTGCAAGCGGAACCGGACGTCCTAGACTTGAACCGGGAGGTGATACGTCTCCAATGTATCTATAATATTTGATTGTTCCATGCTATTATATTATCTGTTTTGGATGTTTATGGGCTTAATTATACACTGTTATATTATTTTTGGGACTAACCTACTAACCCAAGGCCAAGTGCAAATTATTGTTTTTTGCCTATTTCGATGTTTCGCACAAAAGGAATATCAAACGGAATGAAACCTTCGGGAGAGTTATTTTTGGAACAAACGTGATCTAGGGGACTTGGAGTGGACGTCAAGAAATCAATGAGGAGGCCACGAGGCAGGGAGGCGCGCCTGCCCCCTGGGCGTGCCCCCCACCCTCGTGGGCCCCTCGTAGCTCCACTGACCTACTTCTTCCTCCTATATATATACCCCGAAAACATCCAGGAGCACCATGAAACCCTATTTCCACCGCCGCAACCTTCTGTACCCAAGAGATCCCATCTTGGGGCCTTTTCCGGAGCTCCGTCGGAGGGGGAATCGATCACGGAGGGCTTTTACATCAACAGCATAGCCTCTCCGATGATGTGTGAGTAGTTTACTTCAGACCATCGGGTCCATAGTTATTAGCTAGATGGCTTCTTATCTCTCTTTGGATCTCAATACAAATTTCTCCACGATCTTCTTGGTGATCTATTCGATGTAACTATTTTTGCGGTGTGTTTGGCGAGATCCGATGAATTGTGGGTTTATGATCAAGTTTATTATGAACAATATGTGATTCTTCTCTGAAATCTTTTATGTATGATTTGTTGTCTTTGCAAATCTCTTTGAATTATCAGTTTGGTTTGGCCTACTAGATTGATATTTCCTGCAATGGGAGAAGTGCTTAGCTTTTGGTTCAAACTTGCGGTGTCCTTTCCAGTGACAGCAGGGGCAGCAAGGCACGTATTGTATTGTTGCCATCGAGGATAAAAAGATGAGGTTTATATCATATTGCTTGAGTTTATCCCTCTACATCATGTCATCTTGCTTAATGCGTTACTCTGTTCTTATGAACTTAATACTCTAGATGCATGCTGGATAGCGGTCGATGTGTTGAGTAATAGTAGTAGATGCAGAATCGTTTTGGTCTACTTGTTGCGGACGTGATGCCTATATACATGATCATGCCTAGATATTCTCATAATTATGCACTCCTCTATCAATTGCTCGACAGTAATTCGTTCACCCACCGTAATACTTATGCTATCTTGAGAGAAGCCACTAGTGAAACCTATGGCCCCCGGGTCTATTCTCCATTATATTAATCTCATGTCAACTAGCTATTTCTGGCGCCGTTTATTTTGCAATCTTTATATTCCAATCTATATCATAAAAATACCAAAAATATTTATCTTATTATTATTATCTCTATCATATCTCACTCTCGTAAGTGACCTTGAAGGGATTGACAACCCCTTTATCGCGTTGGTTGCGAGGTTCTTATTTGTTTGTGCAGGTACGAGGGACTTGCTTGTAGTCTCCTACTGGATTGATACCTTGGTTCTCAGAAACTGAGGGAAATACTTACGCTACTTTGCTGCATCACCCTTTCCTCTTCAAGGGAAAACCAGCGCAGTGCTGAAGAGGTAGCAAGAAGGATTTCTGGCGCCATTGTCGGGGAGATCTACGCACAAGTCAAGACATACCAAGTACCCATCACAAACTCTTATCCCCGCATTACATTATTTGCCATTTGCCTCTCGTCTTCCTCTCCCCCACTTCACCCTTGCCGTTTTATTCGCCCTCTTCTTCCGTTCCCCTTCTCATTTCTAGTTCGTCTCTTTTCGCTTGCTTCTTGTGTGCTTGTGTGTTGGATTGTTTGTCACGATGGATCACGATAATACTAAATTGTGTGACTTTTCCAATACCAACAATAATGATTTTATTAGCACTGTGATTGCTCCTCTTACCGATGCTAAATCTTATGAAATTAATACTGCTTTGCTGAATCTTGTCATGAAAGATCTGTTTTCCGGCCTTCCTAGTGAAGATGCCGCTACCCATATAAACAGCTTTGTTGATTTGTGTGATATGCAAAAGAAGAAAGATGTGGATAATGATATTGTTAAATTGAAGCTATTCCCGTTTTCGCTTAGAGACCGTGCTAAAACTTGGTTTTCGTCTTTGCCTAAAAATAGTATCGATTCATGGAATAAGTGCAAAGATGCTTTTATATCTAAGTATTTTACTCTCGCTAAGATCATCTCTCTTAGAAACGATATTATGAATTTTAAGCAACTTGATCATGAACAAGTTGCACAAGCTTTGGAGAGGATGAAATTAATGATACGTAATTGCCCTACACATGGTTTGAATCTTTGGATGATTATACAAAACATTTATGCTGGATTGAATTTTGCTTCTAGAAATCTTTTAGATTCAGCCGCGGGAGGCACTTTTATGGAAATCACTTTAGGAGAAGCTACTAAACTCCTAGATAATATTATGGTTAATTATTCTCAATGGCATACTGAAAGATCTACTAGTAAAAAGGTGCATGCAATAGAAGAAATTAATGTTTTGAGTGGAAAGATGGATGAACTTATGAAATTGATTGCTAATAAGAGTGTTTCTTCTAATCCTAATGATATGCCTTTGTCTACTTTGATTGAGAATAATAATGAATCTATGGATGTGAATTGTGTTGGTAGGAACAATTTTGGTAACAATGCATATAGAGGTAATTTTAATCCTAGGCATTTTCCTAGTAATTCCTCTAATAATTATGGTAATTCCGACAACAATTCTTATGGAAATTATAATAAGATTCCCTCTGATTTTGAATCTAATATTAAAGAATTTATTAGTTCGCAAAAGAGTTTCAATGCTTTGATTGAAGAAAAATTGTCTAAGATTAATGAGTTGGCTAGGAACGTGGATAGAATTTCTCTTGATGTTGATTCTTTGAAACTTAGATCTATTCCACCTAAGCATGATATCAATGAGTCTCTCAAAGCCATGAGAATTTCCATTGATGAGTGCAAAGAAAGAACCGCTAGGATGCGTGCAAAAAAGGAGTGCTTTATAAAAGTGTGTTCTTCTAGTTTTGATGATAATAAGGATGAAGATCTAAAAGTGATTGATGTGTCTCCTATTAAATCTTTGTTTTGCAATATGAATCTTGATAATGATGGGACTGGAGATGAGTCAACTTTAGTTAAAAGGCATCCCAATGATTCGGAGTTTTTAGATCTTGATGCAAAAATTAATAAAAGTGGGATTGGAGATGTCAAAACATTACATAGGTATGAACCCACTATTTTGGATTTTAAGGAATTTAATTATTATAATTGTTCTTTAATAGATTGTATCTCCTTGTTGCAATCCGTGCTAAATTCTCCGCATGCTTATAGTCAAAATAACGCTTTTACTAAACATATCGTTGATGCTTTAATGCAATCTTATGAAGAAAAGCTTGAATTGGAAGTTTCTATCCCTAGAAAACTTCATGATGAATGGGAGCCTACTATTAAAATTAAAATTAAAGATCATGAATGCTATGCTTTATGGGTGCTAGTGTTTCCACGATTCCAAAAACTTTGTGTGATGTGTTAGGTTTCCGTGAATTTTATGGATTATGGAATAAGGAGTGGCAAGAGTCTAAGCTTGGGGATGCCCAAGGCACCCCAAGGTAAAATTAGAGGACATACAAAAGCCTAAGCTTAGGGATGCCCCAGAAGGCATCCCCTCTTTCGTCTTCTTCTATCGGTAACTTTACTTGAGGCTATATTTTTATTCACCACATGATATGTGTTTTGCTTGGAGCGTCTTGTATGGTTTGAGTCTTTGATTTTTACTTTCCCACAATCATCCTTTCTGTACGCACCTGTTGGGAGAGACACACATGAATTGGAATTTATTAGAATACTCTATGTGTTTCACTTATATCTTTTGAGCTAGATAATTTTGCTCTAGTGCTTCACTTATATCTTTTAGAGCATGGTGGTGGTTTTATTTTATAGAAATTATTGATCTCTCATGCTTCACTTATATTATTTTGTGAGTCCGTTATAACAACATGGTAATTTTCTTTGGTTATGAAATTAGTCCTAATATGATAGGCATCCAAGATGGGTATAATAAAAACTATCATAAAAGTGCATTGAATACTATGAGAAGTTTGATACTTGATGATTGTTTTGAGATATGCAGATGGTGATATTAGAGTCATGCTAGTTGAGTAGTTGTGAATTTGAGAAATACTTGTTCTAAAGTTTGTGATTCCCGTAGCATGCACGTATGGTGAACCGTTATGCGATGAAGTCGGAGCATGATTTCTTTATTGATTGTCTTCCTTATGAGTGGCGGTCGGGGACGAGCGATGGTCTTTTCCTACCAATCTATCCCCCTAGGAGCATGCACGTAGTACTTTGTTTCGATAACTAATAGATTTTTACAATAAGTATATGAGTTCTTTATGACTAATGTTGAGTCCATGGATTACTCTTACCCTTCCACCATTGCTAGCCTCTCTAGTATCGCGCAACTTTCGCCGGTACCATAAACCCACCATATACCTTCCTCAAAACAGCCACCATACCTACCTATTATGGCATTTCCATAGCCATTCCGAGATATAGTGCCATGCAACTTTCCACTGTTCCATTTGTTATGACACGCTTCATCATTGTCATATTGCTTTGCATGATCATGTAGTTGACATCGTATTTGTGGCAAAGCCGCCGTTCATAATTCTTTCATACATGTCACTCATGAGTCATTGCACATCCCGGTACACCGCCGGAGGCATTCACATAGAGTCATATTTTTTTCTAAGAATTGAGTTGTAAGTAAATAAAAGTGTGATTATCATCATTATTAGAGCATTGTCCCAAGTGAGGAAAGGATGATGGATACTATGATTCCCCCACAAGTCGAGATGAGACTCCAGACGAAAAAAGGGCCATAAAAAACAAGTAGAAGGCCCAAATAAAAAATGAGAGAAAAAGAGAGAAGGGACAATGTTACTATCCTTTTTCCACACTTGTGCTTCAAAGTAGCACCATGATCTTCATGATAGAGAGTCTCCTATGTTGTCACATTCATATACTAGTGGGAATTTTACATTATAGAACTTGGCATGTATATTCCAATGATCGGCTTCCTCAAAATGCCCTAGGTCTTCGTGAGCAAGCGAGTTGGATGCACACCCACTTAGTTTCTTTTTGAGCCTTCATACAGTTATAGCTCTAGTGCATCCGTTGCATGGCAATCCCTACTCACTCACATTGATATCTATTGATGGGCATCTCCATAGCCCGTTGATACGCCTAGTTGATGTGAGACTATCTTCTCCTTTTTGTCTTCTCCACAACCACCATTCTATTCCACATATAGTGCTATGTCCATGGCTCACGCTCATGTATTGCGTGAAGATTGAAAAAGTTTGAGAACATCAAAAGTATGAAACAATTGCTTGGCTTGTCATCGGGGTTGTGCATGATTTATATATTTTGTGTGGTGAAGATAGAGAATAGCCAAACTATATGATTTTTTAGGGATAACTTTCTTTGGCCATGTTATTTTGAGAAGACACGATTGCTTAGTTAGTATGCTTGAAATATTATTATTTTGATGTCAATATTAAAATTTTGTCTTGAATCTTTCGGATCTGAACATTCATGCCACAATAAAGAAAATTACATTGAGAATTATGCTAGGTAGCACTTCATATCAAAAATTCTATTTTTATCATTTACCTACTCGAGGACGAGCAAGAATTAAGCTTGGGGATGCTTGATACGTCTCCAATGTATCTATAATTTTTAATTGTTCCATGCTATTATATTATTTGTTTTGGATTTTTATGGGCTTAATTATACACTTTTGTATTATTTTTGGGACTAACCTACTAACCCAAGGCCAAGTGCAAATTGCTGTTTTTTTGCCTATTTCAGTGTTTCGCAGAAAAGGAATATCAAACGGAATCCAAACAGAATGAAACCTTCGTGAGAGTTATTTTTGGAACAAACGTGATCCAGGGGACTTAGAGTGGACGTCAAGAAATCAACGAGGAGCCCACGAGGCAGGGAGGCGTGCCTGCCCCCCTAGGCGCGCCCCCGCCCTCGTGGGCCCCTCTTAGCTCCACCGACCTACTTGTTCCTCCTATACATATCCATATACCATGAAAATATCCAGGAGCACCACGAAACCCTATTTCCACCGCCGCAACCTTCTGTACCCAAGAGATCCCATCTTGGGGCCTTTTTTGGAGCTCCGCCGGAGGGGGAATCGATCATGGAGGGCTTCTACATCAACACCATAGCCTCTCCGATGATGTGTGAGTAGTTTACTTCAGACCTTCGGGTCCATAGTTATTAGCTAGATGGCCTTTTCTCTCTCTTTGGATCTCAATACAAAGTTCTCCTCAATCTTCTTGGAGATCTATTCCATGTAACTCTTTTTCTGGTGTGTTTGTCGAGATCCGATGAATTGTGGGTTTATGATCAAGTTTATCTATGAACAATATTTGATTCTTCTTTGAAATCTTTTATGTATGATAGGTTATCTTTGCAAGTCTCTTCGAATTATCAGTTTGGTTTGGCCTACTAGATTGATCTTTCTTGCAATGGGAGAAGTGCTTCGCTTTGGGTTCAATCTTGCGGTGTCCTTTCCCAGTGACAGCAGGGGCAGCAAGGCATGTATTGTATTGTTGCCATCGAGGATAAAAAGATGGGGTTTATATCTAATGTAGGGTAGAGACCCTAATCGCCCGATCTTCCACGAAAGGAGCGGATCCCGGGGAAAACACGAAGAACACAAGGATGAACGGAAGGAAAACACAAGAGGAAATCACTAAACCGACACGATAAGTCACACATGGGCTAGATCCTCGAGTACATAGAACGATACACGAATCCACAGACAACTAGGGACGATACACGGTAGCCGGTTCTTCTCCGTGAGGAGGTCTTGTATCCACAAGGGTATCTTCCCTTGAAAAGTGGTCTTTAATCCAAGGTGGATCTTCTCCGAAGAGGGTCCGCAGTCTCTCTCGAGGAGTAGATCCGATATGGATGAGCAATGCTCTATCTCTCAAATGAGCTAAACCAATGCTAACCCTAGAAAGGAGGTGGGGGAGGTCTATTTATAGTCTAAGTGCAAATGGGGGCGAAGTGAAAGGGTACATGGGCCTCGGGCCCGAACACTGTGCGCACACAGGTACGGGACGTCCGCTGGGGACCGGTCGTCCAGTGTCTCAGGAGCTGCCGGACGTCCGGTGTCCTCCGGTCGTCCGCTGGTTCTGTTCTGTGATGGGGGTGCCGGACGTCCGGAGGCGTCGGTCTTCCGCTGACTTTGGTTCGGGTGCAGGTGCGCCAGTCGTCCGGTCCGGACCGGACGTCCGCTCGTTTGCTTCGGGTGTCGGGGCACCGGTCGTCCGGTCTGGACAGGACGTCCGCTGGCTGGGGCTCGGCTGATGCTTTAGGCGCCGGACGTTCGGTCCCGGCCGGTCGTCCGGTGGCTGGGACTTTTCCTTCAGCCCTCCTTCTTCTCCATCTTCTCGTCCATCTTCCTCTTCTTCTTGTCCTTGCTCCTTAGCTTCTCCATGGTACCTGAGTATGCACAAAGTGTCCATATGAGGTAGTAGCCATGCTTCATGTGCATCGAAGTGGAATTGTGAGAGGAGAGATGTCACCTCGGTTTCAAGAGCTCTTGCACGTGATCGAGTCATGGGTCCACTAGGCACTTGATGAGACGATGGTAGGTCCATGGGGATGACCTTGGGATGCTCCGCATCATCTCCCCTCCCTTGGGGAAGATCCGACCTCGGATCGAAATCCTCATCACCATGGTACGGGGAGAGATCTTTGACGTTGAAGATGTCGCTCAGGGAGTACTTGTCACGTGGGATGTCGATCTTGTATGTGTTGTTGTTGTAGCGGGCAAGCACCTCGAATGGTCCATTGGCTCGTGGTAGTAGCTTGGACTCGCGTTCGTTGGGGAAACGTTCCTTGCGAAGGTGTAGCCACACAAGATCTCCAATGTTGAATATCATGTGATTCTTGTTGACGTTGATCTTGGTCGCGAGTCGTTGTACTTGGAGCTCAATGGTGTGCCTTGTATCTTCATGCATCTTCTTGAGGTGGTTGGCTTGGTCACTCGCGTCCATGTTTGTGTGCTCGTGGAGTGGTAGAGGTAGGATGTCCAATGGGGACAATGGGTTGAAACCGTAGACAACCTCGAAGGGGGACTTGCCGGTAGTCGAATGTCTTGCGCGGTTGTAGGCGTACTTGGCGATGGGTAAGCACTCCTCCCACTCCTTGATGTTCTTCTTGATTAAGACTCGTAGTAGAGTGGAGAGTGTACAGTTCGTCACCTCCGTTTTGCCGTCGGTTTGAGGGTGGTACGCCGTGGAGAAGAGTAACTTGAGTCCGAGCTTGGCGCATAAGGTCTTCCAAAAGCAACGCAAGAACTTGACGCGGTAGGGAGCGTTGTTCGGAAGCGGTGCTCCGGGGATGAGGTCGATGCGGTGCTCAATGCCTCGTAGTGGAGGTAGTCCCGGAGGGAGCTCATCAGGGAAAACATCTTGAAATTCCTGCAAAAGAGAAGACAATACTAGAGGAAGAGTGTGAGAAGTGTTAGTTTTTTGTGCATTGTCCTTGCACACGAGGGTGTAGTGTAGGACACTAGATGGGTTCTCACACACTTCTCTCATCTCACGTTTGGTGGCAAATAGAACTAGGTTCTTGTTTTCGCTCATCGTGGAGGAACTCGATTTTGGCTTGTGGCGCTCACTCTCTTTTTGGTGGCTCGCTCTCTCACTATGATCTCCACGATGGGTGGCGTGCTTGTCCGTGATCACTTGACTTGGCGACATTGGACGGAGAACGTACTCCTTGCCCTTCATCTTGAAGATGTAGTGGTTCGTTAGGCCATTGTGTATGACTCCTCTATCGAATTGCCATGGTCGTCCAAGGAGAAGATGACAAACGGTCATTGGAACGACGTCGCACTCCAAGGTGTCTTCGTAGGCGCCGATCTTGAAGGAGACTTGTAGTCGGTGCTCGACTTGGATAGTGCCGGAGTCAGTAAGCCATTGCACTTTGTATGGATGTGGATGCTTCGTCTTGGGCAATTGGAGCTTGGAGCAAAGTTCTTCACTTGCGAGATTATGACAACTTCCTCCATCGATGATGACCTTGACGGATCGTCCATTGATGCCGGCCTTGGTGTGGAATATGTTGCATCTTTGGTCGTCTTCTTGGTGATGTTGGAGGGTCAAGACATTGGAGACAACAAGTGCGAGACTTGAGTCTTCATCACAAAGACTTGTTTTTCTTTATTGTTCACTTGGCGGTGCATGGTGACTTGCTCGAGGGCTTCCATTTCGCCTTCGCTCATGGAGTCATAAGTGCCATCATCGTTGAAGACCATGGTTCGCTTGTTGGTGCACTCGTAGGACTTGTGGCCTCGGCCTCCGCAAGTGAAACACTCGAAGGGACTTGTTTTGACGGTCTCTTCGATTGGGGTAGATGATGATGAAGCTCCCGGCTTGAAGTTGCTCGTAGGAGGATGGCTTGTAGTTGACGAAGCTTTCTTGGAACTTGACTTGTCACCGGTACTTGGTGATTCTCTAGTTGAGGTAGGAGTTGCCGAAGTCGCGGGAGCTTGATAAGAGGAGCCGTAGGTCTTGGACGAGAACTTGGCATACTTGAAATCATCTTGCACTTGGCGTTCTGCTTTGGTGGCTTGGTGCACTAACTCAATGAGGTTTGAGTATGGTTGGAAGTCGGCGATCTTATTGATAGGGTGATTGAGTCCATTCATGAAGCGTGCCATTGTTTGTTCATCGTCTTCCGTCACATTGGCTCTTATCATTGCAATCTCCATCTCCTTGTAGTATTCTTCAACGCTCTTGGTTCCTTGCTTGAGTTGTTGAAGTTTCTTGATGACGTCGCGGTTGTAGTAGGTAGGCACGAAGCGTGCTCTCATGACATCCTTCATTTGTGCCCAAGTAGTGATGGGTGGATCACCTCTTGCCTCGCGGCGTTCAATGACTTGTTCCCACCAAATGAGGACATAGTCTTGGAACTCAAGGGATGCCATCACGATCTTCTTCTCTTCTTCATAATTGTGCAAACGGAAGATCTTGTCAACTTTCAATGCCCATGAAAGGTATTCTTCGGGATCGTTGCTTCCATTGAACTTGGGCATGGTGAACTTGAGCTTGCTGTAGCGTTGCTCTTCATTGTGTTGGGGTCGGGGATGATGACGCCCATGTTGTAGATGATTGTCCAAATCGTGGTGCTCTTGACGCGGAGGGTTGTCAACCTTGTGTTGCTCTTGTCGCGGAGGATTCCCATTGTCTTCATGCTCTTGATGGTCTTGGTGAGCTTGTGGAGGAACGCGTCGAGCTCGAGGGGGAACTAGACGATGCATGCGAGCTTGAAATCGTCGTTCATGAAGTTCTTCGCGGAGTGCTTCCTCTTCTTCAAGGGCTTGTCGGCCACGGTCGGCAACGGCTTGACTCGCATCATGTAGAGCTTGTTGCGCCTCAAGTGCTTGAGCGTCACGGAGTTGTTGTTCTTGACGTTGAGCCTCGGCATTTTGTGCATTTTGTTGTAGATGCGCGCATTCTTCCTCTTCATGTTGGCGTTGGTGTTGTTGTTCTCGAGCTAGCGCAAAGGCGTCTTCGGCTTGACGTCGTCGGCGCTCTTGAGAGTCGGTGTCCCGAAGCAGATTGAGGTTTGCTTGACGGTCGGTGCGCGCGGCTCGACGAAGAGTGTTCGATGTCGGTGTACTTGAGTCGGAATGGTGACTTGAACGGCTCCTTCTTGAAGTGGAAGAAGAGCGATTGAGCAACAAAGCGCGAATCTCGTCCATCCTTGCGTCATTCTCTTGCTTGTGATCGTCAAGCTTGTGGTCAAAGTAGTCCCTTGTACGTTGCTCGGAAAGTCGGAAGTCGGCGGCAAGGTTGTCGATGCGTTCACTCATAGCTTGTTGCTCTTGATGCAAAGCACGTTGTGCACCAAAGAGGTGACTCTTGGTGATGAAGGAGTTCATGTCGTCGTCTTGCTCCATGAAGAGTGGGTTGGTAGAAGTACTTGGCCTATCCATCATTCCAAGACAAGTGTGAGTGGTAGAAAGAGAAAAACAAATACCAAATGTACCTTGACCGAAGTTGAAAGTGACTCAATGATCACTCCAATGTAGGACAAGGAAATAGCCCAATAGGTACGAATTATCGTCGGTTTCTCACACCTACACAAGTAAAAGCTTATGGTGGAGCTTGGTTAGGATGGTGGCACAATTTTTAATGTGAATGTAAGCAAGATTCAATAATGTTGGAGAAGATTCGCAAGATGCAATGTAACAAGTAGACCAAGCATATACGGTACACGGAAACACACGCGCAAAAAGATAAGTGGGGTTGTGCAACCAAGGATGAGCCAAAATGTGGTATCCACAAAAATGCTCTTGTTGCACAACACTAGAGAGACGCTAGCACGATTGCACGGTAGGCGGATACAAGAACTTGTGCACAACCTACTTAGCAAAAATGCAACGACTTCTATCCCAAATATGTTTTATGCAAGGTGTTGCTATGATATGATCCAAGATGATCGAGTATGACAATCCTAATGTTGTATGATGTTATGGTTCTTGATTAAAAGCTCTTTGCTTATCTTTCCTCTTTGCTTAAAAGCTTGGTTGGCTCTTTGATGTTTGAGCTCTTTTCTCATGCAATGCTTGATGAACCAAGTTAGCAAGTGAGTATGCGATGACAACTTTGTGACACAAGAGATGATACCAATATAGGCAACAATGATGTATGTATGTATGCTATGGGAAGTATGATCACTAAAGTGCACAAGTCTCCTTGTCGGCAATACTCAATGGCTAGTCTCGATGGGTAAGCAACGCAAAGGAATAAGGCTATGATGGCTAACAATGTGATGGCAAGAGTGATATGTCCAATACCAAGATGAGGTTACCGGTCTTGCTTCCGGTATGGTGTCAAAGTGGTGGCACGAATACCAAGTCGTAGTCGAGGTGGTCGTTGTTGATGACGCGTCCGTGGCGAAGATGAGCGGCGGTGATGTTGATGTCAAACCATACCTAGATAGCCGAAACACAAAAGGATACGGTACCGTAACTCAAATTCTCAAAACCAAAGGCGACCAAAATCGTCAAAGTAGGTAGCGGTTAAGTGGTGGTCTGGGTTGGGATATGGAATGGTTTGAGGAAGTTGGAGGTGGTGTAGCGGATGTCCGGAAGTGGACGGATTTCCGGTCGCCGGTCGTCCGGTAATGGTCGGACGTCTGGTGCTTCCTGGGTCGCCGGTCGTCCGGTGAAGTGACGGACGTCTGGTGGTCGGGGTCAACGCGATTTCAGATCGAGGAGGTGATTTTGGGGATTTTGGGAGGGATTTCGAGGTGGAAATGGTGGGGGAAGGCGAGATCCACTTGCAGCACAACAAATTCACGGATCAAATCCAACAAAACAACATCAAAACTCACAAAACACAAGAATTTTTTTGGCTATTTTTGTGGGGATTTTCGGATTAGGACGAAAAACAATAAAATCAAGCTAGAAAACGAAGAGGGGGCTCCGAAATCGTGATGAACCTTGCTCACGATACGAAGATGATGTAGGGTAGAGACCCTAATCGCCCGATCTTTCATGAAAGGAGCGGATCCCGGGGAAAACACGAAGAACACAAGGATGAACGGAAGGAAAACACAAGAGGAAATCACTAAACCAACATGAATAAGTCACACATGGGCTAGATCCTCAAGTACATAGAACGATACACGAATCCACAGACAACTAGGGACGATACACGGTAACCGGTTCTTCTCCGTGAGGAGGTCTTGTATCCACAAGGGGATCTTCCCTTGAAAAGGGGTCTTGAATCCAAGGTGGATCTTCTCCGAAGAGGGGCCGCGGTCTCTCTCGAGGAGTAGATCCGATATGGATGAGCAATGCTCTATCTCTCAAATGAGCTAAACCAATGCTAACCCTAGAAAGGAGGTGGGGGAGGTCTATTTATAGTCTAAGTGCAAATGGGGGCGAAGTGAAAGGGTACATGGGCCTCGGGCCCAAACACTGTGCGCAGACAAGTACCGGACGTCCGCTGGGGACCGGTCATCTGGTGTCTCAGGAGCTGCCGGACGTCCGGTGTCCTCCGGTCGTCCGCTGGTTCTGTTTTGTGATGGGGGTGCCGGACGTCCGGAGGCGTCGGTCTTCCGCTGACTTTGGTTCGGGTGCAGGTGCGCCGGTCATCCGGTCCGGACCGGACGTCCGCTCGTTTGCTTCGGATGTCGGGGTACCGGTCGTCCGGTCTGGACAGGACGTCCGCTGGCTGGGGCTCGGCTGATGCTTCAGGCGCTGGACATCCGGTCCTGGCCGGTCATCCGGTGGCTGGGACTTTTCCTTCAGCCCTCCTTCTTCTCCGTCTTCTCGTCCATCTTCCTCTTCTTCTTGTCCTTGCTCCTTAGCTTCTCCATGGTACCTGAGTATGCACAAAGTGTCCATATGAGGTAGTAGCCATGCTTCATGTGCATCGAGGTGGAATTGTGAGAGGAGAGATGTCACCTCGGTTTCAAGAGCTCTTGCACGTGATCGAGTCATGGGTCCACTAGGCACTTGATGAGACGATGGTAGGTCCATGGGGATGACCTTGGGATGCTCCGCATCAATATCATATTGCTTGAGTTTATCCCTCTACATCATGTCATCTTGCTTAATGCGTTACTCTGTTCTGATGAACTTAATACTCTAGATGCATGCTGGATAGCGGTCGATGTGTTGAGTAATAGTAGTAGATGCAGAATCGTTTCGGTCTACTTGTTGCGGACGTGATGCCTATATACATGATCATGCCTAGATATTCTCATAATTATGCACTCTTCTATCAATTGCTCGACAGTAATTCGTTCACCCACCGTAATACTTATGCTATCTTGAGAGAAGCCACTAGTGAAACCTATGGCCCCCGGGTCTATTCTCCATTATATTAATCTCATGTCAACTAGCTATTTCTGGCGCCGTTTATTTTGCCATCTTTATATTCCAATCTATATCATAAAAATACCAAAAATATTTATCTTATTATTATTATCTCTATCATATCTCACTCTCGTAAGTGACTGTGAAGGGATTGACAACCCCTTTATCGCGTTGGTTGCGAGGTTCTTATTTGTTTGTGCAGGTATGAGGGACTTGCGTGTAGTCTCCTACTGGATTGATACCTTGGTTCTCAAAAACTGAGGGAAATACTTACGCTACTTTGCTGCATCACCCTTTCCTCTTCAAGGGAAAACCAATGCAATTCTCAAGAGGTAGCAGGCGGCGGAGGCTCAACTCGACGCGGAGCGTGCGGACCGCCACCATCGAGGCCCTCCTACAGGCAGAACCGGACGTCCTCGACTTGAACCGGGCGGTGCTCTCGTCCGTGCAGAGCGCCCGCATGCTCCGCATGAACGAGTAGCTAGAGGCCGAGGAAAACCATGGTGCGGAGACACACGTCGGGAGCTTCGGCTGGTTCGCGCTGGCAGCCAAAGACGATGAGGCCGTCTCGTTCTGCTAGCAGTGATCGTTTTTCTTTATATTGTTGTTTTTAGGGATCTTTTGCTGTGTAAAAACATATATTGTTATGCAAGTCGCCTGACTTTCATTATTTGGGTTAGTCTACCATTTCAGGCGGTTGGATGAATATCCTACGTCTCCTGACCCTTCTTCCTCACCTCTTCTTCTTCCCCAACAGACCACCGCACGGGCCGTACATATCCAACCCAACATGCGGTTGGATAAAGATAATGTATGAACGAAAATTATCTGTCAGCGGTAGCATGTGTCAGTGAGGGTGCATTCCCTTGGTTGGGTTTGCGGTGTGCAGGAGTGACTGTGTGAGGGTGCAGTGCGACCGCGGCGTGCAGGAGCGATCGTGTGAGGGTGCGGTTCGATACAAATCATCATTTGACGTGTCAATTAATGCATATTTTTCTCCAAAGCCCATAGAGCTAACCATCTCACTCCTCATCGCTTGATTAATGCAGCGCCATGCAAACAAACCTTCTCACTTCTGCATGCATGCAAGGGTATATTAATGTCCTTGGTTGCTAGTACGAGGCAAACCCCATTAATTTTGCCTCAATTAGTGTTAGTGGCCTTTTGCAAATTGTAATTTTGATATACTGGCCTGGTGTACAAAAAAATGAAGGTAGTAACTATTTGACTTCCGTCCCCACTGCGGTGACGTCGATGATATCCCGAACGTTGTGGTTTGGCGAAGTACGTTCGACAGAGAACACCATTGAGGGAGACCACGGTAAGTCGTTTGCAAGTGCCGCCTGCAAGCCGAGACAACCGCTTTATTTGCATCCAGGAAGTCCGTTGAACCAAAGGACGTGTAAATGTACTATTACTACTAGTACACAATAGTGTCATCCATCCAGCTTAGTGCGGTGAGGTGGTTTCTCGAAGAAGACGATGGAGAAGCAGAGTCAGCAAAGAGTGAAATGATGGTTGCTTCGTCCGTGCTTTGTGATTTGATGCCTCACTGCTTTGTGATTTGTGATAGAAGGGACAGGGCAGTAGACTTTGTGCTCTATATTGTACATGCGTCCAAGCACGGGAGAAAGAGGAGAGACGTTGCATTTTTCTATTCCTTCAATCAATCAATCAGGGAGCTTCGGTTCCATCTTTTTGGCTTTGGCAACACCGTCCAAAAATGGTTCCCATCGATGACAAAAGCTATTTTCACATTTGGCTACACATTGTGGATGCCCTTAACCGTACCACTTGGTTTTCCTCCTGTGTGCTATCTATACAAATCTCAATTATATTGATCTAAAAAATTATAGAATCAAGATTAGTAAAAAGGAGGTGATTTTGCCGTGCGGATGGCGGGGGAGGTTTCTTATTTTTAGAGGATGTTAGCCTAGCGGTTTGCTAACATGCAGTCCCACGTGTCAGTCCTTTACCAAGACGATCCGCGTCCCACATGAGGTAGAACAACGGCAGAAGCAACACATGGTTAACTTGAAGAAGATGAGGAGAAGCGGATTCAACAACGAGTGAAATTATGGTTGCTTCATCCCTCCAACTTCTTTTTTACCAAATTTATTATTAATTCATCCCTCCAACTTAACTGCGGGAAAGGTGCAACTTTCTGATTTGACGCCTCATTGCTCACTACTACGTCGGCGCCATGACTAGGGTGCTTCACCCCTACTGCTCTGCACTGTATTTCAGTATGGCACGTGGACCCGGTAGCTTCATGTCCCACATGTCGGCGAAAGGGACTAGAACATTTATGAAAGCGAGCGCTCCACTCTTAACATGGAGGAGTACACGACACGACGGCCCAGTGAACTATCACTTGTACTGTATACTAGTACTATAGTTTTGCTGTTTCGCACGATCCATCGATACAAACCCGATTAAACAGGAAAGGGCGGGATTTTTCCCGCGCGGTAGATGATACTGGCCATACATTTCAAAGGCAATTTTAATGTATGCAAACAGAATAATTAAGTAACAATATGATATCTAGTAAAACTAAAAACACATATGATTTATTGTGTTAGAGTGTAGTAGTAGTGCTATATTGCATAGTTGTTAGATGTAACATGCGAGAACGTGTAGAGATGTAGTTTTGGAGGGCCTACATAGAGAAAGCATAATACGGTCACCGAACTTCAGAATACGCTCATTACGGTCATTATATACGTTTTGCGGTGATTATACGGTCACTTGCTCACCGTCCAGCATCGAATTGCACTCTGTTGACCGGCCAAATAGTCTACGTGGCACCATGTTGACTACTCCATCCATTCGGAATTACTTGTCTCGGAAATGGATGTATCTAGAACTAAAATACATCTAGATACATCCATTTCTGCGACAAGTAATTCTGAACGGAGGGAGTAGTTAAATTGACCATGTTCCTTGTGGGTCCCACCTATCAGTTCGCATAGGAAAAAGGTCAGATAAACACAAATTTACGCAGGCGTGACAAGACTCCAATTCGTGCGCGGGAATCACCTAGTTGTGTATGTGTCTGTCAGGGCCTGATGTGTGCGCATGCACGTGTAGGTTGAGCACTTGAGCGTGAGAGTGTGTGTTGGTCGTGTGGTGTGTGCATGCATGCATGTGTGTGCGTGTGTGAGTGTTGCGTGCGTGCGTGGCTGCGTGTGTATGTGTGAGTGTTGCGTGCGTGCGTGGCTGCATGTGTTCGTGTGAGTGTTGCGTGCATGCAGTTCCTATGCATGCGTGCGTGTGTGTATAATCACCACACCAGCTCATGTGTGTTAAAACAGACGGCTCAGCATACCAATACAAGGCCGCCTTGTCAGTTGTGCCCGCGGTCATGACTTTGAACCACCGTCCAATATTTTTTTGTCGTTTGTTTTCATTCTTACTAGCAAGATGCCCGTGTGTTGCACGTAACATCAAGATGCATTTGTATGACTAGTTTATCTTGTGAGAGAAAAGGATGAATGAGGGAAGGCCTTATTTGCAAATGTGGAGAGGTGTGTGGGTACCTTTTTGGAAAATTGCCATAGTTTCCTTCCTATCCGTTAAATATAAATTGGATGGCCTATATTGCAGGATGGCAGGCACACCATCGTCACCAACTCTGTTTTTATAAGAGTGTAGAAGAGTAGATACAAGCCGATACGTGGGCCCAATGGTAGTGAGATAATGTGATGCAACACTAGAGGTGCCACGTGGAGCATTTAACTGGACAACTAGTCGTGTCTTGAGCAAATACAGAGCTGTACGGTGAGTCTGTGACTGTATAATAACCACAAAACGTAAATGGTGACCGTAATGAGTGGATTCTGAAGTCCAATGTACGTATCGTGCTTTCGCTCCAAATACAATGATCGTCACTGTATATATCGCGAAAGAAAGATCAAACATGCGTGAATGTGCTGGGGGCTTAATTTTAGAGGATCTGGAGATAGTTTGTGTGCGTACGTGAAAGGGGCGTAGAGGGGGTGTATGCGATGGGGAGAGAGATGCTCTTCATTTCTCTTTATTATCACTAACTTTATATATAGTATAAAAATATAAAAATTCACAGTGCAGAATAAATATCATTGTGGGCACCATGCAACAAATTAACGTTCATACTCCTCCATATAACTTTGTAATGTTGTATATATGTAGAAATTCTAAAACAATTTTTTGGCCACACTTTATTTAAAAGGAATGTTGTATGTGAAATAAACGTGAAGAGAGGGCTTTTTAGATCAATGGGGTACGTGATGTAACATGTGTGAATGTGTAGTTGATGTATTTGGCAGGGCCTAGAGAGGTATGTGTGTGTATTACGTATTCGAGAGAGGCATGGATAGAGGGGCCGGAGGGGGGAGGGGGCGTGGAAGAGATAGCACGAGAAATGAGAGAGGTCTAGAGAGAGAGACTAATATGATGTCACAGCGAGAGACTCCCTTGAGTGTGTATATGCAAGGGGGGATAGAGGCACGGGGAGATTTTTTTGTGTGGTGTCAGTGTGGGTCTGTGTGGGTGTGAGAAGATAACGAGACCTGGGGGCAGAGGGTGTCTCACCGCGTGAGGTCCGGTGGGTCGAGGTGAGGCCCTTGGTTCGGTTCCTGATAGAGGCTAAGGTGTCCCGATGTTTCGATGAGATGGTGGCTATCGTTTTCTGTGGGAGTCGACCTTGACGATCCGACTACGAACGTGCGAGACGTCGCGCCTTAGCAATCGCTAAACCAACTTCCGAGGGTTATTGACCACGCCGGAGCACGATCAACCTGACCACGAGGGTCTGTTTCCTGCGAGCAAACGAAGAACAAGCAAGAAACTGAGATTGCAATCGGGATATTGCGAATATAAGATGAAAGCTTTATTGATCAAGGTGGGGTTCTGTGACGTCTTGGTCTGGTCGTTGGACACAAACGAAGTACGCGAAGTTGCAGCTATGGAGAACTTTTAATCTAAACAAAACCCAAAGTCTAAACGATGCCCTAAGGGCTGTATATATGGAGGAAGAGGGGGGAATTTCGTGGCCCTTGAGGGTGGGGTCCGAAACCAACCCTAACTCTTGTTTCCCCACACATACGGACTCTAAAAATAGCCTATACTTAAGTATTTCGAAATTACATGGGCCTGGCCCATTAATAAGGTGACGCAGCACCTAGAATAGCCTATGGACGAATATTATGAAGTGGCATCTTGTATATTTCGTCCAAGGCTTCATGCACTCCTTATGGCGGCTTCAAAGTCCTGAAATCATCACTTGTAACTCCGTTCTTGATCCCCTTGCGCATGCCATCAACTCCATGCGTGTTCTTGCTCCAATGTTCATCCTTCTCCAAGCTAGGCCCTTCATTTGTAAGCAAAACAAATGTATCCAATTTAGGCAGCATCATAATCTCATGAACATTAGAATCATTACCAAGAAACGAAAGTACCTGGTAATTTAATTGGCGTGCGCGAGCTCTAGTAATTGGTCCAGTATATGTAACAGTAGGGGCTGTGGGTGTAACAATGGTATTGATGTCCTCATCAGTTCCCGCGCCACATTGGTCGGTCGTGACGCATTTAGGGAGACCCATGGACAACTTGTCATGAAAGACAATGATAGCAGAATTATGGAGGACTCTGTGTCCACTGACAAAGCCGGCTAGGATTTGTAACCTTGGGTTCTCGGACTAAGGTAACCCCTTATCTCTAATATTACTATTCATCCAACCTAACTTTAAGCGGCATCTTACAGAATGCTCTGCTAGAATCATACTCGTCGATTAGGAAGAGAGGTGTGAGACAATGCATGAGAGACAGACCTAAAGATAATGTGCATACAGGAGACACGTAGGTAGGTCTATGTATATAGAAAGGGTCGATGGGGATTGTGCGTGTGTATGCTTGTGAGAGGAAGAGTGCTTGTGATAAAGGTTAGTGAAAACAGTCGTAAATGGTTACGAGAGGGAGGGAGGGTTATATCGAGAGCATGTATGCGAGAAAGACACCTCGGGAGAGAGTGTGTGAGCATGTGTGAGAGACCATCGATGGAGTGAAACTACATGTAAAAGACTGATGTACACATTGATTAAAGATATAAATTGTATCCAAATATTAGGATGGGATCATGATATTTGCAATTCGCAAGGAATGGTCATTAATCCATCAGACATCTAGATTCTATCAAATTTGAGCATGTCTATGTTATTATTCAACATAATTGATCCACATAGTTAGTATTTTGATCTCCAAACAATGCATCCTTTATCAATCAAATATAAACGTGAGTATAGTTCATGTTGTGTGTGTAAAGCACATTATACATACGAAAGTTACACAATGAACATTATAAATAGCTAGCTATGAAGTAGTATACATTTGAATTCAACTTAAGGTGGTTTAAAAAATCGAATTCAACATGAAGTCCATTCAATTATTTGAATTCGATATCATGGCATTTGTAAATCATACCTAAATTATGGGGGCACCAATATTTGCTCTGATTTTGTACATAATAGCATATATGGTCATGTACAAAATAGATTCAAATTTAGCTCCTCCATTCCAAAATAATCATAGTTATAGGATTTTCAAGTGTCAAAATTTCAAAAAGAAGCGGATAATTTAATGAGGTTTTCAAACATACAAGGTCAAATTTAACGTTATCTATTTAGGTTAATCCTCAAAGTACAAGAGTACTCTAAACGTGAATGCTTCTGTTTCAAAATTTCGAACGAAGCGCCAAAAGAGCCTCTACTTGCCCGAAACCGCATGAGACCAATGTTTGGTAGTAGAAGGAAATTACTTTTCTAATTCCGAACAGTGAAACCTACCGGCCCAACGTCCAAAGGTCTAAACCGGGGTAGGTTTGTAGCTTCATCTAGACGCCACGCAACGGCCTCAGAAAAACATTCATACACAATGGCCACCTAAGAACACATGCGTGTGGCCGAAATCACTCCCGCCCACTATTTGGGACACCTGGGATTACCATCCTACCCCCAACCCCCAGTAGGTCTAAAATTTAAGAGGGGGGCAAAGTTTGTACTTTCCCCAAATTTCAAACAAGCGTGTCCCATCTGTTCAAAAAAGCCTAAAACATGTGCATCCCAGACCGAAACATGGTTCTCCCTTAGCTCCGCCCCCCCCCCCCCGTTCGATTCCCCATTCGTACTCCATGGGTGCCAAAACAACCTGTCCACCAGCCGCGAAAACCCGGCGTCCTCCGTCCGCCACCCCATCCCACCCATCAACCGCCGCCCTCCTCCATCACGCCAGAGCCGATACCCCGACGTCGTCGTCCACCGCCACCTCAACTGCAACGCCCTCCGAGGCTAGTAGTTGAAGCCGAGGCCGAGCCATCCGCACCCAAGCCAATTCAACCACGCCGTCCTGCGCCTCACCGCTGTCGCTCCAACTTTGCCACCGTCAACCGCACTGGAGTTGTTCCTGCTACACCGTCCTTCGCCGCCTCAGATCTGCTTCCCCTCCACCGACATACGACCACGGCAACATAGTCAACAATTTGGCCATGGGTTCATCCAAGCCTGCACCCTCCTTGAAAACATCAATTTCCCAGCAAAAAGAAGAAGATCGGCGCGACATGTGGAGGCGACCACACTAGCAACCAAAAATGGTATCCCTCTTCCCTTATTCATGCAAATCTTACGTGTCTACTTGCACGGTATTCATCCCACAGAAGACACTAGTTGACCGCTTCTTCTTGATACTAGATGTTCCTAGTTACTCGCGATGCACAAGGTTTCTCCTCATATACTATTTCACCTTAGCAAGAGCGCCGTCGCCCCCTGGATTTCAATTCCTGGTTAGTTGATTCCCAATTAACGAAAGCATTCCCCGGCGTAACAGGCACTAATCCGCCTCTTATGCCGGGGAAGCAGTGCCTTGGTGTTTATCTTAGGGGCGTGTGGGGCCTAGAGCTGCTGGCGCCCGATCTGGAGGTCGGCCGGGATTAAAGGGATGGCCTGGGGGCGCTGCCAAGCACGGTGGTGGTGTGAGGTCGAGGGGAGGGCGGGGCGGCGCAGGCAGGGTCTGGGCCGGTGGTTGCTGGCGGTTCGAGAAAGATCGTCAACAGTGACTCGAGGGAGGTAGACGAAGGCCATCTGCCCGTTCCTTATAGATCGGACGGTTCATAAAAAATCGATTGACCTATTTATTTTCAGTCGACTCTTATCTTGATAGGACCACATGTGGTGGTGTGCTGGAGGAGTACCTGCATTTCCTGTGCTCATATCTTACAAAATCATACGGAGTAGAATCTAATTTTGTTTGCCATGCAATGTTGTAGAGCTATCATATGTCTCCTGTCATTTATTTTTCAGCCACCTGCTATTTGCTACTTTTACAGTGCACTAGTTCTTCACACACTTCACCCATACTCTCACTATTGTGTTTTTATGCAAGGGTATTTCAGACTCTGCTGCCTTCACAGAAGCAGAAAATAAAAGAGAGAAGTTGCTCCAGCATGGTATGCAGCTAGGCCAGACATGTTTCAGCCATTTAAAGGCTACAATGTCAGCAGATGGAGACAATAAACATGGCTCTGGAGTTGATGACCTCGCTCCTAATGAACCACCATCCCAGGTGCCTGCTTTAACTTCGCGGTGTCATATGTGGTTGCATATGGTGTCTAGCTTGTATTCGAAAGGCCGAAGTCGGTCTTTATTAAGGTAAGGAAAGATATTTTTTACATGAACCACCATCCCGGGAGCACCAGAAGTCAAATGGCTAGTCAGGGTACTGGTCGAGTCAGTGACAAGCCCAACACAGACAGGCATCACCTGGAAGCCAACTAAAAAGCCACGATGGTGGCGAAGCAGCCTGCCTCCCACCAGGCTCTCAGGTCCTAGATGATCATGCTCACCACTCCAGCTGGATGTCTAGCTTGTATTGCTTCCAATTTGGTTAAATTGCATCTGCTTGGCTTACACACTATACCTATGAATATGACATGCCTTTCTGTTTTTGGTACATGCTGGTACATCTATCTATTAACCATGTTCTTACATCAAACTAATGTTCTTATGTATCCCTCATGAATCACTTATGATGAGGCAGTCAGGCAAGTGGACTACTGTGAGAAAATATCCTCATGTAAAGATTGCAGCGTCAGCCTCCCTACATGATTCTCAAGAAACAACAAGGCTAGATGAAGATAGTGAACGTAGCTCTATAGTTGATTACCGCATTTCCCCTACACTAGCATCGCAGGTGCTTGCTCTAACTTGGCAGCGTGATATGTGGTTGCATGTTGCATATGGTGTCTATATTGTAATTCTTCCAATCTGGTTAAATTGCATGTGCTATTCTACTTAGTTTATACATTATACATGTTAATGTGACATGCCTTCTTGTTTTTAGTACATAGTACATCTGTCTATTAAGCATGTCCTTACATAAAACTATTGTGTTTTTGTATCCCACATAAATCAATATGACGAGACACCTTTGGTATATGCAGTGTGATATTAGTTGCATCTTTCATATGATTTATAGCATGCGCCACTTCTAATTTGTTGAAATGCCATTTATGATGGGATGCTTTTAACTTGGCAGAGTCATATTGGTTGCATCTTTCATGTGGTGTCTAGCTTGCATTGCTTCTTATTTGTTGAAATGGTTTCTGCTTAGTTCACACAAATAGTTGTGAATATGCATGCCGTCCTGTTTTTCGTATTATTCCATCCTGGAATCATGTGTTTGCCTTACATCAAAGTAGTGATTGTCAGTATCATGCACGAATGAGTTCTGAAGAGTGAATTTTATTGCTTGTTCTTGTCGGTTTTACTTGACAGTTCAAAATCAATAAAGCAGAAGGAAGTTAGCAAGGCAGCGGATGATGGTGCTCCTTCCAAAAGGAGGGCCTCTACAGATTCTACCCCTCCATCCCCCAAGATGATTTCCAAGGCAACACCTGCATAGATACTCAACGTAGTTGTGTTGACGATGAACACGTCTCCCCTAGTGCACCATCACAGGTGCTCCCTCTAACTTGGCACTGTTATATGTGGTTGCATGTTATGTATGATGTCTAGCTTGTATTGCTTCTAATTTTATTTAATTTCATCTGCTTACTTTACACATTATACTTATGAATAAGACATGTGTTCCTGTTTCTAGAACATACAATATCTGGCTATCACACCATGTTCTTACATCAAAGTACTACTGTTGTGTAACCTGCAACAATCACTTATCATAAGACATGTTTGACTTGGGAATGTGATATAGGTTACATCTCACATTCTTTTCTAGCTTGTACTACTTCTAATTTGTTGAAATGGCACTTATGATGAGACAATTTTAACTTGGTAGAGTGATATTCGTTGCATCTTTCATATGGTTTCTAGCTTTCATTACTTCTAATTTGTTAAAATGCCTTCTCCTTAGTTTAGACATCATAAGCTATGAATACACAATGCTGTGAATATGCAATGGCACTAATGACCCGAGACCTTTAACTTGGTAGTGTGATGTTGTTTGCATCTTGCATATGATTTATTTCTTGTACTGCTTCACATTTGTTTAAACGGTATTTATGATGAGACAGTGTTAACTTGGCAGAGCGATATTTGTAGCATCTTTCATATGGTGTCTACCTTCCATTGCATTGCTTCTAATTTAGTGAAATTTCTTCTACTTAGTTTACAAATCATAGTTCTGGTTATCTCATGTCGTCCTGTTTTTCATACATATTACATTCTCCTATCATGTGGTTGTCTAACATCAAAGTTGAGTTCGTCTGTATCACGCATCAATTTGTTCTGAAGAACTAAGTTGTTATTTGTTTTTCTTGTCGGCTAGACTTAACATGGCACTGAGAAAGAGGAAGCAAGACAGAATGACAGGGAAAGGGAAGCGGAAGAATCCTGCAGATTCTGCTGGTACTGATGGTGCAATAGAAGGTCAAAGTCTAGTGGAAAATTGTACCGACAGGGTATCCCATGCTACACGAGTTGCAGAACAAGCTAAACAGAAACAAATAGCTGCGACCAAACAAGCAGAGACAACCCTAGTTGTTGCAACACCTTCCATAGTACCACGAGCTGCATGATTTACTCGTTGGTCAACTCAGCTAGTAGCACGTTCCCAAGCTCCCTTGTCACCTGACACTACTTCCGAAGCACTCTTGACACAAGATGAGTTGGCAATATTAGATGAACTTTGTGAGCTTCAATAGCAAGAAGGTAGTTGTTGGAGCCAAGTTACAACTGCATGCTTCGTTATATGTAGTCTCACAGTTTGATGTACACTAACACTTCCTATGTTTGTTGTTGGACTAGCACCTAGGCGCAAGAGGAAACAAACATCAGGGATAATGCTCGATAGGTTAACTAAATCTAGAGGAGGAAGAATGGAGATCCCTTTTGAGGCAGGTTTAAAAAGGTCACGTGATGCTACAGAGTCAGCCAAGTTATTACCAAAGGCAACGGTTGCTGTTAGGTGTCATGTATGTATCCTCCCAACATGGATTCAGTACAGGAATGACAAAGACGAAACCCAGTTCAACACCTTCCTCGACCATTTATATGTAAGTATGGCTATGTATGGAAACTAGTAATATTGTCTTGCTCTGTCCAATACTTTCTAGGTTCCTGATATTGAGACTCCCATAATTTTCAACAGATGAGGTTCAAGTTGGATAGCCAAGATGATGCAACCAGACAAGCTTGCACCCATGTTTTCAAGTCTGCTCTACGACAGTATCGGTATAACTTGAGGAAAACTCACTTTGAAGGCAAGGCTAACAGTGAACTTGCCCAAACATCTCCAGTGGAAAATATACCGGATGAAGACTGGAGAGGCCTCATTAAACACTGGTCCGATCCGAAGTATCAGGTACACTATATATATATATGATCAGATCACATGTTGAAGTCCTATTTACGCATGTGCCACACAAATCTATCTTCTTGTAGGTGAACTGTTCAAAGAACAAGGCCAACCGTACGAAAGTGAAATTCCAGTAGACGACAGGATCTCGTAGCTATATTGCACACTACGAGGCTCTTGTAATTAGCTGATGTTTCACTCTTTTCGCTGTACCATATTATCAAATCTATATTGACTTGTTCCAAATGCAGAGGAAAGCCCGCAAGGACCAAAAAGTACCTGAACCAAATGTTGTGGAAATCTTCAAGGACTGTCACACCAGCAAGATGAAGGGCATGAGTACACCAGTCAAAGCCGATGTTGTAAGTCCTTAATCCTCATGCCTTTTAACTACTACTTACTCTGACTTGTGCCTTGAACTGCATGCTTTGCAGCCAATGTCTATTACTCTTTTCAATTTTATACACAATTGTCTTAGCGTATCATTGCACCTTACAAGGTTTAAAAGAGAGGAGTGATGTTCCTTTGATCTTGACCTGTAATCTAGTTCTGTGCTGGACTTGCCCACACAACGTCACAATTGCATGTTTGTCTGTTCTTAGTTGTTTTGTGATATGAATGATGTCATATTATGCTTATCGTATTATAAACTTTGTCTCTTTATCCTTAGCTGTCAATACAATGTGAAGAAATAGACAATACATTAGCCATGGTACATGGTCATATGTTTGGAACCTGGTTTTATTATGTACTTTGCAGTAAAATACAACTAATATTTTACATGGGTTCACTAGAATAAGTTCTATATATAGACCAAAGCTATTTTGTTTGGTTTTTCTGCCTCCTTAATATCTTTTGTTCTGGTACTAATGTAAAAACTCAACTTTTCAGCAAGCTATGAAAAAAATGGTGGAACCGCCACCTTCTGAAGGTGGCGAGGCAACTATAACCACAATGTCAGCTCTTGCAGCAGTGGGTCAGTACCTGTCGACTAACAGTGCCAAAAGCACATTCCTGCGTAATACTGGGCTGGTTGTTAAGGCAATCTCATCCAAACTGGCTCATGATCAAGATATGCAAGCTCAAAACTATGTTATATCTGCGCTCCAGACACAAGTTCGTTCCCTAATAGAGACCCTTTGTGAAACAAGGACAGACATTGTTTAATGTTGTCAAGATGTGCATGGTTTTGAAACCTGACTATCAGACATTAGCTATATTGTTCAGGAGCCTAGGAGAAATGAAGGCGAAGGTTATGGTGCTCCATCGGACAATACATCATGAAAACGTAACAGTCAGGTCAAATGAACTGAGCTTCTGAACTTATGGTGGTGCATTTATCTGCCAGACTATTAACTTTTATGCCAACCTTCCTTTTGTTTTATAGTTGTAATTTCTTTTGTTGCGATACAAAATTTGTTCTTAACGTGCAGCCACCAGCTGAAGAAAACAACAATCCATTTTTGTATAGTGTAGGGTGTTCCCTATATTTGCACTGGTGGCGATCTTTGATGCCCAGTGGACGTAATCTGTGCAATCGCCTTAATAGCCTAGCGATAGTTTCGGGCTTATTTATTTCCTAGTCTTCGTTTTCCCTAGTTTGCTAGTGGCCGCAACAACCATGGGCCACATACGGACCGTGGTAACCATGACCCTGCTATGGGCCATAGGATCCATGGGCCTCCCACGGCCCGTCTTTAAATGGGCCTCCAACACGGCCGTAGGATCGGTGGGCCTCGGGCCGTCGGATAAATGGATCTACATGGGCCGTAAATGGGCATAATTGGTATCGGCCCAGCACGGTAACGGGCCGTTAACAAGTCGGATGACAGCAAAGGCTTAATTCTGTCACAGGCATAATGGGTCGTTAATGGGCCAGAATATAGGACAGGCTGGAAACGGCGCAATGGGTTAACAAGCCAGGAACGGGCTGACTCTTGCCATGGGCCGAATTTGGCCCATTAGGGGAACATGCCAGTTGATGAGGACATGACTACCTTGGATACGACCAAAAATATTGCATACATGCATATTTGTCAGGTGATTTCTAATGCAAACTATTCAATAATCTATTTATGTTATCCAGAACAAAAATACTTCACACACTTTTGTGTTTTGTCTAATTGCAGGTGTATGGGACATTTGTACAATACACATATGAAGATAAGGGAAAAGGAGAAGTTTATGTTGTGTTCAAAAAGTCCTCTCACGTCACTTTTGGGCCAAGAGAAGATAGAGTCCAAGTCTTTCACGTTCTGGATTCAGATTCGGACTGCACAGACATACCTGACTCAAAACGCCAACAACTTTTTCATACGGACTCCGAATTGGGTGATTCTTTTTTTTGTTGGAAACTAGATTTCGTGCTCTTTCCAACCCAATTGGATTCACCTTCAAATTCGTCCGGAGCGTTGAGTTACGGACAAAACAATTTGACGTTGCAGCAGAATCCGAGTCAAACTACAAGCCCAAAGGTGTTGCATCACCTCCACTTGGGCCCATGAGCCTTGTACGACCTAGGGTTAGTTTTAGGCTGCCTTGGGACGTCCTCCCACCTCCTTGGCCGCCACCCCTTGCTCCAATATAAGTAAATCCATCTAGTAGCTTTTTCCTTGGGATTTGTTTAGTTAAAAGTTAGCCATTGCAACTTCGTGTACTTCGTTTGTGTCCAACGACCAGACCAAGACCGCTTCCAGATCCCCACCATTATCAATACCTCATATATATTTGCAATATTCAGATTGCTTTATCATATTCTTGCTCGTTCTTCGATTGCTTGCAGGAATAGACCTTCGTGGTCAGGCTGACCGTGCTTCCGGCATCGTCAGTAACCTCAGGAGATTGGTTTAGCGATTGCTAAGGCGCAACGTCGTGCACGTTTGTAGTCGGATCGTCAAAGTCGTCTCCACCAAATCGATAGTTATCATCTCATCGAAAGATCGGGACCCTCGCCTCTATCACCAGTAACGGGCCGGAAGTAATCAAGGGCCGAAAGGAGCCCAATAACGTATGGACCATCAGTAGGTCGAAAGCTAACATGGGCTGGAAATGGCCCATGTGAATCATGGGCCGTTAACGGGTACAAAGAAATTTACTGTTCATTCTAGGCTAGAGTCATTGTGGGCCTTTAAAGGGCCTAAAGATACGAAGGCCTCATATGGACCGAAAGACGCCGTGGGCCATACATGGGCCGAAAGTCAAATAGGCTGGTGTTATATTCGACGGCCCACATGATGTTGTTGGGTCGATTTTGGGTAGGCCCTAATGGGCCGTGAGTTACCGGGCCGTAAAATGGGCTATTTACGGAGAGACCGTTAACAGGCCTTTCATGGGCCAGCCCGCTAACTTTTGACCAAGTCAAACGGGCCGGCCTTCGTAAGCTAAATGGGCCGATGGTGGGCCGTCGCACGTGTCAACATATCATAGGTGCCTATCTGACCCACTGACGAGCTGACACGTGTTTCCTCCGGCCAATCAGAATTTTACACGTGGAAATTTCCCATTGGTCCGGGCTGTGAATGGGTTATCGGATCCAAAATTGGACCCGATAGCTTAATGGCGACCCGTTACAGTGGATGCCACGTGTCGGTCACCCTTGACGAAAGCACTTATGTGACGTGCGATTTATCGTCATGGAAGTGGACACTTCCATGATGATAATTTTTGTAATGTCATGGAACACTTCTATGAGAGCACATGCATGACTATCTTGATTCTGTCATAAAATCGTCATGGATGTACATGCATGACAGAAAATGTGACCTACTGTGACAAACACGTATCATCACAGAAGTGTCTTTTTTTTGTAGTGGAACTTTCATAATATGCTTGTTTGTCGAATGTATGTTTCACACTTCTCTTGGTGAAGCCTATCCCCCAAACTGCACTATAGGGTATGACACCAAAGGCTTCATAATGGATTATGGACAGTGGATGCACTAACCACATGACTGGTGATCGAAGTCTTCTCATGGATTCAACCCTACGTCCATCTGACAAGAGTCACATCACATTTGTTTACACTGGTAAAAGCAAGGTATTGGGTCTAGGTAGAGTTCGCGGCTACAAAAGGGATCCGAAGAGATGGATTCTTGAGTAGATGTTAGGTGATGTACATCACGAAGACAAAACTCAAGACATTATAGAGCTTACTTCCCTGCCTACTCCAGGTGAGTTATACAAACCTGGTTGTTAGCGTCATAGAGATGAACTGCAGAGTATCTTTCAAAGGCCTGAACCAAACATGAGTCAGATGTTGAATACCCAAAGGAGTTCTTTGCGAAGGACCTCGAGTACTTGCCATGCACAATATACCACATTCTAAGGCGTACTCTATGGCCGATCAAGGGACACTCTTCTGAAGCTAAACTTGAAGGTGCCATGAAAACTTTGGTATTCTATATCATCAATGGGATCACATTCAACACCCAGGATTTCTTCATCACACAACTAGCTGCTTCTGGGATTGATCTGTTTGGCCTGAAGTTCTATGCTCCATGGGTGATGCGCCTGATCAAGCTTTATTCCAAAATTGACTATCAGCCCTCCGCACGCAACCACATTGTTTTTCTGTTTGAGGTTGATCTGTCTATTGAAGCCATCTACCCCAAGCCTGCCAAGAAGCCCCTACATCTTCAGAATGCTGAACATCAAAGTTTCTCGCGGCCAATTGAAGGAATTCATGTCCCCAATGCTGCAACCCCCGCTTATCCTCTGTCTAGAAATATGAGAGTGACACACCGTGCCAACACTGAAGCCACTGCAACTACAGTTGCCCAAAGGCCTTGGAAGCGTTCTTGTGTACTCAATGACCGAGAGCTTCTTGTGGCATTGCATCAGAAGCAGGATAAGCATCATGACTGGCTAAAGCGTCGGATGCAGAGTCTCTTGGTGGATGTCAATCGCATTCGCAACTTGGCCACCAAGAATATGTTTGTTGCACATGAAGCATGTAGGCGGTCCTGGAGGAGCCTCACAATGCTCTATTCTGAAGACGATCTTCACGAAGATGGCTTCACCGAGAGTTCAAGTTTGACTCCATGCAAGTTGTCGTCGCACTCCGTCTATTGAAGAATCTGACTATTCGTCTTCGGCTGCAACTGTTGTTGCGAGAGTTATCAATGAAGAGGACGATGCCACTTCACCAACCTTGGCTACACTGGACCACGACACTACATTAGGCTCATCTACACCACCAAAGTCCAACGTCGACCCTGCTCCATCATCTACTCCTTCTGGGAATGAGTAGATACTCTATATCTTCAAACCTTTTTGGTCATTACTGACAAAAGGGGGAGAAGCATATGAGTTGATAGTCTTCAAGAGGGTCCTTATGGGTGGTTGCTTTATTTGCTAAGTCTTTACAACTCTTGTCTTTTGAAACAATTTGGTTCTTGAGTTGTAACACTTAAACTCGATGGTCGTCTGCTACTTTTTTCTGCTATCTTGTATGCGATGATAAATTCCGCATGAGATCATTCTGCAGACATCCATTTTTCATTATGCATGTCATTATCTTCGTTATCTCTAATATGCATGGTGAATTGTCTTCATAAGTTGAAGAGGATCTCCACAAAGTAAAACCTGCCATGTGCATTTGCATTCAAAAGCAAACTACTTATATGCAGATCGTCAGGGGGAGCCTTTTGCTACTTATGAAGACAATGCCTTAATCCTTAAACTTTGACATACTTTTATCCCCGTTGAAAAATTCAACTAGTTTTTCATCAATCACCAAAAAGGGGGAGATTCTAATTGCATCTAGTGCCGCCCCTAGTTGGTTTTGGAGTATTGATGACAAACTTGTTGAGGGACTAATGTGTTTTAAGAATTGCAGGATAACACAGGTAGTAGTCCCATATTGATTCCGTTTACCTACCAGAGATGACCCCTAAAAATGTGTGAAGACATTGAAGACAATGGTGGTTTGTGAAGATATTCACACCGAAGATTATGACATGAGATGACATTCACGTGAAGACTATGGAGTACGAAGACATAGTTGTTTCGTAGTTTCCTTTTCTTCTTTGTTGAGTCATAGGAACCACCGTACTGTTAAGTGGGGTACAAGTGAACAAAGTCAGAGTGACTGATGTGATGCTCAACCAAATCCTATGTCTTCAAGTGAACACGATGAGAGCAAATCTTATCCAGAGCTGGATGAGTCAGCTTTACTTGTAGCCCAAGTCAAGATGTCGCATGTGTTTGAAATCTGACTGTTGGGCACATGTCAGTTCCTTAGTGACCCAGGGTCATTTCGGACAAATCAGGAAAGGTTGCCTCCTGGCTATAAATAGCCCACCCCTACACCATAAATTGGTGGCTGCTCAGAGTTACTGCACGGCTTTTGTGGTTTGAGAGCAACCCACCTCCGAAGCATTTGAGAGAGATCCTTGCGAGGACAAAGACCTAAACACCCAGAGCCAAAGAGTGTTAGGCATCACTAAAGTCTTTCTGTCTGCGTGACCTGAAGACTTGTTACACTTGAGGACTGTGAATCCTCCAGCCGGTTAGGCGTCGCGTTCGGAGCATCCAAGAGTCATTGTGGATCGCCAGTGAACAAACCCTATGAAGGTTTGGAAGTCTACCTCGAAGACTTACCAGAGTGATTGGGCAAGGACTGGGTGTCCTTAGCTCAAGGGGAATAAGGTGAAGACGCAACCTTCTGAGTTAAATCTCAGCCTCCCTAACCAGATTTGAGACGCAACCGAAGATAATGTCATCCACATAGATTTGAGATACGAACAGTTCAGCATCATATGTCTTCATGAAGAGAGTGGGATCTAGAGAACCAGGTATGAAGCCTTTGCTCTTCAGGAAGTCTTTGAGTGTGTCATACCAAGCGCGAGGTGCTTGTTTGAGGCCATACAGTGCCTTGTTGAGCTTGTATACCATGTCAGGACGCTTTGGTCTTCAAAACCAGGTGGTTGTGCAACATACACTTCTTCGATCTTCCATTGAGAAAGGCACTCTTTACATCCATTTGGCACAGAAGAATGTTGTTGTGGTTGGCATAGGCCAGCGGTATGCGAACGACTTCAAGCCTAGCCACAGGAGCAAAGGTTTCATCGAAGTCGATCCCTTCAACTTATGTGTAACCTAGAGCAACAAGACGAGCCTTGTTTCTGAAAACTTGACCATGCTCGTCTTGTTTGTTGTGATAGATCCATTTGGTGACGATGATATTGTGCTTGCGAGGATCAGGACATTTTACTAGCTCCCATACATTGTTCAGCTCAAACTGTTGAAGCTCTTCTTGCATAGCTTGAATCCATTATGGTTCCATGAAGGCTTCATCAACTTTCTTGGGTTCAGATACAGAGACAAATGCAACGTGCCCACAGAAATTTGCTAGCTGTGTTGCTCTTGAACGAGTGAGTGGACCAAGTGCATTGATGCTATCAATTATCTTCTCAATCTGGACTTCATTTGCAACGCGAGGATGTACTGGACGAAGATTTTGCCCTTGTTGATCATTGTCTTCATCTTCAACATTGGCTTCAGGCTGAGCAGTGTCTTCATGCTGATTAGGTGCAGAAATGATGATTTCCTCTTCAGCCTGTTCCTCTGAAGGTATGATCTCTCCAGTACCCATAAGCTTGATAGACTCACTTGGTGTGGCTTCATCTAGCACATTTGGCAGGTGCTCTCTTTGTGAGCCGTTAGTCTCATCGAACCGCACGTCCACAGTTTCAAGCACTTTGTAGTAAAATAGGTTGAAGACTCTATAGGAGTGCAAATCCTTTCCATAGCCAATCATAAAACCTTCATGTGCTTTCGGTGCAAACTTTGCAGTGTGATGCGGATCCTTGATCCAGCACCTAGCACCAAATACTCTGAAATAGGTGTGTATGGAGCAGAGAACTCATGTGTGATGCCCAATGTATCAAGATAAGTGTCGAGGCCGGTGTTGTTGAATTATGTGCCGTTGTCACTTCTGATGTGCTTGATCTTGATGCCATAGTTGGTCATGGCACGATTGGCAAATCGTCTGAAGACATCCTGCACTTTAGTCTTGTAGAGAATGATGTGCACCCATGTATATCTTGAGTAATCATCAACAATGACAGTGCCATAGAGGCATGCAGTGGTAGTAACGGTAGAGTAGTGTGTCGCGGGATATCCATGACCACCTATGGGACCAGGAGGCCCCTTGCTAGTTCGGCAGGGGGATATCGCATTGCTCAAAGAGCAGACCAGCCAATGGCAGCATGGCAGAGAGCACACAAGCAATTTTACCCAGGTTCGGGCCGCCGCGAGGCGTAAAACCCTACTCCTACTTTGGTGGATTGATGGTGGAATGGAGGTGGTGAAGCATAGTACACTTGCTCGGCAGGGGTTGCCTAAGGGCAGCAGCGGCTACGTGCGTATGAGGGTGTGGGTTCATTAACTTTCCAACCCTTTCTACGGTTTCCATGGGCCTCCTTTTATAGATTAAGGTGTCACAACAATGGCAAAGTAGTGATTACACACTGATATGATAGCAAATAGTGCTATCATACCTTACTCTACGGGCTGACAGGGCGCATTTAATGCACCGCTTAGTGTCACATCACTAGTTGCTCGGCAAGGCTTGCCGGGCTATATTGCCTGCTCTGCGCCTGTTCTCTTGACACGTCGCAGGACGGGTGTCACCTGTGGGTTTCTTATGTAGGAAATGGCTTCCATGTGGCGAATGGCTGCCACTTAATCACCTTGCGGCTTGACACCACACTGATGGACGACATGGGTCGTGCTGGAGTGGTTGGTGAGGTGGTCTTTGCCTTCATGAGCCCCGACAGGGCCCTGCCGGGGTGTCTTGGTCGTCTGCTTCTGGGGGTGGCCTTGTCCCTTGCCGGGCTCGCCTGTCCGGTAAGGGAGGCCCTTCTCTTGGCGATATCTTGCTTCTTTGGCTTGGCCTTGGTCTCGCTGAGCTGCATGTTGGTTCTTCTGAATCCTTTGATTTCTTGTATTCTGGCTTGGGTTGGTGCATCAATCTTCCTCTCGTGCATGTGCACAGTCTCGGCAACAGACCCGGGGTTTGTTGCACCGATAGAAGCCCCCGGGCCTGTCCCGAACACGCTGCTAAGCATCGTTGGGGTAGGGCCTAATAAGTGCACAGGCAGGGTTGCTGAAGGCGTCGACCCCTTGAGATCTTCGTTGCTTCATAATCAGCCTTGATTTCGGGCCAGTTTCCGGTTTCCCCGCGCGTGGTGTAAAGCCAATACTGGTGCGGCCACTCCAGTGATGGCCCGTGAATGACTTTAACGCATGGGGTAGAAACTGCCAATTTACTCTTCCCACAGCACGCCCTTATCCTTGGCCACGTATGTTGCATGCATCGCGCGGGGTAGGTAATAGAGGCGCGTGGCGCGAGAGAGCATCATGGTGAGGGCCCGGCCGTCTTGAATTGGTGGAGGAGGACAGTGGCCGCCCGTTGATGGAGCAGCTGCCCTCCCTGTTCGGCCCATAAAAGAGAGGGGCGGAGTCATCCATCCTTGCATTCCTCCTCTTCTTATCTTTCGCTTTTGTTGGGTATGTCGAAGAGAAGGGCATGTGGCCAGCCCCTAGGCCCTTGCTTGGGGTCACTATTGCTTCAAGTTGGTGCTGACACTCGGGGAGTGAGCCTGGTCCTTGGCGTGGCGAATCTCTTGGTTTCTACGAAGCCCGTCCAGGAGGAGGGGCTGGACATCATTGGTAATCCCAGCATCTCCCCTCCCAAAGTTCTTGGGGCTGATGTCGACGAGAGGTGCGCCTTCCTGCCTGCCAAGGAGGGGAGTGGCACGCCTCGAGCCTCCCGGTTGTTCCAGCTACTTGATGTTCCTCCGCTGGAGGTGTCGGACTGGAGTCTTGGTGCTTCCCGAGAGCAGTGGCGGTGAGGAGAAAGCGAGGGAAGACGGAGAAGGCGGGTGGCGGGGGTCAGATCGGAGTACGATGGCGTGGATGCCATCGCCTCCGACCGGGGACCTGTCGCCTCGTCTTTCCGCTCTTCCCCTTCCTCCCCGGCACCATCGTCACCAGCCTCTTTGGGTGATAGCCAGGGAGGGATGTTCTCTTGGCACCTTCTCCTCGCCTCCAGCAGTCTTTCGGCTGAGCTTTGGTGGATGACTCCACTGGTGCTCAAGCCAGGGCTTCTTGCTGGCTCTGGAGGTGGCGACCAGAAGGCGCCGCCCCGCCCCCCCCCCCCCCCCCCCCGCACTCCTGTTTCGCAGCCTCGCCACTCCCGGTCTTGTCAGGCCGTGCTCGACGGGCCCTGACGGGACCGGGGTGGTCTCCTGCTTGGGTGCTCCTTTTCTTGTCTTTTCCTCCTTCCACCACAGTGCCTAAAGGAGGGAAAACGAAAAGAGGGGATCACGGGGCACTTATCTTTTTTCAATCTTAAACTTGTAGGCAATTGCCAAATTTTAATTCAAACTAATGTAATCCCTTGAGTCCATCTTTGTGTTCTATAATGCTTGTACTTGTATTAGCATATGAATGAAAAAGATGAACCTTGCCGGAAACCCGTGCATGTATATGTCCATGCAGAAGTGGAATGCCTCTTTTATGTAAACAAACGAGTTATCCCGGCATGCTATCCTGCCGGCCCCCTCTTTGTTTGCCGGAGAGCTACGTCTGCCAGGGAACAGACAGAGGGGCCAGCACCCCGCCAACTCCTTTTTACCAAAGGCCACTATGACCATCCTGACCGAAGCAACGTTCGAGTCATGGATAGGAGCACCTAAGTCTCAAAGGAGAAATGAGGTTTTCTCATGCAAAATTGTAGATTTACAGAACACTAGTGCTTAGGAGGTAGAACTTATCTATTTGGCTTGCTGAGGACCGCTGTGCCGGGCAATCTTCTCAACTCGTTGACGAAGCCAAGTTCACGGTAGGAACCTGCAACTTCATGTAGATGAGAACGAATGCGGGATGCGATCCTATCTATATGCATATGCAAATGCTCATGAAATGCTTATGCAGTGATCTTGGGGTGCTCATGCATGCATGCAATCTTAGTTGGGCCCCCCCTACAACGCTTCTTTGTTTTCTCTTGCACGGGGTCATCACCCCGGCTTCATACAAGGGGTTACATGCAGCTGAGGCAAGGCTTGTACAAAAGGGTGGCTGTCGGGCAGGGCCAGACAGCCGCGCCTTACGGGTAGTACTTGCAGAGATGCTCAATATTCCATGAGTTTTGCAACTAAGTGCCATCTCCGGTCTCCAGACGGATTGCGCCAGGTCTGGTGACTCGTACCACTCGGTAAGGGCCTTCCCACTTCGGTGTTAACTTGTGTGTACCCTTGGCGGATTGAATGCGCCAAAGACAAGGTCGCCTTCATCAAAACACCGGACATGAACCCTGCGGCTATGATAGCGGCGTAGGGCTTGCTGGTAGCGTGCAGCACGCGTAGCAGCCCGAAGACGGTTCTCCTCGAGTAGCACAACATCGTCATGCTGGTGCTGATCTTGTGCTACTTCATCATAGGCAAGCACTCGAGGAGACCCGTAAATGAGTTCCATGGGGATAACTGCTTCTGCCCCATAGACCAAGGAGAAGGGAGTCTACCCGGTAGCTCGGTTAGGTGTCGTTCTGAGGGACCAGAGAACTATCGGCAGCTCCTTGATCCACTGCCTACCATGCTTCTACAGCGTATCAAAAGTTCTTGTCTTGAGTCCACGTAGCACTTCAGTGTTTTCCCTCTCAGCTTGTCCATTGCTCTAGGGGTGTGCCACAGAGGAAAACGAGATCTTGCATCCAAGGGTACGAACATATTGCATGAAGGCGTGGCTCGTGAACTGGGTGCCATTGTCGGTGATGATCTGTGACACCCTCAATTCAATCATACACTAATCATACACGCAAATGTGTACGATCAAGATCAAGGACTCACGGGAAGATATCACAACACAACTCTACAAATAAAATAAGTCATACAAGCACCATATTACAAGCCAGGGGCCTCGAGGGCTCAAATACAAGAGCTCGATCATAGACGAGTCAGCGGATGCAACA
Organism: Triticum urartu; assembly: GCF_056163025.1. Classification (NCBI taxonomy): domain Eukaryota; kingdom Viridiplantae; phylum Streptophyta; class Magnoliopsida; order Poales; family Poaceae; genus Triticum; species Triticum urartu. The sequence continues at coordinate 249,389,750 of NC_141877.1, forward strand.
ATATCTGAGTACAGACATAAGTTAAAAAAGTTTGCCTTAATAAGGCTAGCACAAACTGCGATACAGATCGAAAGAGGCGCATGCCTCCTGCCTGGGATCCTCCTAAACTACTCCTGGTCATCGTCAGCGGTCTGGACGTAGTAGTAGGCACCTCTAGTGTAGTAGGAGTCATCGTCGACGGTGGCATCTGGCTCCTGGACTCCATCGACTGGTCGCAACAATCGGGTATAGAAAGGGGGAAAAGGGGGGAGCAAGGCAACCGTGAGTACTCATCCAAAGTACTCGCAAGCAAGGAGCTACACTACATATGTATGCATTGGTATCAAATGGAAAAGGGTAGCATATGTGGACTGAAACTGTAGAATGCCAGAATAAGAGGGGGATAACTAGTCCTATCGAAGACTACGCTTCTGGAAACCTCCATCTTGCAGCATGTAGAAGAGAGTAGATGGTAAGTTCACCAAGTATCATCGCATAGCATAATCCTACCTGGTGATCCTCCCCTCGTCCCCCTGTGAGAGAGCGATCACCGGTTGTATCTGGCACTTGGGAGGGTGTGTTTTATTAAGTATTCTGTTCTAGTTGTCATAAGGTCAAGGTACAACTCCGGGTCATGCTTTTACCGATGGACACGGCTATTCGAATAGATAAACTTCCCTGCAGGGGTGCACCACATTTCCCAACACGCTCGATCCCCTTTGTCCGGGCACACTTTCCTGGGTCATGCCCGGCCTCGAAAGATCAACACGTCGCAGCCCTACCTAGGCACAACAGAGAGGTCAGCATGCCGGTCTAAATCCTATGGCGCAGGGGTCTGGGCCCATCGCCCATTGCACACCTGCACGTTGCGTACGCGGCGGGCGAGCAGACCAAGCCTCCCTTATACAAGAGCAGGCGTTCCGATCCAACCCGGCGTGCGGTGCTCAGTCGCTGACGTCAAGAAGGCTTCGGCTAATACCACGACGTCGAGTGTCCATAACTGTTCCCGCGTAGTTGGTTAGTGCGTATAGGCCAGTGGCCAGACTCAGATCAAATACCAAGATCTCATTAAGCGTGTTATTTTGAAATAACCACGGACACCGACCAGGGCCAGGCTCACCTCTCTCCTAGGTGGTCTCAACCTACCATGTCGCTCCGCCATAAAGGTTCACTTAGAGGGTCGTCCGGACAAACGTCCTTTCGGACCCAATCCGTGAATCACTCGCGGGTACTCTATGAGCCGACCCGACTTTAGTCACCACAAGTATCATATAATTTGTATATAAGTATATACCCGTGATCACCTCCCGAGTGATCACAGCCCGATAGTATAGCATGGCAGACGGACAAGAATGTAGGGCCACTGATGGTAAACTAGCATCCTATACTAAGCATTTAGAATTGCAGGTAAGGTATCAATAACTGTGGCAACAATGACAGGCTATGCATCAGAACAGGACAAACGGAAAGCAGTAACATGCTACACTACTCTAATGCAAGTAGTAGAGAGAAGAATAGGCGATATCTGGTGATCAAGGGGGGGGGTCTTGCCTGGTTGCTCTGCAGACAGAAACGGACCCTCGAAGGTGAAGTAGTCGATCACTGGTTCAACCACGGTCTCGTGGTCTACCGGAAATAAGTAGCAGAGGGGGAACACAATAAATAACAAAGCAATCAAAGCATAACATGGCAATACGCGGTGCTAGGGATGACCTAACGCAGTATTAGGTGCTACCGGCGAAGGGGGGGGACATCCGGGAAAGTATTCCCGGTGTTTCACGTTTTCGGACAGATGAACCGGAGCGGAAAGTTGCATGTTCGCTATGCTAGGGATGTGTGGCGGATGAACGGGATGTGTATCCGGATTCGTCTCGTCGTTCTGAGCAACTTTCATGTACAAAGTTTTTCCGTCCGAGTTACGGATTATTTTATATTAACTTTTAAAGTTTTAATCAATTTCTGAAATTTCCTACTTAAAATTAATTCGAAAATTAAAATACCTAAACTGTACGGGTACACCAAGAAGTGTACCCAATAGTGTGTAAGAGGCTGATAGCTGGGGTCTAGTGGGCTAGGTCAGCATGTACAGTCAACAGTTGACCAGTCAATGTTGACTGGTCAATAGGGTCAGCGGGGCCCGCATGTCATGGACTCTTACTTTTCAACTGGGTTTTGTTTTAATTTAATTTACCCTAATTAGTAGGTGGGCCCATATGTCATAGTCAGAAGCTTTAATTGATTTTTAATCATTAAGTTTAATCTCCAGGGGGTGTCCCACCTGTCATACACTGTTGCCCAAAAGAAGCATTTAACTAAACTAATTAAGCGGGTTAGGGGTTGTGGGGCCGGGTGTCAGTGGGGTTACGGGGCGGGTTAGTGGCAAAGGCCGTTTAGGCCAGCGGTTAGCGATGGTAATCAGACGCTGGCCACGGCGGACGGGCTCCAGGGAGCCACGGTAGCGGCGGCGCAGGGCGCTGGGAGCCCGGGCATCTGCACGCGCGGGGCGCAGCGGCAACAATGGCAACAGCAGGCACAAGCAGCGGCAGAAGGCAGCAACTGCACGGGGCTGCCCGGGCGTGGCTAGGGGCATGCAGGGCACGGTCTAGGAGAGGGCGACGACGCTCGGGACGTGGGCGCGGTGACCGCGACCACAGGGAAGGCGTGCACGGGGATACAACATCTGTGACAAGGGGAAAATCAGGGGGCAAAGGGGGATCGTTGTGATTGCTCACATGGAGCGTAGGGGCGAGCTCGGGGCATGTCGAGGAAGCGCTCGGGGAGGCCGGTGGCGCCATGGCTCTCCGACGAGCAGAGGACGGTGCGGGGCAGCCGAGGTGCAGGGGAGCAGTCCGGGACAGCGGGGACGGGCGTCGAAGGAGTGGAGGCGCGAGGCGACAGGTCCTGGGCGAGGACGACGGCGCAAGGACGGAGGGAGGGGTCGCCAGGCGAAGGCGACGGTTCATAGGGCGCGGGCGCGTTGGGCGCCCCCGAGATCCAGAGGGGGAGAGGGGAGCGTGGGGGGAAGAAGTGGGGATCGGGGGAAGGAGTGGAGGTCGTGGGTTGACCGGTGGAGTGGGGAGGGGGTTATGGAGTGCGGGGATAGGCCGGCCTGGTGGGTCGTGGCCCAGTTGGGCCGGAGCCCCGGGGGGTTCTTTTCCCTTTTTTGTTAGTTTTCTTTTCTATTTTTGTGTTTTCTTCTCTTTTTATTCTTTTCTTTTCTGTTTTAAATCATTTTAAATTATTTAGGCATTTTATAAAAATGTGTTTATTACACCATATTTACATATGCAAGATATGGCACCTCCCAAACATTTTGGTTTTAACTTTTGGAAAGTTTGATGTCTGACATTTATTTAAACTTTTGAATTTGAAACTTTTTGATCCAACGCGAGATTAGCAATAGTAACCGGGGTGACATGGCACCGTTAACATGGGATTACTGTAGCATGATTATCCGGGCATTAAAAAACTCCTCCACTACAAGAAATCTCGTCCCGAGATTTAGGAGGTAGAAGGAAACAGTGCGGGGTATTCATCACGCAGGAGGTCCTCGCGTTCCCAAGTGGCTTCATCTTCTGAGTGATGCGACCACTAGACCTTGAGGAATTTGATCGCCTTCTGACGGGTGAGGTGTTCAGCTTGGTCAAGAATGCGGACCAGATGCTCTTTATAGGAGAGGTCCTGTTGCAGTTCGAGCACTTCATGATCCACTGCTCGGATTGGATCCTTAAAGCAACGGCGGAGTTGTGACACGTGGAACACATCGTGAACCTGAGAAAGGTTCGGCGGAAGCTCCAATTGATATGCCACTTTTCCACGCCTTTCTAGAATAGTGAAGGGAACGATATAGCGAGGAGCTAGCTTGCCCTTGATCCCGAAGCGGTGAGCACCCTTCATTGGTGTAACTCAAAGATAAGCCTTTTCGCCAGATTGATAGACCATGTCTTTGTGATGACGGTCATACTGACTTTTCTGACGTGACTGAGCGGTCTTGAGATTCTCGCGAATAATGCGGACGTGTTCTTCGTCCTGTTGGATAATACTTCAAAGGGGGACATCTTCAAACTACCTTGATAGCTATTATTATAAGAGAACTCAGCATACAGAAGAGATTCCTCCCATTTCTTGCCGAAGGAAATTACACAAGCTCGAAGCATGTCCTCGAGAACTTGGTTGACACGTTCAACTTGTCCTTGCGACTATGGATGAAACGCAGTACTGAACGACAAATAAGTTCCCATAGCTTCTTGGAAACTTGCCCAGAATCTTGAAGTGAACAAGATGCCACGGTCCGAACTGATAACCAGTGGAATGCCGTGAAGTGAAACAATTTTGGACATGTAGAGAGTTGCAAGCTGACTAGCAGTGATTGTTTCTTTGACCGCCAGAAAATGTGCAACTTTAGAAAGCCGGTCAATGACGACAAGAATAACATCATTACCTTTCTGCGATTTGGGGAATCCAGTGACGAAGTCCATCTCAACATGGTCCCATTTCCATTTAGGAATAGAGATAGGTTGCAGAGTTCCAGCAGGCATTTGATGTTCAGCTTTGATACGACGGCAAACATCACACTCAGCAACATATCGAGCAATGGCTTGCTTCATATTAGACCACCAGAATCTCTGACGGATGTCTTAGTACATCTTTGTACTACCAGGATGGATGGACAGAGGCGTATCATGAGCTTCTTTCATGACCTCCTGTGTCATATCATGGTTTTTCTCTGAACATGGCACCACTAGGCGGCCTTTGAAGTACAAGGCGCCATCATCGTCGATAGTGAAGAATGAGGGCTTTCCTTTTGCTAGATGGCGTTTAATCTTGTGGGCTTAAGAGTCATATCCCTGAATTCTCTTGATGGAGTCCAAGATATTTGGTTCGATAGCCAGGGTATTGAGGGAACCCTAGGAAACAACATGGAGGTTCATCTTGCGAAACTCCTTAGGTGGGGGAGCGAGTGCACCAGGGGGAACAATATGGAGGTTCAGCTTTCTGAATTCTTCAACAAGCGAGGGCTAAACTTTGTGAACCTGGAGGTGGTTGCAGTAAGACTTGCGGCTCAAGGCATCAACCATTACATTAGCCTTGCCTGGGGTATAGGATATACCCACGTCAAAGTCTGCAACAGTCTCCATCCATCTCTGCTGACGGAGGTTCAGGTCTGGCTGAGTAAAAAGATACTTCAAACTTTGGTGGTCGGTGAAGATCTCACAACGATTACTGAGAAGGTAATGTCGCCACTTCTTCAAAGCATGAATGGCAGCAGCAAGCTCGAGGTAGTGAACTAGGTAGTTTTGTTCGTGAGGGCGCAGTTGACGAGAGGCATAGCAATCACCTTGCGCTCCTACATTAGGACACAGCCTAATCCTTGATGGGAAGTGTCACAGTAAATGACGAAGTCCTTCTTAGTATCAGGTGGAGCTAGCACTGGGGCAAAAGTCAACTTGTCTTTGAGTGCCTGGAAACTTTCCTGACACTTGTCTGTCCATTGGAACTTGACGCCCTTATGCAACAGGTTGGTTAGGGGCCTGGGAATCTTGGAGAAGTTCTCGACGAACCGACGGCAATAGCTGGCGAGACCGAGAACACTTCGGACTTGCTTGACATTTTTCGGAGGAGTCCAATCGAGAATAGCCTGAACTCGTTCAGGTTTGACGGCAATACCATCCTTGGAGATGACATGCCCAAGATAGGTTACTTCGGGGAGCCAGAATTCACACTTGGAATACTTAGCATAGAGTTGGTGCTCTCGAAGCTTTTCCAGCACAAGACGAAGATGCTCAACATGTTCTTCATTGTTCTTGGAAAATACAAGGATATCATCCAGATAAACCACGATGAAATTGTCGAGGTAATCCATAAATATATAGTTCAGCAGACGAGAGAAGGTGGCAGGAGCATTCGTTAAGCTGAATGAGATGACGGTGTACTCGTATGATCCATATCGAGTCACGAAGGCGGTCTTTGGGATATCCTCTTCACGAACACAGATCTGGTGGTAACCCAACCTCAAGTCGAGTTTGGAGAACACTGATGAACCAGCCAGTTGATCATAAAGATCATTAATCCAAGGGAGGGGATATTTGTTCTGAATAGTGGCTTGGTTAATAGGACGATAGTCTTGGACTAATCGGTTTGTCCCATCCTTCTTCTTAACAAAGAGAGAACGTGCTCCCCAAGGAGAGCAACTAGGGCAAATGAAACCTTTGCTAAGAGATTTGTCAATTTCCTCCTTAAGGTCAATGAGTTCATGCGGCAGCATCTTGTAAGGTCGTTTGGCTATAGGGGTGGTGCCTGGTTTCAAGTCGATGATGCATTCGACAACTCTAGCAGGGGGAATCCCTGGAAGTTATTCCGGAAAGACGTCTTGGAATTCGTGAACGATGAGAATGTTTTCAATGCCCTCGAGTGGGGCAGCGTTCAATGCATTCAAGGCATAAAGCCGTGCCTCGGCATTTTGAACCAGATGAGCCTGGTAAGTAACTATTTCATCAGAAGGGTGTAGCAGATGGACGGTCTTAGTGGCGCAAACTATAGAAGCAGTATGCGCTTTCAACCAATCCATCCCCAGAATGAGGTCGATGTTAGACAACTTCAGGATAATGGGAGAGGCATAGAATTCTAGCCCTTCGATTTCCACGGGGACGTTGATGCCAACCAGTGAGGTTTGACATTGTCCCACGGTGGTTTTTACCACTACCGAAGTGTTCATCTCCTCACATTTATCGTCGTGCTTGTATGCAAAATCTTCTGACATGAATGAATGCGATGCTCCTGAATCAAATAAAACAGATGCAGGTACTGAATTTACGAGTGTAGCCATCACACTAGCAGGATGGTCTTGAGCTTCATTAAAATCAACGTGGTTGGCATGAACACGACCATAAGACATGGCATTGTTGTTGCGAGGCTGGTTGCTTCCACGGCCAGCTGCAGGAGGGCCAGTTGATTCTGGTTCTTGTTGCATTCCCTAGCACGGTTTCCTGGTTGACCACACCTGAAACACAAACCATTATTGGGAGCGGGAACAAGAGCTCGGGGTGGTGGATGTCTTGGCTACCTAGTTGGTGGGGGAGCCAGATGCGGTGCAGCATAGGACTGCCTTGGAGCAGGTGCAGTTGGCTGGTACATGCTGTTGGGAATCCTCATCCTACGCTTCTGCGAGGATGGGTGTAACACCCACTATGCGCCTATATCTCCCACGTGTCGGACCACGACTTAGAGGCATAACCGCATTGTAGGCAAGTCGCAAGAGGGGTAATCTTTACACATCCCATGTACTGAATAAGAAAGGGATAAAGAGTTGGCTTACAATCGCCACTTCACACAATACATGAATATAGCATTACATCATCCAGAATACAATCAAGGTCCGACTACGGAACCAAAATAAAAGAAGACCACCCCTAATGCTAGATCCCCGATTGCCCCGACTGGGCTCCACTACTGATCAACTGGAAACGAAACAACACAACGAACACGATCTTCATCGAGCTCCTCCTTGAGCTCGGTTGCGTCACCTGCACGGTTATCATCGGCACCTGCAACTATTTGAAGTAATCTGTGAGTCACGGGGACTCAGCAATCTCACACCCTCGCGATCAACACTATTCAAGCTTATGGGTAGCAAAAGGTAGTGAGGTGGATCTGCAGCAAGCACTAGCATATATGGTGGCTAACTTACGCAAATGAGAGCGAGAAGAGAAGCAAAGCACGGTCGTGAACTAGAAGTGATCAAGAAGTGATCCTGAAACTACTTACGTTCAAGCATAACCCAAGAACCGTGTTCACTTCCCGGACTCCGCCGGAAAGATACCATCACGGCTACACACGCGGTTGATGCATTTTAATCAAGTTAAGTGTCAAGTTCTCTAGAACCGGACATTAACAAATTCCCATCCACCCATAACCGCGGGCACGGATTTCGAAAGTTCAAAACCCTGCAGGGGTGTCCCAACATAGCCCATCACAAGCTCTCACGGTCAACGAAGGATATTCCTTCTCCCAGGACGACCCGATGAGACTCGGAATCCCAGTTACAAGACATTTCGACAATGGTAAAACAAGACCAGCAAAGCCACCCGAATGTGCCGACAAATCCCGATAGGAGCTGCACATATCTCGTTCTCAGGGCACACCGGATGGGCAAGACGTCGGGTTGGCATAGACCCTGGTTGCCCAGGGGGCGCCGGACATCGCCCAGTTTGGACCAACACTTAGAGAAGCACTGGCCCGGGGGGTTAAAATAAAGATGACCCTTGAGTCCGCGAAACGCAAGGGAAAAAGGCTAGGTGGCAAATGGTAAAACCAAGGTTGGGCCTTGCTGGAGGAGTTTTATTCAAAGCGAACTGTCAAGGGGTTCCCATTATAACCCAACCGCGTAAGCAACGCAAAATCAAGGAACATAACACCGGTATGACGGAAACTAGGGCGGCAAGAGTGGAACAAAACACTAGGCATAAGACCGAGCCTTCCACCCTTTACCAAGTATATAGGTGCATTAAAGTAAACAAGATATAATAATGATATCCCAACAATAAACATGTTCCAACAAGGAACAAACACCAATCTTCACCTGCAACTAACAATGCTATAAGAGGGGCTGAGCAAAGCGGTAACATAGCCAAACAATGGTTTGCTAGGACAAGGTGGGTTAGAGGCTTGACATGGCAATCTGGGAGGCATGATAAAGCATGTGGTAGGTATCGCGGCGTAGCAAAAGAGCGAGCAACTAGGAAGCAAAGATAGAAGTGATTTCGATGGTATGATCATCTGGCCTGCAAAGTTCTCTAAGTTGACGTAAGCTTGATCCTTGAAGTGTACACAATGGGTTCCTCGATCACGAACTCGTCTCCCGGCTCTACCCAAGGAAAGAACACAAGCAAAGGAAACCACAATCAACCACAGTGCAATGCGCAAGCAACATGATGCAAAACATGGCATGATATGCGGGATGTGATATGCAATGCATATGCGTGCTCTGGAAGGAAAAGAATGAACCAGGCATCAACTTGGCAAACCAAGTGTTCCGCTGGAAAGATGAGTTGATTTCGGTTGAAATCGATATAAAGATCACCGGAATCTAATGCACGGTTTGCAAATGGCAAGCAAAACAATAATGGCACAATTCTGCGATTAACAACACGATGCCATCTAGAATGCAACAAGAAACTAAGCTATTGCACTCTAACATAGCAAAAAAGCACATGGCTGTGATCGACTCAAGATGCTTGAAAAAAGATGAACACTGAGCTACGGCTAAAACGCACAAGAGCATGTTCGAACAAGCATGGCAAAAGTGCAAAAGATATCAGCTTCACAGACTTAGTGAAAATACTAATATGTCAGGAATTAACATCAGGAAGCAATGTTTAGAGCAAGATAACACCATGCTACAGGAACATAACATAGCAAACAAAGGCATGGCCTGAATCTACTCAAAACATATAACAAAAGTCCCTTACTGACCATAAGCCAAAAAGGATCAGAAGATATGATGCCAACCATGTAAACATAGCAAGTTTTGTTAACAGATTCAGACTTAGCAGAAAACTGGACATGGCATAAACAGAATAATGAAGGCATCTTTGCGAGCTCGATCCACTCAACACAAGGCATTGCATGACAAACTAAGAATATTACCACCAAGAAGACATGATCAAGAAGCTAACCATGGCAAGAACAATCTCATAGCATGCATGGATCAACTACAACAACCTTGGCAAAATTGATTAACATGTAAACAATCTACCAAGAACATTTTATAGCAAAAGTAGAGCAACATTGAGTCATGCTAGGTTACTCCATAAATGCAAACAAGGACATGGGTGGATAGAGCATAACCATATGTCAAAATCATCCTTACTGAACATACTCAAGAGAGGCATGGATCACTCTGTAGCAACATGAATACATGGCATTAAAATAACAGTAGAGAAATGACTTGGTGAAATTCTAAGTCCCTAAAATCAGCAATATCACGAGAGCTACTTTGCATGCTTCTGCTAGTCACCACATTGATCAAAAAAATACATGGCATACACCCCTGTAAAGATGGCATGGTGTAGCTCAAAACACATGTAGAGCTCATGACCATATGCAGCACCCAATAATCATGGCAAAAATGACAAATGCTCATAATCTGATAAGAAACAGGAACTAACATTTTATAACACTCTTGCAATAGTCATTAGGGCATCAAGATGGACTCAAACAAGCATGGCACAATGGAACAAAATGAAGAGCAGAACATGATGAACATTTTGATATCTCATATGCACAAAATGGACCACCGAGCACAAAGTTATGGCATGATGAACAGAGGCAATAAATGTAAGAATTCGGGGACATAGAAAAAAAAACAGACGAGCGCTGGTAACTAAATAACGCTCGGGCAGTATTTAGAGGATAGCTCACCACACGGGCTTCGGCCCAGGAAGGAAGGAGGGAGCTGGGCCGGAGAATGGTGGAGCGGGCCGGACGGAGCTGGGCCGCGCAGGGTCTGGGCCGCAGGGCACATGCGGCGGCGTCGTCCTCCTCTCAATCCCGCCTGGATCGAGGGAGGCAGGGGAGACGGCAGCCGATGGGGCTCCGGCGAGCCCCCAAGGACGGTAGGGAAGGCGAAGGGAGGGGCGGATCCGGCCTTGGCGCTCCGGATCTGACCGGTTTTCGGGCGGCGGCGAGATGTGCAGGTGGCGGCGCGGCGAGGATCCGCGGGCGGCGCCCGGGCGAAGGGCGGCGGCGCACGCGGTGGGAGGAGGCGGCTCAGTGGCGGGGCGGCGGGCGCACGGCCAGGGAGGGCCCCGCGCGGGCCTGGCGGGCCGGCAGCGGCAAGAGGTGGCCGGGGCCACGTGGCGGCGCGGGAGAGGCTGGGAGCGGCGGCGTGATTCGTCCGGTCCGGGACGGACATGTCCGGCGGGCGAGAGGGGAAAGATCTAGGGTTTCATCTGCGCTAAAATTCGGGGAGGCACATATATATATATGTAGAGGGAGCTAGGAGAGTCCAAAAGAGGTGCGGTTTTCAGCCACGCGATTGTGATCGAACGACCGAGAGGATGGAGCGGTTTTGGATGGGTTATTGGGCCACTTGGAGGGGTGTTGGGCTGCAACACACACGAGGCCTTTACAGTTCCCCGGTTAAGTATCAAACGAACTCCAAATGGCACGAAACTTGACATGCGGTCTACCGGTGGTAAACCAAGGCCGCTTGGCAAATCTCGGTCCATTGCGAGAATGTTCAACATCTGCTCACGAAAGGAGGCAAAAGGGGACGCCGGAGGACGTAGGAGCGCCGGATTGCAAAATGGACAACGGGGAAAATGCTCGGATGCCTGAGACGAACACGTATGCAAATGAGATGCACATGATGACATGATATGAAATGCATGACATGCAAATAAATGACAAGGCAACAACAGCGAATAACTGGAAGACACCTGGCGCAACGGTCTCGGGGCGTTACAACACTCCACCACTACGAGAGGATCTCGTCCCGAGATCTAGGATGGCACCGGTAGGAAATGAAAGAGGAAGAGAAAAAAGGTACAACTAAGTTGCTTCTTCGACAAACGAGTGAAACGAAGAACCTTGAGGTTGAAAACTTAAAAGAAAGAATACAACGGAGATGAACGAAGTTGAAAACACTCCGTTAGAAAAGAGGAACAAGGGAGAAGAAATTCGGACAGCACTCTGGTTGAAAAGAGATGCAAGACTTGATAAGATGAAAAGAACTTGAGTAGAGAGAACAACACTCCGGTTAAATGGATAAGCAAAAGAAAGAACATGATCTTGACAAAACAAGATGATGGGTCGAAGAGAGCAACATCACAATGCCTCCGGAAGAAATGAGAGAATGGAAAGGAATGAACGAAGGAGAAAACAACATCTTCTACCTCAAATGAGCTTGCAAAGGCATCCTTAGGACTAGGGTCGAACGGAGTTGTTGGAAAAACCAACAACGAAAAGAGTAAGCTTGTTGTGGACTTGTAGAAGACATCTCAAAATTATGAGGTGACAACCTGCCACTCATCGAAAAGATTTGATTGGGAGCTAGAAAAGATAAAAGCTTCTTCCATCGAGGTGATAAGAAAACTTGGATCATAGGTAATCACCATAAGGAGCAACATTCCCAATGGAAGGCTTTAGGTGAAAACTATACCAAGATAACTCTAAGGAAGAAAGTGATATATTACCACCCCAAAAGATAAGGGAGAACAATTGCACTCCGGATTACAAGATGAAGAATGCTTGAGCTCCTCTGAAAAGAATCTTGATGACGCTTCGAGAAGGAATTAAATCCTTTATGAACCATCATGTAGAGCCTCCATGAAGAACTCCGGTAATAAAAGAATGATCAAACGAAAAGAGAAGTTGAAATCACAAGGTGAATCCTTGCAATGGTTTAGATGAATCTCCGTGGTGATATAATTGCGAGAACTTGGAACTCTTGGAAAAGAAAAGATAAAGCATCTCGAACCGAGAATGTGATATGATGAACCACTCCGGAATGCAGGAAATTAGATCACTTGGATGAAACGATAATAAGAATTACGTTATGCGTATCCTTCACCAATTAAATTGATGACAAGCAATGGATTTGACATACTACTTATACTCGTAGAAAGGATTAAGATAGATATAGCGCAAACTCGAGAAAAGACTTCAACGAACCGCCGATAGGATTGGAAAGAACAAATGAATTAATATGATAACGAAGGAAGAGAAATCTTGAACGAACCACCATAAGGATTGAAAATGAAAGAAAAATACTTGAGTGAATCAAGATGCGAGAGAACAAAGAGATCACGAACTGATTAGAGAATACTTGAATGATGCACCGGTAAGATTTGGAGAACAATAGCTGAAAACTGGAATGAATAAATCTGAAATGATGACCTCCGGAGAATCGAACTGAAAAGACTCCTGAATTGCTTCGGATGGTTGAAACGAATTCTCACAATCGAAAATAATTATGAGAGGATATCACGAAGCTAGAACCACGAATCTTGAAGAGAATGGAGCAAGATTGAGAGAAAAATCTTCCTCGGTCTTGAAATCCAAGAATGACGACGAGAAACACCAACATGAATTGTTGAGACAGTCCGGAATAACGAAGAATATAAAGGTTGAATCAACAACAAAAAGAATTTGAAAGATCTTGGAGAAAGGCATTTGACTGATGATAATTCATTCTTACGTGAAACTTTGAAAAGAATTTGAGAAGCTCCCGGAAAATAAGAAGAGTCAGGTAAGATCCTAGGAAAAAACCTGTGGGTTAGGGCCCACTCAAAAGAAACACCGTTGAGTGATTTAAAAGATAGATTGCGCCGGTTGAGTTAAATGGCTTGAATGAGATTACAACCTCAAAAGAGCTTGAACGAATGCAGAGTGGAAACACGAATCTTTGATATATCTTCATCACTCCGGAACAATTGAATAGCAAGCGGGAATGATTATGAGGTGCATCGGCATAAGAAAGCATTTGCAACGAGGAAAAGATATGATTGTCAAAGCTTGAATTGAATTCATCGAAGAAAAAGGAGAACGAATAATGATGAACTTGAGGCTCCGTTAGTATCTTCCTGAGAATCACCGGATAAGAACATTGAAAGAAAAGAATGAAGATACTTCACATCAATAAAAAGGATACTTCATTAAGAAATCTTAGTCCTCGAATAAAAAGGGTGGGAGGGTGGGAAAAAAAGACAACTTGGGACGGATGAAGCAAACACCGTTGCAAAGAACTGAGAATTGATCTCGCGAATGTTGACATGATTAGATCCACTTGAAGAGGAGCACGTCGGTTGGAATGAATTGACATGACAAACTCAATGATCATGAAGGATTGGTATTCACATAAAAATATGGAAACACCGCCTAGGGAAGGTATGGAATCAACACTTGACATTGAAGCAACTCGAATACCACAACTCAAAACAAAACAAAGGATTGGCTTGCATAAAAAGCCGGAACAAACATATGATAGATATTTCGTCAGAAGTTTTCATGGTGGGGCCCACACGGGCTCGATCGTACAGCACCATCATGTACAAGGCAGTGCACATGACATACGAAGCATCCCCGAGTCAGCATAGCCAAGGACTCTTTAAGACACAATGAGACCACTGTAAAACCGACCGTGGATAGGCGGACCACTAGACGTCGAACCCCAATCTCATATCATGCATCTGTCGGAAGGATAACCTAAGAGCTACTTGAACTCCCACTTATGAAACTCTCGAAACTTTCTGGTTATGCAATCAGGTGTTGGGGATACATGGGAAGCATAATATCTCACCCAAAACTAGCAAATCCTACATCCAGTTGTATCCATCCTTCAACACATAACCAAGAAACCTTCGGAAATCATCTACCTCAACCTTCGAAAAGCATCCGTTATACGAGTTATGGCAATACTCCCGAACTCCCACCCCAGTACTGGGTGGCGTCGAGGTTATCTCACCAACAACTACATCAAGGAGATTTTCGATGTCGGTGAACTCAGGTATTCCAGAACTGCAACGATAAAATTGTGACGACAACACCTCGGAGCTCAACTCCCCGGGACACTGCCACAACCCCTAAATGTCAGGAGGCACCAAGAACAATGTTCTTGTCACAAAACCAACGGAACGATTCCAAGATACCTGCATGATCCTAAAAAAAATTAGTGAAATTTGAGAAGAGAAGAGTCAAAACTCTACGTCAGGAAGCCTCACCAGAGCGACAAAGGGATAGAGGAGTAAAAAGAATCCTACTCTCCGATATATATAATCCTCTAAGACTCAAAACATTTTTTTTCTAGACTCAACAACGCCAACAATTTGATCAAGCAGGGGGCTCCTAAGTCGGGGAAGGCTCTGATACCAACTTGTAACACCCATGATGTGGCTATATCTCCCACGTGTCGGAGCACGACATAGAGGCATAACCGCATAGTAGGAATGTCGCAAGAGGGGTAATCTTTACACATCCCATGTACTGAATAAAAAAGGGATAGAGTTGGCTTACAATCGCCACTTCACACAATACATGAATATAGCATTACATCATCCAGAATACAATCAATGTCCGACTATGGAACCAAAATAAAAGAAGACCACCCCTAATGCTAGATCCCCGATCGCCCCGACTGGGATCCACTACTGATCAACTGGAAACGAAACAACACAACGAACACGATCTTCATCGAGCTCCTCCTTGAGCTCGGTTGCGTCACCTGCACGGTTATCATCGGCACCTGCAACTGTTTGAAGTAATCTATGAGTCACGGGGACTCAACAATCTCACACCCTCGCGATCAAGACTATTTAAGCTTATGGGTAGCAAAAGGTAGTGAGGTGGATCAGCAGCAAGCACTAGCATATATGGTGGCTAACTTATGCAAATGAGAGCGAGAAGAGAAGCAAAGCACGGTCGTGAACTAGAAGTGATCCTGAAACTACTTACGTTCAAGCATAACACAAGAACCGTGTTCACTTCTCGGATTCCGCCGGAAAGAGACCATCACGGCTACACACGCGGTTGATGCATTTTAATTAAGTTAAGTGTCAAGTTCTCTAGAACCGGACATTAACAAATTCCCATCCGCCCATACCCGCGGGCACGGCTTTCGAAAGTTCAAAACCCTGCATGGGTGTCCCAACTTAGCCCATCACAAGCTCTCACGGTCAACGAAGGATATTCCTTCTTCCAGGACGACCCGATCAGACTCGGAATCCCGGTTATAAGACATTTCGACAATGGTAAAACAAAACCAGCAAAGCCACCCGAATGTGCCGACAAATCCCGATAGGAGCTACACATATCTTGTTCTCAGGGCACACCGGATGGGCAATACGTCGGGTTGGCATAGACCCTGGTTGCCCAGGGGGGGCCAGACATCGCCTAGTTTGGAGCAACACTTAGAGAAGCACTGGCCCGGGGGGTTAAAATAAAGATGACCCTTGAGGCCGCGAAACCCAAGGGAAAAAGGCTAGGTGGCAAATGGTAAAACCAAGGTTGGGCCGTGCTGGAGGAGTTTTATTCAAGGCGAACTGTCAAGGGGTTCCCATTATAACCCAACCGTGTAAGGAACGAAAAATCAAGGAACATAACACCGGTATGACAGAAACTAGGGCGGCAAGAGTGGAACAAAACACCAGGCATAAGGCCAAGCCTTCCACCCTTTACCAAGTATATAGGTGCATTAAAGTAAACAAGATATAATAATGATATCCCAATAATAAACATGTTCCAACAAGGAACAAACTCCAATCTTCACCTGCAACTAACAACGCTATAAGAGGGGCTGAGCAAAGCGGTAACATAGCCAAACAACGGTTTGCTAGGACAAGGTGGGTTAGAGGCTTGACATGGCAATATGGGAGGCATGATAAAGGATGTGGTAGGTATCGCGGCGTAGCAAAAGAGCGAGCAACTAGGAAGCAAAGATAGAAGTGATTTCGATGGTATGATCATCTGGCCTGCAAAGTTCTCTGAGTCGACGTAAGCTTGATCCTCGTAAGCGTACTTTACAGATTCCTCGATCACGTACTCGTCTCCCGGCTCTACCCAAGGCAAGAAAACAAGCAAAGGAAACCACAATCAACCACGCTGCAATGCGCAAGCAACATGATGCAAAACATGGCATGATATGCGGGATGTGATATGCAATGCATATGCGTGCTCCGGAAGGAAAAGAATGAACCAGGAATCAACTTGGCAAAAAAAGTGCGCCGCTGGAAAGATGAGTTGATTTCGGTCGAAATCGATATAAAGATCACTGGAATCGGATGCACGGTTTGCAAATGGCAAGCAAAACAATAATGGCACAAATCTGTGATTAACAACATGATGCCATCTAGAATACAACAATAAACTAAGCTACTGCACTCTAACACAGCAACAAAGCACATGGGAGTGATCTACTCAAGATGCTTGACAAAAGATGAACACTGAGCTACGGCTAAATCACACAAGAGCAGGTTCAAACAAGCATGGCAAAAGTGCAAAAGATATCAGCTTCACAGACTTAGTGAAAATACTGACATGTCAGGAATTAACATCAGGAAGCAATGTTTAGAGCAAGATAACAACATGCTACAGGAAGATAACATAGCAAACAAAGGCATGGCATGAATCTACTCAAAACATATAACAAAAGTCTCTTACTGACCATAAGCCAGAAAGGATCAGAAGATATGATGGCAACTATGTAAACATAACAAGTTTCGTTAACAGATTCAGACTTAGCAGAAAACTGGACATGGCATAAACAGAATTACGAAGGCATCTTTGCGAGCTCGATGCACTCAACACAAGGCATTGCATGACAAACTAAGCATACTACCAGCAAGAAGACATGATCAAGAAGCTAACCATGGCAAGAACAATCTCATAGCATGCATGGATCAACTACAACAACCTTGGCAAAATTGATTAACACGTAAACAATCTGCCAGGAACATTTTATAGCAAACGTAGAGCAAGATTGAGTCATGCTAGTGTACTCCATAAATTCAAACAAGGACATGGATGGATAGAGCATAACCATATGTCAAAATCATCCTTACTGAACATACTCAAAAGAGGCATGGATCACTCTGTAGCAACATGAATACATGGCATTAAAATAACAGCAGGGAAATGACTTAGTGAAATTCTAAGTCCCTGAAATCAGCAATATCACGAGAGCTACTTTGCATGCTTGTGCTAGTCACCACATTGATCACAAAAGTACATGGCATACACCCCTGTAAAGATGGCATGACATAGCTCAAAACACATCTAGATCTCATGACCATATGCAGCACCCAATAATCATGGCAAGAATGACAAATGCTCATAATCTGATAAGAAACAGGAACTAACATTTTATAACACTCTTGCAACAGTCATTAGGGCATCAAGATGGACTCAAACAAGCATGGCACAACGGAACAAAATGAAGAGCACAACATGATGAACATTTTGATATCTCATATGCACAAAACGGACCACCGAGCACAAAGTTATGGCATGATGAACAGAGGCAATAAATGTAAGAATTCGGGGACTTAGAAAAAAACAGACGAGCGCTGGTAACTAAATAACACTCGGGCGGGATTTAGAGGATGGCTCACCACTCGGGCTTCGGCCCAGGAAGGAAGGAGGGAGCTGGGCCGGAGAATGGTGGACCGGGCAGGACAGAGCTGGGCCGCGCAGGGTCTGGGCCGCGGGGCACATGCAGCAGCGTCATCCTCCTCTCGATCCTGCCTGGATCGAGGGAGGCCGGGGAGATGGCGGCCAATGGGGCTCCGGCGAGCCCCCAAGGACGGCGGGGAAGGCGAAGGGAGGGGCGGATCCGGCCGGTTTCCGGGCGGCGGCGAGCTGTGCAGGTGGCGGCGCGGCGAGGATCCGCGGGCGGCAGCCGGGCGAAGGGCGGCAGCGCACGCGGCGGGAGGAGGCGGCTCGGTGGCGGGGCCGGCAACGCGCGGCGGCTGGTGGCGAAGGTGGGAGCGGCCGCGTGATTCGTCCGGTCCGGGACGGACATGTCCGGCGGGCGAGAGGGGAAAGATCTAGGGTTTCATCTGCGCGAAATTTCTAGGAGGCACACACACATATATATATAGGTAGAGGGAGCTAGGACAGTCCAAAAGAGGTGCAGTTTTCGGCCACGCGATCGTGATCGAATGACCGAGAGGATGGAGGGGTTTTGGATGGGTTATTGGGCCACTTGGTGGGGTGTTGGGCTGCAACACACACGAGGCCTTTACGGTTCCCCGGTTTAACCGTTGGAGTATCAAACAGACTCCAAATGGCACGAAACTTGACAGGCGGTCTACCGGTGGTAAACCAAGGCCGCTTGGAAAATCTCGGTCCATTGCGAGAATGTTTAACAACCGCTCACAAAAAGAGGCAAAAGGGGACGCCGGAGGATGTAGGAGCGCCGGATTGCAAAACGGACAACAGGGAAAATGCTCGGATGCCTGAGACGAACACGTATGCAAATGAGATGCACATGATGACATGATATGAAATACATGACACGCAAACAAATGACAAGGCAAAAATAGCGAATAACTGGAAGACACCTGGCGCAACGGTCTCGGGGCGTTACAACGGGCTCGAAGATGAGCCGGTGTCACGGTTGCGCCTGTGAGAGCTCTGGTGTTCCCGCAGACCAGTTTCGACATTCATGGCCTTGTTCACCAAGGTGGCGAAATCAGCAAAGTCATGCACTAGAAGTGCGAGCTTGATGTCAGCTTGAAGGCCATCACGGAACTTCTCCTGTCTGCGTGCATCAGTTGCAATGTCTTCTTCAGCATAGAGGGACAAGTCCAGAAACTCCCGCTGATAAGCTTCCACAGTTTTGTTGCCTTGGGTGAGGTTGCGAAACTCGTACTTCTTTCGGTCCATGACTCCCTAAGGAATGAAGCGGGCACGAAAAGCGGCTTGGAAATCTGGCCAGGTGATGATTGTTCCAGCTGGCAGAGTACGCCTGTGGCTGTCCCACCATTGAGCAGCGGGTTCTTTCAGGAAGAAGGAAGCAAAGGTGACATAGCTGACAGGGGCTACATCAACAGATTCCATCTCATAGGTGATGTCATGGAGCCAGTCATCAGCATCCATAGGCTGAGTTGAGCTGAGGTACACAGTTGGGTTGAGGCGCATGAAATCCTGCAGAGTCACTTGGGCTGGCTGCTGGTTCATATTGGGGCGAGGAAACTGAGCCATAATATTCTCCATGAACTGGCGATTCAGCTCAAATTGTTGCATCATACCAGCCATGTACTCAGGCGGTGGTGGGGGATGGCAAAAGACAGAAGCATTGGGAAATTTGCATTGGGAAATTTGCAAAGACAGAAGCATTCATGATGAAACATGCATAATGAAAGGAACATGATAGATACTACATAGTAGTTGGCATATCTTACAAAAGAGATCATGCATAAGAGTTCAGTACACAAAGTTCAGTACATAGGCTAAGAACATCATAGGTGGCATGCAGGCTCGCGGTGAATGCATCTAACACTAACAAGCAAGCCTACATCAGTCCCAGGAGGAACTGTGGAGGTAGGTGTAGCCTGACAGCTGGTAGTGACGCGATGGGAAGTCCTCCACATTAGTAGCCTGGGGTCCGCGGATACTCTGGTGTAGAACCCAACGCATAGGTGTCAGAAGAGGACCAAGTGCGGGAGAGTAGCATCTGGCCAGTCGACACCCTGGGGCATCACGGTCCTGGCAGGGTAGATCACAGAACGCGACAGATCACCAGATCGGACAAAGGGGTGCAACAGCGTCAGAGCACGGTACAAGTGCTGACGAGTGGTGTACAACTCGTGGCGAAGAGCTCGGTTAGCTCTATCCATCCCATCAGCATGCAGAACCAGGTTCTGATGGTGGAAAGGCTCTCGGGTGAAAGTGGAGTAGGCAACAGTGTAGTATCCCTCCGCACCAACATCGGATGCGATAGCAATGTGCCTGAAAGGGGAGGTGTCCAACTCCCGATACTCTCGACGCAGACGTGTCAGAGCAGCATAAGCAGCATCGTGGACCGCCATGTCGATAGTCACTCCAACACCATGAGCAGTGTGCAGCACGGTAGTGGAGTCATACTCCCGAGAGTAGAGGTGGACAATGGCACGGTACTGCTCCTGGTTAAAGTCCTGGTACTCCTCGTAGACGGTGTACTCAGGTTGCCAGCGATAACCCAGATAGGTCATCATCTCACCCAACACAACAGGTGATCCTGAGGCACCAATGGCCGTCGTGTGGTGCACGACCTGTCTCGTGGGTTCCATCTGAAAGCAAAGATGTTTCAAAGGAGTCAAATGACAGTGTGAATAATGTTCAATATACTACTCTAAGGAATAGCTAGGGCTTATCCAACTTTGGGGTGAATGTGGTCACGGGATCCTAATGTTAGAGTTAGTAAAATTGTTTAACCCGAGTAGAAGAGAGTTCAGAGTCCCAGAGTAAGGATCGAGGAGTAAAAGATCCTAATACCACCCAAATGGCGACGTGGGCCCGTAAGACACACGGCCATGTTAGTAAAAAGTTTTGCAATGTCTAGACCCGACTTCGGCCAAGGAGTGTGGAAGGGGGATTCCATCAGGCAGTCGGCTCTAATACCAACTTGTGACGCCCTCGATTCAATCGTACACTAATCATACATGCAAATGTGTACGATCAAGATCAAGGACTCACGGGAAGATATCACAACACAACTCTACAAATAAAATAAGTCATACAAGCATCATATTACAAGCCAGGGGCCTCGAGGGCTCGAATACAAGAGCTCGATCATAGACGAGTCAACGGAAGCAACAATATCTGAGTACAGACATAAGTTAAACAAGTTTGCCTTAAGATGGCTAGCACAAACTAGGATACAGATCGAAAGAGGTGCATGCCTCCTTCCTGGGATCCTCCTAAACTACTCCTGGTCGTCGTCAGCGGCCTGCACATAGTAGTAGGCACCTCCAGTGTAGTAGGAGTCATCGTTGATGGTGGCATCTGGCTCCTGGACTCCATCATTTGCTCGCAACAATTGGGTATAGAAAGGGGGAAAAGGGGGGAGCAAGGCAACCATGAGTACTCGTCCAAAGTACTCGCAAGCTGATGTAGGGTAGAACCCTAATCGCCCGATCTTTCATGAAAGGAGCAGATCCCGTGATGAACACGAAGAACACGAGGAGGGAAATGAGGGGAAAATCACAAGGGAAACACAAGAGAACACTCAAACCAACAAGAATGATCACACATGCTCTAGATCCATGAACACAAAGGGAGATACAAGATCCAAAGTCAACAACGGACGATACAAGAGGTAATGGTCTTCTCCGTGAGGAGGTCTTGATGGGGCCGCCCAAGAGGGGGTCTTAATGATCTTCTCCGCAAGGAGGTCTTGAATCCGAAAGGATCTTCTCTGTAGAGGCCACGGTCTCTCTCGTGGAGTAGATCTGATGTGGATGAGCAATGTTCTATCTCTAAAATGAGCTAAACCAATGCTAACCCTAACTAGGAGGAGGTGGGGAAGTATATATAGTGCTAGCCCACGAAGGGGTAAGTGAGAGGGGGATACATGGGCCCTTGGCCCGATCTCTGCGCACAGGCAGGTGCCAGATGTCCAGGCTGGGGGCCGGATGTCCGGCGGCTCACGAAGAGCCGGATGTCCGGGCCTCTGGCCGGATGTCTGGGCTGGAGTTGCCCGATTCTTCTGCTCTCTGGTTGGAGGGTGCCGGATTTCGGGGGGAGAGGCCGGATGTCTGGGACTTGGCGAGGCACCGGATGTCCGGGGTTGACGCCGGATGTCCGGGGCCTGTAGCACTTGGCGGCTGGGAGGTTGTTGCTGTAGGGGTCGTCTCCAGCGGCCGGATGTCCGGGCCTGGGGCCGGATGTCTGGGTCCTGGAGCTATCTATGTCTTCTTCTGTCGTTGCTTCCGCGCACGCTTGGCCTTGGTCCTTGGGTTCTCCATGGTCTCATCGGGTGTACCTGAGTATGCACAAGGTCCGCACTTGAAGTAGCATCCATGTCTTACATGCGGAAAGGGAAGATTCAGGAAGGAGCGAGTTCACCTTAGGCCCAAAGGCGTATGCTTGAGTGTACATGGGGATGATCGTAGGATGCTCCGAATCATCTCCCCTCCCTTGGGAAAGATCTGACCTCGGATCATGATCCTCATCACCATGGAAACGGTTGCCGTGGACGGACTTGTATTTGGACGAAGTGGAAGACATGGCGCAATCCAAGTACTCCAAGGTGTCTCCGGAGTGGTACACATGCAAAAAGAGAAAACACAAACGACACTCGGAAATACAATGGTTAGCGCACACAAAGTGTCCATCATGTAAGAATGAGTCCGTGCGACAAGATTGAGCATGACAAGGTGCATGAAGCTTATCCAAAAGATATGGAATGGTATGCAAAGCATTCGTGGGAGCAAAAACATTCATTATGCACACAAATGTGTTGTGAATATGATCAATGCAACCACAGTGCAAAATGATGTCATAGTGAGACGGTTTATCAATAGCATGAATATGGTAATGGATGCTCAATGTGATGTGATCATGCAATTGATGGTAGGGAATAAGATCATGATGTATGAATATGCCATCAAGGTATATCACAACAAATTTGCTAGTGAAATGCACAAGCTCATATATCATGGATGACATAGAAAGACAAGATGCAACAAGGCAATCGTAATATGAGTCAAACCATGCATAAGATGCAAATTTGTCATGTGTATGATATGTCCATCAAGCATGACATGTGTGGGAACAATCAACAAGTATGGAGGTGTTGGTGTACCAATGCTCAATGTCGTGGCATGAGTGGAGGTTCGAAGGTGCATCCAATAAGTCCGAGCGCTCCTCAACTTGAAGGTCCATAGAGCCAATCTCCCATGTAGCTCCTCCATAAGCGAGATGTAACATGTAGACAACAAGAAGGAGACAACAATGAAAGAGTGACCCATCCAATATGCGTAATTGAGGATGGCTCAAAGGGAAGGAGTTCACTTTAGGAGATTCTCGCAAATGTTGGTGTTGCACATCGTGTAGGCCTTCAGATGACCAAATTGTCTCATGACGGTATCTCCTTGTGAATCCTTCAAAATGAAAGAACATAACAAACACTCAGAAAAACAAATGAGGTTAGCGGAAGTGCAAAACCTATCATTCGTGTGCTAAGATACCCAACAAGTGTATGCACCATGCTCATCATAATAAAGGACAAGGGAGCATTTCATGGTATGGAGGCATATGATGTGAGAACAACCAAATACAATAGGCTCAATCAAGCAAGCATGCATCACAAGTAAAGTGTCCAAGTCTCTAGATCAATAGATGCAACAATTGGAGGCAAGCGACAACGAACAAAATATATCATGTGAGAGGCATGAACATATACGTCATCAACCCAAGAAAGCAAGTAATAATGAAAAATGGGTGATGCGACAAAGCAAGCAATCATAGCAATCAAGTGGTGTGAGCTAGTAGTGCGAAGATGCAACATACTAGAGGGAATCATAGCAAGCATGTCATGGGTGCAAATAGTCTGCATGAATAATGCACAAGACATATCACAAGCATGAAAGGAGGATATGAGCAAAATATCATCAATAGCATGGGGCACATGATAAACATGGCAATAGCAACAAGGATCTCCACCAAACATGAAAATACACATAGGAGTAGCATAATGGTGAATCGTGGGTAGATGCAAGCAAGGGTCACAATTGCATGCCAAAGGCATAGAAGCAAGCATAGCATGCAAAGTGAACACGGTAAAATGAGTATGAAGCGACAAGCGGTATATAGCCCATAGCCGTGTGAGAGCCAAGTGAGAGAGATGCGCGTAGTTATTGCACGAAAGAAACGGTGGTAATGATAGTCCACAGGCTCTCAAGTCATCTTTGCTCTCAAGAGCTCGTTTCATCAACTCTTCGGATTGAGAGGTTGACGAGTATACGTGAGTACCTACACAAAACAAAGACAAAGGGAAAATTGTGTGTGTGTGGTAGATGTACACATCATACATCATGATGCGCACATTCTTGTGTCGGTTAGCACAAAATATCCAATGCTCAAATAAATGAGATGCATGATATAGAAACATGTCATCCATCATGATAGGTTTGTTGTTATGTATAGCATAATGGAGACTCAAATTGTGCAATGCATCATGGGAAATATCTAGAGCATTGTTATGTGTGGAATGCATATGGTGCAAGCAATTATGAGAATCATGCAAAGTATGAAATGCATCAAAATCTCCTAATATGTATGAGGAAACTATGGGGGTCTCCTCATGATCATTAGTGGAAACATCACATGGAGAATATTGACAACATCCAAAACAATGCATAGTTGGAACATTGTGATCATGGCATGGCATAGTAGATGAATTGCGCAAATCATGTAAAGGAAGCATCGCAATGTCATCGCAAGAGAAACAAAAGCCAATGACCATCATCTCGTCATCTATGCCATAAGTGCAAATGGGATTGATTTTAATGGGGCATGCATAGTTACTATGTTGAGATTGAAAAGATGCAATATGGGATATCTCACTCATAGCATATGACAAGGTTAACGGATTGTCAAACATGATGTGACCAAAAGAATTTTCACATGATATCCTATGGAGCATAGCATCACAACTAGGCAACTCGACATGCTCGTCATCATATTCATCATAAATAGGTAAGTCATGACATGAAGAAGTCGCACTAGCATGAAGCATGGGTATAGGTGTGTCATGCAAGCAATCATTCGTAAAATAGTCCACTAGTGGGACAAGAGAAGCACCATCACCTATGTTACCTTTGGAGCATCGCTCATGTGTTGTAGGTGAGGTGTCGAAGACCAAGTCGTGGTCATCTTCATCTTGATGGAACCATGTGGGGGGTGCATCTTCTTCCACCATGGCCATCATTGTCGTTGGAGGTATGGACTCGTCGATGGTAGGCAGGTCGTCATGTAGGAGACCTAGCACCAAAGAAAACACACTCAGAGTAGAGGTTAGGTTGTTATAAATCATAGTGGCCTCACGTGCCATGTCAACTACCTCACTCACTAAGTGATGTGGCTCACTCACTCCCGGTATGATGCTCTCACTCATATGGTTGGTGGAGTCACTCAAATGTCTCTCAACCTCACATAGGACGTGTGGCATGCTCTCAAGTGTGGGGCTAGTGGTGGTCACACTCATCCTCTCATAGGAAATGCACTCAGGGTCACATATGGTGGAGTCACTCATCTCACTCATGGGGTGGTGGCTCTCCTCACATGGAAATTGGGGCATCTCTTCATATGTGAGTGTCGAAGAGATGTAGGTGCAAATGTCTCCATGCTCAATCATGTCGTAGTCGTAGCCATGGATGAAAGCGAAAGATGGCACATCATCACTCTCCTCTAAGACCAAAGATAAGGTCTCATGTGCGGTCTCATAACTTGACTCGAAGTATGAGTCCAATATGGGGGTCGTCCTCATGTTGTTGAAGAGGCTCATGCTCGTTGCCATGGTAGAAGGGATGGCCCTTGCTCGACCTTCTTGTCGACGTCTTGTTGTTGGAGGCCCATATGATGTGGAACCTCGTAGCTCGTCTCCATGACCGAAGGAGGGCTTCCAAAGATGGAAGTGTCGACCTCACGTAGGTGGTCGCCTTGGACTTGATGAAGTTGTTCTGGGCGTACTTGTGGGAAGTAGGCGAAGATGACGTGCGTCCAAAGGCGAAGATGCCTTGATAGCACTTGGCGAAGATGCCAAAGTGGTGGTGATAGTAGTCGCAGCGCCGTCTTGGTTGTGGTCGTCTCGCGGTCTTCTCTTTTGCTCATGAAGCGTGGACTTGGCATGAAGTAGGGCTTGTTGGGACTTGTACATTTGCGCTTGGTGAGCATCGTCATGATGATGTTGGCGTTGTCGCACTTGAGCTCATAATAGATGTCGTCCATCGTCGTCATGCACATGTTGCTTGGAGGTGACTTGCCCTTCATGACGAGGTGGATCACGAACGTGATGGTGGTCGCCATGGAGATGTGGACGTGGACGACTTGCGCTTGCATCATTTTTGCACTCCGAAGACTTGTGACTTGGACGTCGCCGCCTTGAGGGTGATGAAGTGGAAGAACGGTTGATCAACAAGGTCCGAATCTCCTCCATCCTTGCATCTTGCTCCTCCTTGTGCGCGGAAAGCTTGTTGTCGATGTAGTCCCTTTTTCTTGCTTCAGAGTGACGAATGTCGATGGAGAGGTTCTTGATGTGCTCTCGCAATCTTGATTGTGCGCCTTGCATTTGTCGTTGTAGATCGAAGATTGACGCTTTGGTGATGTAGTTGTTCACGCCATTATTGTTGTGGAAGACCGGAGATGAAATGCCTTGCCTATCCATCACTCCAAGAGAAAAATGTGAGTGGTAGAAAGAGAAGAACGAATACCAAATGAACCTTCACCGAAGTTTAAAGTGGATCAATGATCACTCCAATGTGGACAAGGAAATAGCAGAATTGGTACCAATTCTTGTCGGTTTCTCACACCTACACAAGTAAGGCTTATGGTGGAGCTCGGTGAGGATAGTGGCACCAATATGATATGGTATGTATGCAATGTATGGTGTAGATCACTAATGTGCACAAGTAACGTTGCCAGCAATACTCAAAGGCTAGTCTCAATCTTTATTTAAATTGGTGTTAAACCTACAGTATTCCAACTTCTCTATGGTTCATACCCCCCGATACTAGACATAGATTCATCAAAATAAGCAAATAACACACGAAAAACAGAATCTGTCACAAACATAACAGTCTGTAGCAATCTGTATGTTTCGAATACTTCTGTAACTCCAAAAATCCTGATAAATTAGGAAGTCCTAAATAATTTGTATATTGATATACTGCAGTTGGAATTGGTATTTTATCACTCTCTGGTAAAAAATAAAATTATTCTCGTGAGCGCATACTTTCTATGTTTTCAGCAAGATCAAATAACAATCACCCAAGAAGATCCTAAAGGCTTTACTTGGCACAAACAGTAATTAAAACTAAAAAACACAATCATAATAGAGGATATATTATTTATTTATTGCTAAACAGGAACAAAAAACAAGAAACAAAAATAAAATTGGGTTGCCTCCCAACAAGCGCTATCGTTTAACGCCCCTAGCTAGGCATAAAAACAAGAATAGATCTAGGTATCATCATCTTGGGTATGCAATCCATAAGTGGCTCTCATAATAGATTCATAAGGTAATTTAATTTTCTTCCGAGGAAAGTGTTCCATGCCTTTCCTTAATGGAAATTGGAATCTAATATTTCCTTCTTTCACATCAATAATTGCATCAATCGTTCTAAGGAAAGGTCTACCAAGAATAATAGGAAGTAGGATTGCAATCTATATCATGAACAAATTCCTACTTGCAACAATAAGAATGTCATTAATCCATCCCATAGGTTTCTTAATGGTGGAATCTGCAAGATGCAAATTTAAAGAACAATCATCAAATTCACGGAATCCTAGCACATCACACAAAGTTTTGGGAATAGTTGAAACACTAGCACCCAAATCACATAAAAGCATAATATTCATGATTTTTTATCTTAATTTCAATAGTAGGTTCCCACTCATCATAAAGTTTTCTAGGGGTAGAAACTTCCAATTCAAGCTTTTCTTCATAGGATTGCATTAAAGCATCAACGATATGTTTGGTAGAAGCTTTACTTTGACTATAAGCATGAGGAGAATTTAACACGGATTGCAACAAGGAAATACAATCTATTAAAGAACAATAATCATAATTAAATTCCTTGAAATCCAAAATAGTGGGTTCATTGCTATGTAAAGTTTTGACCTCTTCAATCCCACTTTTACCAATTTTTGCATCAAGATCTAAAAACACTGAATCATTGGGACGCCTTTTAACTAAAGTTGACTCATCTCTAGTCCCATCTTTATCAAGATTCATATTGGAAAACAAAGATTTAATAGGGGACACATCAATCACTTTAAGATCTTCATCATTATTATCATGAAAATAAGAAGAACACGCTTTCACAAAGCAATCTTTTTAGCACGCATCCTGGCGGTTCTTTCTTTGCACTCATCAATGGAAATTCTCATAGCTTTGAGAGACTCATTGATATCATGCTTAGGTGGAATAGATCTAAGTTTCAAAGAATCAACATCAAGAGAAATTCTATCTACGTTCCTAGCCAACTCATCAATCTTAGGCAATTTTTCTTCCAGCAAAGCATTGAAATTCTTTGGAGAAATCATAAATTCTTTAACACTAGTCTCAAAATCAGAGGGCATCTTATTAAAATTTCCATAAGAGTTGTTGTAGGAATTACCATAATTATTAGAGGAATTACTAGGGAACGGCCTAGAATTAGAATTTCCTCTATACGCGTTATTACCAAAATTGCTCCTACCAACAAAATTCACATCCATAGATTCATTATTATTTTCAATCAAAGTAGAAAAAGGCATATCATTAGGATCAGAAGAAGCACTCTTATTAGCAAACAAGTTCATAAGTTCATCCATCTTTCCACTCAAAACATTAATCTCTTCTGTCGCATGAACCTTTTTACTAGTAGATCTTTCGATGTGCCATTGAGAATAATTAACCATAATATTATCTAGGAGTTTAGTAGCTTCTCCCAAAGTGATTTCCATAAAAGTGCCTCCCGCGTTCGAATCTAAAAGATTTCTAGAAGAAAAATTCAATCCATCATAAATTTTTTGTATAATCATCCATAAATTCAAACCATGTGTAGGGCAATTACGTATCATTAATTTCATCCTCTCCCAAGCTTGTGCAACATGCTCATACTCAAGTTGCTTAAAATTCATAATATCGTTTCTAAGAGAGATGATCTTAGCGGGAGAAAAATACTTAGAGATAAAAGCATCTTTGCACTTATTCCATGAATCAATACTATTTTTAGGCTAAGAAGAGATCCAAGTTTTAGCACGATCTCTAAGAGAAAACAGAAATAGCTTCAATTTAACAATATCATTATCAACATCTTTATTCTTTTGAATATCACACAAATCAATGAAGTTGTTCAGATGGGTAGCGACATCTTCACTAGGAAGGCCAGAAAACTGATCTTTCGTAACAAGATTCAACAAAGCGGTATTGAATTCACAAGATTCAGCATCGGTAGTAGGAGCAATCGGAGTGCTAATAAAATCATTATTGTTGGTATTGGAAAAGTCACACAATTTAGTATTATCTTGAGCCATCGTGACAAACAATCAATCCAACACACAAGCAAACAAGAAGCAAGTGAAAAGAGGCGAATGGAAAAAGGGCGAATAAAACGACAAAGGTGAAGTGGGCAAGAGGAAAACAAGTGGCAAATGGCAAATAATGTAATGCGAGGGATAAGAGTTTGTGATGGGTACTTGGTGTGTCTTGACTTGGCGTAGATCTCCCCGGCAATGGCAACAGAAATCCTTCTTGCTACCTCTTGAGCATGCGTTGGTTTTCCCTTGAAGAGGAAAAGGTGATGCAGCAAAGTAGCGTAAGCATTTCCGTGAGTTTTTTAGAACCAAGGTATCAATCCAGTAGGAGACTACGCGCAAGTCGCCTAGTACCTGCACAAACAATCAAGAACCTTACAACCAACGCGATAAAGGGGTTGTCAATCCCTTCGCGGCCACTTGCAAAAGTGAGATTTGATAAAGATAATAAGATAAATATTTTTGGTATTTTTGTTGTATAGATTGGAAAGTAAAGATTGCAAAGTAAGCGGCGACGGAAATAGCTAGTTCACGGGAGACTAATATGAGGTAAAATAGACCCGGGGGCCATAGGTTTCACTAGTGGCTTCTCTCAAGATAGCAAATATTATGGTGGGTGAACAAATTACTGTCGAGCAATTGATAGAAAAGTGCATAGTTATGAGAATATCTAGGCATGATCATAAACATTGGCATCACGTCCGTGACAAGTAGACCGAAACGATTCTACATCTACTACTATTACACCACACATCGACCACTATCCGGCATGCATCTAGAGTATTAAGTTCATAAGAACATAGTAACCCATTAGGTAAGATGACATGATGTAGAGGGATAAATTCAAGCAATATGATATAAACCCCATCTTTTTACCCTTGATGGAAACAATACAATACGTGCCTTGTTGCCCCTGCTGTCACTGGGAAAGGACACCGCAAGGTTGAACCCAAAGCTAAGCACTTCTCCCATTGCAAGAAAGATCAATCTAGTAGGCCAAACCAAACTGATAATTCGAAGAGACTTGCAAAGATACAAAATAATGCATATAAGAATTCAAAGAAGAATCAAATATTGTTTATAGATAATCTTGATCATAAATCCACAATTCATCGGATCTCGGCAAACACACCGCAAAAAGAATTACATCGAATAGATCTCCAAGAAGATCGAGGAGAACTTTGTATTGAGATCTAAAGAGAGAGAAGAAGACATCTAGCTAATAACTATGGACCCGAAGGTCTGTGGTAAACTACTCACACATCGTTTGAGAGGCTATGGTGTTGATGTAGAAGCCCTCCGTCATCGAATCCCCCTCCTGCGGAGCGCCATAAAAGGCCCCAAGATGGGATCTCACGGGTACAGAAGGTTGCGGCGATGGAAAAGGTGTTTCGTGGCTCTACCCGATGGTTTCAGGGTATAAGAGTATATATAGGTGAAAGAAGTAGGTCGGTGGAGCTGCGAGGGGCCCACGAGGGTGGGGGCGCGCCCTCCTACCTCGTGGCTTCCTCGATGCTTCCTTGTCGTCCACTACAAGTCTCCTGGATTGCATCTGTTCCAAAAAAGATCCTCGTGAAGGTTTCTTTCTGTTTGGATTCCGTTTGATATTCCTTTTCTGCGAAACACTGAAATAGGCAAAAAGCAACAATTTGCACTGGGCCTTTGGTTAATAGGTTAGTCCCAAAAATAATATAAAAGTGCATAGTAAAGCCCATTAAACATCCAAAACAGATAATATAATAGCATGGAATAATCACAAATTATAGATACGTTGGAGATGTATCACCTCACATCCTTAACTGTCCTTTGCACTTGGATCTACTCAATGGCTTTGATCTTGTCGGGGGTTAGCTTCGATCCCCCTATGGGATACAAAGAAACCAAGTAGCTTGCCGGAGGGAACACCAAATACACACTTCTCTGGATTAAGCTTCAAATTGATCTTGTGCAGATTACCAAATGTCTCCTCCAAATCCTGGATAAGGGTGGCCATATCCTTGGTTTTGACCACGATATCATCCATATAGGCTTCTATATTTCTGTGTAATTTTGGCTCAAAACCAAATTGGGCTGCCCTTGCAAAAGTGGACCTGGTACTCTTCATTCTGAATGGCATGCGGACAAAGCAATACGTACCACATGGAGTGATAAATGATGTCTTCTCTTCATCTTCTTTGGACATGAAGATCTGGTGATATCTGGAGTATGCATCCAGGAAGGAGAGCAAATCACAACCTGAAGTGGAATCCACAATCTGATCGATGTGTGGCAAGGGAAATGGGTCCTCCGGGCAAGCCTTGTTGAGATCTATGAAATCAATGCAAAGCCTCCACTTCCCATTAGCCTTCGGTACTACCACTGGGTTTGCCAACCATGTAGGATGCAGTACTCCTCTGACCAAACCAGCTGCCTCGAACTTCTTGATCTCTTCGGCAATGAACTGCTGCCTCTCCAAGGCCTGCTTTCAGACTTCCTGCTTGATAGGTCGGGCATGTGGGTAGACAACAAGGTGGTGCTCGATTACCTCCCTAGGAACACCAGGGAGATCAGATGGTTGCCAGGCAAACACATCGATATTCGCCCACAGGAAGGAAATGAGTGTGCTTTCCTATTTGTCATCGAGGGTGGCGCTGATTGTGAAAGTACGATCAATGCCAGCCAGCCCTGCCGGGACCTTCTTCACTTGGGGTGCAGCAACCTTGGATCTCTTGCTATTGGAACACTCCTGCACATCGTCAATGGGTGTCGTGCACTCGAAGGGGGCACGCTTCCCGGACTTCTTGCCAAAGGTCCTACAATCATTCTTCTTCCCTTTGCTTTCCTTGGCGGGAGCTGCCGCTGCCGCTGCCTCTACCGCGACTGCATCCCGGTACATCTTGTCCACACAGATAATTGCATCCTTCTCATCTGATGGGATAGTGATGACTCCTAGTGGCCCAGGCATCTTCAAGGTGTTGCAAGCATAGTGAGATGCCGCCATGAACTTGGCCAAGGCCCGACGTCCAAGAATCCCATTGTACAGCAGGGAGAGATCAACCACATCAAACACAATCTTCTCAGTCTGATAGTTCAGTTCTCCCCCAAATGTCACCGGCAACATAATCTTCCCTTTAGGATGGCTCCTGCCAGGATTAACTCCTTGGAACATGCAGGTAACCTCTAGCTCTTCTTCTCCTATCTAAAGCTTGCTGATGACTGTCAGGGAAATCAGATTCAACCCGGCCCCATGTTGGGGAATGCGGTAATTTACAAAAATTTCCTACGCACACGCAAGATCATGGTGATGCATAGCAATGAGAGGGGAAGAGTGTTGTCCTTGTACCCTCGTAGACCATAAGTGGAAGCTTTATGACAACGCGGTTGATGTAGTCGTACGTCTTCACGATCGACCGATCCTAGTACCGAAAGTACGACACCTCCACGATCTGCACACGTTCAGCTCGGTGACGTCCCACGAACTCTCGATCCAGCTGAGTGTCGAGGGAGAGCTTCGTCAGCACGATGGCGTGATGACGGTGATGATGATGCTACCGTCACAGGGTTTGGCCTAAGCACTATGATGATATGACCGAGTTGGATTATGGTGGAGGGGGGCATGGCACAGAGCTAAGGGATCAATGATCAACTTGTGTGTCTATGGGGTGCCCCCTCCCCCGTATATAAAGGAGTGGAGGAGGGGGAGGGCCGGCCCTCTATGGAGTGCCCTAGGGGAGTCCTACTCCCACCGGGAGTAGGATTCCCCCTTCCAAGTAGTAGGAGTTGGAGAGAAGGAAGGGGAGGAGAGGGGAAAGGAAAGGGGGCACCCAATTTGGATTGGGCTAGGGGGCGCGCCTCCCACCTTTTCCCTTCCTCTCCTCTATTCCACTAAGGCCCATGTACTCCCCGGGGGGTTTCGGTAACCTCCCAGTACTTCGGAAAATGCCCGAACTCATCCGGAACCATTCCAATGTCCAAACATAGGCTTCCAATATCTTGATCTTTACGTCTCGACCATTTCAAGACTCCTCGTCATGTCCGTGATCAAATACGGGACTCCGAACTACCTTTGGTACATCAAAACACATAAACTCATAATACTGATTTTCACCGAACGTTAAGCGTGCAGACCCTACGGGTTCGAGAACTATGTAGACATGACCGAGACATGTCTCTGGTCAATAACCAATAGCGGAACCTGGATGTTCATATTAGCTCCCACATATTCTACGAAGATCTTTATCGGTCAAACCGCATAACGATATACGATGTTCCCTTTGTCATCCCTATGTTACTTGCCCAAGATTCGATCGTCGGTATCTCAGTACCTAGTTCAATCTCGTTACCGACAAGTCTCTTTACTCGTGCCATAATGCATCATCCCACAACTAACTCATTAGTCACATTGCTTGCAAGGCTTATATTGATGTACATTACCGAGAGGGCCCAGAGATACCTCTCCGACAATCGGAGTGACAAATCCTAATCTCGATCTACGCCAACTCAACAAACACCATCGAAGACACATGTAGAGCACCTTTATAATCTCCCAGTTACGTTGTGACGTTTGGTAGCACACAAAGTATTCCTCCGATATTCGGGAGTGGCATGATCTCATAGTCATAGGAACATGTATAATTATGGAGAAAGCAACAGCAACAAACTAAACGATCATCGTGCTAAGCTAATGGATGGGTCATTTCAATCACATCATTCTCTAATGATGTGATCCCGTTAATCAAATAACAACTCATGTCTATGGTTAGGAAACATAACCATCATTGATTCAACGAGCTAGTTAAGTAGAGGCATACTAGTGACATTCTGTGTCTCTATGTATTCACACATCTACTAAGTTTCCGGTTCATACAATTCTAGCATGACTAATAAACATTTATCATGATATAAGGAAGTATAAATAACAACTTTATTATTGCCTCTAGGGCATATTTCCTTCAGTCTCCCACTTGCACTAGAGTCAATAATCTAGATTACATTGTAATGATTCTAACACCCATGGAGTCTTGGTGCTGATCATGTTTTGCTCATGAGAGACGCTTAGTCAACGGGTCTGCAACATTCAGATCCGTATGTATCTTGCAAATTTCTATGTCTCCCTCCTTGACTTGATCGCGGATGGAATTGAAGCGTCTCTTGATGTGCTTGGTTCTCTTGTGAAATCTGGATTCCTTTGCGAAGGCAGTTGCACCAGTATTGTCACAAAATATTTTCATTGGACCCGATGCACTAGGTACGACACCTAGATCAGATATGAACTCCTTCATCCAGACTCCCTCATTTGCTGCTTCCGAAGTAGCTATGTACTCTGCTTCACATGTAGATCCCGCCACGACGCTCTACTTGGACTGCACCAACTGACAGCTCCACCATTTAATAAAAACACGTGTCCGGTTTGTGACTTAAAGTCATCCGGATCAATGTCAAAGCTTGCATCGATGTAACCGTTTACGACGAGCTCTTTCTCACCTCCATATACGAGAAACATATACTTAGTCCTTTTCAGGTATTTCAAGATGTTCTTGACCGCTGTCCAGTGATCCACTCCTGGATTACTTTGGTACCCCCCTGCTAAACTGATAGCAAGGCACACATCAGGTCTAGTACACAACATTGCATACATGATAGAGCCTGTGGCTGAAGCATAGGGAACACCTTTCATTTTCTCTCTATCTTCTGCAGTGGTTGGGCATTGAGTCTGACTCAACTTCACACCTTGTAACACAGGCAAGAACCCTTTCTTTGCTTGATCCATTTTGAACTTCTTCAAAACTTTATCAAGGTATGTGCTTTGTGAAATTCCAATTAAGCTTCTTGATCTATCTCTATAGATCTTGATGCCTAATATATAAGCAGCTTCACCGAGGTCTTTCGTTGAAAAATTCATATTCAAGTATCCTTTTATGCTATTCAGAAATTCAGTATCATTTCCGATCAACAATATGTCATCTACATATAATATCAGAAATGCTACAGAGCTCCCACTCACTTTCTTGTAAATACAGACTTCACCAAAAGTCTATATAAAACAATATGCTTTGATCACACTATCAAAGCTTATATTCCAACTCCGAGAGGCTTACACCAGTCCATAAATGGATCGCTAGAGCTTGCACACTTTGTTAGCACCTTTTGGATCGACAAAACCTTCTGGTTGCATCATATACAACTCTTCTTTAAGATATCCATTAAGGAATGCAGTTTTGACATCCATTTGCCAAATTTCATAATCATAAAATGCGGCAATTGCTAACATGATTCGGACAGACTTAAGCATCACGACGGATGAGAAGGTCTCATCGTAGTCAACTCCCTGAACTTGTCGAAAACCTTTTGCAACAACTCGAGCTTTGTAAACAGTAATATTACCGTCAGCATTAGTATTCTTCTTGAAGATCCATTTATTCTCTATAGCCCGTCGATCATCGTGCAAGTCAACCAAAGTCCACACTTTGTTCTCATACATGGATCCCATCTCAGATTTCATGGCCTCAAGCCATTTTGCGGAATCTGGGCTCATCATCGCTTCCTCATAGTTCGTAGGTTCGTCAAGGTCAAGAAACATGACTTCCAGAACAGGATTACCGTACCACTCTGGTGTGGATCTTTCTCTAGTTGACCTACGAGGTTCGATAGTAACTTGATCAGAAGTTTCATGATCATCATCATTAGCTTCCTCACTTACTGGTGTAGGAATCACTGGAACTGATTTTAGTGATGAACTACTTTCCAATAAGGGAGAAGGTACAATTACCTTGTCAAGTTCTACTTTCCTCCCACTCACTTCTTTCGAGAGAAAATCCTTCTCTAGAAAGATCCATTCTTAGCAACGAATATCTTGCCTTCGGATCTATGATAGAAGGTGTACCACAATCTCCTTTGGGTATCCTATGAAGACACATTTCTCCGATTTGGGTTCCATCTTATCAGGTTGAAGCTTTTTCATATAAGCATCGCAGCCCCAAACTTTAAGAAACGACAACTTGGGTTTCTTGCCAAACCACAGTTCATAAGGTGTCGTCTCAACGGATTTAGATGGTGCCCTATTTAATGTGAATGCAACCGTCTCTAAAGCATAACCCCAAAACGATAGCGGTAAATCAGTGAGAGACATCATAGATTGCACCATATCTAATAAAGTGCGGTTACAACGTTCGAACACACCATTACATTGTGGTGTTCCAGGTGGCGTGAGTTGCGAAACTATTTCGCATTGTTTCAAATGAAGTCCAAAGTCATAACTCAAATATTCACCTCCACGATCAGATCGTAGAAACTTGATTTTCTTGTTACGATGATTTTCCACTTCACTCTGAAATTCTTTGAACTTTTCAAATGTTTCATACTTATGTTTCATTAAGTAGATATACCCATAGCTGCTTAAATCATCTGTGAAGGTGAGGAAGTAACGATATCCGCCGCGAGCTTCAATGTTCATTGGACCACATACATCAGTATGTATGATTTCCAATAACTCTATTGCTCGCTCCATTGTTCCGGAGAGCGGAGTTTTAGTCATCTTGCCTATGAGGCATGGTTCGCAAGTACCAAGTGATTCCAGAAGTCCATCAGAATGGAGTTTCTTCATGCGCTTTACACCAATATGACCTAAACGGTAGTGCCACAAATAAGTTGCACCATCATCATCAACTCTGCATCTTTTGGCTTCAATATTATGAACATGTGTATCACTGCTATCAGGATTTAGAAAAAATAGACCACTCATCAAGGGTGCATGTCCATAAAATATATTACTCATATAAATAGAACAACCATTATTCTCTGATTTAAATGAATAATCGTCTCGCATGAAACAAGATCCAGATATAATGGTCATGCTCAACGCTGGCACCAAATAACAATTATTTAGGTATAAAACTAATCCCGAAGGTAGATGTAGAGGTAGTGTGCTGACGGCGATCACATCGACTTTGGAACCATTTCCCACGCGCATGGTCACCTAGTCCTTAGCCAATCTTCGCTTAATCTGTAGCCCCTGTTTCGAGTTGCAAATGTTAACAATTGAACCAGTATCAAATACCCAGGCACTACTGCGAGTATTAGTAAGGTACACATCAATATGTATATCAAATATACCTTTCACTTTGCCATCCTTCTTCTCCGCCAAATACTTGGGGTAGTTCTGCTTCGAGTGACCAGTTCCTTTGCAGTAGAAGCACTCAGTCTCAGGCTTAGGTCTAGACTTGGGTTTCTTCACTTGGGCAGCAACTGGCTTGCTGTTCTTCTTGAAGTTCTCCCTCTTCCCTTTACCCTTTTTCTTGAAACTGGTGGTCTTGTTGACCATCAACACTTGATGCTCCTTCTTGATTTCTACCTCCGCAGCCTTTAGCATTGCGAGGAGCTCAGGAATCGTCTTATCCATCCCTTGCATATTATAGTTCATCACGAAGCTCTTGTAGCTTGGTGGCAGTGATTGAAGAACTCTGTCAATGACACTATCATTAGGAAGATTAACTCCGAGTTGAGTCAAGTGGTTGTGGTACCCAGACATTCTAAGTATATGTTCACTGACATAACTATTCTCCTCCATCTTGCAGCTATAGAACTTATTGGAGAATTCATATCTCTCAATCCGGGCATTTGCTTGAAATATTAACTTCAACTCCTGGAACATCTCATATGCTCCATGACGTTCAAAACGTCGTTTAAGTCCCAGTTCCAAGCCGTAAAGCATGGCACACTGAACTATCGAGTATTCATCAGCTTTGCTCTACCAGGTGTTTACAACATCTTGCGTTTCTCCTGCAGTGGGTTTGTCACCTAGCGGTGCTTCCAGGACGTAATTCTTCTGTGTAGCAATGAGGATAATCCTCAAGTTACGGACCCAGTCTGTGTAGTTGCTACCATCATCTTTCAACTTAGCTTTCTCTAGGAACGCATTAAAATTCAACGGAACAACAACACGGGCCATCTATCTACAACATCATAGACATGCAAAATACTATCAGGTACTAAGTTCATGATAAATTAAAGTTCAATTAATCAAATTACTTAAGAACTCCCACTTAGATAGACATCTCTCTAATCATCTAAGTGATCATGTGATCCATATCAACTAAACCATGTCTGATCATCACGTGAGATGGAGTAGTTTTCAATGGTGAACATCACTACGTTGATCATATCTACTATATGATTCACGTTCGACCTTTCGGTCTCAGTGTTCCGAGGCCATATCTGCATACGCTTGGCTCATCAATTTTAACCCCGAGTACTCTGCGTGTGCAAAACTGGCTTGCACCCGTTGTATATGAACGTATAGCTTATCACACCCGATCATCACGTGGTGTCTCGGCACGACGAACTGTAGCAATGATGCATACTTAGGGGAACACTTATACCTTGAAATTTAGCGAGAGATCATCTTATAATGCTACCGCCGAACTAAGCAAAATAAGATGCATAAACGATAAACATCACATGCAATCAATATAAGTGATATGATATGGCCATCATCATCTTGTGCCTTTGATCTCCATCTCCAAATCACCATCGTGATCACCATCATCACCGGCTTGACACCTTGATCTCCATCGAAGCATCGTTGTCGTCTCGCCAACTATTGCTTCTACGACTATCGCTACCGCTTAGTGATAAAGTAAAGCAATTACATGGCGATTGCATTTCATACAATAAAGCGACAACCATATGGCTCCTGCTAGTTGCCGATAACTATGTTACAAAACATGATCATCTCATACAATAAAATTTAGCATCATGTCTTGACCATATCACATCACAACATGCCCTGCAAAAACAAGTTAGACATCCTCTACTTTGTTGTTGCAAGTTTTACGTGGCTGCTACGGGCTGAGAAAGAACCGTTCTTACCTACTCATCTTGATCTTCAGAAAGAACCCTGTTCATTGAATCCGGTTCAACTAAAGTTTGAGAAACCGACACCCACCAGCCACCTGTGTGCGAAGCACGTCGGTAGAACCAATCTCATGTAAGCGTACGCGTAATGTCGGTCTGCGCCGCTTCATCCAACAATACCACAGAATCAAGAATAAACTAGTGACGACAAGCAATATGTATATACCCACGCCCACAACTCCTTTGTGTTCTACTCGTGCATATAGCATCTACGCATAAACCTGGCTCTGATGCCACTATTGGGGAACGCGGTAATTTCAAAAAAATTCCTACGTACATGCAAGATCATGGTCATGCATAGCAACGAGAGGGGAAGAGTGTTTCCCATGTACCCTCATAGACCGTAAGTGGAAGCGTTATGACAACGCGGTTGATGTAGTCATACGTCTTCACGATCGACCGATCCTAGTACTGAAAGTACGGCACCTCCGCGATCTGCACACATTCAGCTCGGTGACGTCCCATGAACTCTCGATCTAGCTAAGTGTCGAGGTAGAGCTTCGTCAGCACGATGGCGTGCTAATGGTGATGATGATGCTACCATCGCAGGGCTTCGCCTAAGCACTACAATGATATGACCGAGTTGGATTATGGTGGAGGGGGGCACCACACACGGCTAAGGGATCAATGGTCAACTTGTGCGTCTATGGGGCGCCCCCTCCCCCGTATATAAAGGAGTGGAGGAGGGCCTGCCCTCTATGGCACGCCCTAGGGGAGTCCTACTCCCACCGGGAGTAGGATTCCCCCCTTCCAAGTAGTAGGAGTAGGAGAGAAGGAACGGGAGGAGAGGGGAAAGGAAAAGGGGGCGGCCCCGACCCAATTTGGATTAGGCTAGGGGGCATGCCTCCCACCTTTTCCCTTCCTCTTCTCTATTCCACTAAGGCCCAATAAGGCCCATATACTCCCCGGGGGGTTCCGGTAACCTCCCGGTACTCCGAAAAATGCCCACACTCATCCGGAACCATTCCGATGTCCAAACATAGGCTTCCAATATATCTATCTTTACGTCTCTACCATTTTGAGACTCCTCGTCATGTCCGTGATCAAATCCGGGGCTCCGAACTACCTTCGGTACATCAAAACACATAAACTCATAATATCGGTCGTCACCGAATGTTAAGCGTGCGGACCCTACGGGTTCGAGAACTATGTAGACATGACCGAGACATGTCTCCGGTCAATAACCAATAGCGGAACCTAGTTTTCATATTAGCTCCTACATATTCTACGAAGATCTTTATCGGTCAAACCGCATAACGATATACGTTGTTCCCTTTGTCATCGGTATGTTACTTGCCCGAGATTCGGTCATCAGTATCTCAATACCTAGTTCAATGTCATTACCAACAAGTCTCTTTACTTGTTCCGTAATTCATCATCCCGCAACTAACTCATTAGTCACATGGCTTGCAAGGCTTATATTGATGTGCATTACCGAAAGGGCCCAAAGATACCTCTCCGACAATCGGAGTGACAAATCATAATCTCGATCTATGCCAACTCAACAAACACCATCGGAGACACCTGTAGAGCACCTTTATAATCACCCAGTTACGTTTGTGACGTTTGGTAGCACACAAAGTGTTCCGCCGGTATTCGGGAGTTGCATGATCTCATAGTCATAGGAACATGTATAAGTTATGGAGAAAGCAATAGTAACAAACTAACGATCATCGATTAAGCTAATGGATGGGTCAAGTCAATCACATCATTCTCTAATGATGTGATCCCGTTAATCAAATGACAACTCATGTCTATGGTTAGGAAACATAACCATCATTGATTCAACGAGCTAGTCAAGTAGAGGCATACTAGTGACATTCTGTTTGTCTCTGTATTCACACATGTACTAAGTTTCCGGTTACAATTCTAGCATGAATAATAAACATTTATCATGAAATAAGGAAATATAGATAACAACTTTATTATTGCCTCTAGGGCATATTTCCTTCACCCGGCCATCCACTAGCATCTTTGTCGTCTTGAGGTTGCAGATTGTTGGGGAGACCAACTATGGAAAACATCCTACCGCGGTGTTGCGGCCAGGGTGATCCTCCTCGTCAAAGAGGATGGGTGTGCAGGACCATTTAAGCGGCTTCCTGTCCTCTGGCACTGGCTCCACGACATTGATCTCCCGTGCCCACCGCTTGAGCTGGCGGTGAGAGGCATGCAAGGATGCACCCCATCAATGCATAGGGCATCAGTGGCCTTCTAAAACTCTTGCTCACTGGTTTCCTCTTCATCCCCTCCATCACTCGCATCATCACAGATTTCCTTCTCTTGACCCCTGACGGGCTTTCCTTGGTTCCGAAAGGGTTTGCCGGGGCAATTTGCTTCACCGCCTTGGCCCTTACCGCCAGCGGCATTCTGACCTTTTTCCTTGTCATGCTTATCATATTTTGCCCTTTGTTTCTTGACAAACTGCTCAACCCGGAAACATTCCTAAAGGTTGTGGCCCTTGGTCTGATGGATCTTGCAGTACGGCCCATCGTCTTTCCCAGCTTTCTCGGCGGCAGCGGCTTCCTGACAGGCAGTGTAAGCGGCAGCTTCCTTGCCGAGGGCCTCAGCCTTGGCCTTCTTGCAGGTACTAGGTGTGCCTGAACCTTCCACAGTCATCACTGCCTTATCTCTCAACTTCTTACTGTGCTTCTTTCCCTTCCTCTGACTGGTTGATTCATCCTCATCCATCGAATCAACATTGGTGCAATGTTCCTCTCCGGGTAACTTCCTTCCTTCCTCCATCCGGGCACACTTGTCCACCAGTGTGTATAGCTCCTTCACAGTTTTGGGCAACCGCATGTTCATCTTGGAATGAATGCGACAGTTGCACACATTGGACTGGAAAGCTGCTATAACGGCTGCCGGATGGATATTTGGAATATTTCTGTGAACTTTACTGAATCTCTGCAAATACTTACAGAGAGTTTCTCCTTTCTTCTGCTGGAGGAGTTGCGGGTCGCTGGGTCTACCGGGCTCTTGGTGACCACCGGTGAAGGCACTAATGGACTCGTGGCACTGGTCTGCCCACGACGAAATGGAGTTCTCTGGCAGGTGC
Organism: Triticum urartu; assembly: GCF_056163025.1. NCBI lineage: Eukaryota > Viridiplantae > Streptophyta > Magnoliopsida > Poales > Poaceae > Triticum > Triticum urartu. Next base: position 249,432,393 of record NC_141877.1, read on the forward strand.
ATCAACCAAGACCTCACATTGGACATGAGGGCCAAAGGGAAGTAGTTGGCGAACACCTTCTCATCTCTTCCCCCGGCAGCCTGAACAGCGATGGTGTAGATGCTAAGGAACTGTGTCGGGTTTAGCCTCCTGTCTTACTTCTCAGGTATCTCTGGCTTGAACATGCGAACGGACGGCCAACGGACTTGCCGCGGCTCTCGTGTAAAGGCAGGGCAGCCAACCTCGAAAGGTAGGCACCCGCCAACACCAAGCGCAGGTTCGTCGATGTTGAGGTCGTCGCACCCGTCGGTCGGGTGGAGGTCGTCGTGGCGCCGCTCTACGACGATGCGAGTGTCACCCCGCCGCCTATCCTCCAGGTCTCGACGTTGGCCTGGACACGCTCGAGGGTCAGAAGAGGCCATCGAGACATCATTGGAATCTTGACTCTGTTGCACCTGCGCCGGCTGCCGTGGTGGGGACTACACCATGGGGACGACCCTCTCCGTACGGCCAGCAGTACGGGCGGTTGTTGTCGCTTGGGGAGGCTGCAGTGGGCCAGCTTGTCGCAAGCCCCCAGCTTCGGCGAAACCAAGCAGAATTTGGATGGCGGCACGCCACTCATCCATCTGCTCGGATGCTGCCGGAAACCTCAGCAGAAGCTGGGCCCGCACCATAGCCTCCGTGGTTGTGCTTGGCAAAGATGTCGATGACGTCGAGCGCACCGGCGTCTGGATCTTGATAGTGCCGGCGGCGGTGGTGTCGTGCCCACGCCGCTGTGTGACGACCACCTGGGCAACGAGGTTGCGCGGCGGCGGTGCTCGAGGGTCGGCAGCTCCGTGGAGCGCAGCGGCCTGGCCGGCTCGTCCGGGAGGAGGTGCATGCGTCGCGGTCGTTCCCGTGGTGGAGGCGGCCAGAGGGGGATGGCCTACCCCAGACCGAGTGTCATTGCTGCGGTTGTGCCCATCGGTGAGAGGAGGGGGTGCGGATGGAGTGACCCCCTCGCTTACACCTTGCAGAGCGTGACCGTCGAGGCGCTGCTGATGTTGTTCTTCTCCGATATCTCCGGCCCCCATGTCGGCCACGGGGGAAGTGGTGATGGTGCCACCTGCTCCAACCACGTCCCCAGCGGCGTTCCCATCCTCGCGTGCCTCCACATCCCCCATGGAACAAGAAGCCGCGGGCGGCAGAGCCTTCAAGGTGGATGGATGGGCCAAAGTACCGGGCTTCTTCTTGGGTGCCATGGTCGATGGCATCGTCGAAGATGTAGATGGTGATGAAGATGACGCGCTGCGCACGCTTTCAGGTTCACGCAAGCGATCTCCCTACCTGGCGCACCAAAGATGTCGCGGGATATCCATGGCCACCTATGGGACCAGGAGGCCCCTTGCTGGTTCGCCAGGGGGACGTCGCGTTGCACAAAGAGCAGACCAGCGCACGGCAGCACGACAGAGAGCACAAAAGCAATTTTACCCAGGTTCGGGCCGCTGCGAGGCGTAAAACCCTACTCCTACTTTGGTGGATTGATCGTGGAATGGAGGTGGTGAAGCATAGTACACTTGCCTGGCAGGGGTTGCCTAAGGGCAGCAGCAACTACATGCGTATGAGGGTGTGGGTTCATCAACTCTCCAACCCTTTCTATGATTGCCATGGGCCTCCTTTTATAGATGAAGGAGTCACCACAATGTCAAAGTAGTCATTATGCACTGATATGATATCAAATAGTGTTATCATACCTAACTCTACGGGCTGACAGGGCACATTTAATGCACCACTTAGTGTCACATCACTGGTTTCTCGGCAAGGCTTGCCGGGCTATTTTGCCAACTCCACGCATGTTCTCTTGACACGTCGCAGGACGGGTGTCACCTGTGAGTTTCTTCTATAGGAAATGGCTGCCATGTGGTGAATGGCTGCCACTTAATCATCTTGCGGCTTGACACCGCACTGATGGACGACGTGGGTCATGTTGGAGTGGTAGGTGAGGTGGTCTTTGCCTTCGTGAGCCCCAATAGGGCCCTGTCGGGGTGTCTTGGTCGTCTAATTCTGGGGGTGGCCTTGTCCCTTGACGGGCTCACCTGTCCGGCAAGGGAGGCCCTTCTCTTGGTGATATCTTGCTTCTTTGGCTTGGCCTTGGTCTCTCTGAGCTGGATGTTGGTTCTTCCAAATCCCTTGATTTCTTGTATTCTGGCTTGGGCTGGTGCATCAATCTCACTCTCGTGCCTGTGCACAGTCTGGGCAACATACCCAGGGTTTGTTGCACCGACATAGTGAGTAGGGCCAAATAAGTCCATGTGAAGCAGCTCGAAGGGGTGCACTGTTATCACGATTGTCTTCGAGGGATGCTTGGCCCTAGTCATCTTTCCAGCTTCGCAGGCACCACACAGATGGTCCTTCTTAAACTTGATGCCCTCAATGCCAGTGACATGCTTCTTCTTCGTGAGAGTTTGCAAGTTCCTCATGCCCGCATGCCCTAGCCTCTGATGCCAGAGCCAGCACTCTGAAGCTTTTGCTAGAAGACATACGGCCAGCTGTGGTCCTGGGAAGAAATCTACCATATACAGATCGTCTTTTTGATACCCTTCAAAGACTAGAGATTTCTCAGATTCCATAAGCACAAGGGAATGATATTTTCCAAATATCACAATCATGTACAGATCACAAAGCATTGAGAAAGACATTACGTTGAAGCCAAGGGATTCAACAAGCATCACTTTATCCATGTGCTAATCCTTTGAGATTGCAACTCTGCCTAGGCCCAATACCTTGCTTTTACCAGTGTCAGCAAATGTGATGTGACTTTTCTTAGATGGTCGTAGGGTTGAATCCACAAGAAGACTTCGATCACCAGTCATGTGGTTAGTGCATCCACTATCCATAATCCGCTCAGTAGCCTTCAGAGTCGTACCTTACAATGCAGTTTGGGGGATAGGCTTCACAAAGAGAAGTGTGAAGCATAAGCATTTGACAAACAAGCATACTATCAAAGTTCAGATCCTTGTTAGGGTAGATAGGATGATTGTCAAGAAATCCTGGGACGAAATCCATAGTAAGACCATTTTGGCATTTTATATTGCATCCCACAAGATGTTTTAGGTCCCTAGCATAAGCATCAGAAGTCTTTGATTTCCGGGCGGAGACCTCTCCCTGCAAAAGGAAGTTAATTCTTCTTAACCACCCACATCTTCAGGGGTGGCTTAGAAGCAATGAGTCTTAAGTGCAGCATCTAAGAACTTTGGCTTTGGAGCCCTAGCAAATAGCCTTATAGGAGGTGAATAATACTCATAAGAATAAGCAAAAAAGTTCCTGGTTTTATGAACATATCGACTTGATGAAACACACTGATATTCATAAGTCTGAGTATGGTTTCCCTGTAAAACATTGGTGTTAGGGTGACCCGGATGGGTTCTTTGTCTGTATGAAGCCTTTGGTCTGGGGTTTGTCTTATTCCTAGGTGGTGTCATGATGACATTCACAGGAAGCTTCTCAAGATAGCTTTTGGGGACCCAGATCTTCTTCAAAGGTGGCCCATTCCTACAGTTAGTACCAATATACCTGGCAAACACTTCACCATTCTGATTTTGAATAGTTTATAATTTGCATCAAAGGATTCATCAATGATAATAGGGTTAGCACAAGTGAAGCCAGATAAGGTAGATGGATCCACTGAAGGTCCCTTTGCAGCAACGCATGTGGTTTTGGGTACTGCTCAGGCTTCTAGTAAAAACCATCAAAATTCATTTTCCTCTCGAACCCAACACCTTCTTTCCTAGGGTTTCGGTTCAGAATCTGTTTCTTGAGGACATCACATAGCGGTTAATGCCCTTTGAGGCTTTTGTACATCCCTGTTTCAAGCAATGTCTTCAACCTAGCATTCTCATCAGCAATAGTAGTGGTATCCTCAAAAGAGGGGTTAGTAACCACATCAGCAGTTGAAGATATTGCAACAGTAGCAGCAGTAGAACATTCAGCAAGAGAGACAACATTATCACGCTCAAGTCATTTTAAACATGGTGGCTCAAAGTTTCCCTGAGCGGAACAGGTCTGTTGAGCGCGAAGCGAATCGTTCTCCTTTTGAAGATCTTCATGAGACGCTCTCAGATTCTCAAGTTCTTTCTTCCTTTGAAGATAATCATAGGAAAGCTTCCCATGAGTAGCTGAGAGAGTTTCATGACGACTTTCAAGTTCTTCATACTTAACGTGAAGATTTTTTATGTCTTCAAGTAAGGACTGAGTTTGATTCATTTCCGCGTCCAACAGGTCATCGCTTTTGTCTAGCAACTTTTGAATAAGTTCCCTAGCAGTTTGCTGTTCAGTTGCAATTTTAGCAAGTGTTTTGTAGCTAGGTTTGGATTCACATTTAGAGTCATCTTCATTGGATGTTTGAAAGTAAGCATCGCTTGAGCTTACCTTGGCACCACATGCCATGAAGCACTAGGTCGGAGCAGTGTCATCCTCATCATCGGCTTCAACATCGGCGACGTGGCCATTGTCTTCGGTGTTGAAGATGGACTTGGCGACGTAAGCCGAAGCTAGAGCCAGGCTTGCCACGCCTGAATCGGACTCCTCCTCAGACTCCACCTCCGCCTCCTCAGAAGCAGATTCCTCCTCTGAATCCATCTCCTTGCCAACAAAGGCACGAGCCTTGCTGGACGAGCTCTTCTTGTGAGATGAAGACTTTGAAGAAGACTTTGAGGATTTCTTCTTCTCGTTGTTGTCAGAATCATATTTCTTGCTCTTCTTCTTCTTCTTCTTAGATTGCTTGTCCCATTGAGGACACTCAAAGATGTAGTGACTAGGCTTCTTGCATTTGTGGCATGTTCTCTTCTTGTGGTCACGAGTGGAAGCTTCATCATTTCTTGAGCTAGATATTGAAGACTTTTCCAAGCGATTCTTCTTGGAGAGCTTCTGGAACTTCTTCACAAGCATAGCTAGCTCCTTTCCAATAAATTCAGGATCCCCAGAACTGTAGTCAGATTCTTCTTCAGATGAGGAAACAACCTTTGCCTTCAAAGCACGGGTTCGGCCATAGTTGGGGCCATAGATGCCTCTCTTCTCAAATAACTGGAACTCATGTGTGTTGAGCCTCTCAAGTATGTCAGACGGATCGAGATCTTTGAAGTCAGGAGGTTCTTGTATCATCAGGGCCAAGGTGTCGAATGAGCTGTCAAGTGATCTCAAGAGCTTCTTCATGATTTCATGCTTGGTGATCTTAGTGGTGCCAAGTGCACGAAGCTCATTTGTGATATCAGTGAGGCGATCAAATGTGAGCTGGACATTCTCATTGTCGTTTCTCTTGAAGCGGTTGCGAAGAACATCAATCCTAGAATCTCTCTAAGTTGAGACGCCTTCATTGACCTTGGAGAGCCACTCCCACCCCAGCTTCGCAGTTTCCAGTGCACTCACACGGCCATACTGTCCTTTGGTCAGATGACCACAGATGATGTTCTTGGCAGTCGAATCCAGTTGAATGAACCTCTTGACATCAGCAGCGGTGACACGTTCACCGACCTTGGGAATGCCATTCTTGATGACATACCAATGGTCGGAATCAATGGCTTCAAGATGCATGCGCATCTTATTCTTCCAGTAGGGGTAATCAGTGCCATCGAAGACCGGGCATGTAGCGGAGACCTTGATTATCCCTGCAGTCGACATAGCTAAAACTCCAGGTGTTTAAACCGAATCACACAGAACAAGGGAGCACCTTGCCCTGATACCAATTGAAAGTGCTAGTTATCAACTAGAGGGGGTGAATAGGCGATTTTTATGAAAGTATTCAAAACACGAGGTCTTTGAAGACAAACAGTAGAAATGATCCTATTGATATGCAGTGGAAGATAGACTACACTAGACAAGCCATAGTCAAGTAATCAATGTAGTGAAAGCGCGAAGACTATCAGCAGCTAGGTAGTATGGATCAGGATGGAAGACAGCATGAAGCCAAACAGTAAATAGTCTTCACTCAGTGAAGACAAACAGATCAGACAAGCAAGCAATGACTTCATGAAGAAAAACTGTAAAGTAAAGGGAAGTGGAGGATAGAACCAGTTGCTTGGTGAAGAAAAGGATTTGGTAGACCAGTTCCAGTTGTTGTGAAACTGTACGTCTGGTTAGGGAGGCTGAGATTTAACTCCGAAGGCAATATCTTCACCTTATTCCCCTTGAGCTAAGGACACCCAGTCCTCGCCCAATCACTCTAGTAAGTCTTCAAGGTAGACTTCCAAACCTTCATAAACTTCGTTCACCGGCGATCCACAATAACTCTTGGACGCTCAGAACGTGACACCTAACCGGCTGGAGGATTCACAGTCCTCAAGTGTAACAAGTCTTCAGGTCACGCGGATAGAAAGACTTCAGTGATGCCTAACACTACTTAGCTCTGGGTGTTTTGGGCTTTGTCCTCGCAAGGATCTCTCGCTCAAATGCTTCGGAGGTGGGTTGCTCTCAAACGACAAAAGTCGTGCACTAACTCTGAGAAAACACCAATTTATGGTGTAGGGGGTGGGCTATTTATAGCCAGGAGGCAACTTGACCTGATATGTCTGAAATGACCCCGGGTCACTAAGGAATCGACACATGTCCAATGGTTGGATTTCAAACACACGCTGCAGCTTTACTTGGGCCACAAGCAAAGCTGACTCATCCAGCTCTGGATAAGATTTGCTCTCATTGTCTTCGCTCGAAGACATAGGATTTAGGTTGAGCATCACATCAGTCACTCTCACTTTGTTCACTTGGACCCCAATTAACAGTACGGTGGTTCCTATGACTCAACAAGGAAGAAAAGGAAACTAAAAAACAACTATGTCTTCACACACCATAGTCTTCAAGTGAATGTCTTCACATGTCATAATCTTCATCATGAATGTCTTCACGAACCACCATTGTCTTCAATGTCTTCACACTTTTTTAGGGGTCATCTCTGGTAGGTAAACCGAATCAATAAGGGACTACTACCTGTATTATCCTACAATTCTCACAAACACATTAGTCCCTCAACCAAGTTTGTCGTCAAGACTCCAAAACCAACTAGGGGTGGCACTAGATGCACTTAAAGTGTCTCCTCAACCTTTCGATCACGCCCCACCATTGCAAGAAGCACACCCACCACGATAAATTCTTGGAGGGTATCCTACGCGGCTCCAATGGCGCTCTGAGTGGCTGCCGCCGACGAGCAGCAGTTCACCATGCATGCCGTGGTGGACACCCATAGAAGGTTCATGAACCTCTCGGTAATGTACACCAACGACCCGGTCTAGGTGGAGCACTCCATCCACATCATGGAGTTGTTGCTTGCCGAGGAGAAGTACAAGGTGGTCGGGTTCGACCTCGAGTACACCCGCGCTCGTGCCAGGTCTCGTTCCAAGGTCGTCGTCGCCCAGATGTGCATGCGCCACCACGTCCTCGTCTACCACTACTGCCTGGCCACAAGGCCTTGCGAGCGTTTCGCCAGGTTTGTCAACATCCCCCACTACATGTTCACTACAGTGGACATCACAAACGATGTCAAGGCACTCGAGAATTCTGGCAACGCCTGCCAGAATCTTGTCGACATCCTGGGCCAATACAAGATCTGGGGCAGTAAGGAGCATGAGAAGGACTCACAGGTTCACCTCGCTGAGGCCATCATCGACCCCTACTATGGAGACATGAAGGATTCCTGCAACAAGGACAAGCGTGCCTGGCACTCGGCCTTGATGGAGATTCTCTATAAAGCTCACGTTGTGTACACGGCCAAGGAGGCATACACGAGCTAAGACATTTACAGGTGGATCGTTGACATGAGGAAGTGCCTCCTTTCGCAAAACAGCCAGGGATCCAGCCGGAATCAGAGCAATGGCAAGCGTTGAGGGAGTCCTGGATTAGGGGGTCTCCGGACAGCCGGACTATATCCTTTGGCCGGACTGTTGGACTATGAAGATACAAGATTGAAGACTTCGTCTCATGTCCGGATGGGACTTTACTTGGCGTAGAAGGCAAGCTGGGAAATACGGATATGTATATCTCCTCCTTTGTAACCGAACTTGTGTAACCCTAGCTCCCTCCGGTGTCTATATAAACCAAAGGGTTTTAGTCCGTAGGACAACATACAATCATACCATAGGCTAGCTTCTAGGGTTTAGCCTCTCTGATCTCATGGTAGATCAACTCTTGTACTACTCATATTATCAAGAACAATCAAGCAGGACGTAGGGTATTACCTCCATCAAGAGGGCCCGAACCTGGGTAAACATCGTGTCCCCTGCCTCCTGTTACCATCGCCTTAGACGCATAGTTCGGGACCCCCTACCCGAGATCCGCCGGTTTTGACACCGACATTGGTGCTTTCATTGAGAGTTCCACTGTGTCGTCGCCGTAAGGAAGAATGCCTCGTCTCGTTGTTAAAAACAACATTACCGCAGGGGGAGCCCTGGCTGTCGGCCAAACTCTCCGGCTAGGCAGTTTCATCATGACCGCCCGTTCGGCTGCTGCACCGACGATGACTTCTCGGGTCATCGAAAACAGCCTCCACGTCGGCTCGGAATTTGCCGAGCAGATGGATCCAATGGAGCTCTCTTCCCTAAACGAGCTCTTGGATCCCATCGCCACCTTGGGAGTCGCTATGGACTATGATCGGATTGGGCTTAAACCCGATCAAAGGAAGATTAACTCTCCACCGGTCACCCAACATATTGCGGTGGTGGAGGAACAATGCGGCAATTCTTACTCTATCTTGAGGACTAACTATGTCCGGATTCCTGAGCTCTCCGAGCCGGATACCTGTTTGCGGGAGGACATCACCCAAGCCCTGAACCTAGAGTCAGGCAGCGGGCTAGACTTATCAGGCAACATCCCGAAACCCGAACTTCAAAGATTGGAAACTCCTCGGCCCCTGGGTCTCAGATCGGGTAAGGGTTCGGACTCAAATCGACCCACCCACCCAAACATAAATGATCTTTCCCACATCAGGCAAGCGCCCAGAAAACAATACATCATTATTGGGCCAGATTCCTCCTTGTGATGAACAAGGTTAAGGGCTGTCGCGAGGAAGATGCAGTCTCATTTTTCTGCAATAATTGCACGGACAAGGGAATCCTTAACGCCATAAGTCGCCGTGACATATCACGCTTCGCCGACTTGGCGTCCATAGTACGAAAGTACTGTGCAATGGAAAGTGCCTGGAAAACCGAAACGAAATTTTGGGATAATCCGGCTCCGAATATACACCCAGTCCGAAGTAAAAGGGTGCACTATCATAAGACACCCGAGTTAATTACAAAGAAGCAAAACCCCTCTACAGGGCATGGAACCGTATTAGAGGGATGGCTCAACGAACCCTGCAAAATTCATAGTACAGCGGATACCATACCAACACACAGCCTTAGAGCATGTTGGATACTCCGGCAGGTGGCCGAAAGCGACGAGGATCTTCTCATCCCAGATGCCACAGAGCACCATCTCGGGGATAACAATACGGTATTAACAGTCTTTGAGACCTTCGCATAAAATAATAGGCGCAAGCGAACACTCCGCAGCCTTGCCAAAATCTGCCATGTGGCAGCGATAAATCCATTGAGTGACACGGCTATTACCTTCAATGCCAGTGACGAACCTAAATTCCGAACAGCCCGAGCACCAGCTGCACTGGTCCTCAGTCCAATTGTGGACGGCTTTCGACTCACCAAAGTACTCATGGACGGCGGCAGTGGATTAAACCTCATCTATGAGGAAACTCTTCAAAAATGGAAATAGACAGGAACCGCATTGAGCAAAGTAGCACAACCTTCAGAGGAATCATCCCTAGTCGGGAAGCACGCTGTGCTGGGAAAATCACACTATATGTGGTATTCGGCACGCCGGAGAACTATAGGTCCGAAGAAATTACATTCCAAGTGGCCCCGTTCAGTAGCAGATACCACGCCCTTTTAGGGCGGGAGGCGTTCACGATCTTCCAAGCCATACCCCATTACGGGTACATGAAGCTCAAAATTCCTGGGCCCAAGGGAATCATCACTCTCGCTAGTGATCCGGACACAGCACTCCGTGCCGAAAACAAAATAGCCGCATTGGCCATCGAGGCATTATTTGAAGCCCTTTCGGCCGAGGAATTAACTGTACTACGCTCCACACTGGATAGTGACGACGTGATACTTGACAAGAGATCCAAGTCCACCTCTTTTAAGCCAGTGGATGAAATAGTCAAATTCCAAGTCCACCCAATGGACCCTACAAAAATTGCCTCCATCGGGGCACAGTTAAACCCTGCCGTGGACGCCACACTATGAGCGTTCCTGCGCGAGAATTGGGACATATTCGCCTGGCACCCCTCATACATGCCAGGAATCCCATGCAGGCTGGCCGAACACAGCCTTAATATTCTAAAGGGATTCAAGCCGGTCAAGCAGATTCTTCGGCGTTTCTCTGAACCTAAGAGACAAGCTATGGGAGAGGAACTAGCCAAGTGATTGGAGGCCGGATTCATTAGAGAAATAAAACACCCGGACTGGCTAGCAAACCTGGTGATGGTACCAAAGAAGGACAAATCATGGCACCTATGTGTCGATTTCAAGGACCTCAGCAAGGCTTGCCCAAAGGATGCCTTCCTCCTCCCCCGCATCGATCGAATTATCGATGCTACCGCAGGACACGATTCATTGTGTTTCCTCGACGCATACTCCGGCTACCACCAAATCAAGATGGCGGAGTCCGACCAAGCCGCAACGGCATTTACCACACCATACGGCCCCTTCTGTTTCAACACAATGCCTTTTGGGCTCAAAAACGCCGGCGCAACATATCAGCGCATGATTCAGACATGTCTAGAGAAACAGATCGACAAAACAGTAGAGGCATACGTAGATGATGTGGTCGTCAAACCAAACACGTCGACTCTCTAATAGACGACTTGTGGCTCACATTCGACAACCTCCGAACATACGACATCAAGCTCAATTCAAAAAAATGCATTTTCTGTGTACCAGCCGGAAAGCTCCTGGGTTTCATTGTATCCAGTAGAGGAATTGAAGCAAATCCGGCCAAAATCCGAGCTCTGTCACAGTTGGCTATCCCAACGGACCTCAAACAAATCCAGAAATTAACCGGATGTGTGGCGGCTCTAAGCCGCTTTATCTCCCACTTAGGAGAAAAGGCATTACCCCTTTATCGCCTCCTTCGGCGCACAGAACACTTCGAGCGGACAGACACTGCCACAGCCGGATTGGAAGAAATAAAAGCCATACTGGCAACCAACCCAATCCTAGCCGCGCCAAACATCAGCGAACCAATGCTGTTGTACATTGCGGCAACTCATCAGGTTGTAAGCGAAGTGCTCGTCGTCGAACGAGAAACGGACGGACATAAATTCCCCCTTAAAAAGCCGGTATATTATGTATCCACTGTCCTCACTCCATGCAAATCACGGTACCCACATTATCAAAAGATAGCTTATGCGGTATTCATGGCATCCCGGAAGCTGCGACACTACTTTCAAGAGTGTTCGATTACAGTAGCCTCGGAAGTGCCACTTAATGATATTATAAACAACCGCGACGCCACGGGCCGGATTGCCAAATGGGCCATTGAGCTCCTCCCATTCGACATAACATACAAACCTCGGCGAGCCATTAAATCGCAAGTATTGGCCGACTTTGTCGCCGAATGGACGGAAGCCGAACTCCCTAAAGAGTACGCCGCATACTCCAGTTGGATCATGCACTTCGACGGCCCCAAAATGCTGGCTGGTCTGGGGGCTGGCGTCGTCCTGACGTCCCCAACCGGAGATACAGTTCAATACGTACTGCAGATACTGTATACAGACTCCAACAACGCAGCCGAATACGAAGCCCTGTTACATGGTCTTCGGATGGCTGTTTCCATGGGCATTCAACGCCTGGAGGTGCGTGGGGATTCGAACCTCGCAATATCCCAAATAAATGGAAACTTCGATGCCAAGGATCCGAAGATGGCGGCCTATCGAAACGCCGTCCTAAAGATGTCAGCTCGGTTCGAGGGGCTTGAATTTCACCATGTGGCTCGGGAAAACAATCAGGCGGCGGATATCCTCGCCCGCATCGGCGCAAAACGCGATGCGGTCCCCTCCAACATCTTTTTGGAGAGGTTGTTTAAGACATCCGTGGTATGGGAAGGGGACACCGGTAACAATAGTCCGGACCCGTCCAAAATGCCCGATACCGAACACTCTAACATAATCGGAGGCTCTGCCACCAAAATAACACCTTCAGCCCACGTAATAATGGCCATCATCGCCCCGTGGACAGAACCATTCCTGGCCTACCTAACTAGGCAGGAACTTCCCGAGGACCAAAATGAGGCACACTGCATAGTGCGGTGATCTAAAGCCTACAGGGTCCACGAGGGAGAGCTGTATAAAAAAAGCACTACCGGAGTCCTTCAAAGGTGCATCTCCGAAGAGGAAGGGCGGAAGCTTTTGGCAGAAATTCACGCCAGACTTGGCGGCCACCACGCCGCAGCCCGGGCCCTTGTAAGCAAGGCCTTCCGTACAGTTTTTTATTGGCCGACGGCCCGGGCAGACGCACAAGACTTGGTCCAACGCTATGTTGGTTGCCAGCTTTTTGCAAACCAAAGCCACATGCCACCCAGCGCCCTCCAAACAATCCCCATTACCTGGCCCTTCGTGGTCTAGGGGCTTGACATGGTTGGACCCCTTAAAGGGGGAACCCATAAGAAAAAATACTTACTAGTCATGGTGGATAAATTCACCAAATGGATAGAAGCCAAACTTGTTAAAACGGCCGAATCCGGACTGGTGATAGACTTCATATCCGGGGTTGTACACCGTTATGGCGTCCCCCATAGCGTCATCACTGACAACGGCACGAAGTTCACGGTCGACGAGGTAAAACTCTGGTGTAGCAACATGGGCATCAAGCTCTCTTATGCTTCTGTCTATCACCCACAAACCAACGGCCAAGTTGAGCGAGCAAATGGTCTTATCATGAGCGGCATCAAACCCAGATTAGTGCGGTCCTTAAAGGAGTCTAACATGCACTGGGTAGAGGAGCTCGACTTCGTACTCTGGGGGCTGCGGACCACGCCGAATCGTACTACCAGATACACATCCTTCTTTATGGTGTATGGCGCAGAGGCGGTTCTGCCCTGCGACATAATTCATGACTCACCTCGAGTGCGCATGTACGAAGAAAGACATGCCGACCTCGATCAGCAGGATAGTCTGGACACCCTGGAGGAGGAGTGCGACGTGGCAAAAGCCCATAACGCATTCTATCAGCAACAGGCTCGCAGATACCAAAGTAGAGAAGTACGGGCCAAAACTTATAACGTTGGCGAGCTAGTTCTACGCCTGCCGGAGAAGAAAAAGACCAAGCTCGAGCCCAAATGGGAAGGTCCCTTCATTATTTACCAAGTTCTGACCGGTGGAGCGTACCGTCTGCGGGATGCATCAAATAATCGACTTGAGCCGAACCCATGGAACGCAGCCAGGCTCCGAAGATTCTACGCCTAGTGCTGGACTCTATGTTCGTCTCCTTCCTCTGTCCATTTTTTGCATATACATTATCTATCTTTTTTCTCTTTCTTTCTTTTATTCTTTCTCAAGGCCTTCAAGGGCCAACTTGTACCTTGCTTGCACACTATTGACGCGCTAACCACGCTCATTATACCTGGGGGCTTCTTACACAGAAGCTTAATTATTTATCTAGGCTTCATGCCCCGCACATGTGTTATTCTTCCGCATGTACCTTTTCTTCGCCATTATATGCATCCATATGACTTAAGTTTTGGCCAAGCTGGGTTGCCTGGCTCTTGTATTTATGCCCTACGTTCCCGTTAATTCGGCTAGGGCATTAGGGGAGCACCTCTGTGATTGTTACTGCCGGGTCAGCCGGATGTGTACCTCAGACTGGGTGAAGCCGAAAGCTAGCGTTCTTAAGGGAATATTCGGTCGGTGAACAAAAGATGATTTTTATTTATTTTCCATATGTGCCCCCAGATGTTTTTGCCTGCGTCTCCTCTCGCAGTCCGGACATGCACTTTAGGGCATGCGTACCTAGGGAAAGGAACGAAACTATTCTCCCTGGAAGATGTTTCTTACTACCCATGTAATATAACATAACTAGTTGGGTACTTGTCTGTTCAAGCACTAATGACCCCTACGCCTGGTTTCCACGCATACCACGGTTCTTATATAACTGAGCAGGTATTCGGATACACTCCGGACTATCGGGTCCCGAGGTTGAAGCGAAAAGGTCCGCCATGACAAATGATTTACAATCCGGCTAGAAGGCATTATACATGTCACTTTAATTACATAGTCATGTGGACTGACTAAATTCCTCTTCTATACCATCCAACAGGCTGTCTAGCCTACAATCCTGTTGGGAATACTTTGCGGCTAATTCTACTTGCTGATACACTAAGCTAACGGGGATCTCTTTCCCATCGGGCCCCACAGGTCCGACGTCGGCCATGTGGTTTGGGTCAGCCTTGGTATACCGCGTCTTCACCATGGCCCAGGCTTCCCTGGCACCTTGACGGCAGGCCGATATCTTCCATAATCGGAAGCACCGCCATGCTCCCTTGAGCTTCTCCGCAAGCTCTCCAATGCCTGCTGGCAGGGAGACGGATGGCCACAAGGCCTGGGCAATACCTTGCATCACCTGCCGAACTTGTTCGTGTAGTTGTGAGAGCTCGGGTAGAAGATCACCGGCAGACCCGGGCATCTCCTCCACGGGACGACCCGTCAGCATACCTGCAGACATAACTCTGTTAGCCGGCTTCTCCGCCGCACCCTTTTAAGGGTTCGTTCAAGCACTTACTAAAAATGCCGTGTCGAAGCCACTTATTCTCCTTCTCGGAGTCCGCAAGCTGAGCTCGAACATCTTTCAGTTCCATGCTCAGCTTGGTATTGGCGTCTTGGAGATTGTTTTTCTCCCGTCTGACCATAGTCAGCACGCGTTCGCCAGCCTTTAGCTGTCGTACGACATGCTAGTCCTCCGAATTCTCTCCGGAGTCATCTGCAATATCTATTGTTAGATCTGCAGCCATGCCGCACGCTATATGGTACCTATCATTCTTTGAAACAAATGTTACCAGCTGGGGACTTTTCAGATTCCTTCAATGCGGCAATGGCAGCCCGAAGTTGGGTCTTGCATTCCTCCAGCTCCTGTGACAGTCGAGTATTCTTCTCTGTAAGAACCTGCACAATAGATGATCCTTAAATCAGTTGTGCCAACTGTTTCAAGTCTCAGGGGCTACTGATACATATAATCGTCATATTTGCTTACCCATACAACCCTTACATACTGGTCCGTGGCTTTGGCTAGACCATTTTGAGCAGCACGGAGGTACGCGTCTCCAGAATTGAAGGCATCAAATGCCTCTGGTGAGAAGCAAGCGTCACGGAGTACGGCCCGGCGACGCCTATGATTCATGGCGCTCTCCACTTCTGAATTTGTAGCGGACAGTCTATCTGCATCCTCTGTAGGAGGAGTATCCGGCGTCCGCCCCATGTCGGCTTCCGCCTCTATGTCCGGCCCTAGAGCCTGACTAGTGGAAGCATAATCGGCAACCTCTCCGTACATATTCCGGCGAGCGTTTTTCTATTAAAGAAACATGGACATCATTACATTTTGAGAAACACGACAACCACAGAGCGGGGTTTTTTGTCATACCTCTGCACCGGCGTCTCCGTCCTGACCGCCTTCCTTTTTGGCCTACCCGGCCTCGGTGCCTCTGGTTGGCGAGTTGCTGCGGGTTTGGCACGGCGTCCCGAATGCCTTCCGTGTAAAACACCATATGTATATGGTAGGTGAAGTGTGTAAAAGGGGATCCTAGTTTTTGGAGTTGGGATTTTGGTTTTTCTTACGTGTGACGCAGGGAGCAGTCTTGGATAGTCGGCCGTAATGGCCACCATGGCGTCATCACAGCTCAATTGATAGAACTGCCTGTCTATCAGCTCCACGAATATGTCTGGATCTTCTTCAAGTCTGGGACCGAGGGCCCGGTCAGTGTCCTATGGTTGTGGAGATGGGCTGTTGACCTCCCTTATGGCTTTTCACAGTTCCTACCATAAAATGGCAAGGTGAGTACATACGACAAAGAATGCGGGAAGAATGGGAGTAAGGAGATATAACTCAGCCAGCTTGGAGGGTTGTACATGGAGAACCCATCCCGTGGCTTGATGCGGATGAACTCCTCTTCCTCTCCCTTGAACAACTCGGACAGAATTTTTGCTAAAGCAGCAGCGGTGTCCGGACACTTACGCCCGTAACGGGTGGCATCATCTTCCCCATTAAAACACCACAGGGGGTGCCCTCGATATTGAAGTGGCTGCACTCCCCGCATTATGCATATTGAGATAACCTCGATTACTGTCAATCCTGATTGAGCCAGCGCTTTAATCCGGTTCATCAGGTAAAGGACTTCTCCGTTGTCTTCCTCCTGGGGGCTCCGTGGGCGCCAGCTTCGGCGTTTCTTCAGAGGAACATTGTTGAACTCAGGAAGACCCCGCCGAACAGGGTCCGGAAGGGGGACGTCCTCCATATAAAACCATTCCGAAGGCCAGTCTTCGAACGTCTTCTTCGGAGTATGGGACAGGTATCCGGTTTCGGTGATGCGCCATATTTCGGCTCCGCCCACTTGATAAAGTGACCCCTTCTGTGTGCGGGGGACGAGGCAAAATAACCTTTTCCACAGCTCGAAATGAGCCTCGCAGCCCAGGAATAACTCGCAAAGGGCAACGTAGCCGGCGATGTGTAATATGGAAGCAGGGGTGAAATTATGCAGTTGGAGGTCGTAAAACTCCAGGAGCCCGCGGAGGAACGGATGAATTGGAAATCCGAGTCCCCTTAATAAGTAAGGAACAAGGCACACCCGCTCCCCCGTAGAGGGGCTGGGGAAGCTCTCCGCTTGCTCCCCGCCATTGTAGGTGGCGAGCCCGGCTCGGACGGGAACCATATACGCTGGAGGGAGAAATCCCTGAGTCTGCAGTTCGACTAATCGACTGTGTGAGACAGAACACCTCTCCCAATCACTGGGCTTAGGGCTACGGGGGCAAGAGGAGGAGCTGCGGTGGTCGGCCATGTTGGAGTGGATTTTTCCGAAGCGTGCTCCGATGGATTCTCGCTGTGGGAGGATGGTATGGATTGGATCTAAGAATCCCCATTCCTTTAATAGAAATTTATTTATCTAGCTAGGGGGGCGAATGTAAAAACGCCCTGGCTCCTCATATTCATTCGACACAGGGAAGATAGCTCTCATTGGACGCAGAAGCCAAGAAGTCCAACATTTATGGGGCCAGACACTACTTAACGAACATTCAAAATTTAGAGAAGAACCCGCCTTGCAATGCCGAAGACAATACTGCGTGTCGGACTTGACGTCATTGAATCCTGATTCGGGGGCTACTGAGGGAGTCCTGGATTAGGGGGTCTCCAGACAGCCGGACTATATCCTTTGGCTGGACTGTTTGACTATGAAGATACAAGATTGAAGACTTCGTCTCGTGTCCGGATGGGACTTTACTTGGCGTAGAAGGCAAGCTGGGCAATACGGATATGTATATCTCCTCCTTTGTAACCAACCTTGTGTACCCTAGCTCCCTCCGGTGTCTATATAAACCGGAGGGTTTTAGTCCGTAGGACAACATACAATCACACCATAGGCTAGCTTCTAGGGTTTAGCCTCTCTGATCTCGTGGTAGATCAACTCTTGTACTACTCATATTATCAAGAACAATCAAGCAGGACGTAGGGTATTACCTCCATCAAGAGGGCCCGAACCTGGGTAAACATCGTGTCCCCTGCCTCCTGTTACCATCTGCCTTAGACGCACAGTTCGGGACCCCCTACCCGAGATCCGCCGGTTTTGACACCGACAAGCGTCGTCCCAACAATAAGTAGATGATTAGATCCTCCTTTCTCCTAGTTTAGTATGCATGTAATTGCTTACTTTGGTGTGTGGAAATGTTATGTGTGTAGTCACTTGTGTAATTGTATGCTTAATTTGGTTTTGCAATGTTGTCTTTTTAAGTATATATGTTGATTCTCTATAAACAGAGCAAATCACATCGCACATGTACTAAACAATGGAACCTGTCGGTGATGATTTCATCAATCACTCACAGTTGTATACCAGCAATCGTTTGCTCACAACACACACGGCTTCTTAACAGGAATCGTCTGTGTTGTTATCGATCTTCCCACACATTTTCGATTACAGACCTATTTGCCGTGTATCACACACATCTTGTTAAGTTGAGCCATTTATGTTCTCTTGCCTCAGCGCAAACAGTTCATCCGAGTGAACTGTATGTCGTATATTGCACACACCTTGATCTAGCGCACCGTTTCTTTTGTGTTGCCTAATCACAAACAGTTCATCAGAGTGAACCGTATGTTGTATATCGCACACACCTTCATCAGGCTGCCCGTTTCTTTTGTTCCTCCTGTTCACAAACAGTTAATTGAACTGAACTATATACCCTGCATCGCACATGCAACTAAAATCCAAACCGTGTTTGATCCATCCATCATTGCAAATGTTTTGCACCTTTTTGACAGTTTTTTACACCACCTGTCGGAGGGATTGACCATGGGTAGCCTCATCAACACCCCATAACACTTCAAGACATCGGGGCTAGCAAAGCCCCTCGCACCTTCCGGACGTATGGCTGGCTCCTTGGGCCAACTTGTCCAGGAGGCCGGCTGCCAGAAGATGCTGTGTTCTCAGAAGGCGACCTTAGGGATCCAGCACCTAGCAGGCGGCCCTGCATTCCCTCAAAGTTTGCACCCATTTATTATGATGAGATGGGGCGTGGCTACAAGACCACGTACTACCCCTGAATCCTGGAGGAGCGTGGCCAAAGTGCGGACGTACCAAGCGGACACCCCTCGCCCGGCGCGGCACTATAGCAACGCGGCTCATGACGCATCCTACATCACCTAAGGGCCATGCTCCCATGACGGGCGGCCGGTACAGCCCACAGGCAGCGGGCCCTACCTGTCCACGAGCAACTAGAAGACGGCGCACCTCGAGGAGGCGGCCTCGAGGGCGGGCCGACCTCTAGCAGGCGGCCCTACCTCCCCTCGGAGTCTGGGCGCCATTAATCTAATGAGACATAGTGTGGCTATGATAACCGCTAAGTATAGGGGATTGTTTGTATCCTTCTTGATAAATAAGAGTGTCGAACCCAACGAGGAGCTAAAGGTAGAACAAATGTTCCCTCAAGTTCTATCGACCACCGATACAACTCTACGCACCTTGACGTTTGCTTTATCGAAAACAAGTATGAAACTATTTTGTAGGTGTGATGCTAGAACTACTTTGCAAGAATAAAAGTAGAAATACTTTGCAAGATAATAAATTTTAGGTGTTTAGAAAAAGGGTTTGTGTCAACAAGAAAGTTATTTGTCCCTAGGCAATCGATAACAAGTACCGGTAATCATTCTTGTAATTTTGTATGACGGAGAGGCATGAGCTAACATACTTTCTCTACTTGGATCATATGCACTTATGATCGGAACTCTAGCAAGCATCCGCAACTACTAAAGATCATTAAGGTCATGAAACCAAACCATAGCATTAAGTATCAAGTCCTCTTTACTCCCATACGACATAACCCACTTATCGGTGTTTAGGCTGCTGTCACCCCCGCAACACCGACAATAAGCAAGTCATGAACATATTGCAACACCCTACAGCAGGGGCCCCTCCCGTTTGCACGAGATGGAGGGCACCGTAGGACAGCACCATAAATAAAATATACAAACATACCAACTAAGATGAGGATTAACCCACAGGACAAAACAGATCTACTCAAACATCACAGGATAACCATAGATCATTGTGAAAAAATATATGGAGTTGAGCACCATGTTTATGTAGAGATTACAGCAGGGATAAGAGGTGTTACACCGCTGCATAAAGGGGGAGAAAGTAGGTGTTGACGGTAGCAAGATTGTTGATGTAGATTGTCGTCCCGATCCTTGCCCCGACGGCACTCGGGCGCCACCGGGAGAGAGGGGGAGAGAGCCCCCCTCCTCCTTCTTCTTCCTTGGCCTCCCCCTAGATGGGAGGAGAGTTCCCCCTCTGGTACATGGCCTCCATGGCGGCGGAGGGGCGGGATCCCCTCCAAGATTTGATCTCCCTCTTTGTTCTCTTTTGTTTCATGTTCCCCAGATTTGGCCGAAAACCGTTTCTTATATTCCAGGAGATCCGTAACTCCGATTGTGCTGAGATTTTAACATGATTTTTTCCGGATATAAGCTTCCTCGCACCCAAAGTAGAGCTCCAACCGACGTTCAAGGAGGGCACAACCCACCACCACACGCTAGGGGCCTCTGGCGTGCCCTAGTGTCTTGTGGGTTGTGTGGGCCTCCGTTTGCAGTGATTACAACTCCCAAAAATCACATATATTCCAAAATAATTCTCCGTAAAAATTTATTGCATTTGGACTTCGTTTGGTATGGATACTCTGTGATACAAAAAACATGCAAAAAACAGGAACTGGCACTAGGCACTAGGTCAATAGGTTAGTCCAATAAATCATATAAAAAGTTGCCAAAAGTATGTAAAAGTTGGATAATATTGGCATGAAACAATCAAAAATTATAGATACGACAGAGACGTATCAGCATCCCCATGCTTAATTCCTGCTCGTCCTCGAGCAGGTAAATGATAAAAAAGATAATTTTTGATGTGGAATGCTACCTAGCATAAACTTGATCATATATCTAATCATGGCATGAATATTAAGACATAAGTAATTCAAAGCAATAGTCTATAATTTGACATAAAGACATCAATACTCAGGCATCCCAACAAACAATCATGCCTTTCAAAATATCAATGCAAAAGAAAACTATCCCTACAACATCATATAGTCTTGTCATGCTCTGTCTTCTTAACACAAAGTATTTATCATGCACAACCCCGATGACAACTCGAGTAATTGGTTCATACTTTTTAGTGCGCTTCAGCTTTTTCAACCCTCATGCAATACATGAGCGCAAGCCATGGATATAGCACTACGGGTGGAATAGAGTATGATGATAGGGGTAAATATAGAGAAGACAAAAGGTAAGAAAGTCACACATCGACGCGGCTAACCAACGGGCTATGGAGATGTCCATCAATTGATATCAACGTGAGGAGTAGGGATTGCCATGCAACGAATGCACTAAGAGTTATAAGTGTATGAAAGCTCAATATGAAAACTAAGTGGGTGTGCATCTAATCCTATAATGAAAAATTCCCACTAGTCTATGAAAGTGACAACATAGGAGACTCTCCATATGAAAAAATATGGTGCTACTTTGAAGCACAAGTGTGGTAAAGGATACTAACAATGCCCCTTCTCTCTTTGTTTATTTTTTCTTTTTCTCTTTTTCTTTCTTTTCTTCTTTTCTTCTTTTCTTTTTTTCTTTTTCTTTTTCTCTCTCCATCCTCCTTTTCTCACTGGGGCACTGCTCTAAAAATGAATAATGACGATCATCACACTTCTATTTACTTATAACTCAAAAGAAATAAAAATTACAACTCGATACCTATGACAAAGTATGACTCTATATGAATGCCTCTAGCATGTACCAGGATGTGCAATGATCTAGAGTAACATGTATGAAAAATGATGAACAGTGGCTGAGCCACAACTGCTATGTCAGCTATATGATCATGCAAAGCAATATGACAATGAATGCTCAAGTCATCATACGGAAGCGGTGGAAGTTGCATGGCAATATATCTCAGAATGGCCATGGAAAAGCCATAATCGGTAGGTATGGTGCTTGTTTTGAGGAAGATATAATAAGGATTATGTGTGATAGAGCGTACCATATCACGGGGTTTGGATGCACCTGTGAAGTTTGCACCACGTCTCGATGTGAGAAAGGGAAATGCATGGTACCATAGAGGCTAGCAAATTGCGAAAAGGTAAGAGTGCGTATGATCCA
Source organism: Triticum urartu (assembly GCF_056163025.1). Taxonomy (NCBI): domain Eukaryota; kingdom Viridiplantae; phylum Streptophyta; class Magnoliopsida; order Poales; family Poaceae; genus Triticum; species Triticum urartu. The sequence goes on from NC_141877.1 coordinate 249,454,301, forward strand.
TGGACTCACATTAGTCATAAAGAACTCATCTACTTATTGCAAAAGTTTATTAGCCCTCGAAGCAAAGTACTACTATGCATGCCCCTAGGGGGATAGATTGGTAGGAAAAGACCATCGCTCGTCCCCGACCGCCACTCATAAGGAAGGCAATCAATAATAAATCATGCTCCAACTTCATAGCATAACGAGAGACTATATGTGCATGCTTCGGGAATCACAAACCTTAACACCAAAATTCTTACTAACCGCAACCTTTTACTAGTACCTCTCACATATTCCATCTCTATATCGCAAAACTATTGCAAGGAATCAAACATATCATATTCAGTGATCCATAAGTTTTATGTAGGATTTCATGACTAACCATGCAATTGACCAATTCTGGTTGACTCTCTAAATAGATATAAGTGAAGCATGAGAGTTTAATTCTTTTTACAAAAGACCATGATCTAACAAGTATAAGTGAAGCAAAAGAGCATTCTTCAAACAACGATTTTCTATGTGAAGAGAAACAGACAATCTAAACTTCAACTGATATAAGTGAAGCACATGAATTCTATAAATCCACCATGGACTACCTCATACCAGCATGGTGCAAAAAAGAAAAAAAAAGAAAAATAAACACAAAAGACACCCCAAGATATGCACATATCACATGAACGAAATGAATCTGAAAACATACCGGTACTTGTTGAAGAAAGATGGGGTGCCTTCCGGGGCATCCCCAAGCTTAGACGCTTAAGTCTCCTTGAATATTTACTTGGGGTGCCTTGGGCATCCCCAAGCTTGAGCTCTTGCCTCTTCTCCTTCTCCTCACATCGAGACCTCCTCGATCTTCGAACACTTCATCCACACAAAACTTAACCGAACTTTTAGTGGCGGGGTTAGTGAATATGGCAATGAAATCCCATCATCTATTGTTGTAACATTATTGTATAATTATAAACAAACATTACCCACTGTATGCTATCACAATTCTATGGCCCCAAGTCAAGGAGGCTTCAACAAGAATTCAAACATGCGCAAATAATGAAGCTATAACAGCAATATGTGAAAACAGGACAGTCTGTAAATATTTCAACATCCACCATACTTCTGTAACTCTAAAAATTCTGAAAAATTAGGACAAATAAAAATTTTGTATATAAAGACGGTACAAAAGTTCCATAACCGTTTGACGTTACAGTAAAAAATTTACAATCAAGCACTACAGCCAAAGTTTTTGTTTTGCACCGCACAAACCAACAAGCAATTTAATCATCCTAAAGGAAAACCTTGGTATATTATTTTTATAATACATTGGAATTGTATAAGGGGATTATTATTTTTTGAAAAGTTTCTGTAATTAAGATTCACAAAGTTTCCAAGGGCATGAACAAAGTTCAAGGCTAGCTCCCGCTTCCACGGTGCTCGTCTATCTCACTTTCACTTTTCTTTTTGTGAAGTTTTAAGTTCCCCTCTATATTTTTTATTTTAAATCATAAAATCACTCAACAGAAATAAATGAATCTCTAAAACTTTCGGGTTGTCTCCCTGGCAGCACTTTCTTCAAAGCCATTAAGCTAGGCATAAAGTGCTCAAGTAATTGATCCACCCGGATCCCAAGGTATATCGAAGCCAGTTATAATAAACACTGATTTGGCATTTAGTAATGAGCACAAAGAAACATATATCATGCAATGATGAAGTATAACTCTCTTCATATGCATCGGCATGTCATACAAGAACAATTCATGCACATCAAGTAAAGGCCAATACATAGCATAAGAAGTTTCTTGCAATTTTATCGTGTTGGAAACATAAAGAAGCGGAGATATAGTTCCTCTGTCATAATAATTGCAAGTAGGAGCAGCAAGCACATGCATATTATATTCATCAAAATCATCATGTGCAATGATAGAATGCAACCCATCAATGTAATCCTTAATAAGTGCAAACTTCTCAGATATAGTGTAGTTTGGAGAATTCAAAAGGATAATAGGACTATCATGTGTGGGTGTAATAGCAACAATTTCATTCTTAACATAAGGAACTATAGCAAGTTCATCTCCATAAGCATAATTCATATTGGCATCATGGCCACAAGCATAGCAAGCATCAAGTTCATCAAAAAGGGATATTTCAAAAGAATCAACGGGATCATAGCAATTATCATAACATTCATCCTTCGGTAAGCATGAAGGGACATTAAATAATGTATGAGTTGGAGGGTTACTCTCATTAGAAGGTGGGCACGGGTAGCTAATCCGCTCTTCCTCCTTTTGTTCTTCGCTCTCCTCATCATCTTTTTCATCCAATGAGCTCACAGTTTCATCAATTCCTTCTTCCATAGACTCCTGCAAAATATTAGTCTCTTCTTGGAAAGCGGAGATTTTCTTAATAAATTCATCAATATTGGAATTGAATTTATAATTATCATGGCAATATTTAAGGATAGAAAAATTTTCATGTCTATAAACATCATCATCAAAAGCTTCATACTTTAAAAACAAAGATTCAATTTCATAAGCACCCTTAAAAGCAACAAATTATTCTATTCGTTCCACATCATAGTAATCACATATACCGTTAGCATAAGAAGCTAAGGTTTCATTATCATTAAATTTGCATGAAAAGGGGAGATGTGGAGCGTTCATCCTAGAGAAACAAGTATAATCATATCTCAAGCATAGATTCCAAGCATACCACTTGAATATATCAATTTCATCCTATAAAAGTTTCCCTTTTGTGTCAAGCAATAATCCCTAAAGTATTTAGGTTGATCCAACGTTACTCCCATTATCAAGTTGAATGGGGTTTTCTCAGGATTATCAAAGTAGTGCAAAATATTTTTCACGTAACGAGCATCAAGGGTTTTAGGAGGTTCCCCATCTCCATGAGTAGCAAGTACAACTAATTTTTTTGGTGTTCCGTGTTCCATATCCATAACTAAAGATAGAGAACAACTTAGAACAGGAAATAAGAACTACTTAGTGATAAAGCAAACAAGCACACCCGAAATATTCACCCCACGCTATTGCTCCCTGGCAACGGCACCAGAAAAAGGTCTTGATAACCCACAACTATAGGGGATCATTTGTAGCCTTCTTGATAAATAAGAGTGTCGAACACAACGAGGAGCTAAAGGCAGAACAAATATTCCCTCAAGTTCTATGGACCACCGATACAACTCTACGCACACTTGACGTTTGCTTTATCGGAAACAAGTATGAAACTATTTTGTATGCGTGATGCTAGAACTACTTTGCAAGATAATAAAATTTAGGTGTTTAGAAAAAGGGTTTGTGTTAACAAGAAAGTCGTTTGTCCCTAGGCAATCGATAACAAGTACTGGTAATCATTCTTGTAATTTTATATGAGGGAGAGGCATGCGCTAACACACTTTCTCTACTTGGATCTATGCACTTATGATTGGAACTCTAGCAAGCATTCGCAACTACTAAAGATCATTAAGGTCATGAAATCCAACCATAGCATTAAGTATCAAGTCCTCTTTACTCCCATACGCCATAACCCACTTATCCGCGTTTGGGCTGCTCTCACCCCCGCAACACCGACAATAAGCAAATCATGAACATATTGCAACACCCTACAGCAGGGGCCACTCACGTTTGTGCGAGATGGAGGGCGACATAGGACAGCACCATAAATAAAATATACAATCATACCAACCAAGATCAGGATTAACCCACAGGACAAAACTGATCTACTCAAACATCATAGGATAACCATAGATCATTGGGAAATAATATATGGAGTTGAGCACCATGTTTATGTAGAGATTACAGCAGGGAGAAGAGGTGTTACACCGCTGCATAGAGGGGGAGAAAGTTGGTGTTGATGGTAGGAAGATTGTTGATGTAGATGACCGTCCCGATCCTTGCCCCGGCGGGACTCCGGCGCCACCGGGAGAGAGGGGGGAGAGTGCCTCTCCTTCTTATTCTTCCTTGGCCTCCCCCCTAGATGGGAGGAGAGTCCCCCCTCTAGTCCATGGCCTCCATGGCAGCGGAGGGGCGGGAGCCCTTCCGAGATTGGATCTCCCTCTCTGTTCTCTTCTGTTTCACGTTCCCCAGATCTCGGATGGGGTTCACCACCTCCATTGGTGCCTCTCCGATGATGCGTGATTATTTCTTTGTAGACCTTCAGGTCCATAGTTAGTAGCTAGATGGATTCCTCTCTCTCTTGATTCTCAATACAATGGTCTCTTGGAGATCCATATGATGTAACTCTTTTCGCGGTGTGTTTGTTGGGATCGATGAACTTTGAGTTTATGATCAGATCTATCTTTTTATATCCATGAAAGTATTTGAGTTTCTTTGATCTCTTTTATGCATGATCTCTAATAGCCTCGTATTTCTTCTCCAATATTTGGGTTTTGTTTGGCCAACTTGATCTATTTATCTTGAAATGGGAAGATGTGCTTTGTAGTGGGTTTGATCTTACGGTGCTTGATCCCAGTGATAGAAAGGGAACCGACACGTATGTATCGTTGCTACTAAGGATAAAACGATGGGGTCTATCTCTACATAGACAGATCTTGTCTACATCATGTCATCATTCTTATTGCATTACTCCGTTTCTCCATGAACTTAATACACTAGATGCATGCTGGATAGCGGTCGATGTGTGGAGTAATAGTAGTAGATGCAGGCAGGAGTCAGTCTACTAATCTTGGACGTGATGCCTATGTAATGATCATTGCCTGGATATCATCATGAGTATGTGAAGTTCTATCAATTGCCCAATAGTAATTCGTTCACCCACAGCTTTGCTATTTTTCTTGAGAGAAGCCACTAGTGAAACCTACGCCCCCCGGGTATCTTTCTCATATTATTTGCCTTTGCGATCTACTTTTATTTGCTTTTATTTTCAGATCTATTAATCCCAAAACCCAAAAATTATTCTTATTTATTTGTTTGGTGTTCGATCTATCAATCTATTACAAATTTACCTCACTTCCGTTTGCCTATCTTGAGGCGTCGTACCCCGGAAGGGATTGACAACCCCTTTAACATGTCGGGTTGCGAGAAGTTGTTATTTGTGTGCAGGTGTTCTTTATGTTGTTTTGCTTGGTTCTCCTACTGGTTCAATAACCTTGGTTTCATATCTGAGGGAAATAACTACCGCCGCTGTGCTGCATCATCCCTTACTCTTTGGGGAAATACCGACGTAGCTTCAAGCGACATCAATGGGCGTCCCGCCGGTTCTCTACTCATGGGCGGCCATGCTAGCAGCGCACAACCGGGAGGCGAGTGTGCCAGCTACGGCTAGCAGCCGGCTCCGGGTCTTGCTTACCATGAGCTCCGCCTGTTGGGGACCGGGAGGTCGCCCCATGCTCACGGGGGGGGGGGAGGTTTTCGGCCTACTTGTTGGCCACCATCATGCGGTGGACGCGTCTTGCTGCATGGTCACAGCGTCAAGGAGTTCGTTGAGGCACGCCATCCGGCTGTGGTACTCGTCGCCCTCCGAGTCATCCAACTCTCCTGTTGCCACCTGGGCAGCTCGCAGGTTCTCCACTGGGGTAGCGTAGATTGGGCATCGGACTCCCAGCATGCTGGCCATGGTCGTGCCACACTGCCGGATCTCAACGGCTTGGCTAGGCTCGCCAGCAGCCGACGTGCCGCCCGCAATGCGGTCGATCTCGTGCTGGGAGGCTTTGGCGGGGCACCTCATGGCCGCTATCTTGTTGGCGCTGTCGAGGAGGGTGACGCAGAACGCCTCCAGCGTCGTCCTATTTGCATTGGCGGCAACGTGGGTGGACAGGCCCTGCAGGGCCACTCGCAGCGGATCCTGGGCTGCTCCATGGGAGTTCCCGCTGCGACCTGTGACCATCACCTCCGCGATGATGCCAACGCTGGCGCCACTAGAGACAGGAGGGAGTGAGTCGTCAACGATCACCATGTCGTCAGGGAAGGCATCAGTGGAAATCACGTCAGAGTCGATGAGCATCTCGACGGGCTCGATGAAGGGGTCGGTGGAGCCAACAGACTCCAAGTCGGAGGCGGGCTCGTTGCCGATGCTGAGCTTGCCTAGAAGGTCGACAAGGCAGCTCGCGGGGCAGGCTGCTCCCGCATCGGGCGCGGGCTCGGCGGAGAGGCTGAGCAGGCCGCCTCCGCATCGGGCAGCGTGCTGGTGCAAGCACTAGCGGGCACGCCGGGCTGGCTGATCAAGCCGGCCACGACGTGCTCGCAAGAGAGGAAAAGGGTCCCCATCCAGAACATGTCTCCGGCCGACGGTGCGCTTAGCCCCATGGTGGGCGCCAAATGTCGGGGATATCTAGTGACATATGCCAGGGGTGGCTTATCATGGATGGGGACAGGAGTACGTCATCGGGCCATGGAAGTGGGATTGAGCGAGATCTCGGACGCCTATGAGTCATACCCAAGTTCGGGGCTATCCGTGGAGATAACACCCCTAGTCCTGCTCTGCGGGGTCTTCGCATGATGACTAATGTCAACAGGTGGCTACAAGGTTGCTCCTTGAGCTGTTTGGCTAGAGGAGGAAGAAGGGCAAGGCTAGCTCCTTTGCCTCTCTAGATATGGGCGCATGTGTTTGCATGGGTGGTGAACCCTTTGCATGGGTGAACCTGGGGGTTTATATAGGCCTACCCCCAGGGGTACAATGGTAATACGGTCGGGTGTAGGACCCGGACGTTAGTGTCTTGGGGCGCCCGGTTCTCCGCCGGCAGCTGGGGCCCGCCCCCTGGTGGGTCCCGCCGGCTTCCATGAACCTGACTGACAATTAGGGCCTGCCGCCTGCGGGCCACGCTGACTGCCTTTTGTTGTAGTCTCGCTCTTGATGATGGAAGCCTCGTCAGGGGGCGCATGGCTACAGTCCCGCCGCCTGGCGGGCGCTTACTGTAGCCTTATACGTCTCCGTCGTATCTATAATTTTTGATTGTTTCATGCCAATATTATACAAATTTTACATACTTTTGGCAACTTTTTATATGAATTATTGGACTAACCTATTGATCCAGTGCCAGTTCCTTTTTTTTGCATGTTTTTGTATAGCAGAGTATCCATATCAAACGAAGTCCAAATGCAATAAAATTTTACCGAGAATTATTTTTGAATATATGTGATTTTTGGGAGTTGGAATCACCGCAGACGGAGGCCCACCCAACCAACAAGACACCAGGGCGCGCTAGAGGCCCCTGGCGCGTGGTGGTGGGTTGTGCCCTCCTCGAACGTCGGTCGGAGCTCTACTTCGGGCACAGGAAGCTTGTATCTAGAAAAAAAATGTGTTAAAATCTCAGTACAATCGGAGTTACGGATGTCCCAGAATATAAAAAACAGCAACTAGCACTTGGCACTGTGTCAATAGGTTACTACCAAAAAATGATATAAAATGACTATAAGATGATTATAAAACATCCAAGATTGATAATATAACAGCATGAAACAATCAAAAATTATAGATACGTTGGAGACATGTCAACCATCCATCTCCTCCTCGCCGGGAGAGGTGTGCCTCCCCGCCGCCTGTCGGTCATCCGACTCTCGTACGCCGGCTGGGCCCCCATGAAGGAGTCGGAGAGAATGACGTGCTCCACCAGATCGAGCAGCTTGCTTGGTCCCTGGTCGTAGAAGAAGAAGAGGTAATGCCTGCTTTGGCCCCCACATTCGCGACGAGCCCTTCCCCAAAGGGTTCTCGCTTCCTCGAGACACTCCCAAGTACAACGGCTTCGTGAAGCCTAAGGACTGGCCAGTCGACTACTCCACGGCCGACAGCATAGCAAACGGCAGCAAGCGCATTGCCGTGAAGTATGTTCCGCTCATGCTCCAGGGCACGGCCCGGAGATGGCTGAACAGCCTCAAGCCATACAGCGTGAACAGCTGGCTGGACTTCGCGGATGTCTTCATCCGCAAATTCACCAGCACCTACAAGGCCCCCCCAAGGCCCGCCAGCTCTCCATGTGCGTTCAGGGTCCGACCGAGTCCACTCGCAACTACCTGATGCGTTGGGCCGAGTTGCGCAACTCCTGCGAAGGGGTGCACAAGGTGCAGGCAATCGAGTACTTCACCACCGGGTGCAGAGAGGGCACCTTGCTCAAGCACAAGCTCTTGTGCAACGAGCCGGCAACACTAGATGAGCTCTTGATCATGGCAAACAAGTATGCCACTGCCTACTCCTCCATGAAGTCAGAGATCCGGGTTGACGCATCCGGGAAGGTGCTCCCGTCGGCTCCTCAGACGCCGATTGGTGACTTCAACTGGCGGCAACAACCTAACGACAACAAGCGCAAGGCCCAGCAGCCGGCTTCCAACAGCCCGCAAGTGGCAACAGTCGAAGACCAGCAGCTGGATGGGCAACCCGGCCTCAAGCGTCAGAAGGGCAGCAAGGGTGCTTGGCTGCCCGCCTTCTCCTTCGAGCAAACCCTTGACGCTCCATGCAAGCTCCACAGCGGCGTGAAGCTGTCAAACCACACCACTTGGAAGTGCCACTGGCTGGCCAGGATTGCCAAGGGCAAGGGGCTGCCGCCTTCTCTAGCCGGCCCGGCGCCGCTGCCTCCTCCACCGCCGGCACCCAGGCCAGTCGGCATGCTCCAGGACGAGTTCCTCGATTCCAACGCCGCCTACGTCGTCTTCACCAATGAAGCCGACGGCAAGCACAGTCGGCACCAGCACCACCAGGAGGTGAATGTTGTCGCCTCAGAAGTCCCCCAATTCATGCATTGGTCCGAGAGGCCCATCAGCTGGAGCCGCGCCCGGCCATGATGCCTTCGCCGGGTGATTATGCCATGGTACTGGACTCCACCTTCTCAACGGAGAGGCAGGCTTGCCACTTCTCCTAGATCCTGATAGAAGGCGGTAGCAGCATCAACATCCTCTACCGCGACACCATGGAGAAGCTGGGCATTAAAGAGAACCAGCTCCTTCCCAGTCAGACTATTTTCCATGGCATCATATCCGGCCTTTCCTTCTCTCCGATAGGCAAGATCAAGAGCGACATCATGTTCGGCGACAAGCTCCACTTCCGCCGCGAGCCAATCTGGTTCCAGGTGGTTGACCTGGACAGCCCCTACCATGCGCTCTTGGGCCGGCCTACACTGGCCAATTTCATGGCAGTGCCGCAGTACGCCTACCTCAAGATGAAGATGCCGGGTCCCAAGGGCATCATCACCATAGCCGGCGACTACCAGAAGTCGGTCGCGTCCGCCGCCGCCAGCTCCCGGCTGGCCGAGTCCCTTGTCATCACCGAAGCGAAGTGTCTCCTTGAATGGGTGGTCGCCATGGCCAGCAAGTAGCGGGACATGCCATCTGACCCCAAGGACACGGAGGCTCAGGGCTCCTTCAGCCGGCCAAGGAAACCAAGAAGATCGCCTTGGATCTGGCGCACCCGGAGAGATTTGTTGTCGTAGGGTCAAACCTCGACAGCAAATAGGAAAGCGACCTCGTCGATTTCCTCCATGAGAATCGGGACATCTTTGCATGGTCTCCCAAAGACATGCCGGGTGTTTCGACGGATTTCGCCAACCACAAGCTACATGTGAGATCAGATGCGAAGCCGGTGAAGGAACCCCTCCGCCGCCTGTCAGAAGAGAAGAGAAGGATTGTTGGTGAAGAGACCGCCCGACTTCTCGCTGCCGGCTTCATCATGGAAGTGTTCTACCCAGACTAGCTTGCCAACCCAGTCCTTGTTTTGAAGAAGAATAAAAAGTGGCGTATGTGTATCGACTACACTAGCCTCAACAAAGCGTGCCACAAGGATCCTTTTGCCTTGCCCCGGATAGATCAAGTGATTGACTCCACAGCCGGATGCGAGATGCTGTCTTTCCTAGACGCCTACTCCGGCTACCACCATATCAAGCTGAACCCGGCCGATCAGCTGAAGACCGCCTTCATCACACAATTCGGAGCCTTCTGTTACCTGACCATGACATTCAGCTTGAGAAATATCGGCGCCACGTTTCAGAGTTGCATGCAGAAGTGCCTCCTCAAGCAACTCGGTAGAAATGCCCAGGTCTATGTAGACGATATTGTGGTGAAGACGGAGAAGCGCGGCACCCTTCTGGAGGATCTCAAGGAGACCTTTGACAATCTGCGCCATTTTCAAATCAAGCTCAACCCAGAGAAATGTGTCTTCGGAGTACCAGTCGGCCAGCTCCTTGGTTTCGTTGTCTCCGAACACGGCATCAAGTGCAACCTCATGAAGATCAAGGCCATTGAGGGGATGCAGAAGCCTACCCGGCTGCGGGACATCCAAAAGTTCACTGGGTGCTTGGCATCTCTCAGCCGGTTCATCAGTCAGATGGGTGAGAAGGACCTCCCCCTATACCATCTAATGAAGAAGACCACCTGCTTCGAGTGGAATGACTAGGAGGACGAGGCTCTCCTCCAGCTCAAGCGGATGCTAACCATGCCGCCTGTCCTGGAAACTCTAGCTGCGAAGGAACCCATGTTCGTCTACATCGCCGCCACCAGCCGAGTGGTCAACACCATGATCGTGGTCAAGCGTCCAGAAGACAGCAAGGCACAGCCGGTCCAAAGGCCCATCTACTATCTAAGTCAGGTGTTGTCCATCTCCAAGCAGAACTACCCCCACTACCAGAAGATGTGTTATGGCGTGTACTTTGCCGCTAAGAAGCTCCAGGAGTACTTCTAGGAGCACACCGTCACGGTTGTCTGCACCAACCCACTTGCTGAGATCTTAGGCAATAGAGATGCATCAGGACGGGTGGCAAAGTGGGTCATCGAGCTAGCTCCCCACACCAACCTCTACCAGCCCCGCACCGCCATGAAATCCCAAGCGCTGGCCGATTTCCTAGTCAACTAGGCCGAGACCCAGTACCTGCCGCCAGCACCAGATTCCACCCATTGGCGGATGCATTTTGATGGCTCGAAGATGCATCAATTTGGGAGCCGACACCGTCCTCACCTCTCCCAAAGGCGACAAGCTCAAGTACACGCTGCAGATCCACTTTGCCACCTCCAACAATGTGGCCGAGTACGAGGCGCTCATCCATGGGCTCTGGCTCGCCAAGGAAATCGGCATCCGCTGGGTCCTGTGCTATGGCGACTCGGACTTGGTGGTCTAGTAGTCGTCTGGCGACTAGGACGCCAAGGATGCAAACATGGCGAGCTACCTCTTCCTCGTCCAGAAGATCAGCGGGCACTTCGATGAGTGCGAGTTCCTTCACGTGCCAAGGGCCGACAATGAGCAAGCTGACGCCCTGGCCCGGATCGGCTCCACCCGGCAGGCCATACCGGCCGGTGTCTCCCTCCAGTGCGTGCGCAAGCCGTCTATCAAGCCTTTGTTGGAATCAGAGTCCATCTTCATGCTGGCTGGCCCCGGAGCAGTTGGATCCGGCTCAGGGACTACAACAGGCGTCCTGGGGACTTCGGCAGGTGGCCCGGGGGCTGCAGCACTCGAACTCGGCCCAGGGAATTCAGAACCCGGCCTGGGGACTACAATAGTCGGCCCGGGGATTTCAGCGACCCGCCTCCTCCCAACCCAACCGCCCTGGTACCAGTTGTCATCATGACAGTGGTAGAACCACCATCTTGGGCGCAGCCTATCCTCAACTTCCTGGTGAGCCAAGAGCTACCAGCCAACGAGATTTTGGCCCGACAGGTGCAATGTAGGGCAGCAACATACACAATAGTGAATGGAGAGCTTTTCAGGCGCAGTGTGACTGGTGTCTTCCAGCGCTGCAAGGAGCCAGAGAAGGGCATGGCAATCCTCAAAGATATTCACCAAGGCAAATGCGACCACCATGCCACCTCAAGATCCCTTGCCGCCAACGCCTTCTGCGATGGTTTCTTCTAACCGACTGCTTTGGACGATGCCAAGGAGTTGGTTCGCAAGTGCAAGGGGTGCCAACGCTTCAGCTCCAAGCAACACCTGGCGGCCTCTACACTCAAGACCATACCCCTCACTTGGCCATTTCCTGTATGGGGGTTGGACATGGTGGGCCCATTCAAAACAGCACGTGGCGGCATGACCCATCTGCCGGTTGTTGTGGACAAGTTCAGAAAGTGGATTGAAGCAAAGCCAATTGAGAAGCTGAATGGTCTGACTGTTGTGACCTTCATTGCAGATATCACCGTCCGATACGGCATCCCGCACAGCATCATCACCGACAACGTCACAAATTTCACTGAAGGCACCTTGGCTCATTTTTGCGGATGCGGGGCATCCAACTGGACCTACCGTCCGTTGCCCATTCGCAGTCAAACGGCCAGGTGGAGCGAGCAAACGGTCTCATCCTATTTGGCATCAAGCCCCGACTGGTCGAGCCGCTGGAGCGCTCGGCCGGTTGTTGGATTGGGGAGCCAGCCGTCCTTTGGAGTCTCCGGACTATGGCGAACAAAGCAACCGACTTCACTCCCTTCTTCCTCGTGTACGGAGCCGAGGTTGTCACCCTAACTGACATCGAGTTCGACTCACCTCGCGTCACCATGTACACGGAGGCGTAAGAGAAGGAGGCGCAAGAAGACGTTGTCGATCTACTGGAAGAGGCCCGGCTGCTGGCACTCAGCTGGTCCGCCATCTACCAGCAGAGCCTGCGTCGCTACCATAGCCGGAAGGTCAGGCCACGATCCTTCCACGAAGGGGACCTTGTGCTCCGACTAATCTAGCAAACAGCTGGCCAGCACAAGCTCTCAGCTCCGTGGGAGGAGCCATTCATCATCAGCAAGGCCCTGGGAAACGACTCCTACTACCTCATCGACGCACAAAAGCCCAGGGCACGCAAGAGGGATGATTCTGGCAAAGAGATGGAGCGCCCATGGAACGCGAACCTTATTTTTCGATTTTACAGTTAATGTAGTATGTACCACGCTACCTTTTGTATTAAGCAAAGACAATAGGTCCCCCGAAGCGCACTCGGGGCCTACCTTTTTATCTATATGATAAGATTCACCTATGAATGTGTTATTTCATTCTTTCGCCCTGCACGGGGTCCGATCAGCCGGCCCTGGGGCTCGCCGCCTTGGCCCAAGTCGGCACCACTTGAAGTAGGCTAAGTAGTGTGCCGACAGCTGAGCCCTCTCTTCACCTCAGCAACAGCTCACGGCGCGACTATCTGGCTGGCTAGAGCTAAAGGCCGGAAACATTGTCCACATGAAAAACGGCCAAGGAAGAACACCGACTTGTGCCAAAACGGTCTCTTGCCTCATCCGATGCGGGAGCAGCCTGCCCCGCGAGCTGCCTCATCGACCTTCTCGGCAAGTTCTGCATCGCCAACGAGCCCGCCTCCGACTTGGAGTCCGTTGGCTCCACCGACCCATTCATTGAGCCCGTCGAGATGCTCATTGACTCCGGCGCGATTTCCATAGATGCCTTCCCTGGTGACGTGGTGATCGTTGATGACCCGCTCCCTCCTGTCACCAGCGGTGCCTGTGCCGGCATCATCGTGGAGGTGATGGTCACCGGCCGCAGCGGGGACTCCCATGGAGTAGCACAGGATCCGCTGCGAGTGGCCCTGTAGGGCCTGACCAACCTCGAGCCGCCAACGCTGATAGGACGACGCTGGAGGCATTTCGCGTCACCCTCCTTGACAGTGCCAACAAGATAGCAGCCATGAGGGGCCGCGCCAAAGCCTCCCAGCACGAGATCAACCGCATCGTGGGCGGCACGTCGGCTGCTGGGGAGCCTAGCCGAGCCGGTGAGATCCGGCAGCGCGGCGCGGCCATCGCCAGCATGCTGGGAGTCCGACGCCCAATCTACGCTACCCCAGTGGCGAACCTGCGAGCCGCCCAGGCGACAGTAGGAGAGTTGGATCACTTGGAGGGCGACGAGTATCGCAGCCAGATGGCGCGCCTCAATGAACTCCTCGACGTTGTGACCATGCATCAAGACGCATGCCACCGCACGATGGCGGCCAGCAAGCAGGCCGAAAACCTCCCCCTCGCCGTGAGCATGGGCCAACCTCCCGGTCCCCAAGAGGCGGCGCTCGCGGTAAGCAAGACCCGAAGTCGGCTGCTAGCCGCAGCTGGCACACTCGCCTCACGGTTGTGCGTAGCTATTATAGCCGCCCACGAGTAGAGAACCGGCGGGACGACCATCCGTCTCCTCCTCGCCGGGAGAGGCGTGCCTCCCCGCCGCCTGTCGATCATCCGACTCTCGGACGCCGGCTGGGCCCTCGTGAAGGAGTCAGAGAGAACGACGCGCTCCATCGGATCGAGCGGCTTGCTCGATCCCTGGTCGTAGAAGAAGAAGATGCAATCGGCCCGGCCTGCTTCGACCTCCGCATTTGCGATGAGCCCTTCCCCAAAGGGTTCTCGCTTCCTCGAGACACTCCCAAGTACAACGGCTCCGTGAAGCCAGAGGACTGGCTGGTCGACTACTCCACGGCCGTCAGTATAGCAAACGACAACAACCGCATTGCCATGAAATATGTTCCGCTCATGCTCAAAGGCACGGCCCGGACATGGCTTTACAACCTCAAGCGGCAAGATCAGCCTCTCTGACGACCCCACGCCAGATGAGGGAGCAGCCTGCCCCACGAGCTGCCTCGTCGACCTTCTCGGCAAGCTCTGCATCGCCAACGAGCCTGCCTCCGACTTGGAGTCCGTTGGCTCCACCGACCCCTTCATTGAGCCCGTCGAGATGCTCATCGACTCCGATGCGATTTCCACCGATGAATTCCCTCGCGACATGGTGATCATTAATGACCCGCTCCCTCCTATCGCCAGCGGCGCCAGCATCGGCATCATCGCGGAGGTGATGGTCATCAGCCGCAGCGGGGACTCCCATGGAGCAACCCAGGATCCGCTGCGAGCGGCCCTGCAGGGCCTGTCCACCCCCGTCACCGCCAACGCTGACAAGACGACGCCGGAGGCATTCCACATCACCCTCCTTGACAGCGCCAACAAGATAGCAGCCATGAGGAGCCACACTGAAGCCTCCCAGCACGAGATGGACCACATCGCGGGCGGCACGTCGGCTGCTGGCGAGCCTAGCCAAGCCGGTGAGATCCGGTAGCGCGTCGCGGCCATGGCCAGCATGCTGGGAGTCCGACGCCCAATCTATGCTACCCCAGTGAAGAACCTACGAGACGCCCAAGCGGCAGTAGGAGAGTTGGATCACTTGAAGGGGGACGAGTACCGCAGCCAGATGGCGCACCTCAACGAACTCCTCGACGCTGCGACCACGCAGCAAAACGTGTGCCACCGCACGATGGCGGCTAGCAAGCAGGCCGAACCCCCCCCCCCCCCACTATGAGCATGGGGCGACCTCCCGGTCCCCAACAGGCAGCGCTCGCAGTAAGCAAGACCCAGAGCCGGCTGCTAGCCACAGCCGGCACACTCGCCTTACGGTTGTGCGCAGCTAGCATGGCCGCCCCGGAGTAGAGAACCGGCAGGACGACCATCCGTCTCCTCCTCGCCGAGAGAGGCATGCCTCCCCGCCGCCTGTCAATCATCCGACTCTCAGACGCCGGCTAGGCCCCCGTGAAGGAGTCAGAGAGAATGACGGGCTCCACCGGATCGAGCGGCTTGCTCGGTCCCTGGCCGTAGAAGAAGAAGATGCAATTGGCCCGGCCTGCTTCGGCTCCTGCATTCGCGACGAGCCCTTCCCCAAAGGGTTCTTGCTTCCTCGAGACACTCCCAAGTACAACGGCTCCGTGAAGCCGTAGGACTGGCCGGTCGACTACTCCACGGCTGTCAGCATAGCAAACAGCAACAAGCGCGTTGCCGTGAAGTATGTTCCGCTCATGCTCCAGGGCACGGCCCGGACATGGCTGAACAGCCTCAAGCCATACAGCGTCAACAGCTGGCTAGACTTCGCCGATGTCTTCATCCGCAACTTCACAAGCACCTACAAGGGCCCCCCCAAGCCCCACCAGCTCTCCATGTGTGTTCAGGGTCCAACTGAGTCCACTTGCGACTACCTGACGCGTTGGGCCGAGTTGCGCAACTCCTGCGAAGGGGTGCACGAGGTGTAGGCCATCAAATACTTCACCGCCGGGTGCAGAGAGGGCACCTTGCTCAAGCACAAGCTGTTGTGCAACGAGCCGGCAACACTGGACGAGCTCCTGATCGTGGCGGACAAGTGCGCCACTGCCAACTCCTCCATGAAGTCGGATATCCGGGTTGACGCATCCGGGAAGGTGCTCCCGTCGGCTCCTCAAACGCCGACTGGTGACTCCAACCGGCGGCAACAGCCGAAGGACAACAAGCGCAAGGCCCAGTAGCCGGCTTCCAACAGCCGGCAAGTGGCAACAGTCGAAGACCAGTAGCCGGAGGGGCAACCCGGCCTCAAGCGTCAGAAGGGCAGCAAGGGTGCTTGGCTGCCCACATTCTCCTTTGAGCAAACCCTTGACGTCGGTGCAAGTTCCACAGCGGCGCGAAGCCATCTAACCACACCACTCAGAAGTACCACTGGCTGGCCAGGATTGCCAAGGCGAGGGGCTGCCGCCTCCTCCAGCTGGCCCGGCGCTGCCGACTCCTCCGTCACCGGCACACAGGCTAGTCGGCATGCTCCAGGATGACTTCCCCAATGCCAACACCGCCTACGTCGTCTTCACCAATGAAGCCGACGACAAGCATAGTCGACGCCAGCACCACCGAGAGGTGAATGCTGTCGCCTCAAAAGTCCCCCAATTCATGCATTGGTCCGAGAGGCCCCTCAGCTAGACCCACGAAGACCACCCAGCCATGATGCCCTCGCCGGGTGCTTATGCCATGGTACGGGACTCCACCTTCTCAACGGAGAGGCAGGCTTGCTGCTTCTCCTGGATGCTGATAGACCGCAGTAGCAGCATCAATATCCTCTACCGCGACACCATGGAGAATCTGGGCATCAAAGAGAAGCAACTCCTGCCCAGACGGACTGTTTTCCATGGCACCGTAGCCAGCCTTTCCTGCTCTCTAATCGGCAAGATCAAGATCGATGTGATGTTCGGCGACAAGCTCTACTTCCGCCGGGAGCCAATCTGGTTCGAGGTGGTTGACCTGGACAGCCCCATGCACTCTTGGGCCGGCCTACACTGGCCAAATTCATGGCAGTGCCACACTATGCCTACCTCAAGATGAAGATGTCTGGTCCCAAGGGCATCATCACCATAGCCGGCGACTACCAGAAGTCGGTCACGTGCGCCACCGCCAGCTCCCGGGTGGCTGAGTCCCTCGTCATCGCTGAAGAGAAGCGTTTCCTTGACCGGGTGGCCACCATGGCCAGCAAGCAGCCGGACATGCCACCCGACACCAAGGATACAGAGGTTCAGGGCTCCTTCCAGCCGGCCAAGAAAACCAAGAAGATCGCCTTGGGTCTGGCACACCCGGAGAGATTTGCTGTCGTAGGGTCAAACCTGGACAACAAATAGGAAAGTGAGCTTGTCGATTTCCTCCATGAGAATTGGGACATCTTTGCATGGTATCCCAAAGACATGTCGGGTGTTCTGACGGATTTCACCGAGTACAAGCTACATGCAAGATTGGATGTGAAGCCGGTCAAGCAACCCCTCCGCCGCCTGCCAGAAGAGAAGAGAAGGATTGTTGGTGAAGAGATCGCCCGACTTCTGGCAGCCGGCTTCATCATGGATGTGTTCTACCTGGACAGGTTTGCCAACACAGTCCTCATTTTGAAGAAGAATAACAAGTGGCATATGTGTATGGACTACATTAGCCTCAACAAATCCTACCCCAAGGATCCTTTTGCCTTGCCCGGATAGATCAAGTGATTGACTCCACAGTCGGATGCGAGTTGTTGTCTTTCTTGGATGCCTACTCCAGCTACCACCAGATCAAGTTGAACTCGGCCGATCGACTGAAGACCGTCTTCATCACACCATTCGGAGCCTTCTGTTACCTGACCATGACGTTCGGCTTGAGAAATGACGGCGCCACATTTCAGTGTTGCATGCAGAAGTGCCTCCTAAAGCAACTCGGCAGAAATGCCCACGTCTATGTAGACGATACTGTGGTGAAGACGGAGAAGCGCGGCACCCTTCTAGAGGATCTCAAGGAGACCTTCGACAATCTGCGCCATTTTCAAATCAAGCTCAACCCAAAGAAATGTGTCTTTCGAGTACCAGCCGACCAGGTCCTTGGTTTCCTTGTCTCTGAATGCGGCATTGAGTGCAACCCCGTGAAGATCAAGCCCATTGAGCGGATGCAGAAGCCTACCCAATTGTGGGACGTCCAGAAGTTCACCGGGAGCTTGGCATCTCTCAGCCGGTTCATCAGTCGGCTGGGCGAGAAGGCCCTCCCCCTGTACCAGCTAATGAAGAAGACCACCTCCTTTGAGTGGAATGACCAGGCGGACGAGGCTTTCCTCTAGCTCAAGCGGATGCTGACCACGACGCCTATCCTGGCCGCTCCGGCTACAAAGTAACCCATGTTCCTCTACATCTTCGCGGCCTGCCGAGTGGTCAGCACCATGATCGTGGTCGAGCGTCCAGAAGACGGCAAGGCACAGTCGGTCCAGAGGCCCGTCTACTACCTGAGTGAGGTGTTGTCCGTCTCCAAGCAGAACTACCCCCACTACCAGAAGATGTGTTACGGCGTGTACTTTGCTGCTAAGAAGCTCAAGCAGTACTTCCAGGAGCACACCATCATGGTCGTCTGCACCGCCCCAATTGCTGAGATGATAGGAAACAGAGATGCATCAGGTCGGGTGGCAAAGTGGGTCATCGAGCTAGCTCCCCACACCATGCTCTACCAGCCCCGCACCGCCATCAAATCCCAAGCGCTGGCCGACTTCCTAGTCGACTGGGCCGAGACCCACTACCTGCCGCCAACACCGGATTCCACCCATTGGCGGATGCATTTTGATGGCTCGAAGATGTGCACCGGTTTGGGAGCCGGCATCGTCCTCACCTCTCCCAAAGGCGACAAGCTCAAGTACACACTGCATATCCATTTTGCCGCCTCCAACAAAGTGGCCGAGTACGAGGCGCTCATCCACGGGCTCCAGCTCACCAAGGAAATCGGCATCTGCGGGGTCCTGTGCTATGGCGACTCGCACTTGGTGGTCCAGCAGTCGTCTGGCGACTGGGACGCCAAGGATGCAAACATGGCGAGCTACCGCTTCCTCATCCCGCAGATCAGCGGGCACTTCGATGGGTGCGAATTCCTTCACGTGCCATGGGCCGACAACGAGCAAGCTGACGCCCTGGCCCGGATCGGCTCCATCTGGCAGGCCATACTAGCCGACATCTCCCTCCAGTGCATGCGCAAGCCGTCTATCAAGCCTTCGTCGGAATTAGAGTCCATCTTTGTGCCGGCTAACCCTGGAGCAGTCGGAGTTGGCTCAGGGACTTAGACAGGCAGCCCGGGGGTTGCAGCACTTGAACCGGGCCCAGGGACTTCAGAACCCGGCCCGAGGACTACAGCAGTCGGCCCGGGGACTTTAACGACGTAGCAAGCAGCAGCCGACTCCGACCCACCGCCTCCCAACCTGACCGCCTTGGTACTAGTTGCCGTCATGACAGTGGTAGAAGCACCATCTTGGGTGCAGCCCATCCTTAACTGATGAGGACATCAATACCAATGTTACACCCACAGCCCCTGCTGCTATACATACTGGACCGATTACTAGAGCTCGCGCACGCCAATTGAATTATTAGGTACTTTCATTTCTTGGTAACGATTCTAATGTTCATGAGAATATGATGCTGCCTAAATTGGATACATTTGTTTTGCTTACAAATGAAGGGCCTAGCTTGGACAAGAAAGGTGAACCTTGGAGCAAGTTCAAGCATGGAGATGATGGCATGCGCAAGGGGAACAAGAACGGAGTTACAAGTGATGATTCCAGGACTCTGAAGCCACCATAATGAGTGCATGAAGCATGGGACGAAATATACAAGATGCCACTTCATAAATTTCGTCTAGAGGCTATTTTAGGTGCTGTGTCACCTTATTATTGGGCCAGGCCCATGTATTTTCGAAGTACTTAAGTATAGGCTGTTTTTAGAGTCCGTATGTGTGGGGAAACAAGAGTTAGGGTTGGTTTCGGACCCCTCCACCAAGGGCCACGAAATTCCCCCTCTCTCCTCCATATATACAGCCCTTAGGACACTGTTTAGGCTTTGGGTTTTGTTTAGATTAAAAGTTCGCCATAGCTGCAACTTCGCGTACTTCGTTTGTGTTCAACGACCAGACCAAGGCATCACCGAACCCCACCTTGATCAATAAAGCTTTCATCTTATATTCGCCATACCCAGATTGTAATCTCAGTTTCTTGCTTGTTCTTCGTTTGCTTGCTGGAAACAGACCCTCGTGGTCAGGTTGATCGTGCTCCGGCATGGTCAATAACCCTTAGAAGTTGGTTTAGCGATTGCTAAGGCGCGACGTCTCGCACGTTCGTAGTCGGATCGTCAAGGTCGACTCCCACAGAAAACGATAGCCACCATCTCATCAAAACATCGGGACACCTTTGCCTCTATCAAGTGGTATCAGATTTTCAGGTTGCTTAGTGAGATTTTACAGTTTTTCGTAGTTTAGATCGAGTCTATTCTTCGTACCTATAGTCCACGAAAAAGCCAAAAAAAATTAGGGTTAGTTCATCCTATTCGAACCAATCTGAGCCTTTGCATAATCTTTTCTGTATTTGCTTTGTTGAATTTGCAGTTGCATCGTCATGTCAAGTTGCTGGTCTTAGCGTCTAGTCCTTTAGAGTTTCAAGTTCTATTCACAGGTTGTCACGTCGCCGCTGCCATATATCACCACCGCATCATCTCCATCGTCGCTGCCATATTCACCACCAATCCGAGTCCATATACGCCACCACATATCCGCCGCCATCACGCCAATCCGAGTTCACCTGCAACATATATCCTCCACTAGTCCGATTTCCACCAGATTCATCGCCGCCACCAGTCCGAGATTCCACCAGATTCATCTCCGCCACCAGTCCTAGTCCAAGTCCAGTAATTGTTGCATTGTTTTCGAGTCCAGATCACGCCATACTCCGAGTCGTGACAGAGTAGAACTCCCGAGATTCCGTGCTACCCGCAGAAGAAAAATAGTTCCAAACTCAAAAAAAACTAAGTCTGGAAAATTCTGGCTAGGCAGTTTTTAGACCATTTGTAGACTTTTTCGAAAAAAAATTGTTGCGAAGCAAAAAAAAGAGGAAAATGTGCAAAAGAAGTGAAAAAAAAGGAAAAAAAATTCAGAGTGTGCTCCTCCACTGTTTACGTGCAGCGCCGAGATTTTGTTAGTGTTCTAGGCTCGCGTCTCTAGCACGGTCTAGCCTAGGACCAGCACAGTACCGTCCTTGAGCGTTTATTCAACTTTGCATCTCTGAATTGATTATTGCTGACCTTTTTTCTACCATATTATAAGCCTTCCCAGCTCCACATACATCTATGTCATGCGTTTGACTCTCCCTGGTAATCGCTCTATCCAAGCTTTGAGAGTTTTGACTACGACGGTTGCCGATCACCGCCTGCTGCTGGGTAAGAACTGGTAAGAATTTGAGATTTGCTTGACAGATTTGTGACACCACCACCACCTCTTTTTAGTAGTCTGTAGGATCATATTCTTGTGTGTTTCTATTGTTGCTAACCATGGCAGGATCACAAGCCGACGAGACTGACTGGGAGAACATGACGAATAAGGAGTTGCATGATAAATTTCAGCAAATGATGAGTGGACAGGTGCAAGATGTGCTAAACAGATTTGAAGAGGCCATGGAGAAGATAGATGGCATGGAGAAGATGTTCGAAACAAAGCTCGATAATAGGTTTAATGAATTGCTCGCGCGTCTTCCTCCACCACCACTGGCTGCACCTAACGCACCTCTACAACAACAACTACTACTACTACTACCTACACATCGTGAAACAGCCCTCCGCCGAGCGAGCCGTCTCCCTCTTGCACCTGGCCAAACTGTTGGTGCTGCTGTTGATACTTCTGTGGCTCCTACTGCTGATGCGGAGGAGGATGATTTTTCCAGAGATTACGAGGATGAGGTTGATCAAAATCAGAACTACGTGCCACCACCAGCACAGCAACCACCAGGTTGTCCACATGCAAATAATGGCAATGGTAGGGCTCACCCTCAGGTACGAGATCATGGCCATCTCCCTAAACTAAAATTGAATATTCCACCATTTGAGGGTGGATATGTTCCTTATATATCTTACTTGGGAGTTAGAAACTGAACAACGATTTGCATGTTTACAATATCCCGAGGAGAGACGTGTTCCTGGTGCTGTTTGTGCATTCACTAGTTTTGCATGTGTTTGGTGGTCTGAGCATTGTAGATTATATACTATTCCGGCTACTTGGGCTGCTTTGAAAACTGCTATGCATACTCGTTGGGATCCACCATATTATCAACGTGAATTACTTCAAAAATTGCAGCGTTTAAGACAAGGAAAAAATTCTGTAGAATATTATTAGGAATTACAAACTGGCATGATTAGATCTGGTATTGTTGAGGAGAATGAAGCTATGCTTGCACGTTTTATGGGTGGATTAAATAGAGAGATTCAGACCATCCTAGAGTATAAGGAGTATAATAATATCACTCGTTTATTCCATCTTGCTTGTAAAGCTGAACGTGAAGTGCAGGATCGACAGGCATTGGCGCGAACTAACTTTTCTGCAGGTCGATCTTCATCATGGACACCACGTGCATCCTCTACTTCCACTCCACTAGCACCTCCATCAGGTGCCACCTCCAGCCGTGATACAAGAAAGCAGGCACAACCACCACTATCTGCCAAGAGCACACCTGCTGGACCTGCGCAGAGCTCTTCTTCTTCCATGGCATCAACAGGCACACAAGTGATATTATTTGTCGTCATTGTAAGGGAAGAGGACATTTTGCGAGAGAATGCCAATCTCAGCGTGTGATGATTGCTACTAAGGATGGTGGGTATGAGTCCACTAGTGACTATGATGAGGAGACTTTGGCTCTTATTACACGTGAAGAACACGGTGGAGATGATTCTGATCATGAGACGCAATACATGGCTGTTGAAGATGCTGACAGGTATGAATGTTTAGTTGCTCAACGTGTTTTGAGTGTGCAGGTTACACAAGCTGAGCAAAATCAGAGGCATAATTTGTTCCATACAAAGGGAGTTGTGAAGGAATGTTCTGTTCACGTCATCATAGATGGAGGGAGCTGCAATAACTTGGCTAGCATGGAGATGGTGGAGAAGCTATCTCTCACCACAAGACCACATCCACATCCTTACTACATCCAATGGTTCAACAACAGCGGCAAGGTTAAGGTAACACGTACTGTTCGTGTGCATTTTAGTATCTCTACATATGCTGATTATGTTGATTGTGATGTGGTACCTATGCAAGCATGTTCCTTATTACTTGGTAGACCATGGCAATTTGATAAAAATTCTGTACACCATGGTAGAAACAATCAGTATACTCTTGTTCATAAGGATAAAAATATTACTTTGCTTCCTATGACTCCTGATTCCATTTTGAAAGATGATATTAATAGAGCTAATAAAGCAAAACAGGAGAAAAATAAGAGTGAAAATCAGATTGTGGCAAAAGAATTTGAGCAACAAATGCAGCCTAATAATAAACAATCTAGTGTTCCTTCTGAAATTAAATTGAAAAGTGCATGTTTACTTGCCACCAAATTTGATATTGATGATCTAGATTTTAGCAAATCTGTTTGCTATGCTTTTGTGTGCAAAGAGGAATTATTTTCATTCGAGGACGTGCCTTCCTCTTTGCCTCCCGCTGTCACTAACATTTTGCAGGAGTTCGCTGACGTCTTTCCACAAGACGTGCCACCGGGATTACCACCTATTCGAGGGATTGAGCATCAAATTGACTTAATTCCCGGTGCATCATTACCCAACCGTGCACCATACCGTACCAATCCAGAGGAGACGAAGGAGATTATGCGTCAAGTACAAGAACTCCTCGACAAAGGTTATATACGCGAATCCCTTAGTCCTTGTGCTGTTCCTATCATTTTAGTGCCGAAAAAGGATGGTACGTCGCGTATGTGCGTTGATTGTAGAGGCATTAATAATATTACTATTCGTTATCGTCATCTATTCCTAGGCTAGATGATATGCTTGATGAATTGAGTGGCTCTACAATATTCTCCAAAGTTGATTTGCGTAGTGGATACCATCAAATTCGTATGAAATTGGGAGATGAATGGAAAACAACATTTAAAACTAAGTTTGGATTATATGAGTGGTTAGTCATGCCTTTTGGGTTAACTAATGCACCTAGTACTTCCATGAGGTTAATGAACGAAGTTTTACGTGCTTTCATTGGACAATTTGTGGTAGTTTACTTTGATGACATATTGATTTATAGCAAATCTTTGGAGGAACATTTGGAACATTTACGTGCTGTTTTTATTGCTCTACGTGATGCACGTTTGTTTGGTAACCTTGGAAAGTGCACCTTTTGCACCGACCAAGTATCTTTTCTTGGCTATGTTGTTACTCCACAGGGAATTGAAGTTGATAAAGCCAAGATTGAAGCTATTGAGAGTTGGCCGCAGCCCAAAACGGTCACACAAGTGAGGAGTTTCCTTGGCCTCGCTGGTTTCTATAGGCGTTTTGTGAGAGATTTCAGCACTATTGCTGCACCTCTCAACGAGCTTACAAAGAAGGATGTGCCTTTTGTTTGGGGTACCGAAGAGGAAGAAGCCTTCACGGTATTGAAAGATAAGTTGACACATGCTCCTTTACTCCAACTTCCTAATTTCAATAAGACTTTTGAGCTTGAATGTGATGCTAGTGGAATTGGATTAGGAGGTGTGTTATTACAAGATGGCAAACATGTTGCATACTTTTCTGAAAAATTGAGTGGGCCTAGTCTGAACTATTCTACTTATGATAAAGAATTATATGCTCTTGTTCGGACCTTAGAAACATGGCAACATTATTTATGGCCAAAGGAATTTGTTATATATTCTGATCATGAATCTTTGAAACACATTAAAAGTCAAGCAAAACTGAACCGTAGACATGCTAAATGGGTTGAATTCATTGAGACTTTCCCTTATGTCATTAAACACAAGAAGGGTAATGAAAATGTTATTGCTGATGCATTGTCTCGTCGTTATACTATGATTTCACAACTTGACTTTAAAATATTTGGTTTGGAGACCATCAAAGATCAATATGTTCATGATGCTGAATTTAAAGATGTATTGCAGAATTGTAAGGAAGGGAGAACTTGGAACAAGTTCGTTCTTAATGATGGATTTGTGTTTCGTGCTAACAAGCTATGCATTCCAGCTTGCTCCATTCGTCTTTTGTTGTTGCAGGAGGCACATGGAGGAGGATTAATGGGACACTTTGGCATCAAGAAGACGGAGGATATACTTGCTACACATTTCTTTTGGCCAAAGATGAGACGGGATGTTGAGCGTTTTGTTGCTCGCTGCACTACATGTCAAAAAGCTAAGTCACGACTCAATCCTCATGGTTTATATATGCCTTTGCCTATACCTAGTGTTCCTTGGGAGGATATATCTATGGACTTTGTTTTAGGTTTACCTCGAACAAAGAAGGGGAGGGATAGCATATTTGTTGTCGTGGATAGGTTCTCGAAAATGGCACACTTTATACCATGTTATAAAAGCGATGATGTTGTTAATGTTGCTGATTTGTTCTTCCGTGAAATTATTCCCTTGCATGGTGTGCCAAATACTATTGTTTCAGATCATGATACTAAATTTCTTAGCCACTTTTGTAGATGTTTATGGGCTAAGTTGGGGACTAAGCTGCTTTTTAGTACTACTTGTCACCCCCAAACTGATGGACAAACTGAAGTAGTCAATAGAACATTGTCTACTATGCTTAGGGTTGTTTTGAAGAATAACAAGAAAATGTGGGAAGAATGCTTGCCTCATATTGAATTTTCTTATAATCATTCATTGCATTCTACTACTAAGATGTGCCCTTTTGAAATTGTGTATGGTTTCCTACCTCGTGCACCTATTGATTTGTTGCCTCTTCCATCTTCGGAGAAGGTTAATTTTGATGCTAAAGAACGTGCTGAATTGATTTTAAAAATGCATGAGTTAACTAAGGAAAACATTGAGCGTATGAATGCTAAATATAAACTTGCTGGAGATAAGGGTAGAAAACATGTTGTGTTTGCACCTGGAGATCTTGTTTGGTTACATTTGCATAAGGATAGATTTCCTAATTTGCGCAAATCAAAGCTAATGCCACGTGCTGATGGTCCTTTTAAGGTGTTCGAGAAAATAAATGATAATGCATATAAACTTGAGCTGCCTGCAGATTTTGGGGTTAGTCCCACTTTTAACATTGCAGTTTTGAAGCCTTATTTGGGTGAGGACGATGAACTTTCGTCGAGGACGACTTCATTTCAAGAAGGGGAGGATGATGAGGACATCACTACCATTGTTACACCCACATCCCCTGCTGCTATACATACTGGACCGATTACTAGAGCTCGCGCACGCCAATTGAATTATCAGGTACTTTCATTTCTTGGTAACGATTCTAATGTTCATGAGAATATGATGCTGCCTAAATTGGATACATTTGTTTTGCTTACAAATGAAGGGCCTAGCTTGGACAAGAAAGATGAACCTTGGAGCAAGTTCAAGCATGGAGATGATGGCATGCGCAAGGGGAACAAGAACAGAGTTACCAGTGATGATTCCAGGACTCTGAAGCCACCATAATGAGTGCATGAAGCATGGGACGAAATATACAAGATGCCACTTCATAAATTTCGTCGAGAGGCTATTTTAGGTGCTGCATCACCTTATTATTGGGCCAGGCCCATGTATTTTCAAAGTACTTAAGTATAGGCTGTTTTTAGAGTCCTTATGTGTGGGGAAACAAGAGTTAGGGTTGGTTTCGGACCCCTCCACCAAGGGCCACGAAATTCCCCCTCTCTCCTCCATATATACAGCCCTTAGGGCATCGTTTAGGCTTTGGGTTTTGTTTAGATTAAAAGTTCGCCATAGCTGCAACTTCCCGTACTTCGTTTGTGTTCAACGACCAGACCAAGGCGTCACAGAACCCCACCTTGATCAATAAAGCTTTCATCTTATATTCGCAATATCCAGATTGCAATCTCAGTTTTTTGCTTGTTCTTCGTTTGCTTGCAGGAAACAGACCCTCGTGGTCAGGTTGATCGTGCTCCGGCGTGGTCAATAACCCTCAGAAGTTGGTTTAGCGATTGCAAAGGCGCGACGTCTCGCACGTTCGTAGTCGGATCGTCAAGGTTGACTCCCATAGAAAATGATAGCCACCATCTCATCGAAACATCGGGACACCTTTGCCTCTATCATTAACTTCCTGATGAGTTGAGAGCTACCAGTCGACGAGATTTTGGCCCGTCAGGTGCAATGTCTGGCAGCAGCATAGACAATAGTGAACGGAGAGCTTGTTAGGCGCAGCGTGACTGGTGTCTTCCTGCGCTGCGTGGAGCCAGAGAAGGGCATGGCAATCCTCAGAGAAATTCACCAACACGAATGCGGCCACCACACTACCTCAAGATCCCTTGTCGCCAAAGCCTTCTGCCATGGTTTCTTCTGGCTGATTGCTTTGGACGATGCCAAGGAGTTGGTCCGCAAGTGCAAGGGGTGCCAACGCTTCCACTCCAAGCAACACCTACCTGCCTCTGCACTCAAGACCATCCCCCTCACTTGGCCGTTTTCCGTCTGGGGGTTTGACATGGTGGGCCCGTTCAAAACATCACGCGGCGTCATGACCCATCTGTTGGTTGCCGTGGACAAGTTCACGAAATGGATTGAAGCAAAGCCAATCAAGAAGCTGAATGGTCTGACTGCTATGACCTTCATTGCGGATATCACCGTCCGATATGGCATCCCGCACAGCATCATCACCGACAACGGCACAAATTTCGCCAAAGGCGCATTTGCTTGTTTTTGTGCGAGGCAGGGCATCCGACTAGACCTAGTGTCTATTGCCCATCCACAGTCAAACGACCAGGTGGAGCGAGCAAATGGCCTCATCCTATCCGGCATCAAGCCCTGACTGGTCGAGCTGCTGGAGCACTCGGCTGGTTGCTAGATCGAGGAGCTGTCGGCCGTCCTTTGGAGTCTCTGGACTACGGCGAACAAAGCAACCGACTTCACTATCTTCTTCCTCGTGTACGGGGCCGGGGCTGTCATCCTAACTGACATTGAGTTCGACTCACCTCGTGTCACCATGTACACGGAGGCGTAAGCGAAGGAGGCGCGAGAAGACATCGTCGATCTGCTGGAAGAGGCCCGGCTGTTGGCACTTAGCCGGTCTGCCATCTACTAGCAGAGCCTGCGCCGCTACCACAGCCGGAAGGTCAGGCCACAATCCTACCATGAAGGGGACCTTGTGCTCCGACTGATCCAGTGAACAGCCGGCCAGTGAAAGCTCTCGGCTCCGTGGGAGGGGCCATTTATCATCAGCAAGGCCCTGGGCAATGACTCCTACTACCTCATCGATGCACAAAAGCCCAGGACATGCAAGTGGGACGATTCCGGCAAAGAGACAGAGCGCCCATGGAATGCGAACCTTCTCTGTCGATTTTACAGTTACTGCAGTATGTACCACACTACCTTTTGTATTAAGCAAAGACAATAGGTCCCCCGAAGCGCACTCGGGGGCTACCTTTTATCTATATGATAACCTTCGCCTATGAATGTATTATTTCATTCTTTTGCCCTGCACCGGGTCTGGTCAGCTGGCCCGGGGGCTCGCCGCCTTGGCCCAAGTCGGCACCACCTGAAGTCGGCTAAGTCGTGTGCCGACAACTGAGCCCTCTCTTCACCTCAGCTACAGCTCGTAGCATGACTGTCCGGCTGGCAAGAGCCGGAAACGCTGTCCACACGAAAAACGGCCAAGGAAGAACGCCGACTTGTGCCAAGACGGCCCCTTGCCTCATCCATCCGGCTGTCCAGCAATCGGCCAGTCGGCTTCTTGCTTGATAGCTACGCTCTAGACGGCCTAAGTAACTTGTCTATCCTAGAAACGGCCAAGTCCCTGACCCGGCCACAAACCGCAGCGCGGCTGTCCGGCTGGTAGTGTGGCAGCCAAAGGAAGGCAGCAAGAGAAAAAGCCAAATGGAGCAAAGGCAAAGCCAAGCTAGAACCCGGCAAAAGCACAAGCATGTGTGAGAACAAGATTATTTACATAACAAAAGGCCCAAGGCCAGCATTCAACAGAGTTTGAATTACACCCTAGTGTCATGGTGGGCGCACAGCAGATGCCCTGGGATGGATAAAGAGAGGAGGAGGCTCGAGGGCACTGGTGGGCTCCAGAGGCGAGGTAGGTCCACGGCGGGATGCCGTCCCCAACGACCACGACCTCCTGGTCGAGGTCCATCGCGTCCACACGACCGTCGTGGTCGCGCTCCCCCTCCGACGATGGCACAAAGGCCGTCTCCACCGCCACTATCCCCGCCGGCATCTCTGGCCACGCCGGTTCCTCGCCGGCTCCCGCCCACGCCGCCACGGCGCTAACCCAGGCCTGGGTCCATGCCGCCTCCAGCTCCGCCTCGGCCCGGTTCCGGTCCCGCCAGGCCACGCCTTGGGCATCGGATGGGTCCAGACCAAGGTACGAATCCGCCCGCCCCTCCTCCTCCTCGTCCCGATCGACGGTACCGGACCGGCTCCTCCGGAAAGCGGTGCCCTCGGCGGACGCCGCATCCGCCGCCGCCGCCAGCAAGATCGGCGACACGAAACGTAAGATGAACTGAATATAAGACAAGAAGAGTCGCTCGACAACTCGGTCTAAGCCAGAAGAAAAGCTTACCCCGGCACCACCGGAACGACGGGTCTCGCCACCCTCTCCTACATCGCGGCGCGGCGCGCCTCCTCTTGGTGGTCGGCTTTGCCACCCCGGCAGGGTCCGCTGCACGCTTCGCGGCCGGGGCTCGCGGCGTGACGCTGTCCTTCGCATGCGGCCGCCTCGCCGTCGGCGCTGCCCGAGGCGACCTAGCCTCGACCCCGCCACCGCCTCCTCCACCCGGCACCACTATGTCAATGGCTCACGTCAGCCCCTCGACCCGGCGATTCATAAAGAAAGCACTAGAAAGCACAAGGTTTACCAGCTCGACACCCCGCGCCCGCGTCAGCTGCCGCCTCCTCCTCTCCGCAGCAGCCCTCGGGCTCCTCCGAGGCAGCACGCACCACCTGCGCCCGCGCCCGGTCATAAGGATGTTGGATGGCGTTCAGAAGCACTTCCCATGTTACGTCGGGGCGGACAAGAAGATAAGCACCAGCAAAGAATGGAGACCAAGAACTCTCTGATGGTGCCGGGTTCACGCGACTGTACGAGGCCTTCCCGAACTCCCAGTCGCCCTGGAGGTTGGCCTTGGAGATGTCGTTGACCCAGTGCGTGACCAGGTCCGCGCCCAGCCGC
The DNA here is from genome assembly GCF_056163025.1 of Triticum urartu. Lineage (NCBI taxonomy): Eukaryota > Viridiplantae > Streptophyta > Magnoliopsida > Poales > Poaceae > Triticum > Triticum urartu. The sequence goes on from NC_141877.1 coordinate 249,484,551, forward strand.
GAGTTCTGCATGCGGTTGGGGTTCTGGAGGCCGGTCATCTCCCCAATGAGATGGTTGCGCTGCTGCAGCGGCAGCACCCGGCGGACGATGAAGGCGGTGATGAGGTCGATGCCGGTGAGCCCCTCCCGCTCCTTCATCATCGACACCCGCTCTCACAGGTTGAGCACCTCCTGCGACGGGCGCTTGGGGTAGTACCCCCAGCTCTGCTTCTCCTTCGGCGGCGAGTTGACGAAGGGCGGCAGGTTGATGCGGTCCGCGCCAAGGTTGTGGACATAGAAGAAAGAGTTCTGCCACTTCTTGGCAGAATCCTCCAGCGGCATCTTTGGGCAGTCAGCGCCCGCCCTCTTGGAGATGATGGCGGCCCCGCACGACATCTCCCCGGCCTTCGGCCCCTACTTCTTCAGGGAGAAGAAGCGCACCCAGAGGTCGATCGAAGGTTCGGCCCCCAAGTACTCCTCGCAGAGGGTTACGAAATCGGACAGTTGCACAATGTCGCCGGCGCCCAGATGATGAGGCTGGAGCCCGAAGAACACCAGGAAGTCGCGGAAGAAGCCGCTCGCAGGAAGCCCAAACCCGTGCTCGAAGTGTGGGAGGAAGACGACCCACTCCATGCCCTCAGGCCGCGGCTCCCGCTCGCCCCGCGTCAGGCGCGCGGCGACCTCCATCTCCCCCGGCAGGCGCCTGGTGGCGTGGAGGTGGGCGATATCGTCGAGGGTGACGGTCGATCCCATCCACGAAGAAGCGACAGAAGAAGAAGAAGAAGGTGACCATAAAGCTCTTCTCGAAGCAACGGGCATCGTAGTGTGCGGCGCTCGCAAGAAGCAGAGGAAGGAAGACGAAGGCAGGGCGCGGGTAAGAATGGTTTCCACCGCCCCCTCCTCGCCCCAATTTATAAGCCACGGTTCAAAACGTGGGGAAGTGGGATCGTTTGCGCTCGCCTCCCCCACTTCCCCGCAATAACTGCGCATGTACACGCGCAATAACTTCCTCAGGAATGGCAACTGACTCGCGGAGGCCGCCACGGGCCTCTGTGCATCGCCTTGTCATATCGCGCGCATGGCCTGTCAGGCCCCTCCGGCTCCCGGACGCCATGTGGCGCCCGCGCGAGGCCCGAAAGATTGCCTCCAAGATTTGGTGGACTCCTCGGTTTCCCGCCACAGTCAAGATGACGCGATCTAGCTTCCGAAAGCCGGCACACAGTGGGTGTTGCCGGACCCGGCGGCCTCAAGATTCACTTCCTTCAAAGGGGAAACTGCGAAGGCCCTTCCATCTGAAGACGGCGGACCTTCACAGCTTCGGGGACTACAGTCGGGGGGATGGACCCGGGCAGGCAACGGAACCCGGATCCTTTGAAAAAACAACGGGGCCGGCATCGCCCCTCAAGATGGCTCGCACTCGGTCGGGTCGCTCGACCCAGCCAAGCCCCCTCGACCCGGCCTAATCCTCAAGGCTTCTCCAGCAAGCCAGCCCAAGGCGGCCAAGCCCAGCGCGCCGGGACTTATCCGACAAGACAACTCCCCTTGGCGTGCACTCCAACCCGGCCAAGGGTCAGCGGCCGTCCCATCCCAGCCGTACGATGGGACAAGTCGCCACCAACTGATGACCGAAGCCACAGTGCCCCGCCCATGCCTTTGGTCAGCCGAACGAGGCAACAGTGCCCCCACCTACCCGCTGACCAGGCTCGGTGTGGCAACAGTGCACCCATCGTCACCCATGACGCCAGCAAGCGGCGACCTGATGGAGCGCCACTGTAGCCGACTCAACTCGGCCACGCCCTGATGATCGACAAGACGGCCAACAGTGCCCCCATACCCAGTGGGTCCCGTGCCCGGGGAACCCGGCGAGACCCCATACCCGGCGGGTCCTAGCACCAGGGTCCCTAGATGCTAATGACCCGGCCCTACAACCATGTAACATTACCATTGTACCCCTGGGGGGTTGACATATAAAACCCCCCAGGGGCCCTCATGCATACAACGACCAAGGGAACTCTTCTCCATCACACACACAGGAAGGGAGCATCCCAAGCCTCGGCCTGCCTTTCTTCCTCCTCGATACAGCTCAAGGAGCAACCCTGTACTGTAACTCATAAACCACACTCGGCAGGACTAGGGGTGTTATCTCTCCGGAGAGCCCCGAACCTGGGTATGTCTTGCGTCCCGCGCTCGCTCATGCCTACCTCACCTCTGGAGCCCACCAGTGCCATCGAGCCTCCTCCTTTCTTTAGCCATCCCATGGCATCTGTCGTGCGCCCACCACGACACCCAGCGGGTGGAACTGTGCATAATTAACTTGTTTGTTCGAAGCATAAGACAGAAAAACTTGAAAGATAAGTGGACGCCTAGGCCAAGGGCGCTGTTGGCGGCATGGACTGGTCGGTGGAGGCAGAGGCGCCGGCTGGTGGAGCGTCCGACTGGAGGGTCTCGGCTTGGTCGACGTTAGTAGTAGTCGACGTGGTCTCCCGCGGCTCGCTGGTCGAGGCCCGATCGGGCTGAGGCTGGTCGGTCGCTCTAGTATCCAGCGCAACGTCCTCGCCTTCTTCGTCCTCGTCTTCCTCGCCCTCGTCGTTGGAGGCAATCTCCTCCGATGAGTCCTCCTCGTCCTCTGGGTTCAGCCCGAACCAGGAGGGCGGCACCTCAGTGCCATCTTCGTCCCACTCCAGGATGAAGACGCCGGTGTCGGCGTACTCAGCAAGGGTCGCCGTGTGTTTGACAAGCTCGTCGCACACCACCTCCAGCTTGGGCCAGGCCTCCGACCAGAAAGTGGCCAGCTGCGCCAGCCTCAGGTTCGGATACCAGGCCTTGGCGAACTCCAGCGCAGTCCTGGCACCCGCCCGAGCTGTAGCACCCTTCCAGGCATCAACCCGCTCGACTGCCACCTCCAGCCAGTTGGCAGTCCGACTAGAAGTGCAAGGGATCTGAGCATCCGGCCAGAGGCCCGCCAGGACCTGCAACCCAGCATGCTGAAGACAACAGAGAAGACAGTGCGCCGGCTCAAGGCGCATCTTGACGGCCATGAGCTGCTCGCACAGAGTCCGGGGCGCATTCGCGGAATGTCCGTGCCCATCATCCTCCACTAATCACACCGCTCCTCGATGGCCTGGCTGATGGCGTCGCAGCAACCAGGGTTATCCAGAAGAAGAACAAGAATTTAGAAGTCGGCTCTTGCAGCAGTCGCTAAACAAGCAGCAAAAGAAGAAAAGACTCACCGTCAACCATGTCCTCGATCACCCCATAGCCGTCCGACAGCAGCTTCTCCCTCTTGGCCCAGTCCGAGCGCTTAGTCTCGAACTCGGCCTTGAGGAGCGCCTCGCCGTCTTTTAGCTGCCGGATCTCCACCTTGTGCTTCTCCGCCTGGTCCGCCAGCTCCTTCGCCAGTCGGTCGCACTCCTTGGCGGCCTGGCCACGCTCCTGCTCCTTGGCACGGAGCTCAGGCTCGAGCTCGCCCACGCGCGCCTACAGCTGAGCGGCGGCCTCTACCAAAACAAGAAAGAAACGCCAAGACAAGAAGTCGCCGGAAGATCCAACCCGATTGCTCAGCAGTCGGCCCGAATCTCGGGGGCTAGACCCAGTGGGTGCGCTTGCGCGCCCCCACTGCAAGATGACCTACTTACCATGGCTCTGGTTCAGGTCGGCGATCCGCTTGGCCAGCGCCTGGTTCTAGGAGTTGTAGGCGGCCGCACGCAAGTTGTGGTAGTCCTACAACAAAAAACGACTCTTCAGCATTCGGAAGTTCACCTTGAAGTTTGAGCCCGCCTGCTCAGCAGCCGGCTTGGAACTTGGGGGCTACACCCAATGGGTGCGCTGGCACGCACCCATGGAAGATTACAAGAATTGAAAACAAGAGAAAAAGCGTACCCGGACGGCCATCTGCATCGCCAGCAGCTCGCTCCTTGACTTCAGAAGGGTGGCGCCGCGGGCGTTGAATTGGTCCAGGATGCCCATCACCACCACGTTGAGGATTGATGACCCGCAACTATAGGGGATCTATCATAGTCCTTTCGATAAGTAAGAGTGTCGAACCCAATGAGGAGCAGAAGGAAATGACAAGCGGTTTTCAATAAGGTATTCTCTCCAAGCACTGAAATTATCGGTAACAGATAGTTTTGTGATACGGTAATTTATAACGGGTAACAAGTAACAAAAGTAAATAAGGTGCGGCAAGGTGGCCCAATCCTTTTTGTAGCAAAGGAAAAGCCTGGACAAACTCTTATATAAAGGAAAATGCTCGAGGACACATGGGAATTATCATCAAGCTAGTTTTCATCACGCTCATATGATTCGCGTTCATTACTTTGATAATTTGATATGTGGGTGGACTGGTGCTTGGGTACTGCCCTTCCTTGGACAAGCATCCCACTTATGATTAACCCCTATTGAATGCATCTGCAACTACAAAAGAAGTATTAAGGTAAACCTAACCATAGCATGAAACATATGGATCCAAATCAGCCCCTTACAAAGCAACGCATATACTAGGGTTTAAGCTTCTGTCGCTCTTGTAACCCATCATCTACTTATTACTTCCCAATGCCTTCCCCTAGGACCAAATAATGGTGAAGTGTCATGTAGTCGACGTTCAAATGACACCACTAGAGGAAAGACAACATACATCTCATCAAAATATCGAACGAATACCAAATTCACATGACTACTTATAGCAGGACTTCTCCCATGTCCTCAGGAACAAACGTAACTACTCACAAATCATATTCATGTTCATAATCAGAGGGGTATTAATATGCATAAAGGATCTGAACATATGATCTTCCACCACGTAATCCAACTAGCATCAACTACAAGGAGTAATCAACACTACTAGCAACCCACAGGTACCAATCTGAGGTTTTGAGACAAAGATTGGATACAAGAGATGAACTAGGGTTTGAGATGAGATGGTGCTGGTGAAGATGTTGATGGAGATTGACCCCCTCCCTATGAGAGGATCGGTGGTGATGACGATAATGATGCTTTCCCCCTCCCAGAGGGATGCTTCCCCGGTAGAACAGCTCCGCCGGAGCCCTAGATTGGTTCTGCCTCGTGGCGCGGTGCTTCATCCCGAAAGCTTGCTTATGATTTTTTCCAGGGCGAAAGACTTCATATAGCCAAAGATGAGCACCAGAGGCTTGCCAGGGGGCCCACGAGACAAGGCGCGCGCCCAGGGGGTAGGGCGCACCCCCCACCCTCGTGGATGGTGGGTGTCCCCCCTCTGGTGCTTTCTTCGCCCAATATTTTTTATATATTCCAAAACTGACTTCCATGGAGTTTCATGACTTTTGGAGTTCTGCAGAATAAGTCTCTAATATTTTCTCCTTTTCCAGCCCAGAATTCCAACTGCCGGCATTCTCCCTCTTCATGTAAACCTTGTAAAATAAGAGAGAATAGGCATAAGTATTGTGACATAATGTGTAATAACAACCCATAATGCAATAAATATCGATATAAAAGCATGATGCAAAATGGACGTATCAAGGACGGCCAAGCCGGCTCCCAAAGTCCAATCAGGCGGAGCGGCACTGGTGGCCTCAGTGTTGGGCGCCGACGAGCTCGCCACCCCAACCTCCATTGGCCTTGGCGCCGAAACTGCCCATGTCAGGCGTTGGCGCACGGGGACACGGGTTGTCATGACCCGGCCTACCACCAACTCACCGCTAGACGGCGGCACCTTCGGCACTTCGGGCCGGCTGCCTCACTCGCCAGCAGTCGGCACGCGTAGAGGCACTTCCACCTCCGAGATGACCGGGTCGGCCCCTCCCCTCTCCAGGGCCGTCTGATCGGCCCCGGCCCCTCCAGTCGGCGCCTGGCCCTCCACCATCGGTGGCTCTATTTTCTACGGGCCGGTGAACTCCGGAGCCTTGTCGCTGGTCTGCTCCTCCTCCCGCGCCTTGGTCGCCGCATCCGCCTGCTATTTGGCCGTTGTGTCGGCCTGTGCCTTGGCCGCCGCGTTGGCCTCCGCCCGTGCCACATGTGCCGCCTCCGCCTCTGCCTGGGACGCGGCGTCCCACTCCTACTGCGCCTCCCGTGTGTTCCTCTTTGTCGCCTCCCGAAGGGCGGCGGCCGGGTCCATGCGGCGGGAGTCTTCAGGGCCGCCTACCGCCCCAATCACCGAGGTGGACGGGGCCCGCGACACAGAAAGCGGAGCCCTGCATGACATGGCGAACGAAGCTAAAGAGTTTTCCAGAAGAGAAGCAAACACAAGACAAAAATTCACAAGGGAAGAAAAGCCAGTACAAAAAATGATCAAGCCAAAAGCGGCCAAGACACTTACGCGGATACCATCGGACACTGCTTCGGGCCCTGCCGGATGGCGTATGCCTTCGCGGCCTCTTGCTGCTTGGTCGCGGAGACCGTGGACATGGCCTTCTTGGACGGCCGGCTGCCAAACATCCCGACGTCCGCACGACGCTTCATCATGCCAGGTGCTCCAGTCAGCGCCATCGAGGAGCCGGCGCCTGGGGCACGGTGCTGCTCATCGTCCTCCTTTTCGTCATCTAGCCATTTCCCTATGCCTCCTCCTGCGGCCCCGCTTGCCACATCGTCGCCTCCAGCGGCATCGTCCTCCTCCAACGCGTCCGCTCCCAGCTCGGGGTCGTCCACGTCGCTCTCCTCTTGGTCCGCCATGTACCGATGGCCTAGATCCGGCGTGTCAACTGTCGTCTGGCCCTGGAAGTGCTGCATCATAGCCTGGCAGTTAGGCGGCATGAAGAGCTTGACACAAGCAACGAAAAATAATCAGAAGCTAACCGGAGGCGACGGATTGGCGTGGCTATACAGCTCCTTGCCGAACTACCAGCTCTCCTCGTCGAGCTTGCAGTCGGAGAAGTAGTTGACGAGTTGGACCACCTCCACAATCGGCAGTGCCTTGGTGGACATCCAGCACGGATCCCGATGGCCGCTCATGCTACCGATCGGATGAGGTCGGGCCTGGAGAGGCAACACCCGGCGCTCGACGAAGGCGGCTAGCAGATCCGAAGCCATGAGGCCCTCCAACTCCGTCATTTCTTGGAGTCAGGTGAGGGCAATAGTGATGGGGGCCGACAGCAACTTCGGCCGAAATTTCCAGTTACTCCGAGGCTCAGGCGGCGGGCCCGCTGCGTAAGCCGACAGGTTGATGTAGTCTCGTGACTCATGGATGTTCCGTACATAGAAATACGACTTCTACCAGAGTTTGGCTGACTCTAGCAGAGCGATGGCGGGGAAGTGGATCCCGGAACCGGTGCGCCGCACCGCCACGCAGGCCCCGCACTAGGTCGCCTCGCCTTTGACGGCGGTGCCGAGCTTGAGGTAGAAGAGCTCCCCCAAAGCTTGGGCATGGGCAAGACGCCGAGGTACCCCTCGCAAAGGGTGACAAAGGTGGAAAGCAGCACCACCGTATTCGACATAAGGTGGTGAGGTTGGAGATGGTAAAAGTCGAGGAAAGAGCGGAGGAAGCCACGGAGCAAGTGGATCCTAAAGACGAAGTGCTCGCCGTCCTTCGGCGCCGGCGAGATCTCCCTCTCAGGGGGGACATGTACCTCCACTTTCGCCACGCGGGGAAGTCATCCCGTTTGGCGGAGGAACTCGAGGTGGTCGTCGTGGATGTTCGAACCACCCCAATCGCCTCGCTCCATGCTTTATGGTTGCTTGGTGGTGGTGCGGCGAAGTCACGCGAGGCGAGGCTGCGGCGATGTAGAGAAGTCAAGTGATGGCGAGTAGCAGTGGTGCTTCGACAGCGGGCGGGAAGACGGCGCAACACAGCAGCAGGAGGAAGAAAGAAGAAGATGGAGAGCGGGGAGGGACGCGCGTGTGTTCTAGCCATGCCGCCTCCCCCTACTTATAACTATAGCAGCGTCGGTGAAGCCGACACGAGACATCGTGGGGACGTGGGATTAACTGCACCCACGCCCCACGCGACCCCGTGTATTCTGCGCCTTTACGGCGCTTGATTAATGCGCCGAGGAAGGGCAAATGTCCGCCTCGGCACGGCGGATCCACACGCGTGTTAAGGCCCTGTAGTGGCAGGCCCGGGCCTGCGGCGACATCCCATCGCGCCCGTGGGCTGGCAGGCCCACCTGGCTTGTTGGTGACGCGTCGCAAGCAAGCAACGGGTGGCAGGCCTACAACCCGGCGATGTCGAACTGGCACCCATCACGACGATTCAAATTCACCAGCCGGTGGGCCCAGCCTCGACCAGCTCCTGGCAGACGGCATCACCCGATGCCGGACAAAGCACGAATACTAGACCACTCACAGTAGGAAGCTGCTGAGGCACTCCGGCTTGAGCCACAGCGCCCCACCAGCTTCGGGGACTACTGTCGGAGGGATTGACCACGGGTAGCCTCATCAGCACCCCATAACACTTGAAGACATTGGGGCTAGGAAAGCCCCTCGCACCTTCCGGATGTACGGCTGGCTCCTTGGGCCGGCTGCCAAAAGACGGCGTGTTCTTAGAAGGTGGCCTCAGGGAGTTGACACCTAGCAGGCGGCCCTGCTTTCCCTCAAAGTGTGCACCCATTTATTACGACAAGACGGGGCGTGGCTACAGGACCACCTGCTACCCCTAAATCCCGGAGGAGCGTGGCCATAGTGCGGACGTACCAAGCGGACACCCCTCGCCTGGCGCAGCACTGTAGCCACGTGGCTCATGAGGCAACCTACGTCAGCTAAGGGCCATGCTCCCACGACGGGCGGTTGGTACGGCTCGCAGGCGGCAGGCCCTACCTGTCCGCGAGCAACTAGAAGACGGCACACCCCCAGGAGGTGGCCTCGAGGGCATGCCAACCTCTAGTAGTCGGCCCTCCCTCCCCTTGGAGTTTGCACGCCATTAATCTGATGAGACAGAGTGTGGCTACAGTAAGCGCCCACCAAGCGGTGGCACTGTAGCGATGTGCTACCTCTTGAGAATGCGTTGGTTTTCCCTTGAAGAGGAAAGGGTGATGCAGCAAACCAGCGTAAGTATTTCCCTCGGTTTTTGAGAACCTAGGTATTAATCCAGTAGGAGACCACGCGCGAGTCACCTCGTACCTACACAAACAAATAAGAACCTCGCAACCAACGCGATAAAGGGGTTGTCAATCCCTTCACGGCCACTTGCAAGAGTGAGATCTGATAGAGATAATAATAATAAGATAAATATTTTTCGTATTTTACGATGTAGATTGAAAGTAAAGATTGCAAAATAAAATAGATTGGAAACTTGTATGATGGAGAATAGACTCGGGGGCCATAGGTTTCACTGGTTTCTCTCAAGATAGCATAAGTATTGCGGTGGGTGACCAAATTACTGTCGATCAATTGATAGAATTGAGCATAGTTATGAGAATATCTAAGTATGATCATGTATATAGGCATCACGTTCGTGACAAGTAGACCGACTCCTGCCTGCATCTACTACTATTACTCCACACATTGACCGCTATCCAGCAAGCATCTAGAGTATTAAGTTCATAAGAACGGAGTAACGCTTTAAGCAAGATAACATGATGTAGAGGGATAAACTCATGCAATATGATATAAACCCCATCTTTTTATCCTCGATGGCAACAATACAATACGTGTCGTTTCCCTTTCTGTCACTCGGATCGAGCACCACAAGATTGAACCCAAAGCTAAGCACTTCTCCCATTGCAAGAAAGATCAATCTAGTAGGCCAGACCAAACTGATAATTCGAAGAGACTTGCAAAGATAACCAATCATACATAAAAGAATTCAGAGAAGATTCAAATATTTTTCATAGATAATCTTGATCATAAACCCACAATTCATCGGATCTCGACAAACACACCGCAAAAGAAGATTACATCGAATAGATCTCCAAGAGAATCGAGGAGAACTTTGTATTGAGATCCAAAGAGAGAGAAGAAGCCATCTAGCTAATAACTATGGACCCGAAGGTCTGAAGTAAACTACTCACACATCATCGAAGGGGCCATGGAGTTGATGTAGAGGCCCTCCGTGATCAATGCCCCCTTCGGCGGAGCTCTGCAAAAGGCCCCAAGATGGGATCTGTTGGGTACATAAGGTTGCGGTGGTGGAAATAGGGTTTCGTGGTGCTCCTGGATGTTTCCAGGGTACGTAGGTATATATAGGAGGAAGAAGTAGGTCGGTGGAGCCACGAGGGGCCCACAAGGGGGAGGGCGCGCCCAGGGGGTAGGCGTGCCCCCTGCCTCGTGGCCTCTTCTTTGGTTGCTTCACGTCCACTCCAAGTCCTCTAGATCACGTTTGTTCCAAAAATCACGCTCCCGAAGGTTTCATTCCGTTCGGACTCTGTTTGATATTCCTTTTCTGCGAAACACTGAAATAGGCAAAAAATAGCAATTTGGGATGGGCCTCCGGTTAATAGGTTAGTCCCAAAAATAATATAGAAGTGTATAAATAAGCCCATTAAACATCCAAAATAGAATATATAATAGCATGGAACAATAAAAAATTATAGATAAGTTGGAGACGTATCAAGTATCCGCAAGCTTAATTCACGCTCGTCCTCGAGTAGGTAAATGATAAAAACAGAATTTTTGATGTGGAATTCTTTTTAGAATGTATTTTTCTCAATTGTGGCAAGAATGTTCAGATCCGAAGGATTCAAGATAAAAGTTTATTGTTGACATAAAAATAGTAATACACCAAGTATGCTAATCAAGCAATCATGTCTTATCAAAATACCATAGCCAAAGAAAACTTATCCCTACAAAGTCATATAGTTTGGCCATGCTTCATTTTTGTCACACAAAATTCTCTCATCATGCACAACCCCGATGACAAGCCAATCAATTGTTTCATACTTAGCCTTTTCAAATTCTTTCAACTTTTACGCAATATATGACCGCGAGCCATGGACAAAGCACTATGGGTGGAATAGAATATGATGATTGAGGTTGTGTGAGAAGATAAAAAGGGAGAAAGTCTCACATTGACGCGGCTAATCACTAGGCTATGGAGATGCCCATCGATTGATGTCAATGCAAGGAGTAGGGATTGCCATGCAACGGATGCATGTAACACCCCGGATATGATTTACCTAATATGTAATCCAACTCTTGCCGTTTCCGGCGCTAAGTTATTTTATTTTCTCGAGTTCGGGTTTTTGTCTCCGTGTGTTGTTGTCGTTGTCATGCATCTCATATCATGTCATCATGTGCATTGCATTTGCATACGTGTTCATCTCATGCATTCGAGCATTTTCCCCGTTGTCCGTTTTGCATTCTGGCGCTCCGTTCTCCTTCGGTGGTCATTTCTGCCTTTCTTTCGTGTGTGGGGATTAAACATTTCCGGATTGGACCAAGACTTGCCAAGCGGCCTTGGTTTACTACCGGTAGACCGCCTGTCAAGTTTCGTACCATTTGGACTTCGTTTGATGCTCCAATGGTTAACCAAGGGACCGAAAAGGCCTCGTGTGTGTTACAGCCCAACACCCCTACATTTTGGCCCAAAACCCACCAAAACCCTTTCCATCATCTAGAGCATTCGATCACAATCGCGTGGCCGAAAACCGCACCTCATTTGGACACTCCTAGCTCCCTCTATGCCTATATATAGCCCCCCTCCGAATATTCACGGGCGAAACCCTAACCCTCTCCCTCTCCTCGCGGCCGGACGAAAATCGCCGGGTCGGACATGTCCATTTTCGCCCCACAGCCGCCACTTGTCATCACCTGATTCGCCCGCTCGGGCGCCCACTTCGCCGCCGCCGCCAGGGCCCGCGGGGCCCATCGCCGGCCCTCCCAGCCCGTTCCTCCGCCGCCCAAGTGCCCGCGCCTCCTCGCCCCTCTTCCCTGACGCTGGTGCCGGCCGCCTCCTCCGCCCGCCGCCCACATCACCGGTGGCCGCTGCGTCGTCGTCCGGCCTTGCCACCTCGCCGGCCGTCGCGGCCAGGGAGCAGCTCCGCCGCCCGTACATCACCGAGCCGCCGCTGTTGCCCCTCGCCGGCGACTCCCTCCGCCCGCTCGTCGGCCGACCTCGCCCACCTCGCCGGAGCCCGACCAACTCACCGGAGTCCTCGGGAGGCGCGCGCATGAACAGTGTCGATCCGATCCAGATCCGGATCATAACCCTAGGGTTGACTTTTGCCCCATTCCAGTATTTTTTTTGCATATTTCATCATGCTATATCTCCGTATCCGTAGATCCGTTTTGGGCATGTAGCATATCAAAATGTCCGTCTCAAAGAGTACATCATTTCATCTCATTGCATCATTTTCATTTGAGTTCATCTTGATGCCCGAAATGCTGTTGGAAGAGTGCTATTTGAGATAATTGTCAGATCTGCTGCTCCAAATAGCTGTTTGTCATTTTTGCCATGATTATTGTGTGCATGATATGCCCCTGAGCTCTACATGAGTTTTGTTATATGCTTTGCCATCTTTCTAGAAGTGCAACCCATGTATTTTTGTGATGTGTGTGGTGACTAGCACAAGCTTGCAAAGTGGTGCATTCGTTAATGTTGATTTCAGGGACTTAGCATTTTCTCTAAGTCCTTGATCTATTTATATCAATATGCCATATCTTCATGTTGTTTCCTAGTGATCCGTGCCTCTTTTGGGGATGATCAGTAAGTATGATTTGTTAATCTTGTATTTGAAGAAGCTCCTAAGACCTTAGTCAAGTGGATTCCCAAGACTACTTCAAGTTCCACTTCATCAAGTACGACTACAACTCCAAGGATTCCCATCAAGATGGTGTGGATCCAAAAGAAGAAGAACTAGAGAGTTCTTGAGGGTGACTCCGCCAACATACTTCACTCTTATCACTTTGGCAAGAACAAGTGCAATCAACTTCCACATCTTGCACTAGTTCAAGGAGTCACAAACCCTCTTGTTGGTAAGACAAGGGACAAGGTAACCTAAAAGTTTTCATGGACATCATCTTGTGTGTGCATCACTCTATGTCTATGGATATCCTTGTTTGTTCCTTGTGGGACTAACCCATGTAGGTATTGAAAGTGCAATTCACTCAAATGGATAGCTCCAAGTGATCTACATCAACATTGAGCATCCACATCTTCAACATCTACATGAAGTCATCATCGACAAAACCCGAGGTTAGTTCATCCCTCTAAGGGGGGATATCACATCTAGGGGGAGCTTTACTCTAAGACTTGAGCTAAAGCAACTCTAAAGATGTGAACACAACAATGCTTTATGTAAAAGTGGTAACCCCACTTGAGCTTAAACGATGAGTATGACCTATGATCAAGTGTTCTCACTTGACTCCTAAGTCAATATACTCATATATAGATGACCTTGTCATCGCAAATTGCTTGATAGATGCTAGAATTGGTTGTGCATGCCTTGTCACATATTTCATTTGCCATCTTATTGTGTGAGCATGCTGGTTGCATATTTTACTCATTCGAGGACATCCACTTGTTGTTTTGATTGTTTGGTTTTATTTCCTTTTGCCAAGTGGATGGACAAGAATGCCTAAGAACCTCCTCTAGCTATCTATGCTTTTCTCGTCTCAAACTCTATTCATGCTACATCACAAAATTTGATCAAGTCAGATTCGAACCACTCTGTGTGAGGAGCGCTTGGAGTCCCCGATTCGTCATAGACATAAACTTCCAAAACCTCATTATGATTCTCGGTCTGACCGATACCCTACTTTCGGTCCTACCGAGATCATTAAGTTGATCTAGGTTTTCGATCTCGGTGCAACCGATTTGAACCATTCGGTCACACCGAGTTGCAACAACTGTATACAGTTTTGCATCTCGGTGCCACCGAGTTGTTCCACTCGGTCACACCGACAGGGTCGGGCTATATATGGTCATGGGCAAAAATTTGGAAATTTCTCCGAACCCCTTCGCCCACGCGATAGCCTGCTCTGCCAACTTGGTCTCCGGATCGTCTCCTCGCCGCCAGCCGCCTCCAGTCGCTGGTCTCCGTCGCCGTCAACGGAAATTCAACCCCGTCGTTGCCGCCGTAGCGAGTCTCCACCGAACTAGGGCATGGACTCGATCTTTGTGCTATTCCCCAATCCGATTCTTAGCACATTGTGATCATCATGATTCTTGCCACGTTTGTTAAACTTCTATCCAGTCAATGAACTCGTAGATTAGGTTTAATTCGAAAATTTTAGGGTTAGGTTTCCGACGAAACCATCTCGGACCCACCGAGTTGAAAAACTCGGTCCCACCGATTTGGCTTATGCCATTGCACAAGTGAGACTCGGTCTGACCGAGAATTACTTATCGGTGTGACCGATTTTGGAACTCTGTGAAACCCTAGCAGTCTCGGTGCCACCGAACTGTGACTCAGTCTGACCGAGTTCACTAGTTTAGGTGCCAAAACTGCTTCGGTATCACCGAGTTTAGAAATCGGTAGATACGAGATGCTTTCAGTGGGAAACTAAAACTAAGTTTTTGAATTATTCTTTTGCAAAAATCTCTGCATTTTGTGATGCTCATCCACTCTATCTCATCTATAACCTATTCACAGGGTCAGCAGTCAGAGTTTGCATCATGTCAGACCAAAGTGATAGCCAGAACTTGTCAGAGCAGCAAGTGCAGATGAGTGAGGGCACTAGTCCCTCAAGTTCCTCAGATGATGGCAGCAGGAGCACCCCTAGCAATCTGCCTAAAGCTGCCACAAGACAGAGAAAGAAGTGAACCTCAGACTCAGAAGATGAGGATTATGTGGCAGAAGAGGAAGCAACTTCCAAGAGAGTTGAGCCAGCACAGGGCATAAAACCAGGGATGAAGATCAAAAGGCCAGCAGGCAGGCAGCCTATGTCAAAAGCCAGAGCTTCAACTGAGAAGCCCACTCCCATTGAGCCAGTTGCTGCTGAAGGCAAGAAGAGGAAAGAAAGGGTGAACAAAACTATAGCCAGAGTGCTTGGCAAGGCTTCCATCATGGAAGATGAGGAGGAAGAAGAAGAGGTAGCTGCACCAGCACCTAAGGCACCCAAGCTGATGGGTGATGCCATAAGAACAGGGGCAGCTGCTTCCAAGGCCAAGCCAGCTCCAAAGCCAAAGCCAAAGAGGAACACAAGGAGCATCCCAGCTACTGAGAAGAACAAGGCCCCAGTGCCTGAAGCTGCTGCAGAAGAAGAAGAGAATGTTCTTAGAAAGCTCAAGCCCAAGATCCCAGACCACAACGATGCTCATCCTGTGGCTGACGATATGAAACTCAAGAGAGATTCAGGGCTCCGGAAGTGGAGAGAAGCAGACCCGTATGCTTCAAGGAGAAGGACTGCAGTTGACTACAGGTTTCACACCAAGGAGCAGCAAGACTTTTATGAGACAGTGCTGCTAGACAAGAAGCCAATTGTCTGTGATATGAGATGGGTTGATTGGCAATACATCAAGGACAACGAAGAGTACTACCCTGGAGTGCAGGACAGCTTCAAGGCATGTGGAGTAGAGGACTTTGTTGGGCAGAAGCTCACAAAGTGGAACGAGGAACTCATCATGCAGTTCTACTCCACAGCCCATTTCTATCCAGATGGCAGGATTGTATGGATGTCAGAGGGTACGAGGTACCAGTCTACAGTTGCTGAATGGGCTCAGCTGATTAATGCCCCAGAAGAGCATGACGATGACTTGGACATTTATGCCAAGAAGAAGATGGACCACAACTCAGTGTCAAACATGTACAAGGAGATTCCAAATGAAGCATTTGATACGTTCAAGTTTGGCTCAGTACACTATCTTCTGTCAGGGCTGCCAACCATCAACTGGATTCTTAGGCACACCCTATTGCCCAAGTCTGGAGATCACAAGATGATCAGGGGCCACGCGATCAACTTGCTTCATATCTTTGACGTGCCACAGAAATTCAAAGTCATGAGCCTTATGATTGAAACAATCAAGAGGACAGCAGCAGACCAGAAGAGGAGTTGTGGATATGCCCCACAGATTCAGGAGCTCATCAACTCTAAGATGGGAACGGGCATATACTTATTGGACAAGGAACACCTGCCCATCCGTCCAGACTTTGAAGATAATCAAGTGGTCATGACTGAGAATGAGCCATCATCTGCCCAAGCACAAGCCAAGAAGGAGAAGGCGAGGAAGGAGAAAGCTGCCAAGATGCCTACTCAAGAGGAGGCATCTGAATATTTCCTGAAAACCAAACAAGAGCAGCTTGGTTACTTGATTGCATCCACCCTGCGGATTGAGCAAGGACTAGCCACCCTAACTCAGAACCAGGCAAGCTTAGAGAGGATCATGGAACAAAAGTTCTATGACTTGGATGTTAAAGTGATAGAGATTCAGACTGCAGTGGAGCAGCTCCAGGATGACATGCAGGAGAGGAGAGGCAAGACTACAACTGATGCCTTTGCCAGAGTGCCACGAGGTCCGAGGTCGTCTGCAGTGCCAGTTGCTGACCCCAGAGCCACCACGTCTGCACCAGCTACAGCCTCAGTTCCACCAGCTCCAGCGTCCACTTCAGCCTCGACTCCGACCACGTCTACAGAAGGCTTCGTCCTTGGAGTGCTCCGGACTCCACCACCACCTGAAGATCAAGCCTGAGTGTCGACTTAGCACTATGCATTTTCTAGGAACTTTTTGGTAACTTGATGCCAAAGGGGGAGAAAATGTATAGATCATAGGCTTCGAGAGAGAGAGAGAGTGTTGCTTTTATTCTGTCTTGTTTTATTTGGTGGTTTTTTTTGAACTTTGTTTGCTTTTGTGTGAGATACTATGTCATTGCTCGTGAGACATTGATGATCATGTGTTTGATCATAAGCTACACTTAATGTTTGCTTAATATTATCATCTTATCTATCTTATGTGATCATTCACTATTCTTGGTGATGAGTGCATGTAGTTCTTTCTTATCATTTTAAGTGCTCCACCAAGATGTATGTGACATGGAAGAGTAACCCATGACTCTAACTCTTTGTGCATTTGCAGTCCAAAGCAAATTTTAAATATGCACAAATTTAGGGGGAGCTCTTACTTGTCACATACTTCTCAAAGCGACGATATATTTCATGCTTATTATTATTTGTCGAAGCTTTGATCTATATGTTGTCATCAATTACCAAAAAGGGGGAGATTGAAAGTGCAACTATCCCTAGGTGGTTTTGGTAATTCATAACAACATATAGCTCATTGAGCTAATGCTATTCCAAGATGACTATTTCAGGAAAGCTCAATGATTGGCATGGCATGGATGTGAAAGTGGAACCCTCAAAATGCTAAGGACAAAGGATTGGCTCAAGCTCAAAAGCTCAAGACTCTTCATTTTATATTTTAGTGATCCAAGATCACATTGAGTCTTTAGGAAAAGCCAATACTATCAAGGAGGGATGAGGTGTTGCTTAATGAGCCTCTTGCTTCATGTGCTTAGTGATATGCTCCAAAACCCTCAACTACTTTCCCATATCCACATATGACCTAAACCCTAAGCCAAACTCGGTCCTACCGATTCTTTCTATCCGGCGCCACCGAGTTTCACTTGTCATAAGCCACTGCCAAACCCTAGCAATTCGGTTCTACCGATAGGTATCTCGGTCTCACCGAGATGGGATTGCAAACTCTGTTTCCCTTTCGTAACTTTTCGGTCTCACCGAAAGAGAGAATCGGTACCACCGAGATTGCAGTGTAAACTCTCCGTTTCCTTTTTGTAACTTTTCGGTCTCACCGAAAGAGCAAATCGGTCCCACCGAGTTTACCTGACCAACTCTCTGGTTAGCTTATTACCAAACTCGGTCTCACCGAGTTTGTGTAATCGGTCTCACCGAGATTACGTTATGCCCAAACCCTAACCATATCGGTCCTACCGAGTTGCATGTCAGTCCCACCGAAAATCTCTAACGGTCACTAGGTTTACCTTTTCGGTTCGACCGAGTTTGTTGATTCGGTCCCACCGAGATTGGAAAACTATGTGTAACGGTTGGATTTTGTGTGGAGGCTATATATACCCCTCCACCTCCTCTTCATTCGTGGAGAGAGCCATCAGAACACACACACAATTCCAACTGATATGTTCTGAGAGAGAACCACCTACTCATGTGTTGAGACCAAGATATTCCATTCCTACCATATGAATCTTGATCTCTAGCCTTCCCCAAGTTGCTTTCCACTCAAATCTTCTTTCCACAAAATCCAAATCCTATGAGAGAGAGTTGAGTGTTGGGGAGACTATCATTTGAAGCACAAGAGCAAGGAGTTCATCATCAACACACCATTTGTTACTTCTTGGAGAGTGGTGTCTCCTTGATTGGCTAGGTGTTACTTGGGAGCCTCCGAAAAGATTGTGGAGTTGAACCAAGGAGTTTGTAAGGGCAAGGAGATCGCCTACTTCGTGAAGATCTACCGCTAGTGAGGCAAGTCCTTCGTGGGCGATGGCCATGGTGGGATAGACAAGGTTGCTTCTTCGTGGACCCTTCGTGGGTGGTTGCTTCTTCGTGGACCCTTCGTGGGTGGAGCCCTTCGTGGACTCGCGCAACCATTACCCTTCGTGGGTGGAGCCCTCCGTGGACTCACGCAACCGTTACCCTTCGTGGGTTGAAGTCTCCATCAACGTGGATGTAGGATAGCACCACCTATCCGAACCACGGGAAAAACATCCGTGTCTCCAATTGCGTTTGAATTCTCCAAACCCTTCCCTTTACATTCTTGCAAGTTGCATGCTTTACTTTCCGCTGCCAATATACTATTTGCATGCTTGCTTGAATTGTGTGATGATTGCTTGACTTGTCCTACAATAGCTAAAATCTGCCAAGAACTAAAATTGGGAAAAGGTTAAGTTTTTATTTGGTCAAGTAGTCTAATCACCCCCCCTCTAGACATACTTTCGATCCTACAAAGGCGCATCTTGATTGTGCTGCCAGGCAGATTCAATTGACTCATTCGTCTGAGGCTGTATTTGTCTTTGCTGCTCGTGATGATACAATCCGTCTGTTTTGTCTCAATGAGAAGGGTGAACTGGATGTCATCTCGCAAATTCCAGTCGTTTGCGAATATCAAGACGTCTTTCCAGAAGAGCTTCCAGGAATGCCTCCGCACCGGCCAGTTGAATTCGTCATCGATCTTGAGCCTGGCACAGAACCAGTGTGCAAGCGTCCTTACAAGCTCGGACCTGAAGAGTTGAAGGAGCTGAAGAAGCAACTCGATATTCAAGAGCGAATGGGTCTCATCCGACCTAGTTCTTCTCCGTGGGGTTGTGGTGTTCTTTTTGAGAGGAAGAAGGATGGAACGGACCGACTTTGTGTTGACTACCGTCCATTGAACAAGAAGACTATCAAGAACAAGTACCCACTTCTGAACATCAACGAGCTGTTCGAACAACTCAAAGGTGCCCAAGTATTCTCCAAGCTTGATCTCCGTATGGGGTATCACCAGATTCGAATCCGTGAGCAAGATATTCCCAAGACGGCTTTCAGGACAAGCTATGGTTCATATGAATACACTGTCATGTCTTTTGGCCTCATCAACGCTCCTCCAACTTTCTCTCGCATGATGAACTTCATCTTCAATGCCTACACCAATGACTTCGTTTTGGTCTATCTCGACGACATTCTGGTCTTTTCGAAGAACAAGAAAGATCATGCCAAGCACTTGCGTTTGGTACTCGATAAGCTCAGGGAACACCAGTTCTACGCCAAGTTCTCAAAGTGCGAATTTTGGCTCGATGAGGTTCTTTATATTGGGCATATCATCTCTGCCAAGGGCATTGCGGTGAATCCTGAGAAGGTGTCTGCAATTGTGAATTGGGAACCAACTCAGAACGTGAAGCAATCCGTAGCTTCCTCGGTCTTGCAAGCTACTGTCGAAGGTTCATTGAGAACTTTTCAAAGATCGCGAAGCCTCTCTCAAATCTTCTCCAGAAGCACGTCAAGTATGTTTGGTCTCCGGAATGTGACATCGCTTTCAACACTTTGAAAGAGAAATTGGTCACTGGTCCAGTTCTGACTCCTCCTGATGAATCCAAACCGTTTGAGGTCTTCTGCGATGCCTCTCTCCAAGGTCTTGGTGCAGTGTTCATGCAAGAAACGAAAGTTGTGGCTTATACCTCTCGTCAGTTGAAGCCCAACGAGAAGAACTACCACACTCATGACCTCGAGTTAGCACTTTTGCCATGCTTGTTTGAACCTGTTAATGGATGAATTGGCCGTAGCTCAGTGTTCATCTTTTGTTAAGCATCATGTATGGATCCCTGCCATGTATTTTGTTGCCATGTTTGAGTGCTGTAGCATGTTTTTCTTGTTGCATTTAGATGGCTAACACCCTGGATATGATTTACCTAATATGTAATCCAACTCTTGCCGTTTCCGGCGCTAAGTTATTTTATTTTCTCGGGTTCGGGTTTTTGTCTCCGTGTGTTGTTGTCGTTGTCATGCATCTCATGTCATGTCATCATGTGCATTGCATTTGCATACGTGCTCATCTCATGCTTTCGAGCATTTTCCCCGTTGTCCGTTTTGCATTCCGGCGTTCCGTTCTCCTCCGGTGGTCATTTCTGCCTTTCTTTCATGTGTGGTGATTAAACATTTCCGGATTGCACCGAGACTTGCCAAGCGGCCTTGGTTTACTACCGGTAGACCGCCTGTCAAGTTTCGTACCATTTGGACTCCTTTTGATGCTCCAACGGTTAATCGAGGGACCGAAAAGACCTCGTGAGTGTTGCAGCCCAATGCCCCTCCATTTTGGCCCAAAACCAACCAAAACCCTTTCCATCATCTAGAGCGTTCGATCACGATCGCGTGGCCGAAAACCGCACCTCATTTGGACACTCCTAGCTCCCTCTATGCCTATATATAGCCCCCCTCTGAAAATTCACGGGCGAAACCCTAACCCTCTCCCTGTCCTCGCGGCCGGACGCAAATCGTCGGGCCGGACATGTCCATTTTCACCCCGCCGCCGCCACTTGTCATCGCATGATTCGCCCGCCCGGGCGCCCACTTTGCCGCCGCCGCCAGGGCCCGCGGGGCCCATCGCCGGCCCTCCCAGCCCGTTCCTCCGCCGCCCAAGCGCCCGCGCCTCCTCGCCCCTCTTCCCCGACGCCGGTGCCGGCCGCCTCCTCCACCCGCCGCCCACATCGCCGGTGGCCGCCGCGCCGCCGTCCGGCCTCGCCGGCCGCCGCGGCCAGGGAGCAGTTCCGCCGCCCGTACATCGCCGAGCCGCCGTCGTTGCCCCTCGCCGGCGACTCCCTCTGCCCGCTCGCCGGTCGACCTCACGCACCTCGCCGGAGCCCGACCAGCTCGCCGAAGTCCTCGGGAGGCGCGCGCGTGAACAGTGTCGATCCGATCCAGATCCGGATCCTAACCTTAGGGTTGACTTTTGCCCCGTTTCTAGTATTTTTTGCATATTTCATCATGCTATATCTCCGTATCCGTAGATCCGTTTTGGGCGTGTAGCATATCAAAATGTTCGACTCAAAGAGTACATCATTTCATCCCATTGCATCATTTTCATTTGAGTTCATCTTCATGCCCGAAATGTTGTTCGAAGAGTGCTATTTGAGATAATTGTCAGATCTACTGCTCCAAATAGCTATTTGTCATTTTTGCCATGATTATTGTGTGCATGATATGCCCATGAGCTCTACATGAGTTTTGTTATAAGCTTTGCCATCTTTCCAGAGGTGCAACCCATGTATTTTTGTGATGCGTGTGGTGACTAGCACAAGCTTACAAAGTGGTGCATTCGTTAATGCTGATTTCAGGGACTTAGCAATTTCTCCAAGTCCTTGATCTATTTATATCAATTTGCCATATGTTCATGTTGTTTCCTAGTGATCCATGCCTCTTTTGAGGATGATCAGTAAGGACGATTTGTTAATCTTGTAGTGCTCTATCTATCCATGTCTTTGTTTGCAATTATGGAGCACCCTAGCTTGAGTCAATCGAGCTCTACTTTTGCTATTTCGCGAATCTGGGCAGATTGTCTACTTGTTAGCGATTTTGCTGAGGATGTTGTAGTTGATCCGTGCATGCTATGTTATTGTTCTTGCCATGTCTAGCTTTTATAATGTGTATTATTGATGGGTGTATGCTTAGATTGTCATGACTTGCTGTGTAGTGAGTGCATCGAGCTCGTAAACATGCCTAATTGATATCTGATTTGCATGTTCCAGTTTTTCACTAAGTCTGTGATCTGATTATGTTTTTGCCATGTTCACATGCTTGCAGTTGTATTTTCTGATCCCTTTTGGCTCAAGGCCACTAAGGGACTTTTGTTAAGCTCTTTGAGTAGCTCCATTTCATGCCATGATTTTCCATGTTTAGTTCCTGTAGCAGATAGTTTTCATGCTCCAAAGTGTGCTACCTGATCTGAAATTCCAAACAAGTGTTAATTTCACTAAGTCTGAAATCTGTTTACCAATTGCACTTTTGCCATGCTTGTTTGAACCTGTTAATGGATGAATTGGCCATAGCTCAGTGTTCATCTTTTGTTAAGCATCTTGTATGGATCCCTGTCATGTATTTTGTTGCCATGTTTGAGTGTTGTAGCATATTTTTCTTGTTGCATTTAGATGGCTACTTGCTGTATATCGCAGACCGGTGCCATATTTGAATTGCTTGCCATTTCCAAACCGTGTCTCCGATTCCGGTGATCTTTATATCGTTTTCAAGCGAAATCATCTCACCTTTCCAGTGGCACACTTGGATTTCCATGTTGAGGCTAGGTTCATTCACTCCTTGTCAAATCTTGCATATGCATCACATATCGCATCCCGCATAGCATACCATGTTTACATCATGTTGTTTGAGCCTTGCACGTGGTTGATTGTGTTCTTGTTGCTTGTTTATCTTGGTTGGGTAGAGCCGGGAGACGAGTTCGCTAACGAGGAGCCCGTTGAGTTTGCTTTCGAGGATCCAGTCAACTCTGACAACTTTGCAGGCAAGATGACCATACCCTCGAAATCACTTCTATCTTTGCTTTGCTAGATGCTCACTCTTTTGCTATGCCTATGCTACGATTCCTACCACTTGCTTATCATGTCTCCCCAAATTTCCATGTCAAACATCTAACCCACCATGTCCTAGCAAACCGTTGATTGGCTATGTTACCGCTTTGCTCAGCCCCTCTTATAGCGTTGCTAGTTGCAGGTGAAGATTGGAGATCGTTCCTTGTTGGAACATTATTTTCTTGGTGGGATATCATTATATTGCCTTGTTATCTTAATGCATCTATATACTTGGTAAAGGGTGGAAGGCTCGGCCTCTCGCCTAGTGTTTTGTTCCACTCTTGCCGCCCTAGTTTCCGTCATATCGGTGTTATGTTCCCAGATTTTGCGTTCCTTACGCGGTTGGGTAATAATGGGAACCCCTTGATAGTTCGCCTTGAATAAAACTCTTCCAGCAATGCCCAACCTTGGTTTTACCATTTGCCACCTAGCCTCTTTTTCCCTTGGGTTTCCGGAGCCCGAGGGTCATCTTATTTTAAACCCCCCCCCCCGGGCCAGTGCTCCTCTGCGTGTTGGTCCACCTGTCAGCTGCCGGTGGCCACCAGGGGCAACTCTGGGCTGGCCTACCCGTACCTAGGACAATCTGAGTGTGCCCTGAGAACGAGATATGTGCAGCTCCTATCGGGATTTGTCGGCACATTCGGGCGGTGTTGCTGGATTTGTTTTAACTTGTTGAAGTGTCTTGTAGAACCGGGATACCGAGTCTGATCGGAATGTCTCGGGAGAAGGTATATCCTTCGTTGACCGTGAGAGCTTGTCATGGGCTAAGTTGGGACACCCCTGCAGGGATTTGAACTTTCGAAAGCCGTGCCCGCGGTTATGGGCAGATGGGAATTTGTTAATGTCCGGTTGTTGATAACTTGAACCTTAACTTATTTAAAATGAATCAACTGTGTGAGTTACCGTGATGGTCTCTTCTCGGCGGAGTCCGGGAAGTGAACACGGTGTTGGAGTAATGCTTGCCGCAGGTTGTTCTCTAGTTATTCGTTCGCGCTTTGCCTTCTCTTCTCGCTCTCTTTTGCGAACAGGTTAGCCACCATATATGCTAGTCGCTTGCTGCAGCTCCACATATTACCTTGCCTTACCTATAAGCTTAAATAGTCTTGATCGCGAGGGTGCGAGATTGCTGAGTCCCTGTGGCTCACAGATTACTTCCAAATAGATGCAGGGCCAGACGACTCCATTCCAGATGACGCGCTTGAGCTCAAGTGGGAGTTCGACGAGGACTCACGCCGTTACTATGTGTCTTTCCCTGATGATCAGTAGTGGTGCCCAGTTGGTGCGATCGGGACCGTGTCGCATGTTGGGTTGATCTTCTATTTTGGCACCGTAGTCGGGCCATGAGTGGTTGGATGATGTAATGCTATTTATGTACTTTGTTTGACGTGGCGAGTGTAAGCCAACTATGTACCTTCCCCTTTTATTATCTATATCACATGGGATGTTGTGAAGATTGCCTTACTTGCGACATTGCTTTCAATCCGATTATGCCTCTAAGTCGTGCTTCGACACGTAGGAGATATAGCCGCATCGAGGGCGTTACAAGTTGGTAATCAGACCCTTCCCCGACCTTAGGAGCCCCCACTGCTTGATCGTTTTTAGCAGCCGAGTTGAGTCTAGAGAAAAATGTTTTGAGTCATTTAGGAATTATATATCGGAGAGTTTAGGAATTCTTTTACTCCCCAGTCCCTTCATCGCTCTGGTAAGGCATCCTGACGTAGAGTTTTGACTCTTCTGTTCTCAAATTTCACTAAAAAAATTTAGGATCACGCGGGTATCTTGGAATCGTTCTGATGGATTTGTAACGAGAACATTGTTCTTGGTGCCTCCTGTCATTTAGGGGTTGTGGCAGTGTCCTGGGGAGTTGAGCTCCGAGGTGTTGTCGTCACAATTTTATCGTTGCAGTTCTGGAATACCTGAGTTTAGTACGCCGACATCGAAAATCTCTTTTATGCAGTTGTTGGTGAGATAACCTCGACGCCACCCAGTATTAGGGCGGGAGTTCGGGAGTATTGCCATAACTTGTATAACGGATGCTTTTCGAAGGTTGAGGTAGATGGTTTCTGAAGTTTTTCTCGGTTATGTGTTGAAGGATGGATACAGCTGGATGTATGATTTGCTAGATTTGGGTGAGATATTATGCTTCCCCTGTATCCCCAACACCTGATTGCATAACCGGAAAGGTTCGGGAGTTTCATAGGTGGGCATTCTTCTAGCTCTAGTTCTTCTTCCACGGATATTTGGTTTGAGATTGGGATTTCTTACCGAGTATTCATTCTTGATCCGTACCTTGTTGATTTATTCCTCTACCTAAATTCTAAGTGGCTTCTCAATTTATGGATATGTGACCATTTCAAGTGGAATGCATTCGTTCATTTTGTTCAGATGTGAAGACTATATGTTGCAATTTCATTCCGTTGGATTCAGCTTCAATATTTATCTATCAGTGTGCTAATGGATGTCAACCTCTTCAGGATGGCTCCACCAACGCGCACGACTCCGAATCCTGATCCGCCACCACCTCCTCCTCCTCCTCCGGAGGCATGGCAAGCTGTGATGGCCGCAACCAATGCAAACACGCAGTTGATCATGCAAATTCTTCAAGAGTGCAACCAAGCGAACCAAGGCAACCAAGGAAACAATCAGAATCACTTTGCTACACTCAACCAGTTCCTTGCAAATCAGCCAAAGACCTTCAGCAATTGTGTTGACGCACCTGATGCTGACGATTGGCTCGTGGACTTGTGCAAGCATTTCGAGTGCACTAACGTCAGGCCTGAGGACTTTGTCAAGTTCACTTCCTTCCAACTCAAAGACCAAGCTGCAGAATGGTTCCAGCAGTACAAGGATTCCAGAGGAGGCCGTGTGATTACCTGCGATGAATTCCGTCAAGATTTCAAGGCTCATCATATTCCTCAGAGCGTGGTTGAAAGCAAGCGTGAGGAATTCCGCAACCTAAAGCAAGGCTCTTTGTCTGTCTATGACTACAACAAGTTGTTTCAGAAGCTCGCCCGCTTTGCTAAGCAGGACGTCCCTGATGAGAAGAGCATGATATACCAGTTCAGGGGTGGTCTCAGAGAAGAAATCCAGCTAGCTCTTGTTCTCTTTGAGCCCTTGAGGTACGATGAGTTCTACAACATGGCATTGAAGCAAGAGGCTGCGCAACTGAGGTGTGATGCTTCCAAGAAGCGAGTCAGAGATGCTACTCCTTCTTCCTCTACTCAAGTGGCCAAGCAGCAGAAGTATTGGCTTCCTCCTCCTCCGTTCCGTCAGCCGTATCAGAAGAGCAAAGGTGGCAGTGGATCTTCCCACCCACCCAACCCTGGCTTTCAGAACAAGACTTCGTCTCAAGCTCCAAGATCGAGTGCTCCGTATCACCGTCCGCTTTCAGAGGTCACGTGCAACAAGTGCCAATAGAAGGGTCACTATGCCAACAAGTGCTTCAATCAGAGGCGTCTCCCTCCTCCTCCTGTGAGATCGGTAAGTACAGCTTTGGTCAAGCATAACCCCAAGCACGCCAAGGTCAACTTGATGAATGCAGCTCAGGCAGAGGACTCGTCAGATGTCATCATGGGTAACCTTCATGTTAACGATATTCCAGCTAAAGTTCTTTTTGACACTGGTGCATCACATTGCTTCATCTCGAGACCGTTTACATCTAGGCATGAATTGACTTCGCAAGTTTTGCCTAGTCCGTTAGCAGTTGTCTCTCCCGGTAAGCGCATGCATGCTAACTCCATCGTTCCGGATGTTACTATCACCTTGGGTGACTACAAGTTTCTGGCTTCTCCAACGGTTCTTGGTGACTCGGATATTGATCTTATTCTCGGAATGGATTGGCTTTCTAAGCACAAGGCGCATCTTGATTGTGCAGCCAGGCAGATTCAATTGACTCATTCGTCTGAGGATGTAATTGTCTTTGCTGCTCGTGATGATACAATCTGTCTGTTTTCCCTCTATGAGAAGGGTGAACTGGATGCCATCTCGCAAATTCCAGTTGTTTGCGAATATCAAGACGTCTTTCGAGAAGAGCTTCCAGGAATGCCTCCACACCGGCCAGTTGAATTCGTCATCGATCTTGAGCCTGGCACAGAACCAGTGTGCAAGCGTCCTTACAAGCTCAGACTTGAAGAGTTGAAGGAGCTGAAGAAGCAACTCGATATTCAAGAGCGAATGGGTCTCATCCGACCTAGTTCTTCTCCGTGGGGTTGTGGTGTTCTTTTTGTGGAGAAGAAGGATGGAACGGACCGACTTTGTGTTGACTACCGTCCATTGAACAAGAAGACTATCAAGAACAAGTACCCACTTCCCAACATCAACGAGCTGTTCGAACAACTCAAAGGTGCCCAAGTATTCTCCAAGCTTGATCTCCGTATGGGTTATCATCAGATTCGAATCCGTGAGCAAGATATTCCCAAGACGTCTTTCAGGACAAGCTATGGTTCATATGAATACACTGTCATGTCTTTTGGCCTCATCAACGCTCCTCCGACTTTCTCTCACATGATGAACTTCATCTTCAACGCCTACACCAATGACTTTGTTTTGGTCTATCTCGACGACATTCTGGTCTTTTCGAAGAACAAGGAAGATCATGCCAAGCACTTGCGTTTGGTACTCGATAAGCTCAGGGAACACCAGTTGTACGCCAAGTTCTCAAAGTGCGAATTTTGGCTCGATGAGGTTCTTTATCTTGGGCATATCATCTCTGCCAAGGGCATTGCGGTGAATCCTGAGAAGGTGTCTGCAATCGTGAATTGGGAACCACCTCAGAACGTGAAGCAACTCCGTAGCTTCCTCGGTCTCGCAAGCTACTGTCGAAGGTTCGTTGAGAACTTTCCAAAGATCGCGAAGCCTCTCTCAAATCTTCTCCAGAAGCACGTCAAGTACGTTTGGTCTCCGGAATGTGACATCGCTTTCAACACTTTGAAAGAGAAATTGGTCACTGCTCCAGTTCTGACTCCTCCTGATGAATCCAAACCGTTCGAGGTCTTCTGCGATGCCTCTCTCCAAGGTCTTGGTGCAGTGTTGATGCAAGAAAAGAAAGTTGTGGCTTATACCTCTCGCCAGTTAAAGCCCAACGAGAAGAACTACCCCACTCATGACCTCGAGTTGGCGGCAGTTGTGCGTGCTCTTTTGACTTGGAGACATCTTTTATTGGGAAGAAAAGTGGAAATTTTCACTGACCACAAGAGTCTCAAGTACATCGTCACTCAGCCTAATCTCAACCTCAGGCAGACTCGATGGGTCAAAATGATTCAAGAGTATAATCCAAGTATCGAGTATACTCCAGGCAAGGCCAATGTGATTGCTGACGCATTGAGCAGGAAGGCTTATTGCAACAGTCTGATTCTCAAACCTTATCAACCCGAGCTTTGTGAAGCTTTCCGCAAACTCAATCTGCAAGTTGTTCCTCAAGGTTTCCTCACCAACCTTCAAGTCTCTCCTACCTTGGAAGACCAGATTCGCCAAGCCCAACTTCTTGATGCTATGGTGAAGAAGGTGAAGATTGGGATTGCCAAGAGTCAACCCAAGTACAAGTGCTACCGCCTTGATGACAAGGATACTCTCTTCTTCCAGGATCGTATTGTTGTGCCCAAAGGTGATCTTCGTAAAGTTATCATGAACGAGGCTCACAATTCACTCCTCTCCATCCACCCTGGGAGCACGAAGATGTATCAGGACCTCAAGCAGGCTTATTGGTGTACTCGAATGAAGTGCCAGATTGCTCAGTTCGTGAATGAATGTGATGTCTGCAGAAGAGTGAAGGCAGAACACCAAAGGCCAGCTGGTCTCCTCCAACCTCTTGCCATTCCAGAATGGAAGTTTGACCACATTGAGATGGACTTCGTGACTGGGTTTCCAAAGTCCAAGTGTGGCAATGATGCTATATTCGTTGTCATCGTCAAACTCACTAAAGTGGCTCACTTTCTACCTATCAAAGAGTCTATCACTGCAGCTCAATTGGCGGAGCTCTATACCTCTCGAATTGTCTCTCTGCACGGTATTCCACAGGTCATCTCTTCAGACCGTGGCAGCATCTTTACGTCCATGTTTTGGGATTCTTTTCAGAAGGCCATGGGCACCAACATCCGCTTCAGCACAGCTTTCCATCCTCAAACTAGCGGTCAAGTCGAGCGTGTCAACCAGATTCTTGAAGATATTCTCAGGGCTTGTGTGATCTCCTTCGGCATGAAGTGGGAGGATTGTCTTCCATATGCTAAATTCTCCTACAACAACAGTTTTCAAGCAAGTTCGGGCAAGGCCCCATTCGAAATTCTGTATGGCAGGAAGTGTCGTACCCCTCTCAACTGGTCTGAAACCGGTGAATGTCAACTTCTGGGAAATGACTTAATCAAAGAGGCAGAGGAGATGTGCAAAGTCATTCGTGATAACCTCAAAGCAGCCCAATCCCGCCAGAAGAGCTACTATGATAGTAAGCACCGTGATTTGGCTTTCGAGATCAGAGATCATGTTTACCTCCGCGTCTCTCCTATGAAAGGTACTCGTCGCTTCGGTATCAAAGGGAAGCTTGCCCCTAGATATGTGGGACCTTTCAAGATCGTCAGCAAGAGAGGCGATCTCGCTTATCAATTCGAGCTTTCTTCAAACTTTGCAAATGTGCATGACGTGTTCCATGTCTCTCAGCTCCGCAAGTGCTTTAAGACACCTGATCGCACCGTCAACTTCGAAGACATTGAGCTCCAAGAAGATCTCTCTTATCGTGAGCACCCCGTGGCTATTCTTGAAGAAACTGAACGCAAGACTCGCAATAAGTCAATCAAATTCCTCAAAGTCAAGTGTTCACACCATTCCGACCGTGAAGCCACCTGGGAACGCGAGGATCACCTCCGTTCTGAATACCCGGCGTTGTTCCAGTACTAGATCTCGGGACGAGATCCTTTCGTAGTGGTGGAGTTTGTAACACCCCGGATATGATTTACCTAATATGTAATCCAACTCTTGCCATTTTCGGCACTAAGTTATTTTATTTTCTCGGGTTCGGGTTTTTGTCTCCGTGTGTTGTTGTCGCTGTCATGCATCTCATATCATGTCATCATGTGCATTGCATTTGCATACGTGTTCATCTCATGCATTCGAGCATTTTCCCCGTTGTCCGTTTTGCATTCCGGCGCTCCGTTCTCCTCCGGTGGTCATTTCTGCCTTTCTTTCGTGTGTGGGGATTAAACATTTCTGGATTGGACCGAGACTTGCCAAGCGGCCTTGGTTTACTACCGGTAGACTGCCTGTCAAGTTTCGTACCATTTGGACTTCGTTTGATGCTCCAACAGTTAACCGAGGGACCGAAAAGGCCTCGTGTGTGTTGCAGCCCAACACCCCTCCATTTTGTCCCAAAACCCACCAAAACCCTTTCCATCGTCTAGAGCGTTCGATCACGATTGCGTGGCCAAAAACCGCACCTCATTTGGACACTCCTAGCTCCCTCTATGCCTATATATAGCCCCCCTTCGAAAATTCACGGGCGAAACCCTAACCCTCTCCCTCTCCTCACGGCCAGGCGAAAATCGTCGGGCCGGACATGTCCATTTTCACCCGCCGCCGCCACTTGTCATCGCCTGATTCGCACGCCCGGGCGCCCACTTCGCCGCCGCCAGGGCCCGCAGGGCCCATCGCCGGCCCTCCCGGCCCGTTCCTCCACCGCCCAAGCGCCCGCGCCTCCTCGCCCCTCTTCCCAAACGCCGGTGCCGTCCGCCTGCTCCGCCCGCCGCCCACATCGCCGGTGGCCGCCGCGTCGCCGTCCGGCCTTGCCACCTCGCCGGCCGTCGCGGCCAGGGAGCAGCTCCACCACCCGAACATCGTCGAGCCGCCGCCGTTGCCCCTCGCCGGCGACTCCCTCCGCCCGCTCGCCGGCCGACCTCGCCCACCTCGCCGGAGCCCGACCAGCTCGCCGGAGTCCTCGGGAGGCGCGCGCGTGAACAGTGTCGATCCGATCCAGATCCGGATCCTAACCCTAGGGTTGACTTTTGCCCCGTTTCTAGTATTATTTTTTTTTGCATATTTCATCATGCTATATCTCCGTATCCGTAGATCCGTTTTGGGCGTGTAGCATATCAAAATGTTTGTCTCAGAGAGTACATCATTTCGTCTCGTTGCATCATTTTCATTTGAGTTCATCTTGATGCCCGAAATGCTGTTGGAAGAGTGCTATTTGAGATAATTGTCAGATCTGCTTCTCCAAATAGCTATTTGTCATTTTTGCCATGATTATTGTGTGCATGATATGCCCCTGAGCTCTACATGAGTTTTGTTATATGCTTTGCCATCTTTCCAGAGGTGCAACCCATGTATTTTTGTGATCTGTGTGGTGACTAGCACAAGCTTGCAAAGTGGTGCATTCGTTAATGCTGATTTCAGGGACTTAGCATTTTCTCTAAGTCCTTGATCTGTTTATATCAATATGCCATATCTTCATGTTGTTTCCTAGTGATCCGTGCCTCTTTTGGGGATGATCAGTAAGGATGATTTGGTAATCTTGTAGTGCTCTATCCATCCATGTCTTTTTTTGCAATTATGGAGCACCCTAACTTGAGTCAATCGAGCTCTACTTTTGCTATTTCGCGAATCTGGGCAGATTGTCTACTTGTTAGCGATTTTGCCGAGGATGTTGTAGTTGATCCGTGCATGCTATGTTATTCTTCTTGCCATGTCTAGCTTGTATAATGTGTATTATTGATGGGTGTATGCTTAGATTGTCATGACTTGCTGTGTAGTGAGTGCATCGAGCTCGTAAACATGCCTACTTGATATCTGATTTGCATGTTCCAATTTTTCACTAAGTCTGTGATCTGATTATGTTTTTGCCATGTTCACACGCTTGCAATTGTATTTTCTGATCCCTTTTGGCTCAAGGTCACTAAGGGACTTTTGTTAAGCTCTTTGAGTAGCTCCATGTCAAGCCTTGATTTGCCATGTTTAGTTCCTGTAGCAGATAGTTTTCATGCTCCAAAGTGTGGTACCTGATCTGAAATTCCAGATAAGTGTTAATTTCACTAAGTCTAAAATCTGTTTACCAATTGCACTTTTGCCATGCTTGTTTGAACCTGTTAATGGATGAATTGGCCGTAGCTCAGTGTTCATCTTTTGTTAAGCATCATGTATGGATCCCTGCCATGTATTGTTTTGCCATGTTTGAGTGCTGTAGAATGTATTTCTTGTTGCATTTAGATGGCTACTTGTTGTATATCGCAGACCGGTGCCATATTTGAATTGCTTGCCATTTCCAAACCGTGTCTCCGATTCCGGTGATCTTTATATCGTTTTCAACCGAAATCATCTCACCTTTCCAGTGGCACACTTGGATTTCCACGTTGAGTCCAGGTTCATTCACCCCTTGTCAAATCTTGCATATGCATCACATATCGCATCCCGCATAGCATACCATGTTTGCATCATGTTGTTTGAGCGTTGCACGTGGTTGATTGTGTTCTTGTTGCTTGTTTGTCTTGTTTGGGTAGAGCCGGGAGACGAGTTCGCTAACGAGGAGCCCGTTGAGTTTGCTTTCGAGGATCCAGTCAACTCTAACAACTTTGCAGGCAAGATGACCATACCCTCGAAATCACTTCTATCTTTGCTTTGCTAGATGCTCGTTCTTTAGCTATGCCTATGCTAAGATGCCTACCACTTGCTTATCATGCCTCCCAAAATTGCCATGTCAAACCTCTAACCCACCATGTACTAGCAAACCGTTGATTGGCTATGTTACCGCTTTGCTCAGCCCCTCTTATAGCGTTGCTAGTTGCAGGTGAAGATTGGAGATCGTTCCTTGTTGGAACATTATTTTCTTGTTGGGATATCATTATATTGCCTTGTTATCTTAATGCATCTATATACTTGGTAAAGGGTGGAAGGCTCGGCCTCTCGCCTAGTGTTTTGTTCCACTCTTGCCACCCTAGTTTCCGTCATATCGGTGTTATGTTCTCGGATTTTGCGTTCCTTACGCGGTTGGGTAATAATGGGAACCCCTTGATAGTTCGCCTTGAATAAAACTCTTCCAGCAATGTCCAACCTTGGTTTTACCATTCGCCACCTAGCCTCTTTTTCCCTCGGGTTTCCGGAGCCCGAGGGTCATCTTATTTTAAACCCCCCCCCCCCCGGGCCAGTGCTCCTCTGAGTGTTGGTCCACCTGTCAGCTGTCGGTGGCCACCAGGGGCAACTCTGGGCTGGCCTACTCGTACCTAGGACAATCTAAGTGTGCCTTGAGAATGAGATTTGTCGGGACATTCGGGCGGTGTTGCTGGATTTGTTTTAACTTGTCGAAGTGTCTTGTAGAACCGGGATACCGAGTTTGATCGGAATGTCTCGGGAGAAGGTATATCCTTCGTTGACCGTGAGAGCTTGTCATGGGCTAAGTTGGGACTCCCCTGCGGGGATTTGAACTTTCGAAAGCCGTGCCCATGGCTATGGGCAGATGGGAATTTGTTAATGTCCGGTTGTAGATAACTTGAACCTTAACTTATTTAAAATGAATCAACTGTGTGAGTTACCGTGATGGTCTCTTCTCTGCGGAGTCCGGGAAGTGAACACGGTGTTGGAGTAATGCTTGCCGCAGGTTGTTCTCTAGTTATTCGTTCGCGCTTTGCCTTCTCTTCTCGCTCTCTTTTGCGAACAGGTTAGCCACCATATATGCTAGTCGCTTGCTGCAGCTCCACATATTACCTTGCCTTACCTATAAGCTTAAATAGTCTTGATCGCGAGGGTGCGAGATTGCTGAGTCCCTGTGGCTCACACTTTACTTCCAAACAGATGCAGGGCCAGACGACTCCGTTCCTGATGACGCGCTTGAGCTCAAGTGGGAGTTTGACGAGGACTCACGCCGTTACTATGTGTCTTTCCCTGATGATCAGTAGTGGTGCCCAGTTGGGGCAATCGGGACCGTGTCGCATGTTGGGTTGATCTTTTATTTTGGCACCGTAGTCGGGCCATGAGTGATTGGTTGATGTAATACTATTGATGTACTTTGTTTGAAGTGGCGAGTGTGAGCCAACTATGTACCTTCCCTTTTTGTTATCTATATTACATGGGATGTTGTGAAGATTGCCTTACTTGCGACATTGCTTTCAATGCGGTTATGCCTCTAAGTCGTGCTTCGACTCGTAGGAGATATAGCCGCATCGAGGGCGTTACAAGTTGGTATCAAGCTCCAAGATCGAGTGCTCCGTATCACCGTCCGCTTTCAGAGGTCACGTGCAACAAGTGCCAACAGAAGGGTCACTATGCCAACAAGTGCTTCAATCAGCGTCTCCCTCCTCCTCCTCCTGTGAGATCGGCAAGTACAGCTTTGGTCAAGCATAACCCCAAGCACGCCAAGGTCAACTTGATGAATGCAGCTCAGGCAGAGAACTCGTCAGATGTCATCATGGGTAACCTTCCTGTTAATGATATTCCAGCTAAAGTTCTTTTTGACACTGGTGCATTGCATTGTTTCATCTCGAGACCGTTTACATCTAGGCATGAATTGACTTCGCAAGTTTTGCCTAGTCCGTTAGCAGTTGTCTCTCCTGGTAAGCGCATGCATGTTAACTCCATCGTTCCGGATGTTACTATCACCTTGGGTGACAACAAGTTTCTGGCTTCTCCAACGGTTCTTGGTGACTCCGATATTGATCTTATTCTCGGAATGGATTGGCTTTCTAAGCACAAGACGCATCTCGATTGTGCAGCCAGGCAGATTCAATTGACTCATTCGTCTGAGGATGTAATTGTCTTTGCTGCTCGTGATGATACAATCCGTCTGTTTTCTCTCAATGAGAAGGGTGAACTGGATGCCATCTCGCAAATTCCAGTTGTTTGTGAATATCAAGACGTCTTTCCAGAAGAGCTTCCAGGAATGCCTCCGCACTGGCCAGTTGAATTCGTCATCGATCTTGAGCCTGGCACGGAACCAGTGTGCAAGCGTCCTTACAAGCTCGGACCTGAAGAGTTGAAGGAGCTGAAGAAGCAACTCGATATTCAAGAGCGAATGGGTCTCATCCGACCTACTTCTTCTCCGTTGGGTTGTGGTGTTCTTTTTCTGAAGAAGAAGGATGGAACGGACCGACTTTGTGTTGACTACCGTCCATTGAACAAGAAGACTATCAAGAACAAGTACCCACTTCCCAACATCAATGAGCTGTTCGAACAACTCAAAGGTGCCCAAGTATTCTCCAAGCTTGATCTCCGTATGGGGTATCACCAGATTCGAATCCGTGAGCAAGATATTCCCAAGACGGCTTTCAGGACAAGCTATGGTTCATATGAATACACTGTCATGTCTTTTGCCTCGTCAACGCTCCTCCGACTTTCTCTCGCATGATGAACTTCATCTTCAACGCCTACACCAATGACTTCATTTTGGTCTATCTCGACGACATTCTGGTCTTTTCTAAGAACAAGGAAGATCATGCCAAGCATTTGCGTTTGGTACTCGATAAGCTCAGGGAACACCAGTTCTACACCAAGTTCTCAAAGTGCGAATTTTGGCTCAATGAGGTTCTTTATCTTTGGAATATCATCTCTGCCAAGGGCATTGCGGTGAATCCTGAGAAGGTGTCTGCAATTGTGAATTGGGAACCACCTCAGAACGTGAAGCAACTCCGTAGCTTCCTCGGTCTCGCAAGCTACTGTCGAAGGTTCATTGAGAACTTTTCAAAGATCGCGAAGCCTCTCTCAAATCTTCTCCAGAAGCACGTCAAGTACGTTTGGTCTCCGGAATGTGACATCGCTTTCAACACTTTGAAAGAGAAATTGGTCACTGCTTCAGTTCTGACTCCTCCCGATGAATCCAAACCGTTCGAGGTCCTTTGCGATGCCTCTCTCCAAGGTCTCGGTGCAGTGTTGATGCAAGAGAAGAATGTTGTGGCTTATACCTCTCGTCAGTTGAAGCCCAACGAGAAGAACTACCCCACTCATGACCTCGAGTTGGCGGCAGTTGTGCATGCTCTTTTGACTTGGAGACATCTTTTATTGGGAAGAAAAGTGGACATTTTCACTGACCACAAGAATCTCAAGTACATCGTCACTCAGCCTAATCTCAACCTCAGGCAGGCTCGATGGGTCGAAATGATTCAAGAGTATAATCGAAGTATCGAGTATACTCCAGGCAAGGCCAATGTGATTGCTGACGTATTGAGCAGGAAGGCTTATTGCAACAGTCTGATTCTCAAGCCTTATCAACCCGAGCTTTGTGAAGCTTTCCGCAAACTCAGTCTGCAAGTTGTTCCTCAAGGTTTCCTCGCCAACCTTCAAGTCTCTCCTACCTTGGAAGACCAGATTCGCCAAGCCCAACTTCTTGATGCTATGGTGAAGAAGGTGAAGATTGGGATTGCCAAGAGTCAACCCAAGTACAAGTGCTACCGCCTTGATGACAAGGATACTTGTAAGTGCATCTAGTGCCACCCCTAGTTGGTTTTGGAGTATTGACGACAAACCTAGTTGAGGGACTAATGTGTTTGTGAGAATTGCAGGAAAACACAGGTAGAAGTCCCTCGTTGATTCGGTTTTACTACCAGAGATGACCCCTAAAAATGTATGAAGCCATTGAAGACAAAGGTGGTATATGAAGATATTCACATTGAAGACTATGACAAAAGAAGACACGTTATGAAGCTTATGGAGCTCGAAGACTTAGATCTTTCGTAGTTCTTTTTCTTTTGTGTTGAGTCATAGGAACCACCGTACTGTTAAGTGGGGTCCAGGAGAACCAGTCAGAATGACTGAAGTGATGCCTAAATCAAAAACCTATGTCTTCGAGCGAAGACAATGAGAGCGAGTCTTGTCCAGAGCCGGACAAGTCAGCTTTGCTTGTAGCCCAAGTAAAGTTGCCATGAGAGTTTGAAATCTGACCGTTGAGACACGTGTCAGTTCCTTAGTGACCCAGGGTCATTTTGGACAAATCAGGTCGGGTTGCCAAGTGGCTATAAATAGCCCACCCCCACAACCATAAACGGTTGGCTGCTCAGATTTCAGTGC
The DNA here is from genome assembly GCF_056163025.1 of Triticum urartu. Lineage (NCBI taxonomy): Eukaryota > Viridiplantae > Streptophyta > Magnoliopsida > Poales > Poaceae > Triticum > Triticum urartu. The sequence continues at coordinate 249,521,356 of NC_141877.1, forward strand.
ACGGCTTTTGTCGTTTGAGAGCAACCCACCTCGAAGCCTTTGAGAGAAAATTTCTAGTGAGGAGAAAAGCCCTAACCACCCAGAGCCAGAGTAAATTGGGCATCACTTAAGTCTTCTTGTCTGTGTGATCTGAAGACTTATTACACTTGAGGACTATGAATCCTCCAGACGGTTAGGCGTCGCGTTCAGAGCATCCAAGAGACATTGTGGATTGCCAGTGAACGAAGTTTGTGAAGGTTTGGGAGTCTACCTTGAAGACTTACCAGAGTGATTGGGCAAGGACTAAGTGACCTCAGCTCAAGGAGAATACGGTGAGGACTTGGTGTCCTGAACTGTGTGTTCAGGACTGGGTGTCCGGGACTGTGTGTCCTAAGGTTTAAATACCTAGCCGCTCCAACCAGACGTACAGTTGTCACAGCAACTGGAACTGGTCCAACATATCATTGTCTTCAACGAGTGACTGGTTTCATCTTCACTTCCTTTTCTTACTGTTACTCATTGTGAAGCCATTGCATGCTTGCTTTATCTTTTGTCTTCACAACGTGAATGTTTGATCTGTTTGGCTTCATAACTTCTTCCTACCTGATCCTTATTACACTGAAGGTGTTTGTCATTGTGCTTTCACTCTATTGAATACATGACCATGGCTGGCCTAGTGTAATCTAACTTCCGCTGCATAGTAATAGGCATAATCTTCGCTGTTTGTCTTCATAACTCTCACGTTTTGAAGACTTTCATAAATATCGCCTATTCACCCCCCCCTCTAGTCGATATAATGCACTTTCAATTGGTATCAGAGCAAGGTGCTCCCTTGTTCTATGTGATTCGGTTTAACCACCTGGAGTTTTAGCTATGTCGGCTGCAGGGATAATCAAAGTCTCCGCTGCTTGCCCCGTCTTCGATGGAACTGAATATCCCTACTGGAAGAATAAGATGCGCATGCATCTTGAAGCTATTGACGTCGACCTATGGTATGTCATCGAGAACGGCGTTCCCAAGGCTGGAGAAGGTGTCACTGCTGCTGATGTCAAGAAGTTCACTCAACTGGACTCTACTGCCAAAAATATCATCTGTGGTCATCTGACAAAAGGACAGTATGGCCGTGTGAGTGCCTTGAAAACATCCAAGCTGGTCTGGGACTGGCTCTCCAAGGTCAATGAAGGCGTCTCAACCCAGAGAGATCAAAGAATCAGTGTTCTTCGCAACCTCTTCAACCGCTTCAAGCGAAATGACAATGAGAATGTCCAGCACACATTTGACCGGCTCACTGACATCACAAATGAGCTTCAAGCCCTCAGCGCCACTGAGATCACCAAACATGAAATCGTCAAGACGCTGCTGAGATCACTTGATAGTTCGTTTGACATCCTAGCCCTGATGATTCAAGAACGTCCTGATTTCAAGACACTCGATCCGTCTGACATACTTGAGAGGCTCAACACACATGAGTTTTAGCTTTCTGAGAAAAGAGATATCTACGGTCTAAACTATGGGCGAACTCGTGCCTTGAAGGCAAAAGCTGTTTTCTCATCTGAAGAAGAATCTGACTGCAGTTCTGATGATCCTGAAGACATTGGAAGAGAACTTGCAATGCTAGTGAAGAAGTTCCAAAAATTCACCAAGAAGAAAGGCTTCAGAAAATCTTCATGATCAAGCTCAAGGAATGATGAAGCTTCTGCTCATGACTACAAGAAGAAAACATGTCACAAGTGCAAGAAAACTGGACACTTCATCTCTGAGTGTCCACAGTGGGACAATGAGAACAGAAGGAAGAAGAAGAGCAAGGAATATGATTCTGACGACAAGAAGAAGAAATACTCAAAGTCTTCTTCCAAGTCTTCCTCAAAGTCTTCATCACACAAGAAGAGCTCATTTGGCAAGGCACGTGCATTTGTTGGCAAGGAGATGGATTCAGAGGAGGAGTCCGCATCTGAGGAGGCAGAGGTGGAGTTTGAGGAGGAGTCTGATTCTGGCATTGCGAGTCTGGCTACAGCATACGTCGCCAAGTCCATCTTCAACATTGAATACAATGACTGCATCACCGACACCGACGCAAATGACAAGAACGACTCCACTCCTACCTACTGCTTCATGGCACGCGGTGCCTAGGTAAACACACGCACTACTCGCTATCAAACATCTAGTGACGATGACTCTGACTGTGATTCAAAACCCAGCTACAAAACACTTGCTAAAATTGCAACTGAACAACAGAAAGCTATGGAACATATTCAAAAACTGTTAGACAGAAGCGATGATCTGTTGGGTGCTGAAATGACTCGATCTGAATCCTTAATTGAAGGCATAAAAAACCTTCACGTTAAGTATCAGGAACTTGAAGATCGTCTTGATACTCTCTCAACAACTCATGAAAAGCTTTCCTATGATTATCTTCAAAGGAAGCAAGAACTTGAGAAATTGAGAGCGGCTCATGAAGATCTTCAAAAGGAAAACGAGTCACTTCGCGCCGAACAGATCAGTCCCGCTCAGGAAGGATTTGAACCACCATGTCTTAAATGCATTGAGCGTGATAATGCTACTTCTGTTGCTGAATGTTCCACTGCTACTGCTGTTGCAATATCTTCAACTGTTGATGTGGTAACTAACCCCTCTGCTGAGGATACCACTGCTATTGCTGATGAGAATGCTAGGTTGAAGACATTGCTTGAAACAGGGATGTACAAAAGTCTTAAAGGACATCGGACATTATGTGATGTCCTCAAGAAGCAGATTCTGAACCGAAACCCTAGGAAAGAGGGTGTTGGGTTCGTGAGGAAAATAAATGCAGATGGCTCTTACTGGAAAGCTGAGCAGTACCCCAAAACCACATGGGTTGCTGCAAAGGAACTTTCAGCAGATCCATCCAATTTATCTGGCTTCACTTGTGCTAACCCCATTATCATTGATGAATCATTTGATGCAAACTATAAACTGTTTAAGAATCAGAATGGTGAATTGTTTGCCAGGTACATTGGTACTAACTGCAGGAATGGACCGCCTATGAAGAAGATCTGGGTTCCGAAAAAGTGTCTGGAAAATCTTCCTGTGAATGTCTTCATGACACCTCACTTGAAGAAGACAAACCTCAGACCAAAGGCTTCATACGGTCCAATGGCTTCATACAAATAGAGGACTCACCTGAGTCACACTAACGCAAATGTTTTGCAGGGAAACCATACTCAGGCATATGAATATGAGAGCGGTTCATCGAACCATCATGTCCATATGACCAAAAATTATTCTGCTTATTCCTATGAGTATTATTGTCCACCTGCTAGACTGTTTGCTAAGGCTTCAAAGCCAAAATTCTCAGATGCTGCACTCAGACTTATTGCTTCTAAGCCACCCTTGAAGATGTGGGTGGTTAAGAAAGCTTAACTCTCTTTTGCAGGGAAAGGTCTCCAGCAGAAAAACAAAATCTTCTGACGCTATTGCTGGGGACCTTAAAAATCTTGTAGGGCGCAAGATAAAATGCCCGAATGGCATCATTATGTACCTCGTTCCTGAATCGCATGCTAATCTCCCTATTAGTCCTAATCTGGATCTAAGTTTTCATAACCCACTGGTTCGTCAAATGTTTTTGCTTCACAATTCTCTTCGTGAAGCCTATCCCCCTAACTGCACTGTAGGGTACGACACCAGCGACTTCAAAGTCTTCAGAATGGATTATTGACAGTGGGTGTACAAATCACATGACTGGCAAAAGAAGCCTCCTTATGGACTCAACCTTACGTCCATCCGACAAGAGCCACATCACATTTGCTGACACTGGTAAAAGTAAGGTATTGGGTCTAGGTAGAGTTGCAATCTCAAAGGATCAACACATGGATAAAGTCATGCTTGTTGAATCCCTTGGCTTCAACTTAATGTCCGTCTCAATGCTTTGCGATTTGAACATGATCGTAATGTTTGGAAAATATCGTTGCCTAGTACTAATGGAATCTGACAAGTCTCTAGTGTTTGAAGGGTATCGAAAAGATGATTTGTATGTGGTAGATTTCTCAGCAGGACCACAACTTGCAGTATGTCTTCTTGCAAAAGCTTCAGAATGCTGGCTTTGACATCGGAGACTTGGGCATGCTGGCATGAGGAACCTCCACACTCTTGCGAAGAAGAAGCATGTCATAGGCATTGAGGGCGTCAAGTTCAAGAAAGATCACTTATGCGGTGCCTGTGAAGCAGGGAAGATGACAAGGGCAAAACATCCTTCGAAGACAATCATGACTACTACACAACCCTTCGAACTGCTCCACATGGATCTTTTCGGTCCCACTCAGTACTCAACTTTTACTACTTCTGCTTGCCTCTATGGCTTCGCCATCGTTGATGATTACTCTAGATATACATGGGTGCACATAATCCTTTACAAGACTGAAGTGCAGGATGTCTTCAGACGCTTCGCCAATCGAGCTATGAACAATTTTGGTGCTAAGATAAAGCACATCAGAAGTGACAATGGCACTGAATTCAAGAACACTGGCCTTGATACATATCTTGATACCTTGGGCATCACACATGAATTCTCAGCTCCGTACACGCCACAGCAGAATGGCGTCGTTGAACGCAAGAACAGAACACTCATTGAGATGGCCAGAACTATGCTAGATGAATACAAGACTCCAAGAAAATTCTGGACTGAAGCCATTGACACTGCATGCCATACAATCAATCGTGTTTATCTTCACAAGCTTCTGAACAAGACATCTTATGAACTCCTAACTGGCAAGAAGCCAAATGTCAGTTACTTCAGAGTATTTGGGGCAAGATGCTGGATCAAGGACCCACACCACACCTCAAAGTTTGCACCAAAAGCACATGAGGGCTTTATGCTTAGATATGGAAAGGATTCGCACTCCTACGGAATCTTCAATCTCTTTCATTACAAAGTGGTTGAAACAGTGGATGTGCGGTTCGATGAGACAAATGGTTCACAAAGAGAGCAACTGCCAAATGTGCTAGATGAAGTTCCAGCTGATGAATCAATCAAGCTTATGGGAACTGGAGAGATTATACCTTCTGAAGCTCATCCTGAAGAAGAACTTATCATCTCAGCACCTGATCAACATGAAGACAATGCTCGGCCTGAAGACATTCCTCCCAACACCAACACAGATCAGCAAGAGCAAAGTCTTCGCCCTGTACACCCTCGTGTTGCCAATGAAGTGCAAATTGACAGAATAATTGACAGCATCAATGCACCTGGTCCACTCACTCGTTCAAGGGCAACTCAACTGGCAAATTTCTGTGGGCACTTCGCATTCGTATCAATATCAGAACCCAAGAAAGTTGAAGAAGCCTTCATGGAACATGAATGGATTCAAGCTATGCAAGCAGAGCCTCAACAGTTTGAGCTGAATAATGTATGGGAACTGGTTAAGCGTCCTGATCCACGGAAGCACAACATAATAGGCACCAAATGGATATACCGCAACAAACTAGATGAGCACGGTCAAGTTGTCAGAAACAAAGCTCGTCTCGTTGCTCAAGGATATACTCAAGTTGAGGGCATTGACTTCGATGAAACATTTGCTCTTGTGGCTAGGCTTGAAGCCATACGCATACTGCTGGCCTATGCAAATCATCATAGAATACTTCTATATCAAATGGATGTGAAAAGTGCTTTTCTCAATGGCAAGATTGAAGAAGAAGTGTATGTTGCACAACCGCCTGGCTTTGAAAATCCAAAACATCCTGACATGGTATACAAGCTCAACAAGGCACTGTATGGCCTCAAACAAGCTCCCAGGGCCTGGTATGACACACTCAAATACTTCCTGAAGAGCAAAGGCTTCATACCTGGTTCCCTGGATCCCACTCTTTTCACGAAGACATATGATGGTGAACTGTTTGTGTGCCAAATATATGTGGATGACATTATCTTCGGCTGCACCAATCAGAAGTACAGTGAAGAGTTTGGATATATGATGCAAGAGCAATATCAGATGTCCATGATGGGGGAGCTGAAGTTCTTCCTTGGTCTTCAAATTCGACAACAACGCAATGGCATCTTCATATCTCAAGACAAGTATCTCAAAGATTGCCTGAAGAAGTTCGGTATGCAAGACTACAAAGGCTTCACAACACCAATGCCAGCCAAACATCATCTGGGTCCTGATGACAATGGTAAAGAGTTCGATCAAAAGGTATACCGCTCCATGATTGGTTCTTTGCTTTATTAATGTGCATCTAGGCCAGATATTATGCTTAGTGTTTGCATGTGTGCTCGATTTCAAGCGGCACCAAAGGAGTCGCATCACTTAGCTGTGAAGCGAATTCTTTGATATTTGGCTCACACCCCAACTCTAGGATTATGGTATCCCAAGGGCTCAGAGTTTGATTTGGTTGGATTTTCGGATGCTGATTATGCTGGTGACAAAGTTGATCGCAAGTCTACATCAGGCACATGTCACTTTCTGGGACGATCACTTGTATGTTGGTCTTCAAAGAAGCAAAACTGTGTATCTCTCTCCACTGCTGAATCTGAATACATTGCTACTGGATCTTGCTGCGCTCAGCTTCTGTGGATGAAGCAAACACTCAAGGACTATGGCATTCATCTGAAGCAAGTGCCACTTTACTGCGACAACGAAAGCGCCATCAAGATTGCCAACAACCCAGTTCAGCACTCGAAGACAAAGCACATTGAAATTCGTCATCACTTTCTCAAAGATCATGTTGTGAAGGAAGACATTGATATCATACACGTCAACACTAAAGAGCAATTGGCAGATATCTTCACCAAGCCCTTGGATGAGAAGAGATTTTGCAAGTTACGGTGTGAGCTAAATATCCTGGAATCCTCAAATGTCCTGTGATCAGGCACACATCCTAACACTTATGCATATGATGACTTAGATGTGCAACACACAAAGTAAAGTATATCTTCAATCAATGAAGACATACATTCTAAGTGTGAATACATTAATGCGGAATTTGACTTTGGAGCACCACGATAATTGTGCGCCGTGTCTGGGTCTAATACTTCCTATACGGTGGGTAACACCACCACCAAATGTTCTATTTTGAAGTGTTTCACTCATGGCGTTACCTTGCAATATCTTCACATTTGGTTTGGCTTCGAACTCAACATGTCTTCATTATTATCTTCACTACGTTGATTATATAGATATATACATACTAGTGTTCTGTCCTCTACAGCATTCACTTATAGCTATGTCTTCTTGGTTGAATCTTTTTGAACTAAGTGAATGTGATCGGACCCTAATCTCTTTATGCTTTCTATCTCAAATTCTATCTCTCCAAGTCATATGCATTCTATTAAAACTGTCGAATGTCTTCACTACGTCCTTGTCAGCAGAACATAAAGAGACAACCATAAAGTCTGTTTTCAATGCTCATTCCTCCACATAAAATCCGGAGAAGCAGGAACGACCGCCCGACAATCCAGGCGTGCGTGGGACGTGAAACAAACCCAAAACTTCCGCAAACTGGCCACGCGTTCCTCAGATGCGAATCGCCAGGGGCACCTGTGTAATAGCACAGTGCCGCCCCTGAGCCTATAAATTCACACTTACCGCGGTCATTATCTCCTTCTTCCACCCTCGCACGAACCCTAGCGCCACCGCTAGCACTCGACGACGCCGGCGACGAAGCGCTTCGCTGCCGCAACTTCTCCGACGCCGTCTTCATGCTGATCGCGGACATCGTTCTCTCCGCCATCGCCGTAGGTGTCTTCCGTCGCCAAGTTAGGGCACGGAGGACTGAACTGCTCGGCATCATCTCCCACTCCGTCTAGCAGTTCCAAGTGTGGTAAATAAAACCTCTTTTTACAGCCCCTTTTCATCTCATGGTTTTGTCACTTTCTACCATAAGAAGTTTCTCTTCACACAAGTTAGATCTCTCTATCTGCATCTCATAACATGCCTAGTATATTCACTTGTGCTTCATAAAGTAGTTAGATTCCTCACTTGTACTGATCTATGGGTTCGTACAAATCTGGAACCAACTTCTTATCTATGAGTGAATGTCTTCTAAACTGATTAATCTTCAAAACCTTCTGAGAATGCATATGACCTCTTCCCCTTCCCTCACACCTTAATGCTGTCACAGGTACATGTCCGTGGGAGAATCCTTCAGTTCTCATAGTCTGCATTCATTTGTAGAATTCCTAAGGCATCACATAAACTCTCCTGAAGCCAGTTCCTGTTGGTCCAGCAAAAGAAAGCCTTTGAAGCCTTTGAAAGTTTTGAAGCCTTTCAAGTTAAAGTTTATGGCTTCAGAAGCAGCAGCAAGGAAGGGGGGCAGACAGAGACGTGAGGGTACTTCCAAAGATCTGCCTGAAGACCTGGCAGAAATGTATAAAACAGATCCAGAAGAGAGTTATGGCCAGCGTAAGACCCGAATCCAATGGATTCGACGCTATTGGGCAGAACAGTGGTTCAAATACCGCTTCGTCACTCAGGAGTATGCTGAGAAATGTGCCATCAAGAAACCATGGGGGGACATCATTTACAAGAATCTCATACCCAGGACCAGAGATGAAGCCATTGCTCAAGGCTTCTACCCATGCATGGTCCGAGGACCACAGCCTGATGATGCGCATCCGTCGTCACTCCTCTGGTGTCGTGACGACAATCTTTTCAAGCGCAACTTCCAGTTTGCCCAACAATCTGCGAAGCTAAACAAGAAGAAATTTGGGTTAGACTTCAACCCTGGCCCCTCCGCACCAAGGGCAGATGGCACATGCTACGCAGAACCCAATGCCATCGGTCCGTTTGCCAACCTTGAGGGCCTCATCACCCACATCTTAGTCCAAGGGACTGCCGTGAATGACCCTCCAGCTGACTCTGAGTTTGATGAAGCTCCTGCTGAACCGAAGCCAAAGCAGTCGAAGAAGCCAAAAGCTTTAAAGCTGGCCCCTTCCTCAAAAGTCTCAAGGGCGAAGCCATTGGCAACTGCACCTCCTTAAGACAGTGTGCAGTCTGAAGACGTATCCCGCGTCTCCAAGCCCCAAAAGGACAAGGTGCCTCAGCCACACACCGGCAAAGAACTCATAGCTGCTGCCATTCTGCGAAGCAAAGCCATTGATCTATCAAGTGATGAAGATCTTGGAGATGACGCTCTAGAGCAGCTCATCAAAAGCAAAGAGGAAGCTGAAATCTTCAACAATTTGCCTCTCTTTGATGTCGCCATCATCCACAGCTTCATCGACGAATGGTTTGCCACACCAAACATAAGCTTCGAAGATCTGCAGCTGCCTGTTGGCCTCAGCGTCGCCTTTCAAGGCGCAATCGCTTCAGAACTTGCCATTGCTCAGCGCATTGTTGAGCTGAAGCAGAAAATTGATCATGAAAAGGCTCAGTTCAAGAAGAATATGGCCAAGCTCAGCGTGCAAGAAGTGAAGAGCTTCAAGACCATGCTGCATGAGCTAAAGGAAAATTTTCTGAAGAAGCATGCAGAAGCTCAAGGTTCACGTGAGCGGATGAAGTCTCTGGCAGAACGATGTGTGCAGGCCTACAATGAGGCCGAGAAGCGCAAGGCACTTGGGCGTCCTGGCATCGACCCCAAGATGGCCGCGAAGAAGAAGAAGAAGAAGCCTGCTATGGCTGAACCAGACGCACCTAGGAAAGAAGCAGTTCCAATCATCTTCCAAACTGCAACGACTGGCTCGAAGCCAAAGAGCCGGTCAACAGCTTCAGAGCTGAAGAAGACAAGAACTGCTGAGGCTAAAGCTAGGAAAAGGAAAAGCTCTAAAGCCTCTCCTACTGCCCCCAGCAAGAAGAAGCGCAAGATCAAGAAATCTCGGGCTGCTCCCACAGAGCCCCTGATAGTTGAACCTATCTCTATGGTTCACCCCAACGCAGAAAGACAATTGACAGTTCATGAGCCTGCTTCCACAGAGGCTCCTGAAGCTGAAGACATACTAGCAGCCGACCCAATTGCTGCTGAAGACATTGGTCATCAGGACAATGTACAAGATGATGCAGCCCTTCCTCAGTATGAACAAAGCGAACTCATCAGCATTGGTCGTCCCCTGACGCCAATTGCACAAGATGCGTCATGGGTGGATCACCCTCAAGAGGAGGAAGACTTTGAGGCCCAGCCCGCTCCAACACCACAGGCGTCGTCTGCGTTCCGCAGGCTTCGCAAAGGTCCAAGGCCTCAAGTCTGTGCTGAAGACATTCCGGCTGCATCAGCCGAAGAAAATGAAGAGGTACCACAAGATCCTACTCCCTTGCTACACCAAGAAGCAGTTCTCCAGGAGAACGTGCCTAAGTCTGACCCTCCAACTAGTCAAGCGGAGGCTGAAAATGTTGAGGCTGCCACAACAAACACTGAAGCCAATGTGGAACCTTCCACACCAAAAGCTTCAGCAGACAGCAAAGCTACTGATCATGACACTTCTGTTCCTGAGTCTGCTGCAGGTCCTCAATTTGATTACCATGTTGAGCACAGGACTCATGTCCAGAAGCCAGTCCCAAGGCTGCCAAGGTTCCCAGGTCCTGCATCAGCACCTGGCTCCTTTGACATCAATAGCTTCAAGGCAGACAATACATTTTTCAACAGCTCTAAGAACCCCTATTCAAGGGAAAGGATTTCATCAGATAGGTTCTGGAGCTATCCTCAGCGCAGCTACTATTCATGCATCCTATACAACCAAGGTCGCATCTTCCCGCACAAGCGCCTTGAGGTTGAAGCCATTGCTGGTCTGCCCTGCCTAGAGGAAGCTTTGGATTGCTTTAAGCAAGTGGGTCTGCTGCAGTTTGTCACTGATGAAGAGCACTGGAATGAAGAGCTTCTGCTTCAGTTCTATGCCACCCTCCATATTAAAGGATACAACAGAGATCCGAAGACTTGGGTCCTGGAATGGATGACCGGCAATGTCCATCATGAAGCCAATGCATTTGATATCATTGAGCTCACCGGCCTGCCCACTCCTGGCGAATTCTTCGAGGAAGGCTGTCAACTACATGCTGAAGCTATTGAGAGCATATTCCAGAGGCCTGAACCAAATATGAGTCAGATGCTCTCAATGATGAAGCCATTGCCCCACGATGCTCCTTATCCAACAGAGTTCTTTGTTGAAGACTTTGAGTTCCTGCCCAGGACCATATATCACATCATCCGGCGGACTCTCTGGCCTATTAAAGGGCACTCTCCAAATGCCAAGATCGAAGGTGCAATGAAGACTATGATATTCTGTATCCTTCATGGCAAATGGTTCAACGCACAGGATTTCTTCATACGCCAACTTGCAGCGTCAGGCTCAGATTTATTTGGTTTGAAGTTCTATGCTCCTTGGGTGATGAGGATGATCAAACTACACTCTGCGATCTCGTATCAGCCCTCAGCTCGAAACCATCGGATCTTCTTGCCAGATGTGGATACCTCCTCTGAAGCTATATATCCTGAGCCTGCCAAGCAACCGTTGAGTCTTCAGAATGCAGAACACCAGAGCTTCACTCAGAACGATGAAGGTGTTGAAGCCATCTCCAGGGTGTATCCTTTGGCTGGCACTACACGTGCGCCACACCCTGCTTCAACTGAAGCCACTGATAGTGCACCTGCTTCAAGACCCAAGAAGCGCACTCGTGTTCTCACTGACCGAGAGCTTCTTGTGGCCCTTCATCAAAAACAAGATAGGCATCATGACTGGCTAAAGCGTCAGATGAAAAGCCTCTTGGTGGATGTTAATCGACTTCGAAATCTTGCCACCAAGAATGCTTTCGTCACTCATGAAACCTGTCGTCGTACATGGAAAGGGCTCTCAATGATATGCACTGAAGCTGAACTTGAAGAGGATGGCTTCACTGAGCGCTTCAAGTTTGACACCACACCTCCCAGAAGGGCTGTGATGCGCAACACACCATCACTTGAAGACTCTGAGTTTTCTTCATCTGCTGCCATAGTTACTGCAAGGATCATTGATGAAGACGACGATGCTACATCACCACCACCTGCTTCAACACCTCCAAGCTCCTCTGCACCGCCAAACACCTCCAACGACCCTGCTGCTCCTGGAAACAAGTAGACACTCTATGTCTTCGAACCTTTTTAGTCCTTGCTGACAAAAGGGGGAGAAGCATATGAGTTGATAGTCTTCAAGCGGGTCCATATGGGCGGGTGCTATATTTTTGCTACATTTTGCTTCGTGCTTACAACTCTCGTTTTTGCTTCATTTGGTTCTTTGAGTTGTAACACTAAGACTCGATGGTCGTTTGCCACCCTGTTTGCGAAGATAAATTCCGCACTTATCTCATTCTGTAGACGTCCATTTTCCATTATGCATGTCATTATCTTCATATACTTTCACATGCGTAGTGGATTGTCATCATAAGCTGAAGTGGATCTCCACAAGTACAACATGCCATGTGCATTTGCATTCCAAAGGCAAATCAACTTATATGCACATCTTCAGGGGGAGCCCTTGCAACTTATGAAGACAATTCCCTATCCTTTACAAATTTCACACATTATATTCCCCGTTGAAAACTTCAACTAGTTTGTCATGAATCACCAAAAAGGGGGAGATTGTAAGTGCATCTAGTGCCACCCCTAGTTGGTTTTGGAGTATTGACGACAAACCTAGTTGAGGGACTAATGTGTTTGTGAGAATTGCAGGAAAACACAGGTAGAAGTCCCTCGTTGATTCGGTTTTACTACCAGAGATGACCCCTAAAAATGTATGAAGACATTGAAGACAAAGGTGGTATATGAAGATATTCACATTGAAGACTATGACAAAAGAAGACACGTTATGAAGCTTATGGAGCTCGAAGACTTAGATCTTTCGTACTTCTTTTTCTTTTGTGTTGAGTCATAAGAACCACCATACTGTTAAGTGGGGTCCAGGAGAACCAGTCAGAATGACCGAAGTGATGCCTAAATCAAAACCCTATGTCTTCGAGCGAAGACAATGAGAGCGAGTCTTGTCCAGAGCCGGACAAGTCAGCTTTGCTTGTAGCCCAAGTAAAGTTGCCATGAGAGTTTGAAATCTGACCGTTGAGACACGTGTCAGTTCCTTAGTGACCCAGGGTCATTTCGGACAAATCAGGTCGGGTTGCCAAGTGGCTATAAATAGCCCACCCCCACAACCATAAACGGTTGGCTGCTCAGATTTCAGTGCACGGCTTTTGTCGTTTGAGAGCAACCCACCTCGAAGCCTTTGAGAGAAAATTTCTAGTGAGGAGAAAAGCCCTAACCACCCAGAGCCAAAGTAAATTGGGCATCACTTAAGTCTTCTTGTCTGTGTGATCTGAAGACTTATTACACTTGAGGACTGTGAATCCTCCAGACGGTTAGGCGTCGTGTTCAGAGCATCCAAGAGACATTGTGGATTGCCAGTGAACGTTTGTGAAGGTTTGGGAGTCTACCTTGAAGACTTACCAGAGTGATTGGGCAAGGACTAAGTGACCTCAGCTCAAGGAGAATACGGTGAGGACTTGGTGTCCTGAACTGTGTGTTCAGGACTGGGTGTCCGGGACTGTGTGTCCTAAGGTTTAAATACCTAGCCGCTCCAACCAGACGTACAGTTGTCACAGCAACTGGAACTGGTCCAACATATCATTGTCTTCAATGAGTCACTGGTTTCATCTTCATTTCCTTTTCTTACTGTTACTCATTGTGAAGCCATTGCATGCTTGCTTTATCTTTTGTCTTCACAACGTGAATGTTTGATCTGTTTGGCTTCATAACTTCTTCCTACCTGATCCTTATTACACTGAAGCTGTTTGTCATTGTGCTTTCACTCTATTGAATACATGACCATGGCTGGCCTAGTGTAATCTAACTTCCGCTGCATAGTAATAGGCATAATCTTCGCTGTTTGTCTTCATAACTCTCACATTTTGAAGACTTTCATAAATATCGCCTATTCACCCCCCCCCTCTAGTCGATATAACACACTTTCAATACTCTCTTCTTCAAGGATTGTATTGTTGTGCCCAAAGGTGACCTTCGTAAAGTGATCATGAACGAGGCTCACAATTCACTCGTCTCCATCCACCCTAGGAGCACGAAGATGTATCAGGACCTCAAGCAGGCTTATTGGTGGACTCGAATGAAGTGCGAGATTGCTCAGTTCGTGAATGAGTGTGATGTCTGCAGAAGAGTGAAGGCAGAACACCAAAGGCCAGCGGGTCTCCTCCAACCTCTAGCCATTCCAGAATGGAAGTTTGACCACATTGAGATGGACTTCGTGACTGGGTTTCCAAAGGCCAAGCGTGGCAATGACGCTATATTCGTTGTCATCCACAAACTCACTAAAGTGGCTCACTTTCTGCCTATCAAAGAGTCTATCACTGCAGCTCAATTGGCGGAGCTCTATACCTCTCGAATTGTCTCTCTGCACGGTATTCCACAGGTGATCTCTTCAGACCGTGGCAGCATCTTTACCTCCAAGTTTTGGGATTCTTTTCAGAAGGCCATGGGCACCAACATCCACTTCAGCACAGCTTTCCATCCTCAAACTAGCGGTCAAGTCGAGCGTGTGAATCAGATTCTTGAAGATATGCTCAGGGCTTGTGTGATCTCCTTCGACATGAAGTGGGAGGATTGTCTTACATATGCTGAATTCTCCTACAACAACAGTTTTCAAGCAAGTTCGGGCAAGGCCCCATTCGAAATTCTGTATGGCAGGAAGTGTCGTACCCCTCTCAACTAGTCTGAAACCGGTGAACGTCAACTTCTGGGAAATGACTTAATCACAGAGGCAGAGGATATGTGCAAAGTCATTCGTGATAACCTCAAAGCAGCCCAATCCTGCCAGAAGAGCTACTATGATAGTAAGCACCATGATTTGGTTTTCGAGATCGGAGATCATGTTTACCTCTGCGTCTCTCCTATGAAAGGTACTCGTCGCTTCGGTATCAAAGGGAAGCTTGCCCCTAGATACGTGGGACCTTTCAAGATCGTCAGCAAGAGAGGTGATCTCGCCTATCAACTCGAGCTTCCTTCAAACTTTGCAAATGTGCATGACGTGTTCCATGTCTCTCAGCTCCGCAAGTGCTTTAAGACACCTGATCACACCGTCAACTTCGAAGACATTGAGCTCCAAGAAGATCTCTCTTATCATGAGCACCCCGTGGCTATTCTTGAAGAAACTGAACGCAAGACTCGCAATAAGTCAATCAAATTCCTCAAAGTCAAGTGGTCACACCATTCCGACCGTGAAGCCACCTGGGAACGCGAGGATCACCTCCGTTCTGAATACATGGCGTTCTTCCTGTCCTAGATCTCGGGACGAGATCCTTTCATAGTGGTGGAGTGTTGTAACACCCCGGATATGATTTACCTAATATGTAATCCAACTCTTGCCGTTTCCGGCGCTAAGTTATTTTATTTTCTCGGGTTTGGGTTTTTGTCTCCGTGTGTGGTTGTCGTTGTCATGCATCTCATATCATGTCATCATGTGCATTGCATTTGCATACGTGTTCATCTCATGCATTTGAGCATTTTCCCCGTTGTCCGTTTTGCATTCCGGCGCTCCGTTCTCCTCCGGTGGTCATTTCTGCCTTTCTTTCGTGTGTGGGGATTAAACATTTCCGGATTGGACCGAGACTTGCCAAGCGGCCTTGGTTTACTACCGGTAGACCGCCTGTCAAGTCTCATACCATTTGGACTTCGTTTGATGCTCCAACGGTTAACCGAGGGACCGAAAAGGCCTCGTGTGTGTTGCAGCCCAACACCCCTCCATTTTGGCCCAAAACCCACCAAAACCCTTTCCATCATCTAGAGCGTTTGATCACGATCGCGTGGACGAAAACTGCACCTCATTTGGACACTCCTAGCTCCCTCTATGCCTATATATAGCCCCCCTCCGAAAATTCACGGGCGAAACCCTAACCCTCTCCCTCTCCTCGCGGCCGGACGAAAATCATCGGGCCGGACATGTCCATTTTCACCCCGCCGCCACCACTTGTCATCGCCTGATTCGCCCGCCCGGGCGCCCACTTCGCTGCCGCCGCCAGGGCCCGCAGGGCCCATCGCCGGCCCTCCCGGCCCGTTCCTCCGCCGCCCAAGCGCCCGCGCCTCCTCGCCCCTCTTCCCGAACGCCGGTGCCGTCCGCCTGCTCCGCCCGCCGCCACATTGCTGGTGGCCGCCGCGTCGCTGTCCGGCCTTGCCACCTCGCCGGCCGTCGCGGCCAGGGAGCAGCTCCACCACCCGAACATCGTCGAGCCGCCGCCGTTGCCCCTCGCCGGCGACTCCCTCCGCCCGCTCGCCGGCCGACCTCGCCCACCTCGCCGGAGCCCGACCAGCTCGCCGGAGTCCTCGGGAGGCGCGCGCGTGAACAGTGTCGATCCGATCCAGATCCGGATCCTAACCCTAGGGTTGACTTTTGCCCCGTTTCTAGTATTATTTTTTTTGCATATTTCATCATGCTATATCTCCGTATCCGTAGATCCGTTTTGGGCGTGTAGCATATCAAAATGTTTGTCTCAGAGAGTACATCATTTCGTCTCGTTGCATCATTTTCATTTGAGTTCATCTTGATGCCCGAAATGCTGTTGGAAGAGTGCTATTTGAGATAATTGTCAGATCTGCTTCTCCAAATAGCTATTTGTCATTTTTGCCATGATTATTGTGTGCATGATATGCCCCTGAGCTCTACATGAGTTTTGTTATATGCTTTGCCATCTTTTCAGAGGTGCAACCCATGTATTTTTGTGATCTGTGTGGTGACTAGCACAAGCTTGCAAAGTGGTGCATTCGTTAATGCTGATTTCAGGGACTTAGCATTTTCTCTAAGTCCTTGATCTGTTTATATCAATATGCCATATCTTCATGTTGTTTCCTAGTGATCCGTGCCTCTTTTGGGGATGATCAGTAAGGATGATTTGGTAATCTTGTAGTGCTCTATCCATTCATGTCCTTTTTTGCAATTATGGAGCACCCTAACTTGAGTCAATCGAGCTCTACTTTTGCTATTTCGCGAATCTGGGCAGATTGTCTACTTGTTAGCGATTTTGCCGAGGATGTTGTAGTTGATCCGTGCATGCTATGTTATTCTTCTTGCCATGTCTAGCTTGTATAATGTGTATTATTGATGGGTGTATGCTTAGATTGTCATGACTTGCTGTGTAGTGAGTGCATCGAGCTCGTAAACATGCCTACTTGATATCTGATTTGCATGTTCCAGTTTTTCACTAAGTCTGTGATCTGATTATGTTTTTGCCATGTTCACATGCTTGCAATTGTATTTTCTGATCCCTTTTGGCTCAAGGTCACTAAGGGACTTTTGTTAAGCTCTTTGAGTAGCTCCATGTCAAGCCTTGATTTGCCATGTTTAGTTCCTGTAGCAGATAGTTTTCATGCTCCAAAGTGTGGTACCTGATCTGAAATTCCAGATAAGTGTTAATTTCACTAAGTCTAAAATCTGTTTACCAATTGCACTTTTGCCATGCTTGTTTGAACCTGTTAATGGATGAATTGGCCGTAGCTCAGTGTTCATCTTTTGTTAAGCATCATGTATGGATCCCTGCCATGTATTGTTTTGCCATGTTTGAGTGCTGTAGCATGTTTTTCTTGTTGCATTCAGATGGCTACTTGCTGTATATCGCAGACCGGTGCCATATTTGAATTGCTTGCCATTTCCAAACCGTGTCTCCGATTCCGGTGATCTTTATATCGTTTTCAACCGAAATCATCTCACCTTTCCAGTGGCACACTTGGATTTCCAAGTTGAGTCCAGGTTCATTCACCCCTTGTCAAATCTTGCATATGCATCACATATCGCATCCCGCATAGCATACCATGTTTGCATCATGTTGTTTGAGCGTTGCACGTGGTTGATTGTGTTCTTGTTGCTTGTTTGTCTTGTTTGGGTAGAGTCGGGAGACGAGTTCGCTAACGAGGAGCCCGTTGAGTTTGCTTTCGAGGATCCAGTCAACTCTAACAACTTTGTAGGCAAGATGACCATACCCTCGAAATCACTTATATCTTTGCTTTGCTAGATGCTCGCTCTTTTGCTATGCCTATGCTAAGATGCATACCACTTGCTTATCATGCCTCCCAAAATTGCCATGTCAAACCTCTAACCCACCATGTACTAGCAAACCGTTGATTGGCTATGTTACCGCTTTGCTCAGCCCCTCTTATAGCGTTGCTAGTTGCAGGTGAAGATTGGAGATCGTTCCTTGTTGGAACATTATTTTCTTGTTGGGATATCATTATATTGCCTTGTTATCTTAATGCATCTATATACTTGGTAAAGGGTGGAAGGCTCGGCCTCTCGCCTAGTGTTTTGTTCCACTCTTGCCACCCTAGTTTCCGTCATATCGGTGTTATGTTCTCGGATTTTGCGTTCCTTACGCGGTTGGGTAATAATGGGAACCCCTTGATAGTTCGCCTTGAATAAAACTCTTCCACCAATGTCCAACCTTGGTTTTACCATTTGCCACCTAGCCTCTTTTTCCCTCGGGTTTCCGGAGCCCGAGGGTCATCTTATTTTAAACCCCCCCCGGGCCAGTGCTCCTCTGAGTGTTGGTCCACCTGTCAGCTGCCGGTGGCCACCAGGGGCAACTCTGGGCTGGCCTACCCGTACCTAGGACAATCTAAGTGTGCCTTGAGAACGAGATTTGTCGGCACATTCGGGCGGTGTTGCTGGATTTGTTTTAACTTGTCGAAGTGTCTTGTAGAACCGGGATACCGAGTCTGATCGGAATGTCTCGGGAGAAGGTATATCCTTCGTTGACCGTGAGAGCTTGTCATGGGCTAAGTTGGGACTCCCCTGCAGGGATTTGAACTTTTGAAAGCCGTGCCCACGGTTATGGGCAGATGGGAATTTGTTAATGTCCGGTTGTAGATAACTTGAACCTTAACTTATTTAAAATGAATCAACTGTGTGAGTTACCGTGATGGTCTCTTCTCGGCGGAGTCCGGGAAGTGAACACGGTGTTGGAGTAATGCTTGCCGCAGGTTGTTCTCTAGTTATTCGTTCGCGCTTTGCCTTCTCTTCTCGCTCTCTTTTGCGAACAGGTTAGCCACCATATATGCTAGTCGCTTGCTGCAGCTCCACATATTACCTTGCCTTACCTATAAGCTTAAATAGTCTTGATCGCGAGGGTGCGAGATTGCTGAGTCCCTGTGGCTCACAGATTACTTCCAAACAGATGCAGGGCCAGACGACTCCATTCCAGATGACGCGCTTGAGCTCAAGTGGGAGTTCGACGAGGACTCACGCCGTTACTATGTGTCTTTCCCTGATGATCAGTAGTGGTGCCTAGTTGGGGTGATCGGGACAGTGTCGCATGTTGGGTTGATCTTTTATTTTGGCACCATAGTCGGGCCATGAGTGATTGGTTGATGTAATGCTATTTATGTACTTTGTTTGACGTGGCGAGTGTAAGCCAACTATGTACCTTCCCCTTTTGTTATCTATATTACATGGGATGTTGTGGAGATTGCCTTACTTGCGAGATTGCTTTCAATGCGGTTATGCCTCTAAGTCGTGCTTCGACACGTAGGAGATATAGCCGCATCGAGGGCGTTACAATGCACTAGAGCTATAAAAATATGAAAGCTCATCGAAGAAACTAAGTGGGTGTGCATCCAACTCGCTTCCTCACGAAGACCTAGGGAATTTGAGGAAGCCCATCATTGGAATATACAAGCCAAGTTCTATAATGAAAAATTCCCACTAGTTTATGAAAGTGACAACATAGGAGACTCTCGATCATGAAGATCATGGTGCTACTTTGAAGCACAACTGTGGAAAAGGATAGTACCATTGTCCCTTCTCTGTTTTTCTCTCTTTTTTTCTCCTTTTTTTGGGCCTTCTTTCTTTTTTGGGCCTCTTTTCTCTCTTTTTTCATCCGGGGCCTCATCCTGACTTGTGGGGGAATCATAGTCTCCGTCATCCTTTCCTCACTGGGACAATGCTCTAATAATGATGATCATCACACTTATTTTTACTTCGAACTCAAGAATTACAACTCAATACTTAGAACAAAATATGACTCTATGTGAATGCCTCCGGTGGTGTACCGGGATATGCAATGAATCAAGAGTGACATGTATGAAAAATTATGAACGGTGGCTTTGCCACAAATACGATGTCAACTACATGATCATGCATGGCAATATGACAATGATGATGCATGTCATAATAAATGGAACGGTGGAAAGTTGCATGGAAATATATCTCGTAATGGCAATGGAAATGCCATAATAGGTAGGTATGGTGGCTGTTTTGAGGAAGATATAAGGAGGCCTATGTGTGATAGAGTGTATCATATCACGGGGTTTGGATGCACCGGCGAAGTTTGCACCAACTCTCAAGGTGAGAAAGGGCAATGCACGGTACCGAAGAGGCTAGCAATGATGGAAGGGTGAGAGTGCGTATAATCCATGGACTCAACATTATTCATAAAGAACTCATATACTTATTGCAAAAATCTACAAGTCACCAAAACCAAGCACTACGCGCATGCTTCTAGGGGGATAGATTGGTAGGAAAAGACCATCGCTTGTCCCCGACCGCCACTCATAAGGAAAGCAATCAAAGAACACCCCATGCTTCAAATTTGCCACATAACGTTTACCATATGTGCGTGCTACGAGACTTGCCAACTTCAACACAAGTATTCATCAATTTCACAATTACTCAACTAGCACACCTCTAATATTACCACCTTTATATCTCAAAATAATCTATCAATCATCCAACTTCTCTTAGCATTTAAAATTTATAACCAAAGTGAATTACCATGCTGTTCTAAAGGACTCTAAAAATGATATAAGTGAAGCATGAGAGATCAATTATTTCTATAAAATAGAACCACCGCCGTGCTCTAAAAGATATAAGCGAAGCACTAGAGCAAAAATTATCCAACTCAAAAGATATAAGTGAAGCACATAGAGTATTCAATAAATTCCAATTCATGTGTGTCTCTCCCAAAAGGTGTGTACAGCAAGGATGATTGTGGTAAACTAAAAAGCAAAGACTCAAATCATACAAGACGCTCCAAGCAAAACACATATCATGTGTCGAATAAAAATATAGCTCCAAGTAAAGTTACCGATGGACGAAGACGAAAGAGGGGATGCCTTCCGGGGCATCCCCAAGCTTAGGCTCTTGCCACTCCTTGCTCCATAATCCATCAAATCTTTACCCAAAACTTGAAAACTTCACAACACAAAACTTAAAAGAAAATCTTCATGAGCTCCATTAGTAAAAGAAAAGAAACCACCACTTCAAGGTACTGTAATGAACTCATTCTTTATTTATATTGGTGTTAAACCTACTATATTCCAACTTTTCTGTGGTTCATAAACTCTATTACTAGCCATAGATTCATCAAAATAAGCAAACAACACACAGAAAACAGAATCTGTCAAAAACAGAACATTCTGTAGTAATCTGTAGGTTTCGAACACTTATGGAACCCCAAAAATTCTAAAATAAATTGCTGGACATGAGGAATTTATCTATTAATCATCTGCAAAAATAATTAACTAAATATCTGAATGCCCCGGATGCAACTTTCCATATTTGTACTCCGACTCTTGCCTTTTCCGGAGATGCGATATGATTTTCCCTTCGTGGTTGGGTTTTGTTTTTTCGTTTTGCTTTGTTCCTGTCATGCATTTCATATCATGTCATCATGTGCATCGCATTTGCATTCGTGTTCGTCTCATGCATCCGAGCATTTTCCCCGTTGTCCGTTTTGCAATCCGGCACTCCTACGTCCTCCGGCACCCCCTTTTGCCTCTTTTCGTGAGCGGGTATTAAACATTCTCGGAATGGACCAAGATTTGCCAAGCGGCCTTGGTACACTACCGGTAGACCGCCTGTAAAGTTTCGTGCCATTTGGAGTCTGTTTGATACTCCAACGGTTAACCGGGGAACCGTAAAGGCCTCGTGTGTGTTGCAGCCCAACACCCCTCCAAAACGGCCCAATAACCCATCCAAACCTCTTCATCCTCTCGGTCGTTCGATCACGATGGCCGAAAACCGCACTCCATTTGGACCCTCCTAGCTCCCTCTACCTATATATTTGCACCCCCCTCGAAAAATCGCAGTCTAACCCTAGATCTCACCTCCACCGCGCCACTGGACATGCCTGCACCACGCCGGACATGTCCACCGCCGCCGCCACATCGCCCCGGCCAATCCGAGGCTGCCACGTCAGCACCGCCGCCTCCCTCCTCCAATCCTGCTTCGCCACGTCGCCCACACTGCCGTCTCCACCGCGCGGGCCCGCCGTGCCCAGATCCGGCCCGCCCCAGGCCCGAGGGAGCCAGCACCTCGCCAGCCTCGCCTCCTTGCTCCACCACCTCGCCGACGCTGGCCGCCGCCCGCCGGCGACCCGCGCCCTCGTCGCCGGTGCAAGAGCCGCCCGCCGCCTCCACGCCGTTGCGCGCCGCTCCTCCGCCGCCTCGCCGTCGCCTACCAACATCGCGTCGTGCCCCGCCACCAAGCCGCCCGCCGCCACCTCGCTGCTGCGCCGCTCGCCGCCCGCCGCCCCCAATCTGCCCCTGCGCCGCCCTTGCGCCGCCCACCGCGAGGCCGCCTCCTCCGCCTCGACGCCGCACCTTCAAACCACTCCGGCGCCGCCTCGGCCGCCTCCGGCGACCCCGCGCCAGATCCGGCATCTCCCGACGAACCGGCCGCCATCCCTGACATGCTCCGGCCAAAACTCCGGCGTGCCTCAGTTCCCTTGCATAGAACCCTAGATCTGAGCGGTATATATCCACTAAGTCCTTTTCCTCTGCTACTTTTTATGCTATGTTCATCATGCCATAACTTCTCACTCGTAGCTCCGTTTTGCATGCATAAGATATCAAAATGTTCATCATGAAGTTCTCTTCATTTTGTTCCATTGTGTCATGCTTGTATGAGTCCATCTTGATGCCCAAATAGTTGATCCAAGAGTGCTATAAAATGTTAGGTGCTGTTTCTTAACAGATCTTGAGCATTTGTCATTTTTTCCATGATTATTGTGTGCTGCATTTGGGCATAACCCCTACATGTATTTTGGTCTATGTCATGCCATCTTTACAGGGGTGCATGCCATGTATTTTTGTGATCAATGTGGTGACTAGCACAAGCATGCAAAGTAGCTCTCGTGATATTGCTGATTTTAGGGACTTAGAATTTCACAAAGTCATTTCCCTGCGGTTATTTTTATGCCATGTATTCATGTTGCTACAGAGTGATCCATGCTTGTTTTGAGTATCTTCAGTAAGGATGATTTCGACATATGGTTATGCTCTATCCATCCATGCCTCTGTTTGCAATTATGGTGTGCCCTAGCATGACTCAATCTTGCTCTACTTTTGCTATAAAATGTTCCTGGCAGATTGTTTACATGTTAATCAATTTTGCCAAGGTTATTGTAGTTGATCCATGCATGCTATGAGCTTCTTGCCTTGGTTAGCTTCATGAACATGTCTTCTTGCTGGTAGTATGCTTAACTTGTCATGCAATGCCTTGTCATGAGTGAATCAAGCTCGCAAACATGCCTTCATAATTTTGTTTATGCCTTGTCCAGTTTTCTGCTAAGTCTGAATCTGTTAACGAAACTTGCTATGTTTACATGGGTGCCATCATATCTTCTGATCCTTTTTGGCTTATGGTCAGTAAGGGACTGTTGTTCTATGCTTTGAGTAGATTCATGCCATGCATTGTATTGCTATGATATGATCCTGTGGCATGTTGTTATCTTGCTCTAAACATTGCTTCCTGATGTTAATTCCTGGCATGTTGTTATTTTCACTAAGTCTATGATGTTGATATCTTTTGCACTTTTGCCATGCTTGTTTGAACCTGTTCTTGTGTGTTTTAGCCGTGGCTCAGTGTTCTTATTTTGTCAAGCATCTTGAGTAGATCACTGCCATGTGCTTTGTTGTTATGTTGGAGTGCACTAGCTTAGTTTCTTGTTGCATTCTAGATGGCATCGTGATGTTAATCGCAGTATTGAGCCATTATTGTTTTGCTTGCCATTTGCAAACCGTGCATCCGTTTCCGGTGATCTTTATATCGATTTCGACTGAAATCAACTCATCTTTCCAGCGGCACACTTGGTTTGCCAAGTTGAGGCCTGGTTCAATCTTTTCCTTCCGGAGCTTGCATATGCATTGCATATCACATCCCGCATATCATGCCATGTTTTGCATCATGTTTCTTGCGCATTGCACCATGGTTGATTGTGGTTTCTTTTGCTTGTGTGCTTGCCTTGGGTAGAGGCGGGAGACGAGTACGTGATCGAGGAATCCGTTGAGTATGCTATCGAGGATCAAGCTTACGTCAACTCGGAGAACTTTGAAGGCAAGATGACCATACCCTCGAAATCACTTCTATCTTTGCCTGCTAGTTGCTCGCTCTATTGCTATGCCGCGATACCTAACCCACCTTGTCCTAGCAAACCATTGTCTGGCTATGTTACCGCTTTGCTCAGCCCCTCTTATAGCGTTGCTAGTTGTAGGTGAAGATGGAGTTTGTTCCTTGTTGGAACATGGATATCGTTTGGGATATCATTATTATTATATCTTATTAACAGTAATGCATCTATACACTTGGTAAAGGGTGGAAGGCTCGGCCTTATGCCTGGTGTTTTGTTCCACTCTTGCCGCCCTAGTTTCCGTCGTACCGGTGTTATGTTCCTTGATTTTGCGTTCCTTACGCGGTTGGGTTATAATGGGAACCCCTTGACAGTTCGCCTTGAATAAAACTCCTCCAGCAAGGCCCAACCTTGGTTTTTACATTTGCCACCTAAGCCTTTTTCCCTTGGGTTCTGCGGACTCAAGGGTCATCTTTCTTTAAAACCCCCGGCCCAGTGCTCCTCTGAGTGTTGGTCCAAACTAGAGCACCGTGCAGGGCCGTCCCTTGGAAACTTGGGTTACGTTGGCTCCTGTACGCTTAGCTTATCCGGTGTGCCCTGAGAACAAGATACGTGCGACTCCTATCGGGATTTGTCAGCACATCGGGCGGCTTTGCTGGTCTTGTTTTACCATTGACGGAATGTCTTGTAACCGGGATTCCGAGTCTGATCGGGTCGTCCTGGGAGAAGGCATATCCTTCGTTGACCGTGAGAGCTTGTGATGGGCTAAGTTGGGACACCCCTGCAGGGTTTTTGAACTTTCGAAAGCCGTGCCCGTGGTTATGGGCAGATAGGAATTTGTTAATATCGGGTTGTAGAAAACCTGACACTCAATTAATTAAAATGAATCAACCATGTGTGTAGCCGTGATGGTCTCTTCTCGGCGGAGTCCGGAAAGTGAACACGGTTCTTGTGTTATGCTTGAACGTAAGTAGTTTCAGGATCACTTCTAGTTCATGACCGTGCTTTGCTTCTCTTCTCGCTCTTATTTGCGTATGTTAGCCACCATATATGCTTAGTGCTTGCTGCAGCTCCACCCACTGCCTTTTCCTACCCATAAGCTTCAATAGTCTTGATCGCGAGGGTGTGAGATTGCTGAGTCCCCGTGACTCACAGATTACTTCCAAAACCAGTTGCAGGTGCCGATGATACCAGTGCAGGTGACGCAACTGAGCTCAAGTGGGAGCTCGATGAAGATCGTGTTTGTTGTGTTGTTTCGTTTCCTTTCGATCAGTAGTGGAGCCCAGTTGGGGCGATCGGGGACCTACGCAATTGGGGTTGTCTTTCTTTATTTTGGTTCCGTAGTCGGACCTTGGTTGTATTCTGGATGATGTAATGCTATATTTATGTATTGTGTGAAGTGGCGATTGTAAGCCAACTCTTTATCCCTTTCATATTCAGTACATGGGACATGTAAAGATTACCCCTCTTGCGACATGCCTACTATGCGGTTATGCCTCTAAGTCGTGCTCCGACACGTGGGAGATATAGCCGCATCGTGGGTGTTACAAGTTGGTAATCAGAGCCTTCCCCGACTTAGGAGCCCCTTGCTTGATCGAATCGCTGATGTTGTTGAGTCTAGAAAAATGTTTTGAGTCTTATAGGATTATATATATATATATATCGGAGAGTAGGATTCTTTTTACTCCTCAGTCCCTTCGTCGCTCTGGTAAGGCCTCCTAGCGTAGAGTTTTGACTCTTCTCTCCTCAAATTTCACTAAAAAAATTTAGGATCAAGCGGGTATCTTGGAATCGTTCTGATGGTTTTGTGACGAGAACATTGTTCTTGGTGCCTCCTGACATTTAGGGGTTGTGGCAGTGTCTCGGGGAGTTGAGCTCCGAGGTATTGTCGTCACAATTTTATCGTTGCAGTTATGGAATACCTAAGTATCGCTGACATCGAAAATCTCTTCTATGCAGTTGTTGGTGAGATAAACTCGACGCCATCCAGTACTGGGGCGGGAGTTTGGGAGTATTGCCATAACTCATATAACAGATGCTTTTCGAAGGTTGAGGTAAATGATTTCCGAAGGTTTCTTGGTTATGTGTTGAAGGATGGATACAGATGGATGTAGGATTTGCTAGTTTTGGGTGACATATTATGCTTCCCCTTTATCCCCAACACTTGATTGCATAACCGGAAAGTTTCGGGAGTTTATAAGTGGGAATTCAAGTAGCTCCTAGAATATCTTTCCAACAGACACATGATACGATATGGAATCTATCATATGTTTGTTTCTGGCTTATTTTGCAAGCCAATCTTTTGTTTTGTTTCGGGTTGTGGTATTCGAGTTGCTTCAATGTCAAGTGTTGATTCCATACCTTTCCTAAGCGGTGTTCTCATATTTCTATGTGGATGCTAATCCTTCTCGTGTATCGAGATTGTCTTGTCAATTCTTTCCAACAGGTGTGATTCTCTTCAAGATGATCCTATCATTTTTCCCATCCGCAAGATCAATTATCAGTTCTTCTCAACGGTGTTTGTTTTCATCCGTCCCAAGTTGTCTTTGTTTTCCCACCCTTCCACCCTTATTCTTCAAGGACTCGGATTTCTTAATCAAGTATCCATCTTATTAATGTGAAGTCTCTTCATTCTTTTAATCAATGTTCTTACCCGGTGTTTCTTATGAAGATTCTAACGGAGCTTCAAGTTCATCATTCTTCATTCCCTTTATCCTCTGGTGGATTCAAGTCAAGCTTTGTCAATCATGTCCTTTCCTTGCTTCAAATGTTTTCTCATGCCGGTGCACCTCTTAATCGCTCGCCTCTCCCTATTCAATTGTTCCGGAGTGCTGAAGATATCTCCAAGATTCATGTTTCCACTATGCATTCGTTCGAGCTCTTTCAAGGATGTTATCTCTTTTGAGCCATTTAATTCAACCGGTGCAATCTTCCTTTTAAATCGTTCAACGGTGTATCTTTTGAGTGGGCCCTAACCCACAGGTCTTTTCCCAGGATCTTACCTGACTCTTCTAATCTTCCCGGAGTTACTCTCAAATTCTTTTCAAAGTTTGATGTAAGAATGAGTTATCATCAGTCAAATGTCTTTCACCAAGGTCTTCCAAATTCTTCACCGTTAGCTCAACCTTTAAATAAGTCATCCCGGAGTATCTCAACAATTCATGGTGGTGTTTCTCATCGTCATTCTCAACACTTGAAGACTAAAGAAGTGTTTCCTCTAAATCTTGGTCCGTTCTCTTGAAGATTCATGGTTCTAGCCTTATGCCATCCTCTCATAATTGTTTTCGGTTGTGAGAATTCTTCCATCCATCTGGAGCATTTCATGAGTTTTTTTCATTTCTTTCCTCCGAAGGCCATCACTTCAGAAGAATTATTCATTCTCAGCTTTCAGCTCTCATTCTTCAAATCCTACCGGTGCATCATTCAAATATTCTCTAATCAAGCATCTTCGTTCATTTGCTAATTCTTCCCGGTGTTTCTTTATATTTTCTTCGTTCATTTCCTAATCTTACGGTGGTTTGCTTAAGATTCTCTTCCATGGTTATCATATCAATTCATTCGTTCTTTCAAACCCTACCGGTGGATCATTGAAGACCTTCCCAAGTTGGCCCCGTATCTATCTTAATCCTCTCTACGAGAATAAGTAGTATGCCAAATCCATTGTTTTGTCATCAATTTAATTGGTGAAGGATGAGCATAATGTAA
Organism: Triticum urartu; assembly: GCF_056163025.1. Taxonomy (NCBI): domain Eukaryota; kingdom Viridiplantae; phylum Streptophyta; class Magnoliopsida; order Poales; family Poaceae; genus Triticum; species Triticum urartu. The sequence continues at coordinate 249,549,303 of NC_141877.1, forward strand.
TTATTATTCTTGTTTCATCAAGTAAATTCAATTCCTTATTCCAGAGTTTCATCAAAATTCTTGATTTCTTTTGTTCATCTTTCTTTTCTGAAGTTTCAAGTTTTCCGCTTTATCTCGTCGCGAAGCTCCATCTAAATCATCGCAAGGCTTCACCTTGTGTTTTCAACTTCTCTTTCCTTCCATTCGATCATCCTTTTGTTGCCGAAGTTCTTCATGGAGGCTCTACATGATGGTTCATAAAGGATTTAATTCCTTCTCGAAGTTTTCATCGAGATTCTTTTCTAAGGAGCTCAAGTATTCTTCATCTTGCAATCCGGAGTGCAATTGTTCTCCCTTATCTTTTGAGGTGGTAATATATCATTCTTCATTCACAAGAATGAGGTATTTAAACCCATCACTTTCTTCCATGGAGTTATCTTGGTATAAATTTCACCTAAAGCCTTCCATTGGGAATGTTGCTCTTTGTGGTGATTATCTATGATCCAAGTTTTGTCCTTATCACCTCGGTGGAAGAAGATTTCTATCTTTTTCTAGCTCCCAATCAAATCTTTTCTGTGAGTGGCAAGTTGTCACCTCATAATTTTGAGATGTCTTCTATAAGTCCATATCAAGCTTATCCTTTCGTTGTCGATAACCCAACAACTCCGTTCTAGCATTTTGTTGTAAGCATGCTCTCTCAAGATCTTGTTTCCCTCCGTTCATTCCATTCCATTCTTTTATTTCTTTCGGAGGCTTTGTGATGTTGCTCTCTTCTCTCATCATCTCAAATTGTGAAGATCGTGGTCTTTTTCACGTTTATCCATTTAACCGGAGTGTCGTGCCCTCTTTTCAAGTTCTTCCCATTTTGTCAAGTTTTACCTCCCTTCTCAACTGGAGTGTTGTGTCATCTCTTCTATTTCTTTTCATCTTATCAAGTTTCTTATCACTTTTCAACCGGAGTGTTGTCCGAATTTGTTCTTCCTTGTTTCTCTTTTCTAACGGAGTGTTTTCAACTCTGTTCATCTCCGTGGTATTCTTTTCTCAAAATGGTTTAACGTTTCAAGGTTCTTTGGTTTCACTCGTTTGTCAAAGAAGCAACTTAGTTTTACCTCTTATCTTCCTCTTCCTTTTCCCTCCGGTGCCATGCTAGATCTCTGGACGAGATCCTCTCGTAGTGGTGGAGTGTTGTAATGCCCCGGATGCAACTTTCCATATTTGTACTCCGACTCTTGCCTTTTCCGGAGATGCTATATGATTTTCCCTTCGTGGTTGGGTTTTGTTTTCTCGTTTTGCTTTTGTTCATGTCATGCATTTCATATCATGTCATCATGTGCATCGCATTTGCATTCTGTTAGTCTCATGCATTCGAGCATTTTTCCCCGTTGTCCCTTTTGCAATCCGGCACTCCTACGTCCTCCGACGCCCCCTTTTGCCTCTTTTCATCAGTGGGTATTAAACATTCTCGGAATGGACCGAGATTTGCCAAGCGGCCTTGGTACACTACCGGTAGACCTCCTGTCAAGTTTCGTGCCATTTGGAGTCCTTTTGATACTCCAACGGTTAACCGGGGAACCCTAAAGGCCTTGTGTGTGTTGCAGCCCAACACCCCTCCAAAACGGCCCAATAACCCATCCAAACCTCTCCATTCTCTCGGTCGTTCGATCACGATAGCCGAAAACCGCACTCCATTTGGACCCTCCTAGCTCCCTCTACCTATATATTTGCACCTCCCCCCCCCCCACCCCGAAAAATCGGAGTCTAACCCTAGATCTCACCTCCACCGTGCCACCGGACATGCCCGCACCGCGCCGGACATGTCCACCGCCGCCGCCACATCGCCCCGGCCAATCCGAGGCTGCCACGTCAGCGCCGCCGCCTCCCTCCTCCAATCCCTCTTTGCCACGTCGCCCACGCCGCCGTCTCCATCGCGTGGGCCCGCCGTGCCCAGATCCGGCGCGCCCCGGGCTGCGCCGGGCCCGAGGGAGCCACCACCTTGCCGGCCTCGCCTCCTTGCTCCGCCACCTCGCCGGTGCTAGCCGCCGCCCGCCGGCGACCCGCGCCCTCGTCGCCGGCGCAAGCGCCGCCCGCCGCCTCCACGTCGTTGCGCGCCGCTCCTCCGCCGACTCGTCGTCGCCTACCAACGTCGCGCCGTGCCCCGCCACCGAGCCGCCCGCCGCCACCTCGCTGTTGCGCCGCTTGTCGCCCACCGCCGCCAACGCGCCCCTGCGCCACTCGCCGCCCGCCGGCGCCGCCCTTGCGCCGTCCACCGCGAGGCCGCCTCCTCCGCCTCGACGCTGGACCTTCACGCCACGCCGGCGCCGCCCCGGCCTCCTCCGGCGACCCCGCGCCAGATCCAGCATCTCCCGACGAACCGGCCGCCATCCCCGACATGCTCCGGCCAAAACTCCGGCGTGCCTCAGTTCCCGTGCATAGAGCCCTAGATCTGAGCGGTATATATCCACTAAGTCCTTTTCCTCTGCTACTTTTTATGCTCTGTTCATCATGCCATAACTTCTCACCCGTAGCTCCGTTTTGCATGCATAAGATATCAAAATGTTCACCATGACGCTCTCTTCATTTTGTTCCATTGTGCCATGCTTGTTTGAGTCCATCTTGATGCCCAAATAGTTGATGCAAGAGTGCTATAAAATGTTAGGTGCTGTTTCTTAACAGATCTTGAGCATTTGTCATTTTTTCCATGATTATTGTGTGCTGCATTTGGGCATAAGCCCTACATGTATTTTGGTCTATGTCATGCCATCTTTACAGGGGTGCATGCCATGTATTTTTGTGATCAATGTGGTGACTAGCACAAGCATGCAAAGTAGCTCTCGTGATATTGCTGATTTCAGGGACTTAGAATTTCACAAAGTCATTTCCCTGCGGTTATTTTTATGCCATGTATTCATGTTGCTACAGAGTGATCCATGCTTGTTTTGAGTATCTTCAGTAAGGATGATTTCGACATATGGTTATGCTCTATCCATCCATGCCTCTGTTTGCAATTATGGTGTGCCCTAGCATGACTCAATCTTGCTCTACTTTTGCTATAAAATGTTCCTGGCAGATTGTTTACATGTTACTCAATTTTGCCAAGGTTATTGTAGTTGATCCATGCATGCTATGAGCTTGTTGCCTTGGTTAGCTTCATGAACATGTCTTCTTGCTGGTAGTATGCTTAACTTGTCATGCAATGCCTTGTCATGAGTGAATCAAGCTCGCAAACATGCCTTCATAATTCTGTTTATGCCTTGTCCAGTTTTCTGCTAAGTCTGAATCTGTTAACGAAACTTGCTATGTTTACATGGGTGCCATCATATCTTCTGATCCTTTTTGGCTTATGGTCAGTAAGGGACTGTTGTGCTATGCTTTGAGTAGATTCATGCCATGCATTGTATTGCTATGATATGATCCTGTAGCATGTTGTTATCTTGCTCTAAACATTGCTTCCTGATGTTAATTCCTGGCATGTTGTTATTTTCACTAAGTCTGTGATGTTGATATCTTTTGCACTTTTGCCATGCTTGTTTGAACCTGTTCTTGTGTGTTTTAGCCGTGGCTCAGTGTTCTTATTTTGTCAAGCATCTTGAGTAGATCACTGCCATGAGCTTTGTTGTTATGTTGGAGTGCACTAGCTTAGTTTCTTGTTGCATTCTAGATGGCATCGTGATGTTAATCGCAGTATTGAGCCATTATTGTTTTGCTTGCCATTTGCAAACCGTGCATCCGTTTCCGGTGATCTTTATATCGATTTCGACTGAAATCAACTCATCTTTCCAGCGGCACACTTGGTTTGCCAAGTTGAGGCCTGGTTCAATCTTTTCCTTCCGGAGCTTGCATATGCATTGCATATCACATCCCGCATATCATGCCATGTTTTGCATCATGTTTCTTGCGCATTGCACCATGGTTGATTGTGGTTTCTTTTGCTTGTGTGCTTGCCTTGGGTAGAGCCGGGAGACGAGTACGTGATCGAGGAATCCGTTGAGTATGCTATCGAGGATCAAGCTTACGTCAACTCAGAGAACTTTGCAGGCAAGATGACCATACCCTCAAAATCACTTCTATCTTTGCCTGCTAGTTGCTCGCTCTATTGCTATGCTGCGATACCTAACCCACCTTGTCCTAGCAAACCATTGTCTGGCTATGTTACCGCTTTGCTCGGCCCCTCTTATAGCGTTGCTAGTTGTAGGTGAAGATGGAGTTTGTTCCTTGTTGGAACATGGATATCGTTTGGGATATCATTATTATTATATCTTATTAACATTAATGCATCTATTCACTTGGTAATGGGTGGAAGGCTCGGCCTTATGCCTGGTGTTTTGTTCCACTCTTGCCACCCTAGTTTCCGTCGTACCGGTGTTATGTTCCTTGATTTTGCGTTCCTTACGCGGTTGGGTTATAATGGGAACCCTTGACAGTTCGCCTTGAATAAAACTCCTCCAGCAAGGCCCAAGCTTGGTTTTAACATTTGCCACCTAAGCCTTTTTCCCTTGGGTTCTGCAGACTCAAGGGTCATCTTTATTTAAAACCCCCGGCCCAGTGCTCCTCTGAGTGTTGGTCCAAACTAGAGCACCGTGCAGGGCCGTCCCTTGGCAACTTGGGTTACGTTGGCTCCTGTATGCTTAGCTTATCCAGTGTGCCCTGAGAACGAGATACGTGCGACTCCTATCGAGATTTGTCAGCACATCGGGCGGCTTTTCTGGTCTTCTTTTACCATTGACAAAATGTCTTGTAACCGGGATTCCGAGTCTGATCGGGTCATCCTGGGAGAAGGAATATCCTTCATTGACCGTGAGGGCTTGTGATGGGCTAAGTTGGGACACCCTGCAGGGTTTTTGAACTTTCGAAAGTCGTGCCCGCGGTTATGGGCAGATGGGAATTTGTTAATATCCGGTTGTAGAAAACCTGACATTTAACTTAATTAAAATGAATCAACCGCGTGTGTAGCCGTGATCGTCTATTCTCGGCGGAGTCCAGAAAATGAACACGGTTCTTGTGTTATGCTTGAACGTAAGTAGTTTCAGGATCACTTCTAGTTCACGACCGTGCTTTGCTTCTCTTCTCGCTCTTATCTGCGTATGTTAGCCACCATATATGCTTAGTGCTTGCTGCAGCTCGACCTCACTACCTTTTCGTACCCATAAGCTTAAATAGTCTTGATCGCGAGGGTGTGAGATTGCTGAGTCCCCGTGACTCACAGATTACTTCCAAAACCAGTTGCAGGTGCCGATGATACCAGTGCAGATGACGCAACTAAGCTCAAGTGGGAGCTTGATGAAGATCGTGTTTGTTGTGTTGTTTTGTTTCCTTTCGATCAGTAGTGGAGCCCAGTTGGGGCGATCGGGGACCTATGCAATTGGGGTTGTCTTTCTTTATTTTGGTTCCATAGTCGGACCTTGGTTGTATTCTGGATGATGTAATGCTATATTTATGTATTGTGTGAAGTGGCGATTGTAAGCCAACTCTTTATCCCTTTCATATTCAGTACATTGGACGTGTAAAGATTACCCCTCTTGCGACATGCCTACTATGTGGTTTTGCCTCTAAGTCGTGCTCCGACACGTGGGAGATATAGCCGCATCGTGGGTGTTACAATATCACTCTCCAATAAAAAATGTCAGCAATTCTCGTGAGCGCTAAAGTTTCTGTTTTTTACAGCAAGATCAAAAAGACTTCCCCCAAGTCTTCCGAACGGTTCTACTTGGCACAAACACTAATTAAACACACAAAACACAACCAAAACACAGGCTAGATAAATTATTTGTTACTAAACAGGAACAAAAAGCAAGGAATAAAAATAAACTTTTGTTGCCTCCCAACAAGCGCTATCGTTTAACGCCCCTAGCTAGGCATAAAAGCGAGGATAGATCAAGGTATTACCATGATAATGATAAGGTAAATTGCGAAAACTTATCTCATACTCCCTACGTTCAGCAGCAAGCTTTCTTTGTGGCAAGCAGAAGTAATCAAAAGGGCTAAATTTAGTGGGACAAAAGTCCCCAAGATCAAGCTCGGGAGGTGTAGGTTCCTCCTTTGGCCCCTCATATTGCACAACCAATTCATCATTATAAGCATTCTTCTGGCAAAAAGTCATGAGCCTTTGTTCAAGGGACCTAGCCCATTGTTCTGGATAGCAAAATTATCATTAAGTTCAGAGATCCTATTAACAAGAACATTGGTAGGAACCTTTTTTCTAAGGTTTTCATTAAAAGCAACATGATCTAAAGATCGTAAACGCATAATGTCTTCTTGATAAAAAAAGGATTGCTTCTATGGGAGGACGGCCAGCATCCACCCTATAATGTGCAAAAATTTCATTGGCTTCTTTTATTATAAATCTGAACTCATGAGCTAAAAAGATGGTTGCTGCTCACTTAATAGAAGAATGCTCAATATTAGAAAATTCTAGGAAAATCCTTTGTATGGAAGGATGCATATGTAAAAATTGCCTTTCAGGTTCAACTATGAGCAAAGATATAGCATCCGGGAGACTACTAGTTTTATGAAGGATAGATCTGCACATGGTGGGAAAAGCACTGGCATAAGTAAAGAAATCTTGAATAACTCCCTTCCCAATAATATTACCGCTACCAATCCGAAACCTTTTAGTGTGTAAAATAGTAGAATTTTCAAGAGGATCATCAATAGCTTCAAAGTTTTCCATATTATTATCCTTATCAACGATAACCTCCCCAGTTTCTGACATGAAGGCAACAAATAGAAAAAAGAACGAGCACACAGAAGGCAGGAAGGAAAAAGAGGCGAACGGAAAAGAGGGCGAATAAAATGGCAAGGGTGAAGTGGGGGAGAGGAAAACGAGAGGAAAATGCCAAATAATGTAATGCGAAGGATAAGAGTTGTGATGGGTACTTGGTATGTCTTGACTTGGCGTAGATCTCCCCGGCAACGGCGCCAGAAATCCTTCTTGCTACCTCTTGAGCATGCGTTGGTTTTCCCTTAAAGAAGAAAGGGTGATGCAGCAAAGCAGCGTAAGTATTTCCCTCAGTTTTTGAGAACCAAGGTATCAATCCAGTAGGAGACCACGCGTGAGTCACCTCGTACCTACACAAACAAATAAGAACCTTGCAACCAACGCGATAAAGGGGTTGTCAATCCCTTCATGACCACTTGCAAGAGTGAGATCTGATAGAGATAATAATGATAAGATAAATATTTTTGGTATTTTTATGATGTAGATTGAAAGTAAAGATTGTAAAAAAATAGATTGGAAACTTGTCATGGACACAAACAAATAAGATAGCATAAGTATTACGGTGGGTGAACAAATTACTGTCGAGCTATTGATAGAATTGAGCATAGTTAAGAGAATATCTAGGTATGATCATGTATATAGGCATCACGTCCATGACAAGTAGACCGACTCCTGCCTGCATCTACTACTATTACTCCACACATTGACCGCTATCTAGCATGCATCTAGAGTATTAAGTTCATAAGAACAGAGTAACGCTTTAAGCAAGATGACATGATGTAGAGGGATAAACTCATGCAATATGATATAAACCCCATCATTTTATCCTCGATGGCAACAATACAATATGTGTCGTTTCCCTTTCTGTCACTCGGATCGAGCACCGCAAGATTGAACCCAAAGCTAAGCACTTCTCCCATTGCAAGAAAGATCAATCTAGTAGGCCAAACCAAATTGATAATTCGAAGAGACTTGCAAAGATAACCAATCATACATAAAAGAATTCAGAGAAGATTCAAATATTGTTCATAGATAATCTTGATCATAAACCCACAATTCATCGGATCTCGACAGACACACCGCAAAAGAAGATTACATCGAATAGATCTCCAAGAGAATCGAGGAGAACTTTGTATTGAGATCCAAAGAGAGAGAGAAGAAGCCATCTAGCTCATAACTATGGACATGAAGGTCTGAAGTAAACTACTCACACATCATCGGAGGGGCCATGGAGTTGATGTAGAGGCCCTCCATGATCAATGCCCCCTCAGGCGGAGCTCTAGAAAAAGGACCCAAGATGGGATCTCTTGGGTACAGAAGGTTGCGGCGGTGGAAATAGGGTTTCGTGGTGCTCCTGGATGTTTTCAGGGTACGTAGGTATATATAGGAGGAAGAAGTAGGCCGGTGGAGCCACGAGGGGCCCACGACGGGGGAGGGCGCGCCCAGGGGGGTAGGCGCGCCCCCCTGCCTCGTGGCCTCCTCGTTGGTTGCTTGACGTCCACTCCAAGTCCTCTGGATCACGTTTGTTCCAAAGATCACGCTCCCGAAGGTTTCATTCCGTTTGGACTCCGTTTGATATTCCTTTTCTGTGAAACACTGAAATAGGCAAAAAAAACAGCAATTTGGGTTGGGCCTCCGGTCAATAGGTTAGTCTCAAAAATAATATAAAAGTGTATAAATAAGCCCATTAAACATCCAAAACAGAATATATATATATATATAATAGCATGGAACAATCAAAAATTGTAGATATGTTGGAGACGTATCACCATGCGTCCCCCAATGAGGCTTCCATCATCAAGAGCGAGGCTACAGCAAAAGGCAGTCAGCGTGGCTCGCAGGCGGCGGTCCCTACTTGTCGGTCGGGTTCATGGCAGCCGGCGGGACCCACCAGGAGGCGTGCCCCAGCTGCCGGCGTAGAACCCGGTGCCCCAAGACACTAACGTCCGGGTCCTACACCCGGCCGTATTACCATTGTCCCCTGGGGGTAGGCCTATATAACCCCCTAGGTTCACCCATGCAAAGGGTTCAACACCCATGCAAACACACACACACATAGCTAGACAGGTAAAGGAGCTAGCCTTGCCTTTCTTCCTCCTCTAGCCGAACAGCTCAAGGAGCAACCTTGTAGCCACCTATTGACATTAGTCATCATGCGAAGACCCCGCAGAGCAGGACTAGTGGTGTTATCTCCACGAAGAGCCTCGAACCTGGGTAAGACTCGTAGGCGTTTGAGATCTTGCTCACTCCCGCTTCCAAGGCCCAATGACGTACTCCTCTCCCCATCCATGATAAGCCAACCCCTAGCATATGTCGCTATATATCCCCGACACCACCTTTTGTGATTATTGCATCACACAAAGTTTCATCGAAGGGTCTCTGGTCGTAGTGTCGCATTAGCAGCAGCCTGTAGTAGTGTTGCTTGCCATTCCTCTTGAAGTTCCCTTTCTTTCCCTTGCCCTTTTTCTTGAAACTAGTGGTCCTATTAACCATCAACACTTGATGCTCTTTCTTCATTTCTACCTCTACTTGATTTGAGTATCGCGAAGAGCTCGGGAATCATTTTTCGTCATCCCTTGCATATTATAGTTCATCATGAAGCTCTAGTAACTTGGTGATAGTGACAGGAGAAATCTTTCAATCACTATTTTATCTGGAAGATTAAATCCCACTTGATCTCAGCCGGGCTTCGAACGGCATTCGGTCACCAAATCACATAACTCATATAATACTATATCGTCATCGAACATTAAGCATGCGGAACCTATGGGTTTGAGAACTATGTAGACATGACTGAGACACCTCTACAGTCAATAAACAATAGCGGAACCTGGATGCCCATATTGGCTCCTACTTATTCTATGAAGATATTTATCGGTAGAACCGTTATGACAACATACGTAATTCCCTTTCTCCATCGGTATGTTACTTGCCCGAGATTCGATCGTCGGTATCTTCATACCTAGTTCAATCTCGTTACGGAAAGTCTCTTTACTCGTTCCATAATACATCACCTCGTGACTAACTCCTTAGTCATTTGCTTGCAAGCTTATGATGTGTATTACCGAGAGGGCCTAGAGACACCTCTCCGATACTCGGAGTGACAAATCCTAATCTCGATCTATGCCAACTCAACAAACACCTTCGGAGATACCTGTAGAGCATCTTTATAATCACCTAGTTACGTTGTGACGTTTCATAGCACAGAATGCATTCCTCCGGTATTCGGGAGTTGCATAATCTCATAGTTGAAGGAATATGTATTTGACATGAAGAAAGCAATAGCAATAAAACTGAATGATCATTATGCTAAGCTAACGGATGGGTCTTCTCCATCACATAATTCTCCTAATGATGTCATACCGTTATCAAATGACAACACATGTCCATGGTTAGGAAACCTTAACCATCTTCGATCAACGAGCTAGTCTAGTAGAGGCTTACTAGGGACACCGTATGTGTTTATGTATTCACACATGTATTTAATTTTACGATCAATACAATTCTAGCATGAATAATAAACCTTTATCATGAATGAGGGAATATAAAATAACAACTTTATTCTTGCCTCTAGGGCATATTTCCTTCATTATGTGCCTGAAGAAGCTGTATATCGAGGTGATGTTCCTTTCCTGTTAAATGTCAACCATAAGGGAGTTCAATTTTTGGCACCTCTTCCCAAGTTTACAATAACAATGTACTACGATTTCTGAAGGAATTTTGGAGGATTTCAAGACATACATCTCCCCACCCCATATTGGGTGCTTGACTCATATGGTTACAATCCATAAGCATTTCTCATTTTGATTCATATGTACTAGTTTTCTTAGGGAATTTTTCATCCACTCCAACCTCTTGTGAAGAAGGCTACATTTTTCTAGATTGTAATCAAATGCCCATGTTAATCATGTCAGATCGAAGATGGCACATTGGTGCATTTTACAAATCCTGCAAACCAAATAGGCTAGTGGTGTTCACAACTGCATGTAAGCACTAACACGTTCTCTTCTTTTGTAGATAATAATAGGCCCGGTGGTGGATAATGTGATACAATATAACGACAATCACATCGAATGCCTAGATTTGCATCTCTCAAAAATTACTTTGAACTCCTACTGAGGGACCTTATCACAGATTATATTCGCCAGGTTCTAGTTGCCAAAGCAAGGGTGCTGAAGGTAATGAGGTCGAACATGCATTTACATAGAACATATGAATGGTTTGTTGATCAGAGCCGGTAGCTACTGTAGAATGGAAGAGGCTCCAATAAAGCTAAACTTCGTATTGGATATGGATATGACAGAGTAATTGGAAGTCATTGTGTCAACCCCATACATGGCTTGTCAGCGGCTGATCCCTTTGCAGTAATGATGAGGTTTTGAAACCGGCCTTACTATTGGTAATTTTAGTTTGAACCTCTCTTATATCCATGTTCAACTGATCAGCATGAGCATTTGCAGCTGAATGAGCTGAATTTCATTTCTAATATCAGTTTGAACCTTGTAATCTTCAAATTTGAGCCATGTAACTCTGGAATTTGAACCTTGCAATATTTCAGGCTTTTGTGGTACAATTGTTGAAATGGCATCGTGTCAGACTCGTATATTGGTAGTACTATTTTGACCTTATTGTGCAATAGACTTAGATTTTATTAACCATTCACTACCAGGGATCCAGCCGGAAGCAGAGCAATGGCAAACGTCGTCGCAACAAGATGTAGATGATTAGATGCTCATTTCTCCTAGTTTAGTATGCATGTAATTGCTTACTTTGGTGTGTGGAAATGTTATGTGTGTAGTCACTTATGTAATTGTATGATTAATTTGGTTATGCAATGTTGTTCTTATGATAGAGGCAAAGGTGTCCCGTCTTTTGATGAGATGGTGGCTATTGTTTTTGGTGGAGTAGACTTTGACGATCCAACTACGATCGTGCGAGGACGTCGCACCTTAGCAATCGCTAAACCAACTCCAAGTGGTTATTGACCACGCCGAAGCATGATCAGCCTGACCATGAAGGTCTATTTGCTGGAAGCAAATGAAGAACAAGTAAGAAACTGAAATTGCAATCTGGATATTGCTAATATAAGAGGAAAGCTTTATTAATGAAGGTGGGGTTCTGTGACGTCTTGGTCTGGTCGTTGAACACAAATGAAGTACACGAAGTTGCAGCTATGGCAAACTTTTAATCTAAACAAAACCGAAATTCTAAACAACGAAAGGGTTGTATATATGGAGGAAGATGGGGGAATTTCGTGGCCCTTGGAGGAGGGGTCCGAAACCAACCCTAACTCTTGTTTCCCCACACGTATGAACTCTAAAAATAGCCTATACTTAAGTATTTCGAAATTACATGGGCCTGGCCCAATAATAAGGTGACGCGGCACCTAGAATAGCCTCTGGACGAAATTTATGAAGTGGCATCTTGTATATTTTGTCCACGGCTTCATGCACTCCTTATGGTGGCTTCAAAGTCTTGAAATCATCACTTGTAACTCTGTTCTTGTTCCCCTTGCGCATGCCATGATGATACGTCTCCGTTGTATCTACTTTTCCAAACACTTTTGCCCTTGTTTTGGACTCTAATTTGCATGATTTGAATGGAACTAACCCGGACTGACGTTGTTTTCAGCAGAATTGCCATGGTGTTATTTTTGTGCAGAAATAAAAGTTCTTGGAATGACCTGAAAATCAACGGAGATTATTTTTGGAATATATAAAAAATATTGGCGAAAGAATCAAGGCCAGGGGGCCCACACCCTGTCCACGAGGGTGGGGGCGTGCCCCCTGCCTCGTGGGCCCCCAGGTGCTCCGCTGACCTCAACTCCAACTCCATATATTCGTGTTCGGGGAGAAAAAAATAAGAGAGAAGGATTCATCGCGTTTTACAATACGGAGCCGCCGCCAAGCCCTAATCTCTCTAGGGAGGGCTAATCTGGAGTCCGTTCGTGGGTCCAGAGAGGGGAATCCGTCGCCATCGTCATCATCAACCTTCCTCCATCACCAATTTCATGATGTTCACCGTCATGCGTGAGTAATTCCATCATAGGCTTGCTGGACGGTGATGGGTTGGATGAGATTTATCATGTAATCGAGTTAGTTTTGTTAGGGTTTGATCCCTAGTATCCACTATATTAAGAGATTGATGTTGCTATGACTTTGCTATGCTTAATGCTTGTCACTAGGGCCCGAGTGCCATGATTTCAGATCTGAACCTATTATGTTTTCATGAATATATGTGAGTTCTTGATCCTATCCTGCAAGTCTACAGTCACCTATTATGTGCTATGATCCGTTAACCCCGAAGTGACAATAATCGGGATACTTACCGGTGATGACTGTAGTTTGAGAAGTTCATGTATTCACTATGTGTTAATGCTTTGGTCCGGTACTGTATTAAAAGGAGGCCTTAATATCCCTTAGTTTCCAATAGGACCCCGCTGCCACGGGAGAGTAGGACAAAAGATGCCATGCAAGTTCTTTTCCATAAGCACGTATGACTATATTCGAAATACATGCCTACATTACATTGATGAACTAGAGCTAGTTCTGTGTCACCCTATGTTATAACTGTTGCATGATTGATCGCATCCGACATAATTCTCCATCACTGATCCAATGCCTACGAGCTTTTCATATATTGTTCTTCACTTATTAACTTTTCCGTTGCTACTTTTACAATCACTATAAAACCAAAACTGCTACCGTTACTTTTACTACTATTACCACTACTATCATATTACTTCGCTACTAAATACTTTGCTGCAGATATTAAGTTTCTAGGTGTGGTTGAATTGACAACTCAGCTGCTAATACTTGAGAATGTTCTTTGGCTCCCCTTGTGTCGAATCAATAAATTTGGGTTGAATACTCTACCCTCGAAAACTGTTGTGATCCCCTATACTTGTGGGTTATCAAGACTATTTTCTGGCGCCGTTGCCGGGGAACATAGCTCTATTCTTTGAGTCACTTGGGATTTATATCTGATGATCACTATGAAGAACTTGAAAGATAAAAGAACCAAGATTTTTCCCTCAACTACGAGGGGAGGTAAGGAACTGCCATCTAGCTCTGCACTTGATTCACCTTCTGTTTTGAGTAAACTTGCAACACCTACTCCTGCTATTCATTCTAATATGTCGCATGTTATTGATGATGCCACTTCTGCTTTGCATGATACTTATGATGAAACTACTTCTATGCTTTATAATACTTTGCCACTAGGTCAATTTCTTGATGAACAACTGGCTAGGGTTAGAGAGAATGAAATTATTGGAACTGATAATATTGATGAAAGTGATGATGAAGATTCTCCCCCCAGATATGAATTGCTTGTTGTGCCTGAGGGTTATGTTATGGATGAAGAAACTACTAGAGACTTCTTAGCTTGCAATGATAGATCTGATCTTAAGAAATTATTAGCGAAGCTTAAAGAAAAGTCTTTGAATGCTAGAATGAAATATGACCCTGCTTTTGCTACTTCACCTATCTTTATTACTGATAAGGATTATGATTTCTCTGTCGATCCTGAGTTAATTACTTTGGTTGAATCTGATCCTTTTTGTGGCTATGAATCTGAAACTGTTGTGGCACATCTTACTAAATTAAATGATATAGCCACCCTGTTTACTCATGATGAGAAAACTCGCTATTACTTTATCCTTAAGTTGTTTCCGTTCTCATTAAAGGGTGATGCTAAAACATGGTTTAATTCTCTTGATCCTGGTTTTGTTCGTAGTCCCCAGGATATGATTTATTACTTCTCTGCTAAATATTTCCCCGCTCATAAGAAACAAGCTGCCTTAAGGGAAATATATAATTTTGTGCAAATTGAAGAAGAGAGTCTCCCACAAGCTTGGGGGAGGCTTCTCCAATTACTTAATGCTTTTCCTGATCATCCTCTCAAGAAAAATGAAATACTTGATATCTTTTATAATGGACTAACCGATGCTTCCAGAGACTACCTGGATAGTTGTGCTGGTTGTGTTTTCAGGGAAAGAACTATTGATCAAGCTGAATTGCTATTGAATAATATGTTGAGTAATGAAAATGATTGGACACTTACTGAACCAACTCCTAAGCCAACTTCGAAGAAAAGGAGTATTCTATTTCTCAGTCCTGAAGATATGCAAGAGGCAAAGAAATCTATGAAAGAAAAAGGTATTAAAGTTGAAGATGTTAAGAATTTACCACCTATTGAAGAAATAAACGGTCTTGATAACCCGACACGGGTAGTAAAGGTAAATTCTCTCTATAGATTTGATGAAGGTGATATTCCTCATTAAAAGTCTGCTAGCCAATGCTTAGATGAGTTTGATAATTTTATTGTTAAACAAGAAAACTTCAATGCTTATGTTGGTAGACAATTGAAACGCAATGCTGATATGCTTGAACACTTGAGCGATTATATGTCTAGAGTTAAGGGTGAACTTAAACTTATTAGTAAACATGCGTATATGGTTACCACTCAAGTAGAACAAGTACTTAAAGCTTAGAATGATTTTCTCAATGAATTAAATAATAAGAAAAATGATAATGTTGTTAGAGTTATGACTAGAGGGGTGAATGACTCAGGAACCTTTGTATCCTGAGGGCCACCCTAAGAGAATTGAGCAAGATTCTCGGAGAATTAATGTTGACGCACCTAGTTCTTCTAAGAAGAAGAAAAAGAAAAATGATAGGACTTCGCATGCTTCTAGTGAACCTGTTGTTGACACACCTGAGAATCCCAATGATATTTCTATTTCTGATGCTGAAACACAATCTGGTAACGAACATGAACCTAATGATAATGCTAATGATGATGTTCATGTTGATGCTCAACCTAGCAATGATAATGATGTAGAGATTGAACCTGTTGTTAATCTTAATAACCCACAATCAAAGAATCAACGTTATGATAAGAGAGACTTCGTTGCTAGGAAGCACGATAAAGAAAGAGAACCATGGGTTCAGAAACCCATGCCTTTTACTCCTAAACCATCCAAGAAAAAGGATGATGAGGATTTTGAGCGCTTTGCTGAAATGATTAGATCTATCTTTTTGCGTATGTGTTTGACTGATATGCTTAGAATGAACCCTTATGCTAAATACATGAAGGATATTGTTACTAATAAACGAAAGATACCGGAAGCTGAAATTTCCACCATGCTTCCTAATTACACTTTTAAGGGTGGGATACCAAAGAAACTTGGAGATCCAGGAGTACCAACTATACCATGCTCCATTAAAAGAAACTATGTTAAAACTGCTTTATGTGATCTTGGAGCCGGTGTTAGTGTTATGCCTCTCTCTTTATATCGTAGAATTGATTTGAATAAGTTGACACCTACTAAAATATCTTTGCAAATGGCTGATAAATCAACTGCTATACCTGTTGGTATTTGTGCGGATGTGCCTGTTGTGGACTCTAACTTGCATGATTTGAATGGAACTAACCCGGACTAACGCTGTTTTCAGCAGAATTACCATGGTGTTATTTATGTGCAGAAACAAACGCTCTCGGAATGACCTGAAACTTCACGGAGCAACTTTTTGGAAAATATAAAAAATACCTACAAAAGATGAAGGCCAGGGGGCCCACCACCTCTCCAAGAGGGTGGGGGCGCGCCTGCCCCCTAGGGCGCGCCCCCCTACCTCGTGGGCCCCCTGGTGCCTCTCCGACTCCAACTCCAACTCTATATATTGTGTTTCGGGCAGAAAAAAATTAAAGAGAAGAATTCATCGCGTTTTACGATACAGAACCATCGCCAAGCCCTAAAACCTCTCGGGAGGGCTTATCTAGAGTCCGTTCGGGGCTCCAGAGAGGGGAATCCGTCGCCATCGTCATCATCAACCATCCTCCATCACCAATTTCATGATGCTCATCGCCGTGCGTGAGTAATTCCCTCATAGGCTTGCTGGACGGTGATGGGTTGGATGGGATCTATCATGTAATCGAGTTAGTTTTGTTAGGGTTTGATCCCTAGTATCCACTATGTTCTGAGATTGATGTTGCTATGACTTTGCTATGCTTAATGCTTGTCACTAGGGCCCGAGTGCCATGATTTCAGATCTGAACCTATTATGTTTTCATCAATATATGAGCATTCTTGATCCTATCTTGCAAGTCTATAGTCACCTATTATGTGTCATGATCCGTTAACCCCGAAGTGACAATAATCGGGATACTTACCGATGAGGACTGTAGTTTGAGGAGTTCATGTATTCACTATGTGTTAATGCTTTGTTCCGGTACTCTATTAAAAGGAGGCCTTAATAGAGGCTAAGGTGTCCCGATGTTTCGATGAGATGGTGGCTATCGTTTTCTGTGGGAGTCGACCTTGACGATCCGACTACGAACGTGCGAGACGTCGCGCCTTAGCAATCGCTAAACCAACTTCCGAGGGGTTATTGACCACGCCGGAGCACGATCAACCTGACCACGAGGGTCTGTTTCCTGCGAGCAAACGAAGAACAAGCAAGAAACTGAGATTGCAATCTGGATATTGCGAATATAAGATGAAAGCTTTATTTGATCAAGGTGGGGTTCTGTGACGTCTTGGTCTGGTCGTTGGACACAAACGAGGTACGCGAAGTTGCAGCTATGGCGAACTTTTAATCTAAACAAAACCCAAAGTCTAAACGACGCCCTAAGGGCTGTATATATGGAGGAAGAGGGGGGAATTTCGTGGCCCTTGAGGGTGGGGTCCGAAACCAACCCTAACTCTTGTTTCCCCACACATACGGACTCTAAAAATAGCCTATACTTAAGTATTTCGAAATTACATGGGCCTGGCCCATTAATAAGGTGACGCAGCACCTAGAATAGCCTATGGACGAATATTATGAAGTGGCATCTTGTATATTTCGTCCAAGGCTTCATGCACTCCTTATGGCGGCTTCAAAGTCCTGAAATCATCACTTGTAACTCCGTTCTTGATCCCCTTGCGCATGCCATCAACTCCATGCGTGTTCTTGCTCCAATGTTCATCCTTCTCCAAGCTAGGCCCTTCATTTGTAAGCAAAACAAATGTATCCAATTTAGGCAGCATCATAATCTCATGAACATTAGAATCATTACCAAGAAACGAAAGTACCTGGTAATTTAATTGGCGTGCGCGAGCTCTAGTAATTGGTCCAGTATATGTAACAGTAGGGGCTGTGGGTGTAACAATGGTATTTATGTCCTCAGCATCCTCCCCTTCTTGAAATGAAGTCGTCCTCGACGGAAGCGCATCTTCCTCACCCAAATAAGGCTTCAAATCTGCAATGTTAAAAGTGGGACTAACCCCAAAATCTACAGGTAGCTCAAGTTTATATGCATTATCATTTATTTTCTCTAACACCTTAAAAGGACCATCAGCACATGGCATTAGCTTTGATTTGCGCAGATTAGGAAATCTATCTTTACGCAAATGTAACCAAACAAGATCTCCAGGCGCAAACACAACATGTTTTCTACCCTTATCTCCAGAAAGTTTATATTTAGCATTCATACGCTCAATGTTTTCCTTAGTTAACTCATGCATTTTTAAAATCAATTCAGAACGTTCTTTAGCATCAAAATTAACCTTCTCTGAAGATGGAAGAGGCAACAAATCAATAGGTGCACGAGGTAGGAAACCATACACAATTTCAAAAGGGCACATCTTAGTAGTAGAATGCAATGAGGGATTATAAGCAAATTCAATATGAGGCAAGCATTCTTCCCACATTTTCTTGTTATTCTTCAAAACAGCCCTAAGCATAGTAGACAATGTTCTATTGACTACTTCAGTTTGTCCATCAGTTTGGGGGTGACAAGTAGTACTAAAAAGCAGCTTAGTCCCCAACTTAGCCCATAAACATCTCCAAAAGTGGTTAAGAAATTTAGTATCACGATCTGAAACAATAGTATTTGGCACACCATGTAAGCAAATAATTTCATGAAAGAACAAATCAGCAACATTAACAGCATCATCGCTTTTATGACATGGTATAAAGTGTGCCATTTTCGAGAACCTATCCCTTAGTTTCGGTACTCTATTAAAAGGAGGCCTTAATATCCCTTAGTTTCCGTAACGACCCCGCTGCCACGGGAGGGTAGGACAAAATATGGCATGCAAGTTCTTTTCCATAAGCATGTATGACTATATTCGGAATACATGCCTACATTATATCAATGAACTGGAGCTAGTTCTGTGTCACCCTAGGTTATGACTGTTACATGATGAACCGCATCCGACATAATTCTCCATCACCGATCCATTGCCTACGAGCTTTCCATATATTGTTCTTCGCTTATTTACTTTCCCGTTGCTATTGCTATCATCACTACAAAATACCAAAAACATTACTTTTACTACTATTACCTTTTGCTACCGTTACCACTACTATCATATTACTTTGCTACTAAATACTTTGCCGCAGATATTAAGTTTCCAGGTGTGGTTGAATTGAAAACTCAGCTGCTAATACTTGAGAGTATTCTTTGGCTCCCCTTGTGTCGAATCAATAAATTTGGGTTGAATACTCTACCCTCGAAAACTGTTGCAATCCCCTATACTTGTGGGTTATCAAGACTATTTCCTGGCGCCGTTGCCGGGGAGCCTAGATCTATTCTTTGAGTCACTTGGGATATATATATATATATATATATATATATATATATATATATATATATATATATATATCTGCTTATCATTATGAAGAACTTGAAAGATCGAAGAACCAAGATTTATCCCTCAACTACGAGGAGAGGTAAGTAACTGCCATCTAGCTCTGGACTTGATTCACCTTCTGTTTTGAGTAAGCTTGTGACACCTAAACCTGCTTCTGCTATTCGTTCTGATATGTCACATGTTATTGATGATGCCACTTCTGCTATACATGATACTTATGATGAAACTACTTCTATGCTTGATACTACTATGCCACTTAGTGATTTTCTTGATGAACAAATTGCTAGGGCTAGAGAGATTGAAAATATTGTATCTGATAATACTCATGAAAGTGATGATGAACAATCACTTGTTATTCCTGAGGGTTATGTTTTTGATCAAGAAGCTTCTTTAGCTATTTTAGCTTGCAAAGATAGAAACGAACTTAAGAGGTTATTAGCTAAATGGAATAAGCAATCTCTAAATGCTAGAATGAAACCTGACCCTGCTTTTGCTACTTCACCTATCTGTGTTACTGATAAGGATTATGAATTCTCTGTTGATCCTGGTATAATTACTTTGGTTGAATCTGATCCTTTTCATGGCTATGAATCTGAAACTGTTGTGGCACATCTTACTAAATTAAATGATATAGCCACCCTGTTCACTAAAGATGAGAGAACTCATTACTTTTATATCCTTAAAATATTCCCGTTCTCATTAAAGGGTGATGCTAAGACATGGTTTAATTCTCTTGATCCTGGTTGTGTGCGTAGTCCCCAGGATATGATTTATTACTTCTCTACTAAATATTTCCCTGCTCATAAGAAACAAGCTGCTTTAAGGGATATATATAATTTTGTGCAAATTGAAGAAGAGAGTCTCCCACAAGCTTGGGGGAGGCTTCTCCAATTACTTAATGCTTTGCCTGATCATCCTCTTAAGAAAAATGAAATACTTGATATCTTTTATAATGGACTAACTAATGCTTCCAGAGATTACCTGGATAGTTGTGCTGGTTCTGTTTTCAGGGAAAGAACACCGGATGAAGCTGAAATTCTATTGAATAATATGTTGACAAATGAAAATAATTGGACACCTCCCGAGCCA
The DNA here is from genome assembly GCF_056163025.1 of Triticum urartu. NCBI lineage: Eukaryota > Viridiplantae > Streptophyta > Magnoliopsida > Poales > Poaceae > Triticum > Triticum urartu. The sequence goes on from NC_141877.1 coordinate 249,569,726, forward strand.
ATTCTTGAGCCTATTCCTAAACCAACTCTGAAGAAGAGGAGTATTCTATTTCTCAGTCCTGAAGATATGCAAAAGGCAAAGAAATCTATGAAAGAAAAAGGTATTAAAGCTGAAGATGTTAAGAATTTACCTCCTATTGAAGAAATACATGGTCTTAATTTACCTCCTGTTGAAGAAACATATGATCTTAACCCATTACCTAATGAAGAAAATCATGGTCTTGATAACTCGACACAGGTAGTAAAGGTAAATTCTCTCTATAGATATGATAAAGCTGAAATCCCATTTACTAAGTTTGCTAGCCCATGCTTAGATGAGTTTGATAAATTTATGGCTAAGCAAGAAGACTTTAATGCTTATTTTGGTAGACAATTGAAATACAATTCAAATATGCTTGAACACTTGGGTGATTATATGGCTAATGTCAAAGGTGAACTTAAACTTATTAGTAAACATGCTTCTATGGTTACCACTCAAGTAGAACAAGTACTTAAAGCTCAAAATGATTTGCTCAATGAATTGAATAGTAAGGATAATGATAATGCTGTTAGAGTGGCTACTAGAACTGGTAGAATGACTCAGAAACCTTTGTATCCTGAAGGCCACCCTAAGAGAATTGAGCAAGATTCTCAGAGAAATAATATAGATGCACCTAGTCCTTCTAAAAGGAAGAAAAAGAAAAATGATAGGAATTTGCATGCTTCTAGTGAACCTACTACTGAAACACCTGAGAATCCAAATGATATTTCTATTTCTGATGCTGAAACACAATCTGGTAATGAACCTAAAACTAGTAATAATGTTACTGATAATGTTCATGATGATGCTCAACCTAGTAATGATAATGATGTAGAAATTGAACCTGTTGTTGATCTTCATAACCCACAATCAAAGAATCAACGTTATGATAAGAAAGATTTTGTTGCTAGGAAACATGGTAAAGAAAGAGAACCATGGGTTCAGAAACCCATGCCGTTTCCTCCCAAACCATCCAAGAAAAAGGATGATGAGGATTTTGGGCGCTTTGCTGAAATGATTAGACCTATCTTTTGCGTATGCGATTAACTGATATGCTTAAAATGAATCCTTATGCTAAGTATATGAAAGAAATTGTCACAAATAAAAGAAAGATACCAGAAGCTGAAATTTCCACCATGCTTGCTAATTATACTTTTAAGGGTGGAATACCAAAGAAACTTGGAGATCCAGGAGTACCCACTATACCATGCTCTATTAAAAGAAACTATGTTAAAACTGCTTTATGTGATCTTGGAGCCGGTGTTAGTGTTATGCCTCTCTCTTTATATCGTAGACTTGATTTGAATAAGTTGACACCTACTGAAATATCTTTGCAAATGGCTGATAAATCAACTGCTATACATGTCGGTATTTGTGAGGATGTGCCTGTTGTAGTTGCAAACGTTACTATTTTAACGGACTTTGTTATTCTTGATATTCCCGAGGACGATAGTATGTCTATTATTCTTGGAAGACCCTTTTTGAATACTGCAGGGGCTGTTATTGATTGCACTAAAGGCAATGTCACTTTTCATGTTAATGGTAATGAGCATACGGTACACTTTCCGAGGAAACAACCTCAAGTCCACAGTATCAATTCTATTGGAAAAATTCCATCGATTATATTTGGAGGTTTTGAATTTCCTCTTCCTACTGTCAAGAAGAAATATGATATTCTTATTATTGGGGATGTGCATATCCCCCTTGAGGTAACATAGTGTTATTCGAAATTTCTCCGGTTCCATGTTATTCGGAATGAGTTCCTTAACAAGACTTGATCAACCTTGTTAATGGATTCCTTTTGATGATCATGAGATGGATGAAATTAGAAGGCACAACCTTCTGTATCCCACTTTTACTTTCTGTTATTTATATTAAATAAAATAAAAATAAATATTTTTCTATCTGTTATCTGATTATCCGTGCAATATAAAAATACCCCAAAATAAAAGTTCTCCAAATGCCCTGAAATTTAAATATGATTTTTTCTAGAATATTTGAGAATATTTGGCATTGAGAACACAGCAGGGGGGTCAACCACCTGCCCACGAGGGTGGAGGGTGCGCCCTACCCCCTGGGCGCGTCCCCTGCCTCGTGGGCCCACGATGGCCCTCCTCCACTTATCCTTTCACCCACACACTCCTTCCTCCCCCAAACACGAATATCGAGCTCAAACCCGAGTCCAAGCTCGTTTTGCTGCCATTTTCGATCTCCTTGCTCAAAGCACCTCTCACAAAACTGCTTGGGGAGATTGTTCCTTGGTATGTGACTCCTCCATTAGTCCAATTAGTTTTTGTTCTAGTGCTTTATTCATTGCAATTTTTTGCTGCTTAGGTGACCCTGTTCTTGAGCTTGCATGTCAAATTTATATGGTCAAAAGTAGTTTTGACGCATGATATAGGCCGTGGGCACTTGTAGGAGTAGTTGCTATCAATATTGTTGAGTTTGGTTTACTTTTATTTTGAAGTTACTAAAAAAATTCAGAATTTTTCAGAGGAAGAAAAATGCTTAGGAAAATGTTCCAAGGTGGTTCCTCAAGGAAGCAAGGACCCAGGCTTGCAATGCGTGATGCTGATGAAGAGCCACCAAGAGATGCTCCAGTGCGTCCTTGTGAGTGGCCTTCTGAAAATTTTATGGATCGAGCAGGAACTAAGGAAGAATTCAACACATATTTGCGTAACGCCGATCTTGTGAGCTTCGAGGAAGAGAAGTGCAGCCAGTATCACAACCTCACCAGTACCTTTGTGAGGAGGCTTGAATTTTCAACTTCACGTAATTCTCCAACTGTCATGTTTGATCTTTATGAAAATTCTTATACTATGGACTTAGCGGATTTTACCACTGCTTGCAAACTTCCACAATGGGGTAGTATAAGGGATCCTCGCAAATCTGAATTTAGAGATTTTCTTGCTAGCATAACTATGGGAGAATCTAGAGATATTACACAAGCTACCATAGGGAGCATTCACTTTCCTACTATAAATTATTTTGCTCTCTTCATAGGTAGATGCATTAATGGTAAAGATGAGGCATGTCGCATGTGTGTTCCTGACTTCAGTATTCTTAGGAGTGCTGTGTTAAGAGACAAATCTTATAATTTGGGAGCCATTGTTGCACGTAGGTTGCATCTTAATAGATTTAATGGAGATTTCTTTGGTGGAATTTATGCAACCCGCATAGCTCATTTTCTTGGTGTAGCCATACATGAAGATGATATTGAATTACCTCCTGCTTACCTAGACTTTAATGCTATGGTTCACCACGAGTTTGTTGAGAGGAATGAATCCCCTCTCCAGTATCGACTAATCTTTGACAGACGCTGTGCTATCCATATTACTCTCCCTACTCCTGCCTTCTTTGATCATCAGGCGAAAGGAAGATATACAATTACCAGAGAGGAGGCAGATGAGTATGAGAGGAGAGTGGAGGCCGCTCGTCGCCACGCTGCAGCTCAGCAAGCGATAGCCACTGCATCGCAGTACGACCCCAACTATTATTATGGATACCCGCCAGGCTAGCCGTGGCCATAGACCAACTTAGGCCAAAAGCCTAAGCTTGGGGGAGTACGAATTTCCCACCAACATTACATTTATGTTCACACACTCATTGCTAGATGTCGGTGCTCATACTTTTTCATTGTATCATCCATGCCAGTTTATTTTCCTTTTTATGCTTTCTTATTGTGTGTTTGATAAACCTTAAGAAGAACCAAAAAAAATAGTTGTAGCTTTTAGTTAGTTTAATTTCCATGCTTGCAGTAGTAATGAAAAAGAAAAACCCAAAAATATTTCATGTTCTTCTTTTGCTTGTTGGGAGCTTTCCCGTGTAAATAGTTTTATTTCTTTTCTTCTCTTTGGGGGTCGATAGGAGAAGACCATTATTAAATTGTTGAAGTGGCTCTTATATGCATACTTGTTGATCTGACAAAAGATCCCATATTGTCCTGTCTTCTCCTGTTTATTGAATGCTTGCAGATTCTAGCTTAGTCCAATGCACGTGCACTATTATTATTATTATCCACATCGTTCGGTCGTGCAAGTGAAAGGCAATTATGACGATATATGATGGACTGACTGAGATGAGAAAAGCTGGTATGAACTCGACCTCTCTTGTTTTTGTAAATATGATTAGTTCATCGTTCCTGATTCAGCCTATTATGAATAAACATGTTTGCAATGACAACTAGAGATCATAGTTTCTTGTGCCATGCTTGATTAGCTATGAGTTATAATGGTTTACCTTGCGTGCCAACATGCTATTGAAATGGTTATGATGTGGTATGATAGGGTGGTATCCTCCTCTAAATGATTTAAGTGACTTGACTTGGCGCATGTTCACGCATGTAGTTGAAACAAAATCAACATAGCATTCACGATGTTTATGTTCATGGTGGATTATATCCTACTCATGCTTGCATTCGTTGTTGATTAATTTTAATGCATGTTCATGACTGTTGTCACTCTCTAGCTGGTCGCTTCCCAGTCTTTTGCTAGCCTTCACTTGTACTAAGCGGGAATAATGCTTGTGCATCCAATCCCTTAAACCCCAAAGTTATTCCACATGAGTCCACTATACCTACCTATATACGGTATCTACCTGCCATTCCAAGTAAATTTGTATGTGCCAAACTCTAAACCTTCAAATAAATATCATGTTTTGTATGCTCGAATAGCTCATGTATCAACTAGGGTTGTCTGTATCTTCCATGTTAGACGGGTTATTCTCAAGAGAGTGGACTCCGCTCCTCACTCACGAGATAAATGGCTGGTCACCGGGATGCCCAGTCCCATGCTTTATGCAAACTAAATCAAAATAATTGCAAACAAAACTCCCCTGGGACTCTTGTTAGTTGGAGGCACTTGTTGTTTCGAGCAAGCCATGGATTGATGCTTGTTGGTGGAAGGGGGAGTATAAACTTTACCATTCTGTTTGGGAACCGCCTATAATGTGTGTAGCATGGAAGATATCGCCATCTCTTGGTTGTTATGTTGACAATGAAAGTATACCGCTCAAAATATTATTCACCTCTGTTTCAAAACCGAGCTCTGGCACCTCTACGAATCCCTGCTTCCCTCTGCGAAGGGCCTATCTATTTACTTTTATGCTGAGTCGTCATCCTCTTATTAAAAAGCACCAGTTGGAGAGCACCGCTGTCATTTGCATTCATTATTGTTAGTTTATGTTGAGTATGACTTGACTGGATCTCTTTTACCATGAATTACAATGTCTAGTCAGTCCTTGGTCTTTAAAGGTGCTCTGCATTTATGTTTGGCGGTCTCAGAAAGGGCTAGCGAGATACCATCTTGTTATATCATATTATGATTGTTTTGAGAAAGTGTTGCCATCCGAGATTCATTATTATTGCTCGCTAGTTGATTATGCTATAGATATGAGTAAACTTGAGACCTAAGTGTTATTGCGAATGTGGTTAGTTATAATCTTTGCTGAAAACTTGAATGCTGGCTTTACTTATTTACAACAACAAGAGCAAACAGAGTTTGTAAAAGTTTTTCTTTATCACTTTCAGTTTATCAACTGAATTGCTTGAGGACAAGCAAAGATTTAAGCTTGGGGGAGTTGATACATATCCCTCGTATCTACTTTTCCAAACACTTTTGCCCTTCTTTTGGACTCTAACTTGCATGATTTGAATGGAACTAACCCGGACTGATGCTGTTTTCAGCAGAATTACCATGGTGTTATTTATGTGCAAAAACAAACGTTCTCGGAATGACCTGAAACTTCATGGAGCAACTTTTTGGAAAATATAAAAAATACCTGCAAAATATGAAGGCCAGGGGGCCCACCACCTCTCCACGAGGGTGGGGGGCACGCCTGCCCCCCTAGGGCGTGCCCCCTACCTCGTGGGCCCCCTGGTGCCTCTCCGACTCCGACTCCAACTCTATATATTGTGTTTCAGGGAGAGAAAAATCAGAGAGAAGAATTCATCACGTTTTACGATACGGAGCCTCCGCCAAGCCCTAAAACCTCTCGGGAGGGCTGATCTGGAGTCCGTTCGGGGCTCCGGAGAGGGGAATCCGTCGCCATCGTCATCATCAACCATCCTCCATCACCAATTTCATGATGCTCATCGCCGTGCGTGAGTAATTCCCTCATAGGCTTGCTGGATGGTGATGGGTTGGATGGGATCTATCATGTAATCGAGTTAGTTTTGTTAGGGTTTGATCCCTAGTATCCACTATGTTCTGAGATTGATGTTGCTATGACTTTGCTATGCTTAATGCTTGTCACTAGGGCCCGAGTGCCATGATTTCAGATCTGAACCTATTATGTTTTCATCAATATATGAGCGTTCTTGATCCTATCTTGCAAGTCTATAGTCATCTATTATGTGTCATGATCCGTTAACCCCGAAGTGACAATAATCGGGATACTTACCGATGAGGACTGTAGTTTGAGGAGTTCATGTATTCACTATGTGTTAATGCTTTGTTCCGGTACTCTATTAAAAGGAGGCCTTAATATCCCTTAGTTTCCGTAAGGACCCCGCTGCCACGGGAGGGTAGGACAAAATATGTCATGCAAGTTCTTTTCCATAAGCACGTATGACTATATTCGGAATACATGCCTACATTATATCAATGAACTGGAGCTAGTTCTGTGTCACCCTAGGTTATGACTGTTACATGATGAACCGCATCCGACATAATTCTCCATCACCGATCCATTGCCTACGAGCTTTCCATATATTGTTCTTCGCTTATTTACTTTCCCGTTGCAATTGCTATCATCACTACAAAATACCAAAAACATTACTTTTACTACTGTTACCTTTTGCTACCGTTACCACTACTATCATATTACTTTGCTACTAAATACTTTGCTGCAGATATTAAGTTTCCAGGTGTGGTTGAATTGATAACTCAGATGCTAATACTTGAGAGTATTCTTTGGCTCCCCTTGTGTCGAATCAATAAATTTGGGTTGAATACTCTACCCTCGAAAACTGTTGCGATCCCCTATACTTGTGGGTTATCAGGCGACCGGCGAAATCCTGCAACTTCAGGAGGACAAGGCGAAGCTCTGCCATGAGCTCGACCTGCCGAAGGAGGAGAACGCCGACTGGAAGAAGCTGCATGAGAATAGTAGTTCCTCAATGAAGATGCTGCAGGCCCTCGTCATGGAACAGAAGGAAGAGTTGGCGAAGCTCCGCATCGAGCACTCGGCTGCTGTCAAGGTACATAATGCGACCGTGGAACAGATGATGAAGGCTCACGTCGAGAAATCCCGTGTCATGGACAAAATGAAGAAGATGGTAGAGGAGATGCGCAAGGAGATGGAGGTCGTGGAGGCGATGAAGAAGCAGTTATGACTCCGCGGGCAGCAACCCTTCATGTAGTAGAGAGCAGCGCCCCAAACTTATGTGTGTGTCTTCCTTCTTTTTGGGGGTGATAATCTTCCTTCTTCTTTTGCTCCTGTGTTTCTTCTTTTGCTTCGGGTGTTTCGCCGCACGTGTCACATTCTCTGCGATGCATGAATAGAACAATGCTAACAATGAGATGACTAGTAAATTAGATCATTTTTTATCGCCATATGGCACTGGGTTGCCGTGTTTCGTGCTCCTCCATCATACTCCAGTGGAAAACTTGAGTATAGCGCACGGTTCTTTGCTCCTCCTCAGGTTGTGGGCACATTTATACGAGCAATCAAATCACAAGGCCCCACCTTCCAGTAGTAATGAGCTGTCAAATCACAAAGGCCCTCGCCTCTCTTGAAACCGACCAAGCTAGACTGCCCCGCCCTCTAGCCTTTTAAAAAATGCATACTTTTGTACAGTAGTAGTATCAATGGATTGTGCCATGGAGCAAAACTAACAAGATGAAATTAAAGAAAAAAGGTGGTAAATATAGAGAGCGCTCGTCACCAAATTATGCATATAGTACTATTAAAAAAGCTAGTACGTGCTAAATGGGGTGCTAAATTCTATTAAAGAAATCAGCATACCTATTTAATTCTTGGGTTATTATTTATGCCACTAGTTGTGTATCACTACTCAGTTTTGCCATTAGAAGTTACAACTACTCAAAAATGCCATCGATCCGTGAGATGTCTGCTCAAAATGCAATTAAATATCTCAAAAATGCCATTGTTAAGTTAGATGTTTGCTCAAAAATGCCATTAGACATTGTTATTTTCACGTCAAACCCGTTGACCATGTTATATGACAAAAATAAGCCGATTCTCACAATGATAAGTGTGGCCCCGCTTGTCAGGAGTAACCAAGCGAATAATTTTATAGGAAAATAAGAACGATGTTGGGATCAAGTAGGCCCCACACTTTATTTTATTGTAGTGAGATAGAGGGAGAACTGGCATGTTGGTCCATCGGTATTTATGTCATTATAACATGGCAAAAGAGATTTGAGTCACAATAATGGTGTCCAGCACAACACACTCCTCAAATAAAACTAAGCACCCTAAAATTCTTTGACAAAAGTAAGCACCCTAAAATTCTGACAACTAAACTACTGGCTATATGATGTTGGCCATATATATTGTACGTATATAATGTGAAGAAACGAGTGGTAGTACTATAACAACTAAAAGATGGACTGTAAGAAATACTAGTATGTACGTACTGAAGAGTTAAAGTAACGACAAGAAACATAACATAGTTCTGCTGGGGGCTCAGCACAACACACCCCTCAAATAAAACTAAGCACACCTGAAATTAAACTAAGAAACTAATCCGGTAGCCACTGCATTAGAACCACCATGAGCAACGACATTCCCACCTTACTCGGACTTCTCGTCCACGTCCTCGACTTCGTCCTTGTCCCTCTTCCTCTTGGCCGATACTTCTTTGCTTGAACCGCACACTTGCCTCTTGCTCTTCATCCAACCCTTGTAGATATTGAAACAAAGGTAGCCATCCATTGCAGCGTAGTGGATGTGGTCTATATCTAGTACATTCCACTGCCATGCACGATGAAACTTGGGCGGAGATTTCTGCAGTTTACCGTACGAAGGATGAACCATGGCTCTTGCCAGGGTCAGCATTGAAGGCTGGTCACGGGAGGGCACCAGCCCTTTCTTCTGGAGGTCGAAGGGGTTGCCTACAACGATACCTATCTGTTGGGGATATAACTACTGAGTATAAACCGCCGAGGGGCCGGGTTATACCTGTAATGAGTTGTCCATATTGAAGCCCATGAAGACAAGGAGTATGGCGCTTTACTATAAGAGATCTAAAATCCCAGGGCCCAAAGGCGGATTAGGGCCCGTAGACATAAACCGACATAAGGTGTGTAACTTGTGTTGTAAGATAGGAAAGGATAGAAACCGAGCCAGACACGTTTATGAGCCGGCCGGGATTCTATAAACCGCCGGGCGTCAACCTGTGTATATAAAGGGACGACCCGGCGGCGGTTCAAGGACAAGAAACAACAGATCGAGAGCCAGGCAAAGCAGATTCGCTCTCTGGTGATCGAACCCCTAGCAATTCCACCACAACTGGCTTAGGCTTTTACCTTCACCGCAAGGGGCCGAACCAGTATAAACTCCTTGCGTCCTTTGTCCCACTTTAACCCCTTTAAGCTAACCCGTCGCGATGGCTCCACGACTAAGTCCTCACGCTAGGACATCTGCCGTGACAAAACCACGACACTATCCGACCCAGGACTGTTCTGTCATTCGTAAAGTCTACAGTAATGAATTCGACTAGGCCACCCTTGAGGAAGTTCTTAAATTCCTTGCACTCAACGTCGGCATGGCATATTTGGTGGACCAAGCATAAGTCATGCATGTAAACCTGGATCATGGCGGGCTGCATCTTCTCTTCCTCCTTCAGATTCTTCTCTTTGTCCAGGGTTGTGGTGTACTCAACATCTAGCCCAGCGACCCACTCATCATTTGAGTTTTCGAACATGTGTCTGAAGCGAGCAAGGCAACCTTTCACCATCGCGGAAGAACGGGTGTAGATGACCTCGAACTCATCGCCGGTGATGGTTCTAACCTTGTGCTCACTGCTGATCATGGAGATTTGGGACGCCATGGATTTGGAAGGAGGGTTAGGATTAGCGAAACTGCCGTAATGTGAACGGACGAGACGACTAGTGATGAGGACATCAATACCATTGTTACACCCACAGCCCCTACTGCTATACATACTAGACCAATTACTAGAGCTCGCGCACGCCAATTGAATTATCAGGTACTTTCATTTCTTGGTAACGATTCTAATGTTCATCAGAATATGATGCTGCCTAAATTGGATACATTTGTTTTGCTTACAAATGAAGGGCCTAGATTGGACAAGAAAGATGAACCTTGGAGCAAGTTCAAGCATGGAGATGATGGCATGCGCAAGGGGATCAAGAACGGAGTTACAAGTGATGATTTCAGGACTTTGAAGCCACCATAAGGAGTGCATGAAGCCTTGGATGAAATATACAAGATGCCACTTCATAAATTTCGTCTAGGGGCTATTCTAGGTGTTGCATCACCTTATTATTGGGCCAGGCCCATGTATTTTTGAAATACTTAAGTATAGGCTGTTTTTAGAGTCTGTATGTGTGGGGAAACAAGAGTTAGGGTTGGTTTCGAACCCCTCCTCCAAGGGCCACGAAATCCCCCCCCCCCTCTCCCTCCATATATACAGCCCTTAGGGCGTCGTTTAGACTTTGGGTTTTGTTTAGATTAAAAGTTCGCCATAGTTGCAACTTCGCGTACTTCGTTTGTGTTCAACGACCAGACCAAGACGTCACAAAACCCCACCTTCATTAATAAAGCTTTCCTCTTTTATTCGCAATATCAAGATTGCAATCTCAGTTTCTTGCTTGTTCTTCGTTTGCTCGCAGGAAATAGACCCTCGTGGTCAGGTTGATCGTGCTCTAGCGTGGTCAATAACCCTCGGAAGTTGGTTTAGTGATTGCTAAGGTGCGACGTCTTCGCACGTTCGTAGTTGGATCGTCAAAGTCGACTCCCACAGAAAACGATATCTATCTCATCGAAACATTGGGACACCTTCGTCTCTATCAAGTGGTATCAGATTTCCAGGTTGCTCGGTGAGATTTTACAGTTTTTCGTAGTTTAGATCGAGTCTGTTCTTCATACCTACAGTCCACGAAAAAGCCAAAAAAAAATTAGGGTTAGTTCATCATATCCAAACCAGTCTGAGCCTTTGCATAGTCTTTTCGGTATTTTGCTTTATTGAATTTGTGGTTGCATCATCGTGTCTAGTTGTTGGTCTTAGAGTCTAGTCTTTTAGAGTTTCGAGTTCTGGTCATAAGTTGTCATGCCGCTGCCGCACCATCATCATCGTTCCTACCATATTCCACCACCACCAACATATTCCTTACTGCTTCCATATACATCCGCCTGTCCACCACCAATCCGAGTCCACATATACATCCGCCTGTCCACCACCAATCCGAGTCCACATATACATTTGTCTGTCCATCACTAATCCGAGTCCACATATACATCCACCTGTCCACCACCAATCCGAGTCCACATATACATCTGCCTGTCCACCACCAATCCGAGTTCTTTTCATATTAGGTTTGTTTTCGAGATCCATCTAGTTTTCGTTTTGTGTTTCCTTGCATGAGTAGGTCTCGAAAAAAAGAGTCTGGAGACCCCCGGGCAGTTTTTAGGCCAAAATTTCGGCGACCAAATACTTTTTCCCTATCCTATTTTTGGTCCCATGGAGCGTTTTGAGACACTCGCCATCATAGTGATTTTTTGTCGCACTTTTTCGTTGTTGCTGCCCTGATTTCCGAAAAAAAGTCAAAAAAATTCGTGCCCATCCTGTCAGTTCGACGAGGGAAGAGTTTTGAGACACTCGCCATTATAGTGATTTTTCGCAAAAAAAAGAGGAGCGCAAAAAAAAGAGGAGCGCCAAAAAAACAAAGCGAAAAAAATTCCAGAGTGTGCTTTTCCCTTGTTTACGTGCAGCGCCGTTATTTTGTTTTTTCGATAAAGGGCGTTTTATTAACTCAAAAATGTAGCATCAAGCGGATACAAAGCATTATGAGTGACACCTGGCCTCTGCATAACTAAGATGCACACAGCCAATTCTAAAAAGTTTGACAGAAAGAAAAGAATCAAAATCGACAAAACAGCAACAGTAGAGTCCTATAGACCGACACTATATATGCCTATGTCGAAAGTGGTGGTGGGTCAATCCGGAGGTTATGCTGCCACCCATGTTGGGAAAAAACCTCCGTAGCCACCTGCTCCAATCGCGTACACACCGCCTTGAATAGCGGTTGGTACTCCACTCGCTGTAGTATAGACCACGTACGAAGCGAGTGCGTACACCGGAAAATAACCTGTAGAGGAGAAGCATTTTTGTCATTAAGAACCAAATCATTTCTACATAGCCATAGCGACCACATTAAGGCATACGCTCCCACCCTTATTAGCGTTTTGAACCTATTTGGAATACCGTCCAACCAATGAGCAAAAGTATTGGCAACACTTGTGGGCGGATACAAATTTGATGCTATTTGGATGACTGGCCACGTAGAACGTGCAAACTTGCATAGAACAAAGAGGTGTTTGATTGTCTCGTCATGAGTACAAAAATAACACTTCTTACTCCCTTGCCAGTTGCGCCGTGCGAGGTTGTCTTTGGTTAGCACAACCCCCCTACGAAGATACCACATGAAGATTTTGACCTTTAGTGGAATCTTCGACTTCCATAGTTCCTTATTATTATTCACCGGTACCTCAGAATGCGTGAGTGCATGGTACATGGAGTCTACTGTGAAAGACCCCGATGTAGTAAGGTTCCAGCAAAACACATCTTGAACTTGTGTCAGGTTAATCAAATCCAGCTTGGACAATGGATTATGCCATGACGTAAGGCGAGGCCCAATCAAATCCCGCCTGAACGAAATATTCGGCGGGGATGAACTGAGCACCTGCGCAATAGTATTATTCTTATCGTGAGCAATGATGTACAAGGCTGGATATTGTTCTCGAAGACTGGCATTGCCTAGCCAGATGTCTTCCCAGAAACGAATCTCTGACCCGTCCTTTATCGTGAAAGACCCAAAGCAAAAAAGATGTTTATTTGCCGCCATTAGGCCAGCCCAAAAGTGAGAGTCTCCAGGTTTCCAATATGCCTGAGACACCGCCTTTTGGCCTAAATACTTGTTGCGTAGCATGGTTTGCCAAACACCATCCTCAGTAAGTAGTTTGAACAACCATTTACTAAGTAGGCCTCATTCTTGACCTGTAGGTCATGAATTCCAAGGCCACCTTGGTCTTTTGGTCTACAAACCACACTCCATTTGGCCAGTATGTATTTTTTCTTTTCCCCGTCTCCTTGCCAAAAGAATCTGGATCTAAAATAATCCAATCTTTGCAAGACCCCTTTTGGTAGTTGGAAGAAATAAAGCATATAGAGAACCATATTTGTGAGGACAGAGTTAATCAAAACCAACCGCCCCCCAACTGAGAGCATCTTTCCTTTCCAACTACTCAACCGTTTCTCTAGACGCTCCTCTACATGATTCTACTCTGCAATAGTGAGACGTCGATAGTGAATTGGTATTCCCAAATACCTCATCGGGAATTGGCCATGCGTGCAACCAAACAGGTTAGCATAATCACCCACCGACTCAATGGCTGCTCCAAAGCAGAACAATTCGCTTTTATGGAAGTTAATTTTAAGACTCGACATTTGCTCAAACGCTGAAAGCAATAGTTTCATGTTTCGAGCCTTGTCCAGGTCATGTTCCATAAAAATAATTGTGTCATCTTCATATTGCAGAATAGAGAGGCCACCATCCACAAGGTGTGGCACTACTCCTGCAATCTGGCCATCCTGCTTAGCACGCTCAATCAGAATAGCTAACATGTCAGCAACAATGTTAAATAACATTGGGGACATGGAGTCACCCTGCCGCGGTCCTTTTTTTTGTCTGAAAGTAATGTCCTACATCATCATTGACTTTGATGGCCACACTACCTCCAGTTACAAAGTTTTGGATCCACTGGCGCCATTTATCGAAGAAACCTTTCATCCTTAGAGCTTGTTGGAGGAAAGACCATTTGACCATGTCATATGCTTTTTCAAAGTCAATTTTGAATACTACTCCACTCATGTTTTTCCGGTGCATTTCATGAATGGTCTCATGCAGGATTACAACCCCATCGAGTATATTCCTTCCTTGCATGAACGTCGTTTGAGATGGTCGGACCACATGTTCAGCCACAGAGTTTAACCTATTCGTAGCCACTTTGGTGAAAATCTTAAAGGTGACATTAAGGAGGCATATTGGTCTGAACTGTTGGATCCGTTCGGCCTCCTTAACCTTCGGCAACAAGACAATCTCACCAAAGTTAAGTCTGAATAGATCAAGTCTGTCGGCATGAAGACAATTGAACAATTCCAGAAGGTCAGTCTTGATGATATCCCAGAAATTCTGATAGAATTCTGCGGGGAAGCCATCAGGTCCTGGAGCTTTGTTGTGTTCCATATGGAACACCGCCACTCTCACCTCCTCTTCTGATAATGGTGCCGTAAGGATATCATTTTCTTCTGCCGTGACCTGTGGAATATCAACTGTTCGAGTCTCATCAAGGGTGATGTTTCCTTCAATCGTCGCCCCGAACAGAGATTTGTAGTATTTCGTGATGTACCTTTTGAGCTCTTCTTGACCATCGATCCACCCCTCATCTTGTTGGAGACTGTAAATACATTTCTTCCTGTGTCGCCCATTGGCAATCAATTGGAAGTATCTTATATTACTATCACCCATCAAAATGAAGTCAGCTTTAGATCTCTGGTAGTATTTGATTTCCTCTTCTCGCAAAAGCCTAGCCACCTTCTCATTAGATTGATTTTTCAATTCAATATCTTGTTGAGATAAGGTGCGCGTCTCCGCAATCTTGTCGAGGTCGTCAATAATGGTGGAGAGCCGTTGCTTTTCTTTTTTATATATTCCATTGGTGTGTTTCGCCCATCCAGTGAGGTGTTGCCTCATGGCCCTTATTTTAAAGTTCCATCTCTGAATCGGTGTACGACCAATGGCAGGCCGCTCCCAAACATTCTTAACTATGTCCACAAATCCTTCCCTATGCAACCATCCCAATTCAAATT
The DNA here is from genome assembly GCF_056163025.1 of Triticum urartu. Lineage (NCBI taxonomy): Eukaryota > Viridiplantae > Streptophyta > Magnoliopsida > Poales > Poaceae > Triticum > Triticum urartu. Next base: position 249,584,820 of record NC_141877.1, read on the forward strand.
TGAAGGGGCGGCGGGTGGGTGGATTTGTAGAGTTAGAATCCAGAATGATGGGTGCATGATCCGATAATGCCTCGATATGCTCAAGGGCTCGCACGGTTACAAGAGGAAATTTTAGTTCACATTCGGTGTCCATGAGTACCCTATCAAGCTTCTCGTATGTCGGCACAGATCGATTATTAGCCCATGTGAACTGCCGCCCCGACATAATGGCCTCCGAAGATCCAAACCGTCTATCACAGCATTGAATAGAAAAGGCCAATGGGTGTCGAAGCGGTCATTATTTTTCTCTTCCTGGTACCTAAGGATATTAAAGTCCCCTCCAATCAGCATTGGATATGGGTTATCTTTAGCCAGGTTCACCAATTCCCGAAGAAAAGCCGCTTTATGTTCATCTTGGGCAGCCCCATAAACAGCGATGAGAGTCCATGTGAAATTATCAGCCCTGTTTCTTAGGTGAAATTTTATATGAAATTCATCGATCGAGAAGGCCAACAAGTCCATAACTGACGTCAGTATCCCAAGAAGGATTCCTCCAGACCTTCCACGAGCTGGTAGACTGTGCCATGTGTAGTCGAAACCACCCGATAGGTGATCGAGGACATGCGAGCGAAAGTCACACTTACCAGCCTCGGAAATTGCCACAAAATCCAATCCATGTTGCCGAACACAATCACCGACGTGTTTATGTTTAGCCAAGTCTGAGAGACCTCTGCTATTCCAAAACATGCCTCTCATGTGGAAACTCGTATGGGTGTGGAGCTCTTCGCATTCTTGGGCGGTTTTTGTTTCTTTTTAGAGGAGTGTGATTTAGATTTCCGCGTGGACACTGTGAAGTCACAAAACATGGACCCAGGTCTTGCGTCATCCAATCCAACCTCGGTAACCTCACCAACCAAGTTGGATATAAGCGGACCATCATATTTGGCATCCGCTTCATCATCCTCATCGGTTTTAGGGTTCGGTAATGTGGTAGGACACTTCGGAGAAACCTTTAATCGGTCGATCTCCATATGTTTAAGTACCCCAACCGACAGATTAATTTCATTTTCATTCTTTCCCATAGATACACCAACATTCTTTAAGGTAGAAGAAATGCGAGTTTCTGAAAAGGAAAGAAAAGATTGAGCGGATGAGGTACCTGTCGTCGGGTCCAAGTTCCTTGAAGCCCAGCGGCGCATCGCCTTTGCCAGAGAATGCTCATCGGTCGGGGAAGAACCATCAATAGAGAGAGCGTGATGGTTACTAAGTCGAACGGGCGTAGCCTGCCCGCCAGACATAGTACGCATCGGCGTCGATAGTGGAGTTGTTGGCGAAGTCCGGATTGTCGTAGAGGTCGGTGAACAGGGACGCACCCCGGGTCCCACCGGAACGACCGCTGCAGGTGTTGGGGCTAATCCACTCGCACGTTCCGCCGCTGGGCCCAGAGGAACCACGGCGACTACCGCGTGAACCGGAGACTTCGGTGGTGGCGTCGTTGAAGAAGCTGGCGCATGAACCGAAACCGGAGCAGCAGTATGGGTGGCTGGCGGCGCGTCCGGACCCATTTCTGACTGCAGCAGCGCCGGGGCAGCAGCATGGGCTGCATGCACGGCCTCAGCACTTGTTGGCTACTCGTGAGCCATACTCACGCGCGTAGCAGGCAGCGCAGTGCGGCCAGGAGCCGTGGACCGCTCCGGCCCGGCGTTTGCCTGCATGGGGCATGCATTCGTGGATGCCATGGACCATGCCTCGTCCTGTGCTTGCGTGTGAGCAAGTGCTGGCCGACCTGCTGTAGGCAAGGCCACAACAGACATGCCCGCATGCGTAGGTGGCAAAGGAACACCAGAAAAATGAGTTGTCTTCATCGGATCCGCGTACACTGTATTTGCCACAAGCGTCGTTTTTTTACATTCCCCCTGCATGTTTATTATCCTCATGCTCACATCCTTATCAGGAACGTCGGAATCCTGATTAGCATCGTCATCATGCCCGTTGTCATGGTTTTCCCAGATCTTAGGAATGAATTCATTGTCAGGGACAAAATCATTCTGCTCAACTATAAACCGAAATGCATATCCATTAAGCTTGACATAAACATCCGAGCGGACTGACGCTTCATCAGAATCATCATGTTTTTAAAAATATCCATGGAGTGAACAGCCACCTGGATCCTCACAATACCATGTCATCGCAAGCATACTAGGTCAACATCCTGAGTGGCGCCGATAACTGATCCCACCACCCACAGACCAAGGAAGTGGCGGAGGGGAGGTGGAACACCAGTGACATGTACCCAAACAGGTTGCAGAGGGAGGAGCGATGGAACCTCCTCGACTTTCCACTCAGTAAAAGCCATATTCACATCATGCGATTTAACATTGTACTCAAAAGCTGCCACACGCCGCAAAATGTCCACTGACGGAAAAGGAACCAAGAAAGTATTGTCCTCATGCGGCACCGCTTCCCACTTCCATGAGGTCTGTATCGAGGCTATCTTGGTGACCTCGACCTCCACCACTGAAGCAGACAATGTGCCCCCTGAGATCATAACCAATGCTGTTGGCAGAGTAGAGGGTGCAAGATGCTCCTTGAAAAGAGAGTCCGGTAGTTGCACGAACATTGCATTCACTAAACAGCATCCACTGAGCATGGCACTCGGCCTTGGTTGCTTGAGAACGGTACAGCTGTGCAGAGGGTGCTTGTCATTGTCGCAAATGTGACAGTAATGAACTACCGTACAGTTCTTGGAGAGGTGCTCATTTGACCTACATTTGAAACACCATAGTCTTGTCGTTTTTCCTTTAGGAGGCTATGCAAGAGTGTCAATAGGGACTGCAGTCTTTGCATGAACATCTTGGGAAGCTTGTAACTGGACAGGAGCTGCTATCACTGGTGCAGGCGGAAACGCTACTGAAGAGCGTGCAGCCGGGGTAATGCCACCGGCAGGAGTGGTATCTCGACGCCCTCCCTTGCGCTTTTTCTTCTGACGGCGAGCAGCTGGTGCATCGGTCGCTTGCTGGCTATTAGGACCAAAACTGACAGGTGCCGGAGCCGGGGCCTGCTTGAAATATTAACTTCAACTCGCGTATTTGCTTGAAATATTAACTTCAACTCCTGGAACATTTCATATGGTCCATGACATTCAAAACGTCTTTGAAGTCCCGATTCTAAGCCGTTTAAGCATGGTGCACTAAACTATCAAGTAGTCATCATATTGAGCTAGCCAAACGTTCATAACATCTGCATCTGCTCCTGCAATAGGTTTGTCACCTAGCGGTGCATCAAGCACATAATTCTTCTATGCAGCAATGAGGATAAACCTCAGATCACGGATCCAATCCGCATCATTGCTACTAACATCTTTCAACCTAGTTTTCTCTAGGAACATATCAAAAATAAAACAGGGGAGCTAAATGCGAGCTATTGATCTACAACGTAGATATGCTAATACTACCAGGACTAAGTTCATGATAAATTTAAGCTCAATTAATCATATTACTTAAGAACTCCCACTTAGAAAGACATCCCTCTAATCTTCTAAGTGATCACGTGATCCAAATCAACTAAACCATAACCGATCATCACGTGAAATGGAGTAGTTTTCAATGGTGAACATCACTATGTTGATCATATCTACTATATGATTCACGCTCGACCTTTCGGTCTCAGTTTTTCGAGGACATATCTGCATATGCTAGGCTCGTCAAGTTTAACCTGAGTATTCCGCGTGTGCAAAACTGGCTTGCACCCGTTGTAGATGGACGTAGAGCTTATCACACTCGATCATCACGTGGTGTCTGGGCACGACGAACTTTGGCAACGGTGCATACTCAGGGAGAACACTTTTTATCTTGAAATTTAGTGAGAGATCATCTTATAATGCTACTATCAATCAAAGCAAGATAAGATGCATAAAAGATAAACATCACATGCAATCAAAATGTGTGACATGATATGGCCATCATCATCTTGTGCCTTTGATCTCCATCTCCAAAGCATCGTCATGATTTCCATCGTCAACGGCATGACACCATGATCTCCATCATCTTGATCTATATCAATGTGTTGTCACATGGTCGTCTCGCCAACTATTGCTCTTGCAACTATTGCTATCACATAGCGATAAAGTAAAGCAATTATTTGACGCTTGCATCTTATGCAATAAACAGACAACCATAAGGCTTCTGCCAGTTGCCGATAACTTCAACAAAACATGATCATCTTATACAACAACTTATATCTCATCATGTCTTGACCATATCACATCACAACATGCCCTGCAAAAACAAGTTAGACGTCCTCTACTTTGTTGTTGCAAGTTTTACGTGGCTGCTACGGGCTTTAGCAAGAACCGTTCTTACCTACGCATCAAAACCACAACGATAGTTTGTCAAGTTGGTGTTGTTTTAACCTTCGCAAGGACCGGGTGTAGCCACACGCGGTTCAACTAAAGTTGGAGAAACTGACACCCGCTAGTCACCTGTGTGCATAGCACGGCGGTAAAACCAGTCTCGCGTAAGCGTACGCGTAATGTCGGTCCGGGCCGCTTCATCCAACAATACCGCCGAACCAAAGTGTGACATGCTGGTAAGCAGTATGACTTATATCGCCCACAACTCACTTGTGTTCTATTCGTGCATATGACATCTACGCATAAAACCTGGCTCTAATACCACTGTTGGGGAACGAAGTAATTTCAAAAATTTCCTACGCACACGCAAGATCATGGTGATGCATAGAAACGAGAGGGGAGAGTGTTGTCCACGTACCCTCGTAGACTGAAAGCGGAAGCGTTAGCACAACGCGGTTGATGTAGTCATACGTCTTCACGATCCGACCGATCAAGTACCGAACGCACGGCACCTCCGAGTTCTGCACATCTTCAACTCGATGACATCCCTCGAACTCCGATCCAGCCAAGTGTTGAGGGAGAGTTCCGTCAGCACGACGGCGTGGTGACGATGATGATGTCCTACCGACGCAAGGCTTCGCCTAAGCACCGCTACGATATGATCGAGGTGGATTATGGTGGAGGGGGGGGGCACCGCACACGGCTAAGAGATCAAGAGATCAATTGTTGTGTGTTTGGGGTGCCCCCTGCCCCCGTATATAAAGGAGTGGGGGAGGGGGAGGGCCGGCCCTCTCTATGGCGCGCCCTAGGGGAGTCCTACTCCCACCGGGAGTAGGATTCCCCTTTTCCTAGTAGGAGTAGGAGTAGGAGGGAAGGAAAGGGAAGGGAAAAGGAGAAGGAAGGTAGGGGGCGCCCCCCTCCCTAGTCCAATTCGGACCAGCCCATGGGGAGGGGGGCGGCCACCCTTTGAGGCCTTTCTCTCCTTTCCCGTATGGCCCATTAAGGCCCAATACGAATTCCCGTAACTCCCTGGTACTCCCGAAAATACCCAAATCACTCGGAACCTTTCCGATGTCCGAATATAGTTGTCCAATATATCGATCTTTACGTCTCGACCATTTCGAGACTCCTCATCATGTCCGCGATCTCATCCGAGACTCCGAACTCCTTCGGTACATCAAAACACATAAACTCATAATATAATCGTCATCGAACTTTAAGCGTGCGGACCCTACGGGTTCGAGAACTATGTAGACATGACCGAGACACGTCTCCGGTCAATAACCAATAGCGGAACCTGGATGCTCATATTGGCTCCTACATATTCTACGAAGATCTTTATCGGTCAAACCGCATAACAACATACGTTGTTCACTTTGTCATTGGTATGTTACTTGCCCGAGATTCGATCGTCGGTATCTCAATACCTAGTTCAATCTCGTTACCGGAAAGTCTCTTTACTCGTTCCGTAACACATCATCCCGCAACTAACTCATTAGTTGCAATGTTTGCAAGGCTTATAGTGATGTGCATTACCGAGTGGGCCCAGAGATACCTCTCCGACAATCGGAGTGACAAATCCTAATCTCGAAATACGCCAACCCAACAAGTACCTTCAGAGACACCTGTAGAGCACCTTTATAATCACCCAGTTACGTTGTGACGTTTGGTGGCACACAAAGTGTTCCTCCGGTAAACGGGAGTTGCATAATCTCATAGTCATAGGAACATGTATAAGTCATGAAGAAAGCAATAGCAACAAACTAAACGATCAAGTGCTATGCTAACGGAATGGGTCAAGTCAATCACATCATTCTCCTAATGATGTGATCTTGTTAATCAAATGACAACTCATGTCTATGGTTAGGAAACATAACCATCTTTGATCAATGAGCTAGTCAAGTAGAGGCATACTAGTGACACTCTGTTTGTCTATGTATTCACACATGTATTATGTTTCCGGTTAATACAATTCTAGCAGGAATAATAAACATTTATCATGATATAAGGAAATAAATAATAACTTTATTATTGCCTCTAGGGCATATTTCCTTCAGAAGGCAGCCCTAGGGCATCTCGATGACCTGTATTGGAACATGTCGGCCCTCCGCAGCGTTTGGCCCAGACGCAAGGCCCGATTGGTGACGCACACGTCAGGCCCACGAGCTTGCAGGTCGGAATCCGGAGTCAGGGATTTTTTAATCGCATCGGGATCATCGGTGGCCGAAGACTGTGCTGCCGTTTCCTCCGGCTGACTCGGGACATTGGACGAAGACGTGCCCGCCTGGGAGTTTGGCAGGAACGCCGCGAGCACCACTGGCGGCGTAACCCTGGGACGGGGGAGAGGTCCCTTCCAAGGTCTGATGCAGTCTCCTCGGCGTGGCCTCGCGGGCGCCAGTGGCCGCGACATGCTCGAGGAAGCTTCCGAACCACCAGGCAGCTGCACGGGGGACTGACCGGCCGATGATGAGGGAGACGTGGAACCTCGGCATTCCCAAACTCATGAGGCCGGCGTTGCAAAACCGATGTCATTCCAAAATTCCTGCACTAGCTCCTCCTTCGATTTTTTCCAGCGAGACACTAAAGACCAAGCGCCACCCTCGACGTCATGATCTGCTTGGGAAAGAACCATATTAGCCGCCTGGACCGCCACCCCCTCTGCATCGGGATAATCATCGCCCTCATCGATGGCTGGGAGCTCGAACCACGATCCCGCTGCCGGCGACCTCGCCGGCGAACCAGAAGCAGTATCAATGTCCCCCGACGCTAAGGTTAGTCTGCGCCGTGCTGGGAATACCCGATGGCCAACTCAGATGAGGCAATCCAACAGCACCATCTCTGATCCAGGCGAGATCCATTCTTTCTCCCGCAGCAGCCTTCCCTCAACGATCTTGCTGCTATCATCCCGTAGGAAGAAGAAGTTATGCGGTCGGTCGAGGAAGAGGGATCCGGGACGCCAGTCCGTCCTGCCGTCGAGAGGAGCGGACGAGAATGTTGCCGACCACCGCATGGGCGGGGCCGGCTCTAGGGGTCTTGTCATTTTGACGGCGTAATATTAATGTGTTGCCTCAGCTCTCGTGATTTTGTTAGTGTTCTAGGCTCGCGTCTCTAGCACTGTCTAGCCTAGGACCAGCACAGTACCGTCGTTGAGCATTTATTCACCTTTGCATCTCTGAATTGATTATTGCTGACCCTTTTTGCTACCATATTATAAGCCTTCCTAGATCCATAGACATCTACGTCGTGCGTTTGACTCTCCCTGGTAATCGCTCTATCCAAGTTTTGAGAGTTTTGACTATGATGGTTGCCGATCACCGCCTGCTGCTGGGTAAGAACTGGTAAGAATTTGAGATTTGCTTGACGGATTTGTGACACCCACCACCACCTCTTGTTAGTAGTCTGTAGGATCATATTCTTGTGTGTTTCTATTGCTGCTAACCATGGCAGGATCACAAGCTGACGAGACTGACTGGGAGAACATGACGGATAAGGAGTTGCATGATAAATTTCAGCAAATGATGAGTGGACAGGTGCAAGATGTGCTAAACAGATTTGAAGAGGCCATGGAGAAGATAGATGGCATGGAGAAGACGTTCGAAACAAAGCTCGATAACAAGTTTAATGAATTGCTCGCACGTCTTCCACCACCACCACCGGCTGCACCTAACGCACCTCAATGACGACGACGACAATGACGACGACGACAAGGTAGATATGTTCCTGATATATATCTTGCTTGGGAGTTAGAAATGGAACAAGGTTTTACATGTTTACAATATCCTCAGGAGAGACGTGTTCCTGCTGCTGTTTGTGCTTTCACTAGTTTTGCATGTGTTTGGTGGTCTGAACATTGTAGATTATATCCTATTCCAACTACTTGGGCTGCTTTGAAAACTGCTATGAGTACTCGTTGGGTTCCACCATATTATCAACGTGAATTACTTCAAAAATTATAGCGTTTAAGACAAGGAAAAAATTCTGTAGAAGAATATTATCATGAATTACAAACTGGCATGATTAGATGTGGTATTGTTGAGGAGAATGAAGCTATGCTTGCACGTTTTATGGGTGGATTAAATAGAGAGATTCGGACCATTCTAGAGTATAAGGAGTATACTAATATCACTCGTTTATTCCATCTTACTTGTAAAGCTGAACGTGAAGTGCGGGATCGACGGGCATTGGCATGAACTAATTTTTCTGCAGGCCGACCTTCGTCATGGACACTACGTGCATCCTCTAATTCCACTGCACCAGCACCTCCATCAGGTGCCACCTCCAGCCGTGATTCAAGAAAGCAGGCACAACCACCACTATCTGCCAAGAGCACACCTGTCGGGCCTGCGCAGAGCTCTTCTTCTTCCATGGCATCAACAGGGCACACAAGTGATATTATTTGTCATCGTTGTAAGGGAAGAGGACATTTTGCGAGAGAATGCAAATCTCAGCGTGTGATGATTGCTACTGAGGATGGTGGGTATGAGTCCGCTAGTGACTATGATGAAGAGACTTTGGCTCTTATTACACGTGAAGAACACGGTGGAGATGATTCTGATCATGAGACGCAATACATGGCTCCTGAAGATGCTGACAGGTACGAATGTTTAGTTACTCAACGTGTTTTGAGCGTGCAGGTCACACAAGCTGAGCAGAATCAAAGGCATAATTTGTTCCATACAAAGGGAGTTGTGAAGGAACGTTCTGTTCGCGTCATCATAGATGGAGGGAGCTGCAACAACTTGGCTAGCATGGAGATGGTGGAGAAGCTATCTCTCACCACAAGACCACATCCACATCCTTACTACATCCAATGGTTAAACAACAGCGGCAAGGTTAAGGTAACACGTACTGATCGTGTGCATTTTAGTATATCTACATATGCTGATTATGTTGATTGTGATGTGGTACCCATGCAAGCATGTTCCTTATTACTTGGTAGACCATGGCAATTTGATAAAAATTATGTACACCATGGTAGAAATAATCAGTATACTCTTGTTCATAAGGATAGCCATATTACTTTGCTTCCTATGACTCCTGAATCCATTTTGAAAGATGATATTAATAGAGCTAATAAAGCAAAACAGGAGAAAAATAAGAGTGAAAATCAGATTGTGGCCAAATAATTTGAGCAACAAATGAAACCTAATAATCAACCATCTAGTGTTGCTTCTGAAATTAAATTGAAAAGTGCATGTTTACTTGCCATAAAATTTGATATTGATGAGCTAGATTTCAGCAAATCTATTTGCTATGCTTTTGTGTGCAAAGAGGCATTATTTTCATTCGAGGGCGTGCCTTCCTCTTTGCCCCCTGCTGTCACTAACATTTTGCAGGAGTTCGCTGACATCTTCCCACAAGACGTGCCACCGGGATTACCACCTATTTGAGGGATTGAGCATCAAATTGACTTAATTCCCGGTGCGTCGCTACCCAACCGTGCACCATACCGTACCAATCCAGCAGAGACGAAGGAGATTATGTGTCAAGTATAGGAGCTGCTCGACAAAAGTTACATACGCGAATCTCTTAGTCCTTGTGAATCCCTTAGTCCTTGTGTTGTTCCTATCATTTTAGTGCCGAAAAAGGATGGTACGTCACGTATGTGTTGATTGTAGAGGCATTAATAATATTACTATTAGTTATCGTCATCCTATTCCTAGGCTAGATGATATGCTTGATGAATTGAGTGGCTCTACAATTTTCTCCAAAGTTGATTTGCGTAGTGGATACCATCAAATACATATGAAATTGGGAGATGAATGGAAAACGGCATTTAAAACTAAGTTTGGTTTATATGAGTGGTTAGTCATGCCTTTTGGGTTAACTAATGCACCTAGCACTTTCATGAGACTAATGAACGAAGTTTTACGTGCTTTCATTGGATGATTTGTGGTAGTCTATTTTGATGATATACTGATTTATAGCAGATCTTTGGAGGAACATTTGGAACATTTACGTGATGTTTTTATTGCTCTACGTGATGCATGTTTGTTTGCTGGCCTTGGGAAGTGCACCTTCTGCACCGATCGAGTATCTTTTCTTGGCTATGTTGTTACTCCACAAGGAATTGAAGTTGATAAAGCCAAGATTGAAGCTATTGAGAGTTGGTCGTACCCCAAAACGGTCACACAAGTGAGGAGTTTTCTTGGCCTTGCTGGATTCTATAGGCGTTTTGTGAGAGATTTCAGCACCATTGCTGCACCTCTCAACGAGCTTACAAAGAAGGATGTGCCTTTTGTTTGGGGTACCGCACAGGAAGAAGCCTTCACGGTATTGAAAGATAAGTTGACGCATGCTCCTTTACTCCAACTTCCTGATTTTAATAAGACTTTTGAGCTTGAATGTGATGCTAGTGGAATTGGATTAGGAGGTGTGTTATTACAAGATGGCAAACCTGTTGCATACTTTTCTGAAAAATTGAGTGGGCCTAGTCTGAATTATTCTACTTATGATAAAGAATTATATGCTCTTGTTCGGACTTTAGAAACATGGCAACATTATTTATGGCCCAAAGAATTTGTTATACATTCTAATCCTCAATCTTTGAAACATATTAAAAGTCAAGCTAACCTGAATCATAGGCATGCTAAATGGGTTGAATTTATTGAGACTTTCCGTTATGTCATTAAACACAAGAAGGGTAAAGAAAATGTTATTGTTGATGCATTGTCTCGTCGCTATACTATGCTTTCACAACTTGACTTCAAAATATTTGGTTTGGAGACAATCAAAGATCAATATGTGGATGATGCTGATTTTAAAGATGTAATGCAGAATTGTAAAGAAGAAAGAATGTGGAACAAGTTCGTCATTAATGATGGATTTGTGTTGCGTGCTAACAAGCTATGCATTCCAGCTAGCTCTGTTTGTCTTTTGTTGTTGCGGGAGGCGCATGGAGGAGGATTAATGGGACACTTTGGCATGAAGAAGACGGAGGATATACTTGCTACACATTTCTTTTGGCTAAAGATGAGACGTGATGTTGAGCATTTTGTTGCTCGCTGCACTACATGTCAAAAAGCTAGGTCATGACTAAATCCGCATGGTTTATATATGCCTTTGCCTGTACCTAGTGTTCCTTGGGAGGATATATCTATGGACGTTGTTTTAGGTTTACCTCGAACAAACAAGGGGAGGGATAGCATATTTGTTGTCGTGGATAGGTTCTCGAAAATGGCACACTTTATACCATGTCATAAAAGCGATGAAGCTGTTAATGTTGCTGATTTGTTCTTTCGTGAAATTATTCGCTTGCATGGTGTGCCAAATACTATTGTCTCAGATCCTGATACTAAATTTCTTAACCACTTTTGGAGATGTTTATGGGCTAAGTTGGGGACTAAACTGCTTTTTAGTACTACTTGTCACCCCCAAACTGATGGACAAACTGAAGTAGTTAATAGAACATTGTCTACTATGCTTAGGGCTGTTTTGAAGAATAATAAGAAAATGTGGGAAGAATGCTTACCTCATATTGAATTTGCTTATAATCGTTCATTGCATTCTACTACTAAGATGTGCCCTTTTGAAATAGTGTATGGTTTCCTACCTCGTGCACCTATTGATTTGTTGCCTCTTCCATCTTCGGAGAAGGTTAATTTTGATGCTAAAGAACGTGTTGAATTGATTTTAAAAATGCATGAGTTAACTAAGGAAAACATTGAGCGTATGAATGCTAAATATAAACTTGTTGGAGATAAGGGAAGAAAACAAGTTGTGTTTGCACCTGGAGATCTTGTTTGGTTACATTTGCGTAAGGATAGATTTCCTAATTTGTGCAAATCAAAGCTAATGACACGTGTCGATGGTCCTTTTAAGGTGTTAGAGAAAATAAATGATAATGCATATAAACCTGAGCTGCCTGCAGATTTTGGGGTTAGTCCCACTTTTAACATTACAGATTTGAAGCCTTATTTGGGTGAGGACGATAAACTTTCGTCGAGGACGACTTCATTTCAAGAAGGGGAGGATGATGAGGACATCAATACCATTGTTACACCCACAACCCATGTTGCTAGACATACTGGACCAATTACTAGAGCTCGCACATGCCAATTGAATTATCAGGTACTTTCATTTCTTGGTAACGATTCTAATGTTCATGAGAATATGATGCTGTCTAAATTGGATACATTTGATTTGCTTACAAATGAAGGACCTAGCTTGGACAAGAAAGATGAACCTTGGAGCAAGTTCAAGCATGAAGATGATGACATGCATAAGGGGATCAAGAATGGAGTTACAAGTGATAATTTCAGGACTTTGAAGCCACCATAAGGAGTGCATGAAGCCTTGGATGAAATATACAAGATGCCACTTCATAAATTTCGTCTAGGGGCTATTCTAGGTGTTGTGTCACCTTATTATTGGGCCAGGCCCATGTATTTTTGAAATACTTAAGTATAGGCTGTTTTTAGAGTCTGTATGTGTGGGGAAACAAGAGTTAGGGTTGGTTTCGGACCCCTCCTCCAAGGGCCACGAAATCCCCCCCCCCCTCTCCCTCCATATATACAGCCCTTAGGGCGTCGTTTAGACTTTGGGTTTTGTTTAGATTAAAAGTTCGCCATAGTTGCAACTTCGCGTACTTCGTTTGTGTTCAACGACCAGACCAAGACGTCACAAAACCCCACCTTCATTAATAAAGCTTTCCTCTTTTATTCGCAATATCAAGATTGCAATCTCAGTTTCTTGCTTGTTCTTCGTTTGCTCGCAGGAAATAGACCCTCGTGGTCAGGTTGATCGTGCTCGAGCGTGGTCAATAACCCTCGAAAGTTGGTTTAGCGATTGCTAAGGCGCGACGTCTTCGCACGTTTGTAGTCGGATCGTCAAAGTTGACTCCCATGGAAAATGATATCTATCTCATCGAAACATCGGGACACCTTCGCCTCTATCAACTAGGAGCGAACTGCCGTAATGTTAAAGGACGTCCGGGGACGAGTAGGAGCGAATTGCCAACGGTTTTTCGATTGTAAAAATCGTGAGTGGGGCATGCGAATGGCAGGGTAGTGGCTTGCCTGGTGGATAAACGGATTCATGCATAGTACTATGGGGGCCCAACTAGATGTCATGTCTACTCGATGCCCAATTAAATGGCTTTCGATGTCATGTCAAGCGTCGGGAAAAATACAGGTGATACGAAGCTTTCCATTGATACGGGCTTCCGAGAGCCCTTGGATCTGAGATCGAATGGTTGCATGGCGTGATTCTAGACCTATGGGTGAATATCCTATCCTAGAGGGTTATTCTGCAAATTTTCAGCAACTTAGCATGCGACTGTTCGATCTGAGATCCAAGGGCTGTCAGCAGCCTGTATCATGGTCGCACCTACCACGACCGTTGCCTCGCTCGCGCAGTCGCGCCCTTAGAGATTTAACACGGTGTGTTAGGCTATCTGATGTTGGCATGTCATACATAGTCATCACTTAGTCACTCATACAACAAGGTTAGGTATAAGGTTGGCTATAAGGGTATTTTTTTACTTCTCTCTATCTCTTTCTTCGTAGTATTTATTGTATTTGCCAAGGAGTGACCTCTTCCAATGAAATGGTGCTTAGATGAGGGGCATTAAATGTCTTAGCAACTCAAGTCCCCAATGCATAGGTGCTTAGTTTTTTGTTGCTAAGTTTGCTTCATTTAATTAGCTATAGACTCAAATTTGTCTTTTCACCTAGGTACACGAGCTTAGCACCGTTTCTTCCTGGGGTCACCAAACTAGTCTCTCTCTTCTTAATTAACTTGCCACATCAGACTTTATGCCTACGTGGCAGGCTTAGCACATGTACGAGCAAGTACAATAGTGGGCTATAAGCCCGCTTACATGGCATTTCTGCATATGTGGAGGAAAGAGGCAAGGAAAAAGTGGAGGAGTGGGCTCTCATGCAAGAGCCAGCCTCTACATGGTGGAGCATTGGGAGAGGCACCTATATACCATGGAGGTGGTCAGGAATCGGGAGACTCACGTCGGTCATAGCGCCGCAGTTAAAATGATAATGGCAAGTCAAATCACGGGGCCCCACCTGTCCAGCAGTAACTCGCTATCAAATCACACAGCCCTACGTTTGCAGCAGCCTACTCCCTCATCTTCTTGTGTCTCTGTCGAACCGACTAGGCGGAACTACCCCGCCTACCACGCGGGAAAAGCCCCGCCCTCGACTTTTAAATAGTACAATATACTAATTTTGTATCCATAGATTGTGCCATGGAGCAAAGCCTCAAGAAAATGGTGGTACACATGTACGGAGTATACACCACACCCGTCGCGTTCGTGTCGCACCCCAGACGGTCGGTCGGTCTAGCACGCCGCTCTCTGAATGGAACGTGCGTCATATTGCGTTTGCACACACATGTGGGACCGCAATTGAGAACCGACCATAGGCACACTTCCCGGCCCCGCAAGTCGGGTGATGTCGTGGAATTGTCACGGCAGATGTCCTGGCATAAGGACTTAGTCGTGGAGCCATCGCAACTAGGTTAGCTTAAAGGGGTTAAACGGGATAAAGGACACAGGAGTTTATACTGGTTCGGCCCCTTGTGGTGAAGGTAAAGGCCTAGTCCAGTTTGAGGTGGTATTGCTTGGGTTTCGATTACCAGGGAGTGGATACGCTTGACCTAGTTCTCGATCTCTTGTTTCTTGCCCTAAACCGCCACCGGGTTGTCCCCTTATATACACGGGTTAACACCCAGCGGCTCACGGAGTCCCGGCCGGCTGATACACAACGTGTCTGGCTCATTAACTAACTATCCCTTGCCTTACAATACAAGTCACGCATATATGGCGGTTTACACCTGTAGGCCTCAAGTCGCCTTTGGGCTTCAGGCCTTTTGTAAGCCTGCTTCATGAACCGCCATCTTCAACATCTTCATGGGCTTTGTTATTGTTAATCGCCAGTGGTATGACCCGGCCCCTCCTGGGCGGGTCATACCCCAATAGTCATATCCCAACATTAGGCCCCAAGTTGATGTGAACTTTGTTCATTTCAATCTTTCAGCACTTAGAAAAAATCCCTCTTCATTTGCTCTTGCAAGATCTTGTAACCTGCCATGACATCATCTCCTAAGATTGTGATAACCCACCGTGACGTCACCTGTCATTAATATCATGCAAGGCCCAAATTTTTAATATATCTTCTCTTTTAATGAACTCTCGAAAATCGAGGCGTCTATGTCGTCGCATATTCATATTTTGGTCTCCTCGATTCCCGCGAATGCCGCTTATCCTTTCAAACTTATAAATAGGGACAGGGGTCCCTTTCTCTTTCCCCCCTTGCCTCTTCGTCTCTTTCTTCTTCCTCACGTCACCTCAGTGCCCGAGCTCCGCCGCCGTCGACCTTTGCCCCTACTTCAACAACGGCCGCTACATCAACCTGAATCGATCAGAGTTCATCCGCGCACCTCCGTTGTTCAACTGCTCTGGTAAGTTCTCCTCTTTCCTTTTCCCACGGATCTCATTAGGGTTTTATGAGTTCGTCAGAGTTCATCTCTGCCCTTCCATGTATCTTGTGATTTTTTATTCAACTTGGTACTTCTCCTGCGTGGCGCTAGTTGTAGTACTCATTTTTGCTATTAGGGCATCTCCTTTTATGTAAGAAATCCAATATGGATACATGAACTGCTTAAACACTACCAATTTAGGTCTAGATATTTTTGTATTATCTGAAGTGTCGTAGATCCAAAATTAGAGCATCAATCTGTAGAATCTGTTTTTCCAACACTTAACAATTTTTCCACTCAGATCTGTAGACAACTAATTGTGTGGGCAGCTTTAACTCATAAACCATAACCCGCCAGGTACCATTAGTCCCCTCTTAAGCCGCCAATAGCTCGTGCTTAAAACTTCAAAGCCATCCTCCAGTTTAATATCTAGGCATGCTTCAGTACTATTTGCGATCACCAGCCAGCTTAACCATATAATCTTAAACCGGCCTAATCTTCCTTTTAGATCATCGAAAAAATGGCCAAGACATATACCTCTTGCAACTGGGTCCCATCTCAGGTCACTGAAGAAGATCTAAACAATTTTGTTTCAACTGGCGCTTTAGCCAAGAAAGAAGACATCCACTGGAGGGTCCCTGGTGAAGAAAACCCTCCTACACCCAAAGACGGAGAAGTAATTGTCTTCACTGACCACCTGAGCCGGGGGTTCAGCCCGCCCGGTTCAAAGTTTTTCCGCGACGTGCTTCATTTCTTCCAACTTCACCCTCAAGATATTGGACCCAACTCCGTGTCCAACATTTGCAATTTCCAAGTTTTCTGTGAAGCCTACTTTCAGGAGGAGCCCACAGTTGAATTGTTCAGAGAATTTTACTACTTAAACCGTCAAACGGAGTTTACTGACGGTCCTAGCTTGGAGCTCGGTGGGATTTCAATTCGGAAGAGGAAAGAAGTCAACTTTCCCTATGCCAAGATGCCTAGTCATCCCAAAGATTGGAACCGGACTTGGTTCTACTGTCATATTACTTCTCCATCAGATGAGAATCCTCTGTCGGGTTACCGTGACCACGGATTAGCAACACTCACCCGCTTCCCCCACGGATGAACGCAAAGGAGCGGGCCAAATATGCATCAGCTTTTTCAAAGCTTAGATCCTTTATTGCTAATGGCTTAACCGGTGTTGACTTTGTTCGGTGCTGGGTGTCGTGGAGCATCTTTCCATTAAGCCGTCGCCCCAGCTTAATGTGTGAATACACTGGCAACTTAAAAGACCCCCAACACCACTGCGACATTCAACTAACTGACATAGAAATCACAGAAGCTACCAAGAAACTGTTGATTGAACCTACAAAGGAATGCAGTAAAACAAGACTTCCTTTCTGCACCTTCAATAAGCCGCCAGCCGTAAGTGTTGTACACCTTCCGCTCAATCATATCTGCAATAGTTATGCCTACTTATAATCTTTTTGACCTCCACAGACCGATTCTCCATTTTGGAAGAAAAAACCACAAGATAAACCGGCCAAGTCGGCTCATACCAAAACCAAGGTCACCAAGAGGCCTGCCAGGAAGAAGATCACCGAGCTTGCCGGCTTAAACATTGATGATGATGTTGATGATGATGAGTTAGAGGTAGAACTTGACTCACTTGGCTCATTTTTATACATCTCATTGACAATGATTATTATCAGGACGGCGCAGAAGCCAGCCGTGCAGGCGACGCTGAGGTAATGATCCTTTCCTCCATCTCAGAACCTCTGCCAACACAGAAAACCCGACAAGCAAGCCAGAAAGTAAGCTTTTCTCACCCTCTAGCTCACTTGGATCCCATCTTTCTTTTGAAGAAACAGCAACACGAAGCTCGTCGTACCACCCAGCATAGCGGTGGTGTAATCACCTCCTCCGGCTTACCAAACACGCCGGTTCGCAAACGCCGCCCAGAGGTCTTTCATATTTCTGATATACTTTATCCTAAGGTGGGTCATTTCTGACAACCTCTTAACTCGTCTAATTCAAACTATCAGGGGACTTCTCATTCCTCCTCTAGCGAGTCAACGGGAACTCAAATCCCAGCTTTCAAGACTATACCTGGGTAAGGGTATATTTAATCATTTCAAACCTCATGCCTGATCATTATACTGACCTCTTTATACTTCCTATTTTCAGGGGCCAAGCCAAACCCAGCAAGAAGGCAAAGCTGAACAAGCCGGTCGACGACTCCAATCCTTCTGAACCAGAAAGGCAACAATCTGAACCTTCTAATCCAATTGTTGAGGCCACCCTTGATGATCCGCCACCACAAGATCATGAAGACTCCATAGATCATATGGACATTGAGCCGGCTATTTCTAAGCTGCCAAGCCCGTTTAAGCTTGCTGAGGAGAAGACCGATGATGCTGTTGTCACTAGGTTTGGATTTACAGCTTTGGGTCAACCTACTGTCTTATCTAAGCACAGCGCCAAACAAGAAATTTTTGCTGAAGATAAAGGCAAGTGGAAGGTAGATTTGGATAGCTACGCCCATTTCAGCGCCCAAGACATCCACTCTGGTTACTTAAACCGCATGTACACCAGCCGTGACTTTGAAGCCGACTTAGTAAACCTAATGAAGGAGTGTTATGAGGTAAACCCTGCAACTCCTTTTTATATGAATATACTTCCCTTAGCCGCCAAGTTTATTGGACATGATAGAATAGAATGTACTGTAAAACTTCAATATTTCCATAGACCAAATCCAGTAGCCCCCAAGGGCCGGTTTATACTATCAATATGAACCGGGACTTATAATACCAGCACTTCAACTTTGCATGTGTAGCCCCCAAGGGCCGGCTTAATAAATATGTTAAGTCGGGACTTTAAGTAACAAAAATCAATATTGCATCCATAGCCCCTAAGGTCCAGCTTACTTAGCGATGAATAAGTCGGGACTAATCATCCTGTTAAAAATCAACAACCCAATCTATAGTTTTTATAAACCGGATTACATCATTTGACCGGGTCATAAATTTGTCTTGAAATAAAGCAATAGGAATTAGCCCCCAAGTGCCAAGGATAATACTTCTATTGTGCTTAGGACTTTCAAAATTTTGTCTTAAAAAGAGTAATATGCATTAGCCCCCAAGTGCCAAGAGTAATACTTGTATTGTGCTTGGGACTTCAAAGAGTAATCATGATCGTAATCTTGTCTGTGTGTGCTTATGTCACAGGCTGAACTGACTGAAAAAGACTCGTAGCTCAATGATCTTAAGGCCGACATCAAAACTCAGCAATCGGAGACATCCAAGGCCAAGTCAGAACTGAAATCTGCTTTGGAGAATTTTGAGCAGCTGAAACAGAACTTCAACTCTGATAAAAATGGCTGGGAAACTGAAAAGGCAGCTCTATTGAAGAGAGCAGAAGAAGCTGAAACCACGCTTAAACCGGTGACTCCGGAGTTATCTGGCTTAAAGCAGCAGATTAATATTATGTCATCGGCTATCTTCGGTAAGAACATGTCTCCTTGCATCTTAATAATCATATTATAAACGGCTGCCGACTTACCCATAAATTTACTGAGATAGGTTCACGGAGCGCAAAGTTGGGCTCAGACATGCGCGTTCGGCTTAAAGCTGTCTACACTCTTGTAGAATAGTTATATACTGGTGCCCAACAAACCATTGCTGCTACGCTGCACAAGAAGTCTCCCTCAACACTGACCAAAGACACACTGGAGCAGTTATCCGTGCTGCCCCGAAGGATTGACGACTTAAAACGGGGAGCTGCCAGAGCCGGCGCCTTGACTGCCTTGAGCCGGGCCAAGCCATGGCAAGCAGATCTTGATCCTGAAGATTTGGCCAATGGCTGCCCCAGCATCAAAGAAGACGGAACTGCCTTCAGTGCTGATGACTTTGCAGCAATAGAAAGAGCAATGCGCCCCTTAGCGAGTAAGCTAGCTGATGAAACCAATCTTGGCACATATCAGGCGGCTTATAATGCTGAAAACAAGAGAATGAGCGCACAAGTTCATCAGCCAACAGACCTCATCCCACCGATTTGTAAGCATACCTTCGCTCCTGACATTGATCCATCAAACCTTATTGATGATGAAGCTGTGTTTAGAGCGTTGACCGGTATCAACTGGGCTACGCCTGACTTCTAGATGATGGATAAGCAAGGAGGTGAAGATGAAGAAGAGGCGTAGGATGACCCGGAGGCTTCAACCCACCAATAGTCATGAGCTGGTTTATCAACCAAAATATTTTGTCATGTTGACATCTCCAAAACAGTTATTCTTATTGGGCCATCAGATGCCTTGTAATAGGCTAGTTAAACTCTTGATCTGCCATGCCATTGTGCATGATTTATTTTGCATGATACTGCCGATCCGCCAGCTGCAGATATGTGACTTGTGTTTATGATATCATCATATAGACTACTTGTGTATTCCTTTTTCCTGCACACAAACAAATCACAAGTGCCCTGGCGATTTACCGCGGGGCGGGTCATGATGTCCAGTATGAATCCACTGGTGACCATAGAAGTCCATAACTAGGGCAAGGGGTAATATCCCAAATATGAGACATAATCAGGGCTGCTTCGCCCGACTTGTGAAAACTATATGGTAAGAAAAAGGGGGAGATATAAATCCAAGAAAAATCCAGAAAACGAGGCTTTCATAGGCCGCCAAGCCCAAATCTTAAACTTAAATTTTTTTACTTCAATGATACTAGCACGATAGCCACTGGAGTATCCTTGCTTTTCATGAGCCGGCTCTCACATGACCCAATCGACATTTTAACCTGGATAAGTTCAGGGTCTTATTAAAAGATTGACTTATCGGGAGTATGCGGGGTTGGAGTAGCATCATGCAAACTGGTAGGTTTAACCAAGTTTCAGAGAAGGCGACTTAATAGCCTGAGTTTATCCTTGCTTTCCGTAAGCCGGCTCTCTCATGACCCAATCAATGTTTTAACGTTAACAAGTTCAGGGTCTTAGCGATCATATGAGATGACAATAAAGACTCAGTTTTGAAGAAATGAAATGATAGAGGCCTTGAATTATCAGGGATGCCGGCTTTATTATATTCATCATAATATATACATCGTCAAAATATGTACATCACAAGAGCCAGTAACTTAGTTGTAATAAGGCTGAAGATGAGCAATATTCCACGGCCGACGGGTCTCCTCCTTCGATGTGCGTGAGTCCTTGTGTCCTCAAACATCGATAAGGTAGTATGACCCATTGTTCAGGATTCCACTGACCACAAAGATCCTTCCCAAGGTGGGGATAGTTTATGCATATCAGTCTAATCCTGGATAAGCCGGAGCACCAAGTCGCCTTCTTGAAAGGTTCTGGTTTTAACTTGGCGGCTGTGATAACGGCGCAAATCTTGTTGGTAAATCGCCAAACGAGCCGCCGCCAGGTCACGCTCCTCATCCAACAGGTCAAGTGCATCCTGACGTGCTTTTTCATTATCAGCTTCAACATAGGCCGCCACACGGGGCGAATCATGACGGATAGGGAGAACCGCTTCTGCTCCGTAAACCATGAAGAAAGGTGTGTAAGCCGTAGATCTGTTGGGGGTAGTATTGATACTCCATAATACTGAGGGTAACTCCTCCACCCAACAACCCGGCGTCCTTTCCAAAGGGACCATAAGCCGGGGCTTGATGCCTCGCAAAATCTCTTGATTAGCTCGCTCAGCTTGACCATTGGACTGGGGGTGAGTGTAAGTGCATCTAGTGCCACCCCTAGTTGGTTTTGGAGTATTGACGACAAACCTGGTTGAGGGACTAATGTGTTTGTGAGAATTGCAGGACGACACAGGTAGAAGTCCCTCATTGATTCGGTTTTTCTACCAGAGATGACCCCTAAAAATGTATGAAGACATTGAAGTCAAAGGTGGTATGTGACGACATTCACATTGAAGACTATGACAAGAAAAGACATTGCGTGAAGACTACGGAGCACGAAGACTTAGTTGTTTCATCATTCTTTTTCTTCTTTGTTGAGTCATAGGAACCACCGTACTGTTAAGTGGGGTCCAAGTGAACCAATCAGAATGACTGAAGTGATGCTTAACCAAAATCCTATGTCTTCGAGCGAAGACAATGAGAGCAAATCTTATCCAGAGCTGGATAAGTCAGCTTTGCTTTTAGCCCAAGTAAAGTTGCCGTGTGTGTTTGAAATCTGACCGTTGGAACACGTCTTAGTTCCTTAGTGACCCAGGGTCATTTCGGACAAATCAGGTCGGGTTGCCTAGTGGCTATAAATAGCCCACCCACTACAACCATAAACGGTTGGCTGCTCAGAGTTACTGTACGACTTTTGTCGTTTGAGAGCAACCCACCTCGACGCCTTTGAGAGAGAATTCCTTGCAAGGACAAAGCCCTAAACACCCAGAGCCAAAGAGTGTTAGGCATCACTGAAGTCTTCCTGTCTATGTGATCTGAAGACTTATTACACTTGAGGACTGTGAATCCTCCAGCCGGTTAGGCGTCGCGTTCTGAGCATCCAAGAGTCATTGTGGATCGCCGGTGAACAAAGTCTGTGAAGGTTTGGAAGTCTACCTTGAAGACTTACCAGAGTGATTGGGCGAGGACTGGGTGTCCTTAGCTCAAGGGGAATAAGGTGAAGACGCGGTCTTCTGAGTTGAATCTCAGCCTCCCTAACCAGACGTACAGTTGTCACAGCAACTGGAACTGGTCCAACAAATCATTGTCTTCAACGAGCCACTGGTTCCATTCTTCCCATCTCTTTAATTGTAGATTGGTCCTTGTGAAGTCATTGCCTGTTTGCATTATCTATTTGTCTTCACTGTGTGACTACTTGTTCTGTTTGGCTTCGTATTATCTTCCATCCTGATCTATACTGCCTAGCTGCTATTAGTCTTTGTGCTTTCATCTCATTGAATACTTGACTATGGCTTGCTTAGTGTAGTCTGCCTTCCGCTGCATGGTAATAGGTCTGTTTCTATCGTTTGTCTTCGAAACTTTCATGTTTTGAAGACTTTCATAAAAATCGCCTATTCACCCCCCCCCCTCTAGTCGATCACTAGCACTTTCAATTGGTATCAGAGCAAGGTACTCCCATGTTCTGTGTGATTCGGTTTAACCACGTGGAGTTTTAGCTATGTCGACTGCAGGGATAATCAAAGTCTCCGCTGTGTGCCCAGTCTTTGATGGAACTGAATATCCCTACTAGAAGAATAAGATGCGCATGCATCTTGAAGCCATTGATGTCGACCTCTGGTATGTCGTCAAGAATGGCATCTCCAAGGCTGGTGAAGGTGTCACCGCTGCTGATGTCAAGAAGTTCGTTCAACTGGATTCCACTGCCAAGAACATCATCTGTGGTCATCTAACCAAAGGACAGTATGGTCGTGTTAGTGCTCTGGAAACATCCAAGCTAGTCTGGGACTGGCTCTCCAAGGTCAACGAAGGCGTCTCAACCCAGAGAGATCAAAGAATTAGTGTCCTTCGCAACCTCTTCAACCGCTTCAAGAGAAACGACAATGAGAATGTTCAGCTCACGTTTGATCGACTCACTGACATCACAAATGAGCTTCAAGCCCTCGGTGCTACTGAGATCACCAAGCATGAAGTCGTCAAGACACTCCTGAGATCACTTGATAGCTCGTTTGACACCCTAGCCCTGATGATTCAAGAAAGGCCTGACTTCAAGACACTCGATCCATCTAACATACTTGAAAGTCTCAACACACATGAGTTTCAGCTTTCTGAGAAAAGAGATATCTATGGTCCCAACTATGGGTGAACTCGTGCTTTGAAGGCAAAAGTTGTTTCCTCATCTGAAGAAGACTCTTATTGCAGTTCTGATGATCCTGAAGACATTGGAAAGGAGCTTGCTATGCTTGTGAAGAAGTTCCAGAAATTCACCAAGAAGAAAGGCTTCAGAAAGTCCTCAAGATCTAGCTCAAGGAATGATGAAGCTTCTGATCATGGCTACAAGAAGAGAACATGTCACAAGTGCAAGAAACCTGGCCACTACATCTCTGAGTGTCCGCAGTGGGACAATGAGAACAAGAAGAAGAAGAAGAAGAAGAAGAAGAAGAAGAAGAAGAAGAAGAAGAAGAAGAAGAAGAAGAAGAAGAAGAAGAAGAAGAAGAAGAAGAAGAAGAAGAAGAAGAAGAAGAAGAAGAAGAAGAGCAAGGAATATGATTCTGACGACAAGAAGAAGAAGAAATACTCAAAGTCTTCTTCCAAGTCTTCATCAAAGTCTTCATCACACAAGAAGAGCTCATCTGGCAAGGCTCGTGCGTTTGTTGGCAAGGAAATGGATTCAGAGGAGGAGTCTGCTTCTGAGGAGGCGGGGTGGAGTCTGAGGAGGAGTCCGATTCTGGCATTGCAAGTCTGGCTACAGCCTACGTTTCCAAGTCCATCTTCAACATTGAAGACAATGACTCCATCACCGACGCCGATGCTAATGACCAGGACGACTCTGCTCCCACCTACTGCTTCATGGCACGCGGTTCCAAGGTAAACTCACGCACTACTCACTATCAAACATCCAGTGAAGATGACTCTGATTATGGTTCCAAACCCAGCTACAAAACACTTGCTAAAATTGCAACTGAACAACAGAAAGCTATGGAACATATTCAAAAACTGTTAGACAAAAGTAATGACCTGTTAGACGCTGAAATGACTCGATCTCAGTCCTTAATTGAAGACATAAAAAGTCTTCACGTTAAGTATGAGGAACTTAAAAGTCGTCATGAAACGCTCTCAATAACTCTTGAAAAGCTTTCCTATGATTATCTTCAAAGGAAGCAAGATCTTGAGAAATTGAGAGCGGCTCATGAAGATCTTCAAAAGGAAAATGAGTCACTTCGCGCCAAACAGATCAGTTCCGCTCAGGAAGGATTTGAACCACCATGTCTTTAATGCATTGAGCGTGACAACGCTACTTCTGTTGCCAGATGTTCTACTGCTGCTACTGTTGCAATATCTTCAACTGTTGATGTGGTAACTAACCCCTCTGCTGAGGATGCCACTGCTATTGCTGATGAAAATGCTAGGTTGAAGACATTGCTTGAAACAGGGATGTATAAAAGTCTCAAAGGACATCAGACACTATGTGATGTCCTCAAAAGGCAGATCTTGAACTGAAACCCTAGGAAAGAGGGTGTTGGGTTCGAAAGGAAAATGAATGCTAATGGCTCTTACTGGAAACCTGAGCAGTACCCCAAAACCACATGGGTTGCTGCAAAGGAACCTTCAGTGGATCCATCCACCCTATCTGGCTTCACTTGTGCTAATCCCATTGTTATTGATAAATCCTTTGATGCAAACTATAAACTGTTTAAGAATCAAAATGGTGAAGTGTTTGCTAGGTATATTGGTACTAACTGCAGGAATGGGCCACCTACGAAGAAAGTCTGGGTGCCGAAAAGGTGTCTGAAGAATCTTCCTGTGAATGTCATCATGACACCACAAGTGAAGAAGACAAACCCCAGACCATAGGCTTCATATGGTCCAAAGGCTTCATACAGACAGAGGACTCACCTGAGTCGCACTAACGCAAATATTTTGCAGGGAAACCATACTCAGGCCTATGAATATGAGCGAGTTTCATCAAACCGCCATGTTCATAAGACCAAGAACTACTCTGCTTATTCTTATGAGTACGATTGCCCTCCTGCAAGACTATTTGCTAGGGCTTCAAAGCCAAAGTTCTCAGATGCTACACTTAGACTCATTGCTTCGAAGCCACCCTTGAAGATGTGGGTGGCTAAGAAAGCTTAACTTTCTTTTGTAGGGAAGGGTCTCCAGTCGAAAATCAAATTCGTCTGAAGCTATTGCTGGGGACCTTAAACATCTTGTAGGGCGTAAGATCAAATGCCCAAATGGTCTTATTATGTATTTTGTTCCTGAGTCGCTTGCTACTTGCCCTATCAGTCCTAACCTCGATCTAAGGTTTCATAATCCACTTGCTCGTCAAATGTTTATGCTTCACAATTCTCTTCGTGAAGCCTATCCCCCTAACTGCACTGTAGGGTATGACACCAACTGCTTCAGAATGGATTATTGATAGTGGTGTACTAATCACATGACTGGCAAGCGAAGTCTTCTCATGGACTCAACCTTACGTCCATCTGACGAGAGTCACATCACATTTGCTGATACTGGTAAAAGCAAGGTATTGGGTCTAGGTAGAGTTGCAATCTCAAGGGATCAACACATGGATAAAGTGATGCTTGTTGAATCCCTTGGTTTCAACTTAATGTCTGTCTCAATGCTTTGCGATTTAAACATGATTGTGATATTTGGAAAATATCGTTGCCTTGTTCTAATGGAATCTGACAAGTCTCTAGTCTTTGAAGGGTATCAGAAAGATGATTTGTACGTGGTAGATTTCTCAGCAGGACCATAGCTTGCCGTATGTCTTCTAGCAAAAGCTTCAGAATGCTGGCTCTGGCATCGGAGGCTAGGGCATGCTGGCATGAGGAACTTGCACACTCTTGCAAAGAAGAAGCATATCATAGGCATCAAGGGCGTCAAGTTCAAGAAAGATCACATATGCGGTGCCTGTGAAGCTGGAAAGATGATGAGGGCCAAGCATCCCTCGAAGACAATCATGACAACGACTCAACCCTTCGAACTGCTACACATGGACCTCTTCGGTCCCACTCACTACTCAACTCTTACTACTACTGCTTGTCTCTATGGCTTCGTCATTGTTGATGATTATTCAAGATATACATGGGTGCATATAATCCTCTACAAGACTGAAGTGCAGGATGTCTTCAGACGCTTCGCCAATCGAGCCATGAACAACTATGGTGTCAAGATCAAGCACATCAGAAGTGACAATGGCACTGAATTCAAGAACACTGGCCTCGACACTTATCTTGATACTTTGGGCATCACTCATGAGTTCTCAGCTCCGTACACGCCACAGCAGAATGGCGTCGTGGAACGCAAGAACAGAACACTTATTGAGATGGCCCGGACGATGCTCAATGAATACAAGACTCCAAGAAAGTTCTGGCCTAAAGCCATTGATACTGCATGCCATATTATCAACCGTGTTTATCTTCACAAGCTTCTGAACAAAACATTCTATGAGCTCCTCACTGGTAAGAAGCCAAATGTCAGTTACTTCAGAGTATTTGGTGCCAGATGTTGGATCAAGGATCCACATCACACTTCAAAATTTGCATCGAAAGCACATGAAGGTTTTATGCTTGGATACGGAAAGGATTCGCACTCCTACAGAGTCTTCAACCTCTTTCACTATAAATTGGTTGAAACTGTGGATGTGCGGTTCGATGAGACTAATGGCTCGCAAAGAGAGCACCTGCCAAATGTGCTAGATGAACTTCCATCCAGTGAATCCATCAAGCTTATGGGAACTGGAGAAATAATACCATCTGAAGCTCAGCCTGAAGAGAAACTCATCATCTCTGCACCTGATCAACCTGAAGACAATGCTCAGCCTGAAGACAATCCTTCCAACAATGACAATGATCAGCAAGAGCAAAATCTTCGTCCTGTTCATCCTCGTGTTGCAAATGAAGTACAAATTGAGAAGATAATCGATAGCATCAATGCACCTGATCCACTCACTCGATCAAGGGAAACACAACTAGCAAATTTCTGTGGACACTTTGCATTCGTCTCAATATCTGAACCCAAGAAAGTTGATGAAGCCTTCATGGAACCTAAATGGATTCAAGCTATGCAAGAAGAGCTTCAACAATTTGAACTGAATAATGTATGGGAACTGGTCAAGCGTTCTGATCCTCGTAAGCATAGGCACTAAATGGATATATCGCAACAAGCAAGATGAGCATGGTCAAGTTGTCAGAAACAAAGCTCGTCTCGTTGCTCAAGGATACACTCAAGTTGAAGGAATTGACTTCAATGAAACATTTGCTCCTGTGGCTAGGCTTGAGGCTATACGCATACTGCTGGCCTATGCAAATCATCATAACATTCTTCTATATCAAATGGATGTGAAGAGCGCTTTTCTCAATGGCAAGATTGAAGAAGAAGTGTATGTTGCACAACCACCTGGCTTTGAAGATCCAAAACATCCTGACATGGTTTATAAGCTCAACAAGGCACTGTATGGCCTCAAACAAGCCCCTCGTGCTTGGTATGACACACTCAAGGACTTCCTGAAGAGCAAAGGCTTCAAACCTAGTTCTTTGGATCCCACACTCTTCACGAAGACATATGATGGTGAACTGTTTGTGTGCCAAATATATGTGGCTGACATTATCTTCGGCTGCACCAACCAGAAATACAGTGATGAGTTTGGATATATGATGCAAGAGCA
The DNA here is from genome assembly GCF_056163025.1 of Triticum urartu. Classification (NCBI taxonomy): domain Eukaryota; kingdom Viridiplantae; phylum Streptophyta; class Magnoliopsida; order Poales; family Poaceae; genus Triticum; species Triticum urartu. The sequence goes on from NC_141877.1 coordinate 249,612,871, forward strand.
ATATCAGATGTCCATGATGGGTGAGCCGAAATTCTTCCTTGGTCTGCAAATACGACAGCAACGCAACGGCATCTTCATATCTCAAGAGAAATACCTCAAAGATTGCCTAAAGAAGTTTGGAATGCAAGACTGGAAAGTTTACACAACGCCAATGCCAACTAAACACCATCTGGGTCCCGACGACAATGGTAAAGAGTTTGATCAAAAGGTATACCACTCCATGATTGGTTCCTTGCTTTATTTATGTGCATCCAGGCCAGATATCATGCTTAGTGTTTGCATGTGTGCCCGATTCCAAGCGGCACCAAAGGAATCGCATCACTGAGCTGTGAAGCGAATTCTTCGATATTTGGCTCACACCCCGACACTAGGATTATGGTATCCAAAGGGCTCAGAGTTTGATCTAGTTGGATTCTCGGATGCTGATTATGCTGGTGACAAGGTGGATCACAAGTCTACATCAGGCACATGTCACTTTCTGGGACGATCACTAGTATGTTGGTCTTCAAAGAAGCAGAACTGTGTATCTCTCCCCACTGCTGAATCTGAATACATTGTTGCTGGATCTTGCTGCGCTCAGCTTCTATGGATGAAGCAAACAATCAAAGACTATGGCATTCATCTGAAGCAAGTGCCACTCTACTGCGACAACGAAAGCACCATCAAGATTGCTAACAACCCAGTTCAGCACTCGAAGACAAAGCACATTGAAATTCGTCATCACTTTCTCAGAGATCATGTCATGAAGGAAGATATTGATATCATACACGTCAACACTGAAGAGCAACTAGGAGATATCTTCACAAAGCCCTTGGATGAGAAAAGGTTTTGCAAGTTACGGTGTGAGCTAAATATCTTGGAATCCTCAAATGTCCTGTGATCAGGCACACATCCTAACACTTATGCATGTTGATGACTTGGATGTGCAACACACAAAGTAAAGTATGCCTTCAATCAATGAAAACTTACATTCTGAGTGTGAATACATTAACGTGGAATTTGACTTCGGAGTGCCACGATAATTGTGCGTCGTGTCTGGGTCTAATACTTCCTATACGGTGGGTAACGCCACCACCAAATTCTTCCCTTAGAAGTGTTTTTCACATGGCGTTACATTTGCAAAGTCTTCGCATTTTGTTTGTCTTCAATGTTAACATGGCCTCATGTTTATCTTCAATTTAGTTTCTGTCCTCTACAGCATTCACTTATAGCTATGTCTTCACGTTGAATCTTTTGAACTAAGTGAATGTGATCGGACCCTAACCTTTCTATGCTCCTGTCTCAAGTCTATCTATCCAAATCATATGCATTCTATTGAAACTGTCGAATGTATTTGTTGTGTCCTTGTCAGTAGGAGATACAGAGACAAACATTAAATCCATTTTTAAATGCTCAATCCTTCTGCCTGAAACCCGGAGAAGTGGGAACGACCACCCGACAATCCAGGCGTGCGTGGGAACGTGGAACAACCTCCAATGTGTTGCATGATCGCCACGTGTCCTTCAGATGTGAACCGCCAGGGGCACCTGCGTAATAACGTTGTGCCGTCCCTGTCTCTATAAATACACGCCTCACCCCAGTCATTATCTCTTCTTCCACTCTCGCACAAACCCTAGCGCCACCGCTAGCACTCGACGACGCCGGCGACGAAGCGCTTAGCTATCGGGACCTCACCGACACCGTCCTCACGCCGGCCGCGGACATCGTCTTCTCCGCCGTCGCCGTAGGTGTCCTCCGTCGCCAAGTTAGGGCACGGAAGATCGAACTGCTCGGCCTCCTCTCCCACTCCGTCTAGCAGTTCCTCGTGTGGTAAATAAAACCTCTTTTTACAGTCTTTTTGATCTGATAGATTCATCCTTTACAACCACACGTGGTTTCTATTCCCACAAGTTGGATCTATCTAATTCTGCATCTCATAGCATGCCTAGTATGTTCACTTATGCTTCACAAAGTAGTTAGATTCCTCACTTGTACTTATTCATGGATTCGTACAAATCTGGAACCAACTCTCTACATATGAGTGAATGTCTTCGCACTATGAGGTCAATGTCTTCTAAACTAATTTATCTTCAAAATCTTCTGGGAATGCATATGACCTCTTCCCCTTCCCCCACACCTTTAGTGCTATCACAGGTACATGTCCGTGGGAGAATCCCTTGGTTCTCATAGTCTGCATTCATTTGCAGAGTTCTTACAGCATCATATAAATTCTCCTGAAGCCAGTTCTTGTCTAACCAGTAGACGGAAGACTTTGACAGTGTTGAAGCCTTTCAGTCTAAACTTCATGGCAACAGAGAAATCTGCAAGGAAGGGTGGCAGACAGCGCCGTGGAAACACCTAAAGAGATTTGCCTCCTGACCTCTATGAGTTGTACAAGACAGATCCAGAGGAGGACTACAATCAGCGGAAAACCCGAATCCAATGGATTCTAAGATATTCGGCAGAACAATGGTACAAGTACAGGTTCGTGACCAAGGAATATGCTGAGAAGAATGCCATCAAACGACCCTGGGGAGACATCTTGTACAAAAACCTTCAACCCAGGTCCAGAGCTGAAGCCATTGAACAAGGCTTCTATCCTTGCATGGTCCGTGGACCACAACCTGCATATGCAGACCCATCTTCATTGCTATGGTGTCGTGATGACAATCTGTTCAAGCGCAACTTCCAGTTTGCCAAGAACTCATCCAAAGAGAACAAGAAGTCGCGGGGATTAGACTTCAATCCAGGCCCCTCTGCTCCTCGTGCTGATGGCACACGCGAAGCTGAACCCAATCTGGTTGGGCCCTTCTATAACTTAGAAGGTCTCATCACTCACATAAAGATTCAAGGGGCAGTCGTGGATCAACCTGCAGATGACGCTGATTCTGACGAAGCGCCTGCACCATCGAAGCCATAGAAGCTGAAGAAACCTAAAGCTTCGAAGCCTTCCCCTACACCAAAGGTTTCATGGGCGAAGCCTTTGGCCACTGCACCTCCTGAAGACAGTGTGCAGTCTGAAGATCTTTCACGCATCTCCAAGCCCGCCAAAGTGAAGAAGCCCATGCAACCCACTGATCAAGCACTGACCCCTGCTGCTGTTTTGCGAAATGAAAATGACGCCATTGATCTGTCCAGTGATGACGATCTTGGCGATGTCGCTCTTGAGCAGTTGATCAAGAGCAAGCAAGAGGCGGAAATCTTCAATGACCTCCCTCTCTTTGATGTGGAAATCTTAAACACATTTATTGATGAGTGGTTTGACAGCCCAAATGTCAGCTTTGATGATCTTCAGCTTCCTATTGGCCTCAGCGTCGCCTTCCACGGAGCCATTGCTCCTGAGCTGGCTCTAGCTCGGAAAATTGTTGAGCTGAAGCATAAGATCGATTATGAAAAGGCTCAGTTCAAGAAGCACATGGCCAAGCTCAATGTTGAAGACATTGAAAACTTCAAGGTCATGATGCATGAGCTCAAGGAAGCATTCCACAAGAAACGCGAAGAAGCCAAAGGTTCTCGTGAGCGCATGAAGGATCTTGCTGCCAAATGTGTTCAAGGATACAATGAAGCTGAAAAGCGCAAGGCTTTGGGGCGACCAGGCATCGACCCCAGAATGGCTGCCAAGAAGAAGAAGAAGCCAGCTGTGGCAGAACTAGAAGCATCAAGGAAGGAAGAACCTCGCATTGTCTTCCCTGCCAGTATGACAGGCTCGAAGCCTAAGGTCCCCACAGTGGCTTCAGAACTCAAGAAAACAAGGGCAGCTGAAGCCGAAGCCAGAAAACGCAAATCCAAAGCCACCACTGATGATGCTCCCCCAACCAAGAAACGGAAAACAAAGAAGAGAGATCGGGCTACTCCCACAGAGCCCCTTGATGTCGAGCCAATCTCTGTGGCTCATCCTGCGTCCGAACATCGAGAGCGCCAGTTGATAGTTCATGAGCCTGCTTCCACAGAGGCTCCTAAAGCTGAAGACAATCCAGCTGTTGACCCCACCACAACTGAAGACATTGGTCCTCACGACAATGTTGAAGATGATGAAGTCTTTCCTCGGATCGAGCGCAATTTGGTATCATCGCCTATGCTCACGCACAGCGATCTCATCAGCATTGGTCGTCCTCTGACGCCAAGTGCTCAGGATGCTTCATGGGCTGATCACCCACAACAACAAGACACCCCAAGTGCTCCCCAACCACAAGATGACGATGACTTTGAGGCCCAGCCGACTCCATCTCCACAAGTGTCGCCAGCATTCCGCGGGCTTCGCAAAGGATCAAGGCCCCAAGTCACTCCAACTGTGAACATCTCTGAGTCTGAAGCCAAAACGGCTGAAGATATTCTGGCTGCATCAGCCGATGAAGAAGAAGAACCAAGAGTTGAAGTAGAAAGAGTTGCTACACCCCCGTCCCACCAAGATGTTGTTCTTGAGGAGAACGTGTCCGACCCTCCAGCTTCTAAAGTGGAGGTTAACAATACTGAGGCGGCCACCAACATCAACACTGAAGCCAATGACGTTGCCATGGCTGAAGCTAATGTGGCGCCTGAAGCTAATGCACCTGAAGCCACTGCAACGCTCGAAGCCAATACTGATGCACCTAAAGCCACTGTAGCGCCCGAAGCCAATACTGAAGCACCTGAAGCCACTGCAGTGCCCGAAGCCAATACTGAAGCACCTGAAGCCAATGTGGCCCCTGAAGCCCATGTCAACGACAATGCCAATGCTTCTGTACCCCCTCCAAGACCTCATACAATTGAGCTGGCATTTGATCATGGTCAGCCTGTTATGGTCCGATGGCCCATTCTGGTTCCTCCACCTGCTGCGGGTCCACAATTTAACTATCATGTCGAGCACAGACCTCAAGTCCAGAAGCCCAAGCCAAGACTTCCAAGATTCCCAGGCACTGCAACTTCACCTGGGGTCTTCAATGTGAATGGCTTCGAGGCACATAACACCTTCTTCAACAGCGCCAAGAACCCTTGCACCAAACCTCGCATTTCATCGGAACGGTTCTGGAGCTATCAGCAGCGCAACTACTATTCCTGCGTCTTATACAATCAAGGCCGCATATTTCCCCATATGCATCTTGACACTGAAGCTCTAGCTGGCCTGCCCTGTCTAGAAGAAGTGTTGGGTTGCTTCAAAGATGCTGGACTCCTGAAATTTGTCATAGAGAAGGAACAATGGAATGAAGAGCTTCTGTTACAGTTCTATGCAACTCTTCACATTCGAGGCTACAACAGGGATCCAAACACTTGGGTCCTTGAGTGGATGACAGGCAATGTCCATCATAAAGCCAAAGCTCTTGATATTATTGAGCTCACAGGCCTGCCCACTCCTGGTGAATACTATGAACCAGGTTGTCAACAACACCAGAATGCTTTGGAGAGCATTTTTCAGAAGCCAGAACCCAACATGAGCCAAATGTTGAGCATGATGAAGCCTTTGCCTCACGACGCTGACTACCCATCTAAATTCTTTGTTGAAGACCTAGAGTATCTGCCTCGCACCATTTATCATGTCATCAGAAAAACTCTATGGCCTGTCAAAGGACATTCATCTGCAGCGAAGCTTGAAGGAGCAATGAAGACTTTGGTTTTCTATATCTTCAATGGCATCAGCTTCAATTCTCAAGACTTCTTCATCAGGCAGTTGGCTGCATCTGGCTCCGACATTTTTGGGTTGAAGTTCTATGCTCCATGGGTAATGCGTCTTATCAAGCTTCTCTCTACCTTCAACTATCAGCCATCTGCGCGCAATCATCTTGTATTCTTGCCAGAGGTTGATCTGTCTGTTGAAGCTATTTACCCAGAGCCTGCTAAGGATCCCATTTATCTTCATAATGCTGATCGTCAAAGCTTCACCCAGCCCATTGAAGGCGTTCAGGCAGTCTCGCGTGTTTATCCCTTGGCTGGCAATACACGTGCCCCTCACGCTCAAACTTAGAATTTTGCCTAGTTTAACATGGTGGCTTTACTTTGCATGTTTAATAACTCTAAATTGTGTTTAGGGCAGATCAGTACCACAACCAAAATATGCACATGAGGATTTTTCCGGACTTGTTGCTTGTTGTTCCGGCCTAATTTAAACTTGCCTAGTTAGGTAGTTTTCATTTGCTTCACCCTCTTGCCATGCTAACAACATTTAATCTTGTTGGGTACATAAACGAGAGAGAACTAAATAAGTCATGTGGTGTTTTCTTCAATATGTAACTCCGTTGCATAATGAGCTCCACTTAATTTGTAGTATTGTTTGTGCACTTTGCCATGCCATGCTTCATTAAACCGTACATGCATCATACTCGATTGTGCATCATGCCATGTTGATGTGTTGGTTGTTTACTATGTTGTTTGCTTCTTTCCGGTGTTGCTTCTTCGGGTTGGTTCCGATAACGTCGTGTGTGTGAGGATCCGTTCGACTACGTCCGTTTATCTTCTTCATGGACTCGTTCTTCTTCCTTGCGGGATTTTAGGCAAGATGACCATACCCTCAAAATCACTTCTATCTTTGCTTGCTTAGTTGCTCGCTCTTTTGCTATGCCTATGTTGTGATACCTACCACTTGCTTATCATGCCACCCATATTGTTGAACCAAGCCTCTAACCCACCTTGTCCTAGCAAACCGTTGTTTGGCTATGTTACCGCTTTGCTCAGCCCCTCTTATAGCGTTGTTCGTTGCAGGTGAAGATTGAAGTTTGTTCCTTGTTGGAACATGGAGATGTTGTTCCTTGTTGGAATATGTTTACTTGTTGGGATATCACAATATCTCTTATTTAATTAATGCATCTATATACTTGGTAAAGGGTGGAAGGCTCGGCCTTATGCCTGGTGTTTTGTTCCACTCTTGCCGCCCTAGTTTCCGTCATATCGGTGTTATGTTCCCGGATTTTGCGTTCCTTACGCGGTTGCGTTATAATGGGAACCCCTTGACATTTCGCCTTGAATAAAACTCCTCTAGCAAGGCCCAACCTTGGTTTTACCATTCGCCACCTAGCCTTTTTCCCTTGGGAGTCGCGCATCCCGAGGGTCATCTTTATTTTAACACCCCCCCCGGGGCCAGTGATTGTCTAAGTGTTGGTCCGAACTAGAGCCACTTGCGGCGCCACCTCGGGGAAACTTGAGGGCTGGTTGTAGCTGTACGTAGTGTTCATCCGGTGTTGCCCTGAGAACGAGATATGTGCAGCTCCTATCAGGATGTCGGCGCATCGGGCGGTCTTGCTGGTCTTGTTTTACCTGTCAAAATGTCTTGTAACCGGGATTCCGAGCCTGATCGGGTCTTCCCGCTAGAAGGAATATCCTTCGTTGACCGTGAGAGCTTGTGATGGGCTAAGTTGGGACACCCCTGCAGGGATATGATCTTTCGAAAGTCGTGCCCACAGTTATGGGAAGATGGGAATTTGTTAATGTCCGGTTGTAGAAAACCTGAAGTTGACCTTAATTAAAATACATCAACCGCGTGTGTTACCGTGATGGTCTCTTCTCGGCGGGGTCCGGGAAGTGAACACGGTGTTGGAGTTATGCTTGACGTAGGTTGTTCTAGGATCACTTCTTGATCATAGTTTCTCGACCGTGCTTTTGCCTTCTCTTCTCGCTCTCCTTTTGCGTATGTTAGCCACCATATATGCTAGTCGCTTGCTGCAGCTCCACCTCATACCTTTTACCTTACCCATAAGCTTAAATAGTCTTGATCGCGAGGGTGCGAGATTGCTGAGTCCCCATGACTCACAGATACTTCCAAAACCAGTTTGCAGGTGCCGATGTTACCGAGCAAGTGACACAAACAAGCTCAAGGAGGAGCTCGATGAAGATCTTGTCCTTTGTGTTGTTTCGTTCTAGTTGATCAGTAGTGGAGCCCAGTCGGGACGATCGGGGATCTGTGTAGCGTTTGGGGTAGTCTTCTTTTATTTTGGTTCCGTAGTTGGACCTTGAGTGTATTTGGATGATGTAATGCTTTATTCATGTAATTGTGTGAAGTGGCGAGTGTAAGCCAACTATGTATCTTTTCCCTTATTGTATTACATGGGTTGTTTGCGAAGATTACCTCACTTGCGACATTGCTTTCAATGCGGTTATGCCTCTAAGTCGTGCTTCGACACGTGGGAGATATAGCCGCATCGAGGGTGTTACATAAGCACAGGAGCCAGGCAACCCAGCTTGCGAAACACTTAAGTCAACATGGTGGATATTGTGGCGTAATACACAAACAAGGAACGAAGCCGTACAAGTATAATCATATGCAAGAGGAAAGGCTTCATAAAGGAAGCCCCTAAATAAACGGGGTATTTGAATTCGTGTGTCACAAACAAAGGTTGGACAAGGAATTTTGTCACAAACAACTTTTTTCCAAAAAAAGTATAATGCTTGGTCAAACCGAACAAAATTTAAAGCTGAAAGTTTTTGAGCATGAAAGCGACTTAGCTGGTTAATGTGCTCGATGTTGATGACGCAGGCCGAGATTGTGGAGGGACGAGATCCCAGCCCCCAAGCCGGTCCCGAGATGTCCGAGTAAAGAGCTCGGCTTGATTAAGTGGTGACGCAGCATAGTCGATGGGTGAGGTGAAAACCCCAGTCCGACCGCGGCGACGGAGCAGGCCAGCAGTGTGACGCCGAAGCCCCCAGCGTGTGTTAATGAAGTGATGATGAAGCCCCGGTCAGCCGAGGTGACGTGGTATGTTGGTACGCCGAGGTGACATCACTTCCTGTCCCGGATTATCTACCTGTGCATAGAAAATAGTGCAAGCCGGAGATAATAGGAAAAAAATATTGCATAATAATAATTTACGCAAAGTGAGTAATAAAAGAAATATGGCATGTGCACCGAACACTCGATACGGTAGAGCTCTCTCGGAGATGCCGAAATCCCAGAGGCAACCGAACACGTCGGTATGGCAACACGACCAACAAGGTGATCACGCGAGCCGATTTACGCCGATTGGGACGACGGCATCAGCTTGCCGAAGAGACCACATGACGCAGTCGAAGTCCATCGCCTACACACATAAAATAGTGCGGTCCAAAAATGATAATTGATTTTCGCAAAAAAAATAATTTATTGAAAGAATGTGGCCTGGCGCTGAAGTCATGTTGATGCAGGGCATCGGCGTGACGCGGTGAAGGCGTGGCCAAGCCCGAATTCGCAGGCCAGTGTGAGTTCCGAATGCGGCATTCGCCGAACTGTATACGGAAACTGACCGAACCACTACGCCACCGTTGTTAATGCGGCCATCATTTGATAGACATGTGCATAGATGATGAAACAAACCGAAGTAATAATTCCTTGGGAAAAATAAACCCAAGCAAGAAAAAATACTAGGATTAATAGCACCTGGTTTGTCTGTTGTAGCAATCTGAAGAAAGGTTACTCCCAAACATGGGACTCGATCCGCACACCCATTGCCTGATGGGTGATGAAGCGGTGGCGTGGTGATGCTGGCAAAGGTTGGCTCGCCGAGAAAAAGCCCGTGGTCCAGCTAATGTGATGAAGCTGGTTGGCTGGTGACGCCGAAGTCTCCGAAGTAAGTTGATGAAGAGATGGTGAAGCCCTCGGTCTAGCCAAGGAGACGGAGCGTGTCGGTAAGGAGACGTTGCAGCTACCGTGTCGGCCGAGGTGTTGAAGCAGTTCGGCGGGATGGACATCGGCTTGAAGAAGCAACAGTGCGGCCATGCCGACGCAGGTCGTAACTTGTGACGCGGTCAATGCCGGTTTGATGAAGTGACCATGCGGCGATGCCTGTGTGCCTGCTCCGTGTAATCCATGGAGCGGCGATGTTGGTGATGATTTATCCTTGTTGATTCCGAACTCTTGTTCGCTTGTCGAGATGATGATCTGAAGAAGTTGAGCTCGGCTCAAAAGGCGACGACGTGTCTAGCGCAGGTCGGCAGCCATGGAGCAATATTGCCGGACTGATTTGACACCAGCATGATAGTGAAGATTACCTCAGAGGAGGCTTAAAATTTTATGGGCACATGTTTAAAAACAATGCACAATACCTTAGGAGAAAATTCCTTTAAGAAGGTTGTCCCATATCACGTTCATAAAGAAACATGAATTCAGATCGGATCCGTATTCGTGCAGGAAACAGATCCGGAAAGTGATGCACTAATAGGAAGGTTCTCGGAATTTGAACGGTCAGATCGAGCTGAAATTTTGAGGGGTGTTAGATATAGGAATTCCGCAGCCGATCAACAGTTGGATCTTCCAAACGATGTCCGAGCTAGGTGCTGGAGACCACGCCCTAAACTCGTCCAGATTCCCGTACAGATTTGACAGGGTTCCGGTATATCGTAGATTGCCGGAGATTCCTCCATCGGAACTCGACAAAATTTTGCATGGTTATTGTAGACTCAATTCCGCACAATTTTATCAAAGGGATCGTCAAAGCGATGCTCGAAGAGGTGGTGGAAGCGAATACAAGTTCGTTGTTCAGAAAAACAGCACGGTCGCCCGAGGGCAATGTTGATGTTGAGCCCCCGAGCTCCATGGATGATTCCTCCATGATCTTGATAGAGATAGGAGTTGATGTTGAGGAAGGCCCTCGTCCGAACATGACGATCGGAGATGGAGCGTGGTCCTCGGTTGAGCCAAGGTGACCAGTCGAGCCGGCGACGAAGATGCCGGCATCATAGTTGACCTGTGGGGCGAGCCATTGATCCTTTGCCGATTACACAGCGGAACTCTCAATGAAAGCACCATTGTCGGTGTGAAAACCGGCTGATCTCGGGTAGGGGGTCCCAAGTTGTGTATCATGGATCGATGGGTAACAGGAAACAGGGGACACGATATTTACCCAGGTTCGGGCCCTTTTGATGGAGGTAAAACCCTACGTCCTGCTCTTGTTTATATTGATGGAGTATCAAGTACAGAGTTGATCTACCTCGAGATCATATGTCGTGGTCTAAAACCTGAGGGTATGATGAATAATGTCATAATAATCTACCGACTAGCCTGGCCTCGGCTTATATAATGTACCAGAGGCCTAGGATAACAAGAGTCCTAGTCGAATACGTCGATGGAGAGGAGTCCTTGTCTTGATCACCAAGTCTTGTGGAATCTTCCTTGTATATGTCTTCGGCTGTCCGAACTGGCCCATGAGTAAACGGCCATGGGGGTCCTCGGCCCAATCCAACTGATCGGGACGATGTGGTGAGTACCCCTAGTCCAGGACACCGTCAGCCACCCTGACTGGTCGGGTTGTACTGCTGCCCCTTCATGCCACACCTCTTCTTTCCCTTGCCTGGCCTTTCATCATCAGACTCGGGGTCCTTCATACTATCAGAGTCGGCATACTTAAGAAGGGTTGCCATGAGCACCCCCATGTCACTGCAATGGCGCTTAAGCCACCCAAGCTTCTGTTTGAGAGGGAGGAAACGGCAATTTTTCTCCAACATTAAAACTGCTGAGCCGACGTTGATATTATCTGATGAGTGTATGATAGTTGAGACCCGACGCACCCAGCTGGTTGTTGACTCGCCTTCACCTTGGACACAAGAAACCAAATCCACGATTGACATAGGCTGCTTGCACGTATCTTTGAAATTTTGAATAAAACGGGCCTTCAGCTCTACCATGACTTAATGGAGTTGGCGGGCAGCCCCTTCAACCAAGTACGAGCTGGCCCTTCTAACATCATGGTGAAATACTTAGCACATGCAGCCTCACAAATATCCAGCATCTCCATGGCCATCTCATAACTTTCAACCCAAGCCTCAGGGGGTTGATCTGCTGTGTAATTAGGCACCTTGTGAGGGCCCTTGAAATCCTTGGGCAAGCGCTCGTTATGCAGAGCCGACACTAAACAGGGCACACCCAAGGTCCTAGAGGTCACACCTATCTCCACTGAGTTTGTCAGGTAAACCGGAGACTGTCGATGAGCCGCTTGCTGAGCCGCCAGCTCGGCCTCCCGATGCACCCTGCCCTGATCCACCAAGGTCTGAGCATTGGCACCACCGCGCGCCGGGTTACGGTGCTGTTCGCTGCTTGAGACCGTTGGTTCGTCAATGTGCCTTCTGTAACTCCGACTTGGATGAGGGGTTGAGTGGATCCGCTGGCAACTGTAAGAATAAGCCGCCTGCTGAGCCACGACCGTCTAAAAGAAGTTCCCTGTCCGTCGTGTCTCTACTGCTGCTGGAGACTCGCCTTCAACTCGTAGAGCTTCCAATCATGACGCTGCAGCAATTATATTGTCCAAAGGGTTAGAATAATGACCCGGTGGTGTCAAAACATGTTGAGGTGGAATATATTCACACGCGGAGAGCCCATCGTGCGCGGCTGAACCGGAGCTCCGGCCCCAGGCGCTTTGACCGTCCGGTTTACCACTGTCGGATCACTGGTCCCTGCTCCAGGCGTGTTAAATAGGTTCCTTGGCTCATAAACTGGGGGTAGATGACTCCGGTGTCTCCTTCTCATGACCTCATTTGAAGCATTCTGATCCAATGTGAGCCGGAAGGAATCGTCTTGGATCCGCTGCGCGTGTGCATCCAAAATGGCCCGTTCTGCAGCCATCCTGGTGTTCTCAGCCACCAAGTCTTCCTTGGCTTGAGCTATCTCAGCTCGCAACTTGGCTACATCCACCTTGTGCTGATCCTGGTTGTCCGGGATTACCTCCACCCCCATCAAAGTTGCCAGTGCCTCTAACAACTTGGTGAGAACTTGAGTCAGCGGGCGCGCAGAGCCACTAGCACCAATCGCCGCCGCAGCCATCGAACTAGAGGTCATGGCCATGGTGGTTGTTGAACCAAGCGTCGCTTGTGTACCAACCATGAAAAACGCAACCCTGTTCGGCGGCTCATAGGGGTCTGGAATATTGTCACCATCGTAATAGCCCCCAAGCCAACCGTCTTGAAGTTGATACAATGAGTTAGTCTCGCCCATGGACAACTCACCATCAGAATAAATGGCCGTCTCACCACCAGACACAGATCCATCTTCAATTTCTGCCCCATGGATGAAACCAACAAAGTCACGCTTCATGGCAGGTTGAACCCGGGCAGGTCGTGCGCATTGAGCCGTCTCGATGATGTCTGTGCAGATGTCTAGCTCAGGGCCCGGTTCGCCGATCTTGCCGATGAAGACGTGAATTCCGCCGAAGGGGACCCAGTACCCGTACTCGATTGAGCCAGCATCAGGGCCCTAGCCTGCTGCTACCTCTTGAGCACTGCGTTGGTTTTCCCTTGAAGAGGAAAGCGTGATGCAGCAAAGTAGCGTAAGTATTTCCCTTAGTTTTTGAGAACCAAGGTATCAATCCAGTAGGAGGCTACGTGTGAGTCCCTCGCACCTACACAAAACAAATAAATCCTCGCAACCAACTCGATAAGGGGTTGTCAATCCCTACACGGTCACTTACGAGAGTGAGATCTGATAGATATGATAAGATAATATTTTTGGTATTTTTATGATAAAGATGCAAAGTAAAATAAAAGGCAATGAAAATAACTAAGAGTTGGAAGATTAATATGATGAATATAGACCCGGGGGGCATAGGTTTCACTAATGGCTTCTCTCAAGAGCATAAGTATTTTACGGTGGGTGAACAAATTACTGTTGAGCAATTGATAGAATTGAGCATAATTGTGAAATATCTAGGTATGATCATGTATATAGGCATCACGGACAAGTAGACCGACTCCTGCCTGCATCTAATACTATTACTCCACACATCGACCGCTATACAGCATGCATCTAGAGTATTAAGTTCATAAGAACGGAGTAACGCTTTAAGCAAGATGACATGATGTAGAGGGATAAATTCATGCAATATGATAAAAAAAACATCTTGTTATCCTCGATGGCAACAATACAATACGTGCCTTGCTGCCCCTACTGTCACTGGAAAAGGACACCGCAAGATTGAACCCAAAGCTAAGCACTTCTCCCATTGCAAGAAAGATCAATCTAGTAGGCCAAACCAAACTGATAATTCGAAGAGATTTGCAAAGATAACCAATCATACATAAAAGAATTCGGAGAAGATTCAAATATTGTTCATAGATAAACTTGATCATAAACCCACAATTCATCGGTCTCAACAAACACAGCGCAAAACAAGATTACATCGAATAGATCTCCACAAGAGTGGGGGAGAACTTTGTATTGAGATCCAAAAGGAGAGAAGAAGCCATCTAACTAATAACTATGGACCGGAAGGTCTGAGGTAAACTACTCACACTTCATCGGAAGGGCTATGGTGTTGATGTAGAAGCCCTCCATGATCAATGCCCCCTCCGGCGGAGGGGGAATCGATCACGGAGGGCTTCTACATCAGCACCATAGCCTCTCCGATGATTTGTGAGTAGTTTACCACAGACCTTCGGGTCCATAGTTATTAGCTAGATGGCTTCTTCTCTCTCTTTGGATCTCAATACAAAGTTCTCCTCGATTCTCTTGGAGATCTATTCGATGTAATTCCTTTTGTGGTGTGTTTGTCGAGATCCGATGAATTGTGGGTTTATGATCAAGATTATCTATGAACAATATTTGATTCTTCTCTGAAATCTTTTATGCATGATTTAATATCTTTGCAAGTCTCTCCGAATTATCGGTTTGGTTTGGCCTACTAGATTGATCTTTCTTGCAATGGGAGAAGTGCTTAGCTTTGGGTTCAATCTTGCGGTGTCCTTTCCCAGTGACAGCAGGGCAGCAAGGCATGTATTGTTTTGTTGCCATCAAGGATAAAAAGATGGGGTTTATATCATATTGCTTGAGTTTATCCCTCTACATCATGTCATCTTGCCTAATGCGTTACTCTGTTCTTATGAACTTAATACTCTAGATGCATGTTGGATAGCGGTTGATGTGTGGAGTAATAGTGGTAGATGCAGAATCGTTTCGGTCTACTTGTCGCGGACGTGATGCCTATATACATGATCATGCCTAGATATTCTCATAATTATTCGCTTTTCTATCAATTGCTCGACAGTAATTTGTTCACCCACCGTAGAATTTGCTATCTTGAGAGAAGCCACTAGTGAAACCTATGGCCCCCGGATCTATTCTCCATTATATTATTCTCCCAATAACTAGCCATTTCTGTCGCCGTTTATTTTGCAATATTTACTTTCCAATCTATACAAAAATACCAAAAATATTTATCTTATTATCTCTATCGGATCTCACTTTCGTAAGTGACCATGAAGGGATTGACAACCCCTTTATCGCGTTGGTTGCGAGGTTCTTGTTTGTTTGTGCAGGTACGAGGGACTTGCGTGTAATCTCCTACTGGATTGATACCTTGGTTCTCAAAAACTGAGGGAAATACTTACGCTACTTTGCTGCATCACCCTTTCCTCTTCAAGGGAAAACCAACGCATGCTCAAGAGGTAGCAAGAAGGATTTCTGGGATAAGAGTTTGTGATGGGTACTTGGTATGTCTTGACTTGTGCGTAGATCTCCCCGGCAACGGCGCCAGAAATCCTTCTGACAACCCCTTTATCGCGTTGGTTGCGAGGTTCTTGTTTGTTTGTGCAGGTACGAGGTACTTGTGTGTAATCTCCTACTGGATTGATACCTTGGTTCTCAAAAACTGAGGGAAATACTTACACTACTTTGCTGCATCACCCTTTCCTCTTCAAGGGAAAACCAACACATGCTCAAGAGGTAGCAATCCCTTCAAAGCTGCCCTTCAAGAACTCGAAACCACCATGCGTTGGCCCCATGGTGGGCGCCAACTATCGTGGAATTGTCACGGCAGATGTCCTGGCAGAAGGACTTAGTCGTGGAGCCATCACAACTAGGTTAGCTTAAAGGGGTTAAACGGGACAAAGGACACGGGAGTTCATACTAGTTCGGCCCCTTGCAGTGAAGGTAAAGGCCTAGTCTAGTTTGAGGTGGTATTGCTTGGGTTTCGATTACCAGGGAGCAAATACGCTTGACCTAGTTCTCGATCTCTTGTTTCTTGCCCTAAACCGCCGCCAGGCCGTGATGAGGACATCAATACCATTGTTACACCCACAGCCCCTACTGTTACATATACTGGACCAATTACTAGAGCTCGCGCACGCCAATTAAATTACCAGGTACTTTCGTTTCTTGGTAATGATTCTAATGTTCATGAGATTATGATGCTGCCTAAATTGGATACATTTGTTTTGCTTACAAATGAAGGGCCTAGCTTGGAGAAGGATGAACATTGGAGCAAGAACACGCCTGGAGTTGATGGCATACGCAAGGGGATCAAGAACGGAGTTACAAGTGATGATTTCAGGACTTTGAAGCCGCCATAAGGAGTGCATGAAGCCTTGGACGAAATATACAAGATGCCACTTCATAATATTCGTCCATAGGCTATTCTAGGTGCTGCGTCACCTTATTAATGGGCCAGGCCCATGTAATTTCGAAATACTTAAGTATAGGCTATTTTTAGAGTCCATATGTGTGGGGAAACAAGAGTTAGGGTTGGTTTCGGACCCCACCCTCAAGGGCCACGAAATTCCCCCCTCTTCCTCCATATATACAGCCCTTAGGGCGTCGTTTAGACTTTGGGTTTTGTTTAGATTAAAAGTTCGCCATAGCTGCAACTTCGCGTACTTCGTTTGTGTCCAACGACCAGACCAAGACGTCACAGAACCCCACCTTGATCAATAAAGCTTTCATCTTATATTCGCAATATCCCGATTGCAATCTCAGTTTCTTGCTTGTTCTTCGTTTCCTCGCAGGAAACAGACCCTCGTGGTCAGGTTGATCGTGCTCCGGCGTGGTCAATATCCCTCGGAAGTTGGTTTAGCGATTGCTAAGGCGCGACGTCTCGCACGTTCGTAGTCGGATCGTCGAGGTCGACTCCCACAGAAAACGATAGCCACCATCTCATCGAAACATCGGGACACCTTAGCCTCTATCAAGTGGTATCAGATTTCCAGGTTGTTCGGTGAGATTTTACAGTTTTTCGTAGATTAGATCGAGTCTGTTCTTCATACCTACAGTCCACGAAAAAGCCACACAAAAAAAATTAGGGTTAGTTCATCATATCCGAACCAATCTGAGCCTTTGCATAATCTTTTTAGGGTTTTTGCTTTGTTGAATTTGCGGTAGCATCGTCGTGTCAAGTTGCTGGTCTTAGAGTCTAGTCTTTTAGAGTTTCGAGTTCTGGTCATAAGTTGTCACGCCGCCGCCGCACCATCATCATCGCCCATCTACCACTTGTTCTTATCCGCCACCGCTCTGAATCCATATCCATATACCACTACCAATCCGTATCCATATACCACCATCAATCTCTATCCATATACCACCACCGCTACCATATACCACCACCGCTGCCATATACCACAACCATATATCCACCACCAATCCGAGTTCTTCTCATATTAGGTTTGTTCTTGAGATCAATCTAAATTCCGATTCGTGTTTCCTTGCCTGCGTAGGTCTCGAAAAAAGAAAAAAAAGATTTTCACGGGCAAAATTATTTTTTCCCTATCCTATTTTTAGACTTTTCTGAGTCTTTTGAGCCACGTGCCATCATAGTGATTTTTTGTCGCACTTTTTCGTCGTCGCTCCCCTGATTTCCGAAAAAAAAAGTGAAAAAAAAATCCGTGCCCATCCTATCAGTTTGACGAGGGAAGAGTTTTGAGACACTCGCCATTATAGTGATTTTTCGCAAAAAAAAGGAGCGCAAAAAAAAGAGGAGCGCAGAAAAAAAAAAGCAGCGCAAAAAAAAGGAGCGCAAAAAAAAGAGAGCGAAAAAAAAGAGAGAGTTCCAGAGTGTGCTTTTCCCTTATTTACGTGCAGCGCCGTGATTTTGTTAGTGTTCTAGGCTCGCGTCTCTAGCACGGTCTAGCCTAGGACCAGCACAGTACCGTCGTTGAGCGTTTATTCAACTTTGCATCTCTGAATTGATTATTGCTGACCCTTTTTGCTACCATACTATAAGCCTTCCCAGCTCCACATACATCTACGTCGTGCGTTTGACTCTCCCTGGCAATCGCTCTATCCAAGCTTTTGAGAGTTTTTGACTACAACGGTTGCCGATCACCGCCTGCTGCTGGGTAAGAACTGGTAAGAATTTGAGATTTGCTTGACGGATTTGTGACACCCGCCACCACCACCACTTGTTAGTAGTCTGTAGGATCATATTCTTGTGTGTTTCTATTGCTGCTAACCATGCCAGGATCACAAGCCGACGAGACTGACTGGGAGAACTTGACGAACAAGGAGCTTCATGATACGTTTCAGCAAATGATGAATGGACAGGTGCAAGATGTGATAAACAGATTTGAAGAGGCCATGGAGAAGATAGATGGCATGGAGAAGACGTTTGAAACAAAGCTCGATAACAAGTTTGCTGAATTGCTGTCGCGTTTTCCACCACCACCACCGGCTGCTCCTGCCGCACCTCTGCAACAACAGCAGCAACAACACCGACTACCTCCACGTCGGGAAACAGCCCTTCGCCGAGCGAGCCGTGTCCCTCTTCAGTCGGGCCAAACTGTTGGTGCTGCTATTGATACTTCTGTGGCTCCTACTGCTGATGTGGAGGAGGATGCTTATGTGGGAGATTATGAGGATGAGTTTGATCAAAATCAGAACTACCTGCCACCAACAGCACAGCAACCACCAGGTCGTCCACATGCAAATAATGGCAATGGTAGGGCTCACCCTCAGGTACGAGATCATGACCATCTCCCTAAACTAAAATTGAATATTCCACCATTTGAGGGTAGATATGTTCCTGATATATATCTTACTTGGGAGTTAGAAACTGAACAACGATTTACATGTTTACAATATCCCGAGGAGAGACGTGTTCCTGCTGCTGTTTGTGCATTCACTAGTTTTGCATGTGTTTGGTGGTCTGAGCATTGTAGATTATATCCTATTCCGGCTACTTGGGCTGCTTTGAAAACTGCTATGCGTACTCGTTGGGTTCCACCATATTATCAACGTGAATTACTTCAAAAATTGCAGCGCTTAAGACAGGGAAAAAATTCTGTAGAAGAATATTATCAGGAATTACAAACTGGCATGATTAGATGTGGTATTGTTGAGGAGAATGAAGCTATGCTTGCACGTTTTATGGGTGGATTAAATAGAGAGATTCAGACGATTCTAGAGTATAAGGAGTATACTAATATCACTCGTTTATTCCATCTTGCTTGTAAAGCTGAACGTGAAGTGCAGGATCGACAGGCATTGGCGCGGACTAACTTTTCTGCAGGTGGACCTTCATCATGGACACCACGTGCATCATCTACTTCCACACGTTCTGCTACACCGGCGCCTCCGTCGGCTGCCACCTCCAACCGTGATACAATAAAGCAGGCACAATCACCACTATCTGCCAAGAGCACACCTTCTGGGCCTGCAAAGAGCTCTTCTTCATCCATGGCATCAACAGGGCAAACACATGATATTATTTGTCGACGTTGCAAGGGTGGAGGTCATTATGCGAGAGAATGCCCATCTAAGCGTGTGATGATTGTTAATGAGGATGGTGGGTATGAGTCCGCTAGTGACTATGATGAGGAGACTTTGGCTCTTATTACACGTGACGAACACGGTGGAGACGATTCTGATCATGAGACGCAATACATGGCTCCTGAAGATGCTGACAGGTATGAATGTTTAGTTGCTCAACGTGTTTTGAGTGTGCGGGTTACACAAGCTGAGCAAAATCAGAGGCATAATTTGTTCCATACAAAGGGAGTTGTGAAGGAACGTTCTGTTCGCGTGATCATAGATGGAGGGAGCTGCAATAACTTGGCTAGCATGGAGATGGTGGAGAAGCTATCTCTCACCACAAGACCACATCCACATCCTTACTACATCCAATGGTTCAACAACAGCGGCAAGGTTAAGGTAACACGTACTGTTCGTGTGCATTTTAGTATCTCTACATATGCTGATTATGTTGATTGTGATGTGGTACCTATGCAAGCATGTTCCTTATTACTTGGTAGACCATGGCAATTTGATAAAAATTCTGTACACCATGGTAGAAACAATCAGTATACTCTTGTTCATAACGATAAAAATATTACTTTGCTTCCTATGACTCCTGATTCCATTTTGAAAGATGATATTAATAGAGCTAATAAAGCAAAACAGGAGACAAATAAGAGTGAAAATCAGATTGTGGCAAAAGAATTTGAGCACCAAATGAAGCCTAATAATAAACCATCTACTGTTGTTTCTGAAATTAAATTGAAAAGTGCATGTTTACTTGCCACCAAATCTGATATTGATGAGCTAGATTTCAGCAAATCTGTTTGCTATGCTTTTGTGTGCAAAGAGGCATTATTTTCATTCGAGGACGTGCCTTCCTCTTTGCCCCCTGCTGTCACTAACATTTTGTAGGAGTTTGCTGACGTCTTCCCACAAGACGTGCCACCGGGATTACCACCTATTCGAGGGATTGAGCATAAAATTGACTTAATTCCCGGTGCTTCGCTACCCAACCGTGCACCATACCGTACCAATCCAGAGGAGACGAAGGAGATTATGCGTCAAGTACAAGAACTGCTCGACAAAGGTTATATACGCGAATCCCTTAGTCCTTGTGCTGTTCCTATCATTTTAGTGCCGAGAAAGGATGGTACGTCGCGTATGTGCGTTGATTGTAGAGGCATTAATAATATTACTATTCGTTATCGTCATCCTATTCCTAGGCTAGATGATATGCTTGATGAATTGAGTGGCTCTACAATATTCTCCAAAGTTGATTTGCGTAGTGGATACCATCAAATTCGTATGAAATTGGGTGATGAATGGAAAACAGCATTTAAAACTAAGTTTGGATTATATGAGTGGTTAGTCATGCCTTTTGGGTTAACTAATGCACCTAGTACTTTCATGAGGTTAATGAACGAAGTTTTACGTGCTTTCATTGGATGATTTGTGGTAGTTTACTTTGATGACATATTGATTTATAGCAAATCTTTGGAGGAACATTTGGAACATTTACGTGCTGTTTTTATTGCTCTACGTGATGCACGTTTGTTTGGAAACCTTGGAAAGTGCACCTTTTGCACCGACCGAGTATCTTTTCTTGGCTATGTTGTTACTCCACAGGGAATTGAAGTTGATAAAGCCAAGATTGAAGCTATTGAGAGTTGGCCGCAGCCCAAAACGGTCACACAAGTGAGGAGTTTCCTTGGCCTCGCTGGTTTCTATAGGCGTTTTGTGAGAGATTTCAGCACCATTGCTGCACCTCTCAACGAGCTTACAAAGAAGGATGTGCCTTTTGTTTGGGGTACCGCACAGGAAGAAGCCTTCACGGTATTGAAAGATAAGTTGACACATGCTCCTTTACTCCAACTTCCTAATTTCAATAAGACTTTTGAGCTTGAATGTGATGCTAGTGGAATTGGATTAGGAGGTGTGTTATTACAAGATGGAAAACCTGTTGCATACTTTTCTGAAAAATTGAGTGGGCCTAGTCTGAACTATTCTACTTATGATAAAGAATTATATGCTCTTGTTCGGACCTTAGAAACATGGCAACATTATTTATGGCCCAAGGAATTTGTTATACATTCTGATCATGAATCTTTGAAACACATTAAAAGTCAAGCAAAACTGAACCGTAGACATGCTAAATGGGTTGAATTCATTGAGACTTTCCCTTATGTCATTAAACACAAGAAGGGTAAAGAAAATGTTATTGTTGATGCCTTGTCTCGTCGTTATACTATGCTTTCACAACTTGACTTTAAAATATTTGGTTTGGAGACCATCAAAGATCAATATGTTCATGATGCTGATTTTAAAGATGTATTGCAGAATTGTAAGAAAGGGAGAACTTGGAACAAGTTCGTTCTTAACGATGGATTTGTGTTTCCTGCTAACAAGCTATGCATTCCAGCTAGCTCCGTTCGTCTTTTGTTGTTGCAGGAGGCGCATGGAGGAGGATTAATGGGACACTTTGGCGTCAAGAAGACGGAGGATATACTTGCTACACATTTCTTTTGGCCAAAGATGAGACGGGATGTTGAGCGTTTTGTTGCTCGCTGCACTACATGTCAAAGAGCTAAGTCACGAATCAATCCTCATGGTTTATATATGCCTTTGCCTGTACCTAGTGTTCCTTGGGAGGATATATCTATGGACTTTGTTTTAGGTTTACCTCGAACAAAGAAGGGGAGGGATAGCATATTGGTTGTCGTGGATAGGTTCTCGAAAATGGCACACTTTATACCATGTCATAAAAGCGATGATGCTGTTAGTGTTGTTGATTTGTTCTTTCGTGAAATTATTCGCTTACATGGTGTGCCAAATACTATTGTTTCAGATCGTGATACTAAATTTCTTAGCCACTTTTGGAGATGTTTATGGGCTAAGTTGGGGACTAAGCTGCTTTTTAGTACTACTTGTCACCCCCAAACTGATGGACAAACTGAAGTAGTCAATAGAACATTGTCTACTATGCTTAGGGCTGTTTTGAAGAATAACAAGAAAATGTGGGAAGAATGCTTGCCTCATATTGAATTTGCTTATAATCGCTCATTGCATTCTACTACTAAGATGTGCCCTTTTGAAATTGTGTATGGTTTCCTACCTCGTGCACCTATTGATTTGTTGCCTCTTCCATCTTCAGAGAAGGTTAATTTTGATGCTAAAGAACGTTCTGAATTGATTTTAAAAATGCATGAGTTAACTAAGGAAAACATTGAGCGTATGAATGCTAAATATAAACTTGCTGGGGATAAGGGTAGAAAACATGTTGTGTTTGCGCCTGGAGATCTTGTTTGGTTACATTTGCGTAAAGATAGATTTCCTAATCTGCGCAAATCAAAGCTAATGCCACGTGCTGATGGTCCTTTTAAGGTGTTAGAGAAAATAAATGATAATGCATATAAACTTGAGCTACCTGTAGATTTTGGGGTTAGTCCCACTTTTAACATTGCAGATTTGAAGCCTTATTTGGGTGAGGAAGATGCGCTTCCGTCGAGGACGACTTCATTTCAAGAAGGGGAGGATGATGAGGACATCAATACCATTGTTACACCCACAGCCCCTACTGTTACATATACTGGACCAATTACTAGAGCTCACGCACGCCAATTAAATTACCAGGTACTTTCGTTTCTTGGTAATGATTCTAATGTTCATGAGATTATGATGCTGCCTAAATTGGATACATTTGTTTTGCTTACAAATGAAGGGCCTAGCTTGGAGAAGGATGAACATTGGAGCAAGAACACGCCTGGAGTTGATGGCATACGCAAGGGGATCAAGAACAGAGTTACAAGTGATGATTTCAGGACTTTGAAGCCGCCATAAGGAGTGCATGAAGCCTTGGACGAAATATACAAGATGCCACTTCATAATATTCGTCCATAGGCTATTCTAGGTGCTGCGTCACCTTATTAATGGGCCAGGCCCATGTAATTTTGAAATACTTAAGTATAGGCTATTTTTAGAGTCCGTATGTGTGGGGAAACAAGAGTTAGGGTTGGTTTCAGACCCCACCCTCAAGGGCCACGAAATTCCCCCCTCTTCCTCCATATATACAGCCCTTAGGGCGTCGTTTAGACTTTGGGTTTTGTTTAGATTAAAAGTTCGCCATAGCTGCAACTTCGCGTACTTCGTTTGTGTCCAACGACCAGACCAAGACGTCACAGAACCCCACCTTGATCAATAAAGCTTTCATCTTATATTCGCAATATCCCGATTGCAATCTTAGTTTCTTGCTTGTTCTTCGTTTGCTCGTAGGAAACAGACCCTCGTGGTCAGGTTGATCGTGCTCCGGCGTGGTCAATAACCCTCGGAAGTTGGTTTAGCGATTGCTAAGGCGCGACGTCTCGCACGTTCGTAGTCGGATCGTCAAGGTCGACTCCCATAGAAAACGATAGCCACCATCTCATCGAAACATCGGGACACCTTAGCCTCTATCAGGCCGTCCCCTTATATACACAGGTTAATGCCCAGCGGCTCACGGAGTCCTGGCCGGCTCATACACAACGTGTCGGATTCGGTGACTAACTATCCCTTGCCTTACAATACAAGTCACACATATATGGCGGTTTACACCTGTAGACCTCAAGTCGCCTTTGGGCTTCGGGCCTTTTGTAAGCCTGCTTCATGAACTGCCATCTTCAACATCTTCATGGGCTTTGTTATTGTGAACCTCCAGTGGTATGACCCAGCCCCTCCTAGGCAGGTCATACCCAATAGTCATATCCCCAACAGGTGAGTTAATAGAAGAGAGAGACGAGCGATAGTACTAGAGAAGTGTTGTGCGGACATTGGTGCCTGGACGATCCCTGCATGACAAGGAAGATCGGTTCGTCCATGCATGTGATTAGACTCCGGCAGACACGCATGGATTGGCTATCATCTACATATCGTGCAGGTTGTGTTGTACAGGGCTGTAGTTTTGATGGGAAATCCAAAAAAGGTTTCTTGTCATCTCGCAATATTAGGTGTCATGTGCTTCGGATCACTGCGAGGGTTAAACAGCAACAACTGAGTTCCTCCAAGGCGCTGGTCATTGGGGGCACATGCACGAAGACTACTCGGCTGCCATCTAGGTCAAGCCGGCTATGTTAATTAGGACATCTATTGATGGACCCCTTCTCTATGACTTTAACTTTAATTTGAGCTTTGATCCTCGTCTAGTTTGTCCGTCGGGATTCATGTTGTCTCCTTTGGGCAGTGAGGTTATGGTTTCTTGTCATGTGGCATTTTTCGTGTTATATGTTATAATCCGGTGTTTCAGATCAAAATGACGACAACTGCGCCTCTGGGGCACGTGCATGAAGACTTCTCGACAGTCATTGACGAGCTCAAGCTGGCTCCGGTAGACAAAAGAAAACTAGTACTCCACTATATAGGCAGGACCTCCGCGCTTGCTTGCTAGTGTTGCTCTCTTCACACTGTCTCGTCCTCTCCAGATCTAAACACGACATCGGTGGCCACACTCTCTCTCTACTCACCGCTAGTCACAGATCCAGCCGGATCCTCTCCGCCGGGGAAGGTGAGAAGGTGCAACGTTCACGCGGTCGTCCTTGACGACGGCTCTTACCCACTGCCGGCACATCCCGATCAGCGTGCCTTGTCGTTCTCTCCCAAGCACCGTTGGCTAGGGAGGGCCTCCGACCCCTTCTTCCTCGCTGCCGTAGTGTGAGCAGATCCAGCCTCCCGCTGCCCACCTAGCGACATCCCATCGACCCTCATGTATAACTTCCTTCGAAATCGGCCTTGCTCTACTTCCCGAGCTCCTGACATCGCTGCATTTGTATCTTTTACTATTTCTCAGGTCCCCCTCGTAGATTGGATCAATCAGTTGTTCGAAAGTGATAGAGGCGAAGGTGTCCCGATGTTTCGATGAGATGGTGGCTATCGTTTCTGTGGGAGTCGACCTTGACGATCCGACTACGAACGTGTGATACGTCGCGCCTTAGCAATCACTAAACCAACTTCCGAGGGGTTATTGACCACGCCGAAGCACGATCAACCTGACCACGAGGGTCTGTTTCCTGCGAGCAAACGAAGAACAAGCAAGAAACTGAGATTGCAATCTGGATATTGCGAATATAAGATGAAAGCTTTATTGATCAAGGTGGGGTTCTGTGACGTCTTGGTCTGGTCGTTGGACACAAACGAAGTACGCGAAGTTGCAGCTATGGTGAACTTTTAATCTAAACAAAACCCAAAGTCTAAACGACGCCCTAAGGGCTGTATATATGAAGGAAGAGGGAGGGATTTCATGGCCCTTGGAGGAGGGGTCCGAAACCAACCCTAACTCTTGTTTCTCCACACATACGGACTCTAAAAACAGCCTATACTTAAGTATTTCGAAAATACATGGGCCTAGCCCAATAATAAGGTGACGCAGCACCTAAAATAGCCTCTGAACGAAATTTATAAAGTGGCATCTATATTTCGTCCAAGGCTTCATGGACTCCTTATGGTGGCTTCAAAGTCCTGAAATCATCACTTGTAACTCCGTTCTTGATCCCCTTGCGCATGCCATCATCTCCATGCTTGAACTTGTTCCAAGGTTCATCTTTCTTGTCCAAGCTAGGCCCTTCATTTATAAGCAAAACAAATGTATCCAATTTAGGCAGCATCATATTCTCATGAACATCAGAATCATTACCAAAAAACAAAAGTACCTGATAATTCAATTGCCGTGCGCGAGCTCTAGTAATTGGTCCAGCATGTATAGCAGCAGGGGCTGTGGGTGTAACAATGGTATTGATGTCCTCATCATCCTCCCCTTCTTGAAATGAAGTCGTCCTCGACGAAAGTTCATCGTCCTCACCCAAATAAGGCTTCAAATCTGCAATGTTAAAAGTGGGACTAACCCCAAAATCTGCAGGCAGCTCAAGTTTATATGCATTATCATTTATTTTCTCTAACACCTTAAAAGGACCATCAGCACGTGGCATTAGCTTTGATTTGCGCAGATTAGGAAATCTATCTTTACGCAAATGTAACCAAACAAGATCTCCAGGCACAAACACAACATGTTTTCTACCCTTATCCCCAGCAAGTTTATATTTAGCATTCATACGCTCAATGTTTTCCTTAGTTAACTCATGCATTTTTAAAATCAATTCAGAACGTTCTTTAGCATCAAAATTAACCTTCTCTGAAGATGGAAGAGGCAACAAATCAATAGGTGCACGAGGTAGGAAACCATACACAATTTCAAAAGGGCACATCTTAGTAGTAGAATGCAATGAACGATTATAAGAAAATTCAATATGAGGCAAGCATTCTTCCCACATTTTCTTGTTATTCTTCAAAACAGCCCTAAGCATAGTAGACAATGTTCTATTGACTACTTCAGTTTGTCCATCCGTTTGGGGGTAACAAGTAGAACTAAAAAGCAGTTTAGTCCCCAACTTAGCCCATAAACATCTGCAAAAGTGGCTAAGAAATTTAGTATCACGATCTGAAACAATAGTATTTGGCACACCATGCAAGCGAATAATTTCACGAAAGAACAAATCAGCAACATTAACAGCATCATCGCTTTTATGACATGGTATAAAGTGTGCCATTTTCAAGAACCTATCCACGACAACAAATATGCTATCCCTCCCCTTGTTTGTTCGAGGTAAACCTAAAACAAAGTCCATAGATATATCCTCCCAAGGAACACTAGGTACAGGCAAAGGCATATATAAACCATGAGGATTGAGTCGCGACTTAGCTTTTTGACATGTAGTGCAGCGAGCAACAAAACGCTCAACATCCCGTCTCATCTTTGGCCAAAAGAAATGTGTAGCAAGTATATCCTCCGTCTCCTTGACGCCAAAGTGTCCCATTAATCCTCCTCCATGTGCCTCCTGCAACAATAAAAGACGAACGGAGCTAGCTGGAATGCATAGCTTGTTAGCACGAAACATAAATCCATCGTTAAGAATGAACTTGTTCCAAGTTCTCCCTTCCTTACAATTCTGCAATACATCTTTAAATTCAGCATCATGCACATATTGATCTTTGATGGTCTCCAAACCAAATATTTTAAAGTCAAGTTGTGAAAGCATAGTATAACCACGAGACAATGCATCAGCAATAACATTTTCTTTACCCTTCTTGTGTTTAATGACATAAGGGAAAGTCTCAATGAATTCAACCCATTTAGCATGTCTACGGTTCAGTTTTGCTTGACTTTTAATGTGTTTCAAAGATTCATGATCAGAATGTATAACAAATTCCTTTGGCCATAAATAATGTTGCCATGTTTCTAAGGTCCGAACAAGAGCATATAATTCTTTATCATAAGTAGAATAGTTCAGACTAGGCCCACTCAATTTTTCAGAAAAGTATGCAACAGGTTTGCCATCTTGTAATAACACACCTCCTAATCCAATTCCACTAGCATCACATTCAAGCTCAAAAGTCTTATTAAAATCAGGAAGTTGGAGTAAAGGAGCATGTGTCAACTTATCTTTCAATACCGTGAAGGCTTCTTCCTGTGCGGTATCCCAAACAAAAGGCACATCCTTCTTTGTAAGCTCGTTGAGAGGTGCAGCAATGGTGTTGAAATCTCCCACAAAACGCCTATAGAAACCAGCGAGGCCAAGGAAACTCCTCACTTGTGTGACCGTTTTGGGCTGCGGCCAACTCTCAATAGCTTCAATCTTAGCTTTATCAACTTCAATTCCCTGTGGAGTAACAACATAGCCAAGAAAAGATAATCGGTCGGTGCAAAAGGTGCACTTTCCAAGGTTACCAAACAAACGTGCATCACGTAGAGAAATAAAAACAACACGTAAATGTTCCAAATGTTCCTCCAAAGATTTGTTATAAATCAATATGTCATCAAAGTAAACTACCACAAATCGTCCAATGAAAGCACGTAAAACTTCGTTCATTAACCTCATGAAAGTACTAGGTGCATTAGTTAACCCAAAAGGCATGACTAACCACTCATATAATCCAAACTTAGTTTTAAATGCTGGTTTCCATTCATCTCCCAATTTCATACGAATTTGATGGTATCCACTACGCAAATCAACTTTGGAGAATATTGTAGAACCACTCAATTCATCAAGCATATCATCTAGCCTAGGAATAGGATGACAATAACGAATAGTAATATTATTAATGCCTCTACAATCAACGCACATACGCGACGTACCATCCTTTTTTGGCACTAAAATGATAGGAACAACACAAGAACTAAGGGATTCGTGTATATAACCTTTGTCGAGCAGTTCTTGTACTTGACGCATAATCTCCTTCGTCTCCTCTGGATTGGTACGGTATGGTGCACGGTTGGGTAATGATGCACCGGGAATTAAGTCAATTTGATGCTCAATCCCTCGAATAGGTGGTAATCCCGGTGGCACGTCTTGTGGAAAGACGTCAGCAAACTCCTGCAAAATGTTAGTGACAGCAGGAGGCAAAGAGGAAGGCATGTCCTCGAATGAAAATAATGCCTCTTTGCACACAAAAGCATAGCAAACAGATTTGCTGAAATCTAGCTCATCAATATCAGATTTTGTGGCAAGTAAACATGCGCTTTTCAATTTAATTTCAGAAGCAACACTAGATGGTTTATTAGTAGGTTTCATTTGTTGCTCAAATTCTTTTGCCACAATCTGATTTTCACTCTTATTTTTCTCCTGTTTTGCTTTATTAGCTCTATTAATATCATCTTTCAAAATGGATTCAGGAGTCATAGGAAGCAAAGTAATATTTTTATCCTTATGAACAAGAGTATACTGATTGTTTCTACCATGGTGTACAGAATTTTTATCAAATTTCCATGGTCTACCAAGTAATAAGGAACATGCTTGCATAGGTACCACATCACAATCAACATAATCAGCATATGTAGAGATACTAAAATGCACACGAACAGTACGTGTTACCTTAACCTTGCCGCTGTTGTTGAACCATTGGATGTAGTAAGGATGTGGATGTGGTCTTGTGGTGAGAGATAGCTTCTCGACCATCTCCATGCTAGCCAAGTTATTGCAGCTCCCTCCATCTATGATGACGCAAACAGAACGTTCCTTCACAACTCCCTTTGTATGGAACAAATTATGCCTCTGATTTTGCTCAGCTTGTGTAACCTGCACACTCAAAACACATTGAGCAACTAAACATTCATACATGTCAGCATCTTCAGCAGCCATGTATTGCGTCTCATGATCAGAATCCTCTCCACCGGGTTCTTCATGTGTAATAAGAGCCAAAGTCTCCTCATCATAGTCACTAGCGGACTCATACCCACCATCCTCAGTAACAATCATCACACGCTGAGATTGGCATTCTCTCGCAAAATGTCCTCTTCCCTTACAACGACGACAAATAATATCTCTTGTGTGCCCTATTGATGCCATGGAAGAAGAAGAGCTCTGCGCAAGTCCGGCAGGTGTGCTCTTGGCAGATAGTGGTGGTTGTGCCTGCTTTCTTGTATCACGGCTGGAGGTGGCACCTGATGGAGGTGCTGGTGGAGTGGAAGTAGAAGATGCACGTGGTGTCCATGATGAAGATCGACCTGCAGAAAAGTTAGTTCGCGTCAATGCCTGTCGATCCTGCACTTCACGTTCAGCTTTACAAGCAAGATGGAATAAACGAGTGATATTAGTATACTCCTTATACTCTAGAATGATCTGAATCTCTCTATTTAATCCACCCATAAAACGTGCAAGCATAGCTTCATTCTCCTCAACAATACCACATCTAACCATGCCAGTTTGTAATTCCTGATAATATTCTTCTATAGAATTTTTCCTTGTCTTAAACGCTGCAATTTTTGAAGTAATTCACGTTGATAATATGGTGGAACCCAACGAGTACGCATAGCAGTTTTCAAAGCAGCCCAAGTAGCTGGAATAGGATATAATCTACAATGTTCAGACCACCAAACACATGCAAAGCTAGTGAAAGCACAAACAGCAGCAGGAACACGTCTCTCCTCAGGATATTGTAAACATGTAAATCGTTGTTCAGTTTCTAACTCCCAAGTAAGATATATATCAGGAACATATCTACCCTCAAATGGTGGAATATTCAATTTTAGTTTAGGAAGATGGTCATGTACCTCAGGTGGTGGTGCAGCCCTACCGTTGCGATGATATGCATGAGGACGACCTGGTGGTGGTGGTGTTGGTGGTTGCACGTAGTTCTGGATTTGATCATCCTCATCCTCGTAATGGTCCTCCACCTCTGCAGTAGCAGCAGGAGCGACAGAAGCACCAACAGTAGGTACAGCAGCACCAGAAGTTTGACCAGGCTCAATGGGAACGCGTTGTGCTCGTCCCACTTGATTTGGAAGACGATGTTGTTGTTGTTGTAGAGGTGCGACAGGTGCAGCGTGCGGGGGAAGACGCGCGAGCAATTCATCAAACTTGTTATCGAGCTTTGTTTCGAACGCCTTCTCAATGCCATCTATCTTCTCCATGGCCTCTTCAAATCTGTTTAGCACATCTTCCACCTGTCCACTCATCATTTGCTGAAACTTATCATGTAACTCTTTGTTCGTCATGTTCTCCCAGTCAATCGCATCGGGTTGTGATCCTGCCATGGTTAGCAGCAATAGAAACATACAAGAATATAATCCTACAGACTACTAGAAAATGGCGGTGGTGGAGTGTCACAAATCCGTCAAGCAAATCTCAAATTCTTACCAGTTCTTACCCAGCAGCACGCGGTGATCGGCAACCGTCATAGTCAAAACTCTCAAAGCTTGGATACAGCGATTACCAGGGAGAGTCAAACGCACGACGTAGATGTATGTGGAGCTAGGAAGGCTTATAATATGGTAGCAAAAAGGGTCAGGAATAATCAATTCAGAGATGCAAAGTTGAATAAACGCTCAACGACGGTACTGTGCTGGTCCT
The DNA here is from genome assembly GCF_056163025.1 of Triticum urartu. Taxonomy (NCBI): domain Eukaryota; kingdom Viridiplantae; phylum Streptophyta; class Magnoliopsida; order Poales; family Poaceae; genus Triticum; species Triticum urartu. The sequence continues at coordinate 249,644,080 of NC_141877.1, forward strand.
AGGCTAGACCGTGCTAGAGACGCGAGCCTAGAACACTAACAAAATCACGGTGCTGCACGTAAACAAGGGAGGAGCACGCTCTGAATTTTCTTTTCACTTTTTTTTGAACTTTTTTTTTGCTCCGCAACAAAAAAATTTCGAAAAAGTCTACAAATGGTCTAAAAACTGCCTAGCCAGAATTTTCCACACTTAGCTTTTTTTGAGTTTGGAACTATTTTTCTTCTGCGGGTAGCACGGAATCTCAGGAGTCCTATTCTGTCATGACTCGAAGTATCGCGTGATCCGGAAATCGGAAACGAAGCAACAATTACTGGACTCGGACTAGGACTGGTGGCGGAGATGAATCTGGTGGAATCTCGGACTGGTGGCGGCGATGAATCTGGTGGAAATCGGACTGGTGGCAGATATATGTTGCAGGTGGACTCGGATTGGCGTGATGGCGGCGGATATGTGGTGGCGTATATGGACTCGGATTGGTGGTGAATATGGCAGCGATGATGAAGTTGGTGTGGTGGTGGTATATGGCAGCAGCGATGATGATGATGCGGTGGTGATATATGGCAGCGGCGACGTGACAACCTGTGAACAGAACTCAAAACTCTAAAGGACTAGACGCTAAGACCAGCAACTTGACACGACGATGCAACCGCAAATTCAACAAAGCAAATACAGAAAAGATTATGCAAAGGCTCAGATTGGTTCGGATAGGATGAACTAACCCTATTTTTTTGGCTTTTTCGTGGACTATAGGTACGAAGAACAGACTCAATCTAAACTACAAAAAACTGTAAAATCTCACCAAGCAACCTGGAAATCTGATACCACTTGATAGAGGCGAAGGTGTCCCGATGTTTCGATGAGATGGTGGCTATCGTTTCTGTGGGAGTCGACCTTGACGATCCGACTACGAATGTGCGAGACGTCGCACCTTAGCAATCGCTAAACCAACTTCCGAGGGGTTGGAGCACGATCAACCTGACCACGAGGGTATGTTTCCTGCGAGCAAACGAAGAACAAGCAAGAAACTGAGATTGCAATCTGGATATTGTGAATATAAGATGAAAGCTTTATTGATCAAGGTGGGGTTCTGTGACGTCTTGATCTGGTCATTGGACACAAACGAAGTACGCGAAGTTGCAGCTATGGTGAACTTTTAATCTAAACAAAACCCAAAGTCTAAATGACTCCCTAAGGGCTGTATATATGGAGGAAGAGGGGGGATTTCGTGGCCCTTGGAGGAGGGGTCCGAAACCAACCCTAACTCTTGTTTCTCCACACATACGGACTCTAAAAACAGCCTATACTTAAGTATTTCGAAAATACATGGGCCTGGCCCAATAATAAGGTGACGCAGCACCTAAAATAGCCTCTGAACGAAATTTATAAAGTGGCATCTTGTATATTTCGTCCAAGGCTTCATGGACTCCTTATGGTGGCTTCAAAGTCCTGAAATCATCACTTGTAACTCCGTTCTTGATCCCCTTGCGCATGCCATCATCTCCATGCTTGAACTTGTTCCAAGGTTCATCTTTCTTGTCCAAGCTAGGCCCTTCATTTATAAGCAAAACAAATGTATCCAATTTAGGCAGCATCATATTCTCATGAACATTAGAATCATTACCAAAAAACAAAAGTACCTGATAATTCAATTGCCGTGCGCGAGCTCTAGTAATTGGTCCAGTATGTATAGCAGCAGGGGCTATGGGTGTAACAATGGTATTGATGTCCTCATTAGAAAGCCACCTAAATTTTTACTGTTAAGAGGTAAAACTAGTTCATGCACTCGAATCTAGTACTACTTGGTTCAAACAAGGTAGAAAGGGGTGGGGGTGGGGGAAGATTTGTTACCTGTATCTAGGACTTGGTCGGAAGAGGAAATAATGGGGGCGAAAAGTAGCAGAGACTGGCTATCCAACTGGTCTCTTGGTCTAATAGGTAAATAAAGGGAAACACAGTACAAAATCAATATAAACCCGATCTATTGGTTTTAAAAGGAAAGAAAGTGGGGACTGGGGGACAAGTCAACAAAGTAAGTCCAGCACTAGATTTGCTAGCCTCACACAGTATAAGGTGGCTATACCGAACAAAAATGGGACAAACCAAGATATGATATTCTGATGTTTGTTGCCCCGAGCCACTCGTATGTAATGCCACTAGTAAAATGTAGCAGTCGCACTATTAAAAGTAAGGACACGTTAAACCAATGTTGTTTTCAATGTAATGCCTCCTGTAATATGAATCTATGGCACCTTTTTCATGTCATGCTAAATTTCCCATTAAGATAAGTTGCTTCTTTTCATTAGAAATGCAAATGTCCTGGTCCGCCTACTCTCCCGTGCCCAAATACCAACTCTGTAGTAGTTGTTAATGTAATGTTGCTGGTAAAATGAAGCAATGGCACCATTAAAGTAATGTTGTATTTAATAGTTGTCATAGTTAATCATCATGCCCACACTAATATCTAGCAATGATGTTGCTTTAGAAATTGCTACTGTCCTTGTAGGATTGCCATTCAGATAAGGAATATGCTTCTTTTCATTTGATGTATGTTTCATCACTTGTTAGTCACCCTCCTTTCCACCTTTTTTGTGCAAACAGAGATATACATTTCATGCTTGATCTTAGTTGAACTACACAAATGATATCCAAATTATAGTTGAACATTCCAGGAGCTTCACAACCAACCTTGATGTTGCTCAATTTTATTGCAACTAATTAAGAAGAAGCTCTGTGGGTTTCATTTTCTGATGGAAATGGAACCAGGGCTGGAGCCCTTTTCTTAAAAAAAATGAAGAAGAAGTTGCTAGCTCATGGGACATTGCTTCATTTTAGGTGAACTGCACCAAAAGGTCCCATGAATTGAATCATCCATGTTGGTGACTGGTGTCATCCCTTCTATGATGGCGCTGACTTCATATATGGTTCCCATCATGAGGTATGTTCCTTTTGGTCTGACCGTTTGCCAAAGATCCTGCATGTTGAGTCTGCTCTTGTGCTACTGTTTTGGCACTGCCATGATAAAGCAGTAATGTTATTATTTTGCACCTTAATCTAGTGGCACTATTAATTTGAGGCAATGTTTTGGCACTACTAGTGCCACTGATTTTTTATATATATCGAAAGATGGGGTTTCCTCCGATTTCATTAAAGAAACCCAATCATAGAGAACCATTATCCGACAACATCTCAGTGTAAACAGGCAGTTATGCAACTACTACTAGAACGGACTGAGTACTAGCAGGAGACAAGTTTGCCACATAAGCTAGGCAGGTAGGGGGATGCAACACCAGCTCGACCAAGTTTGGATTACAGCCTAAATGCTACCACGAAACATCAGGGGGAAGATAGGGACTGAAAGAGCCAGCTTCAGCATCCCAGTCTAAGCACCCCCAGCCTCCATCCTTGCGACGGACGGTACACCTCGTTTGCCACCTGCTCGACCCTAGTGCCACTGATAAAATGAAGTAATAATACAGTTAAAATAGAGCGAGTGCCCTCTCTATCATTTCATTTACAATGTAGATAAAGAAAGTGCTTCTCTTTGTTAGTATATGTTTCATCAACTACTCCCATTGTTAATGTTTAAGCGTTTCTGCAAACTAGGGTGCTTAATTTTAGTTGATCTGCACAAAAATAGAGATTGGAATGTCTCAAGGCCCCTCCTTGTACTATCATTGTACATTGATGTTCATCACTGGCAGAAGGTGTATCGGGGAGACTTGGGTCAATTTTCAGTATGAGGCGTACCGTATGAGGCGTCGCAGGGCCCATCTTGCCCTCGCAGCATGGCATACTATGATACTATCGCAATATTTTCTTCTATTTATTAGTGTATGTTTCATCAACTAGTGCCACTATAATGTAATCACATGTTTTCATTATCTATGCAAACGGGGTTATTCAGCTGCATTTTGGTGGAAATGCACAAATGTACAGATGGAACTAGCATATATGCAGAGTGCGAGGTGTGCCAAGTAAAAATTACCGACACCAACCATGCTCCATGCACGCATTGGCATCCACCACCACCAGTGGGATGTGTGGTGCTCTCTGTGGACAGATCTTTCTCGGCAACAAATCCTCTAACCAAATACTATTAGCTTATATTGGCAGTTTTCTAGGGAGTACTCTTTTCTGAAAGAAGCACCAATATATTTTTCTTTATTTGTACACAGTGTCACAGCTTTGACACAAAGGTCCAGAGCTATTTTAGGGTGATTGGCATAGTACTCAGAGACTGATTGTAAGCATGATTTTCATTAGCTGTCACACTGATTGTAAGCATGAGCAGATGGAAGATTAGGTTAGTGCGAAGCCTACCTTAAACCATACCGCCGTTGTTGAAACGAGGCGAGCATCGAGGGAACCGTGGAGAATGGCAGGGAAGCGACGTCGCGCCATCCGGCCTCCTCTTGCAGTGGGAGAACGAATACTCCTATGGCTCCGACTGGCTCTGTACCCTCACGAATAGCACACCGTACTCGATCAATTCGTTATCCTCTGGGTGCTCGACCTTCGACCTGTACGCCCACCACCTTCGCCTGACTTTCACCTTGGGCGAATCTGTCTGCTCCATCGCCCACAGGAGATACTCGATGAACTCGAAGGACTGCGGCGTGACTGCCGCTGTGGAGTACATCGCCGCCCTCATTGTCGTTGTCTCGCTCTTTCGCATACATTGCCACATGGCCCTCACCATCCTCAAAATCTCACACTAATTGTCAAACCAAGTAAGGATCTCCTTAAACCTGGCTAACTTTGCCTGGTCACCGCCGGCGATCTGCCTGATTCGCTATTGCATCCTCTCCATAGATGTCCTTCTGATTGGTCCGGTGCTTGCTTTGGAAGATGGGAGGAGAGACGGTGGTCTTGCAATAGAGAAGAGGGAGAGGCGAGACGGTGGTTTGGAATGGAGATGATGGAGAGGAGATGGGGTGCTTTTGCAATGGATAAGAGGGAGAGGTGAGACGGTGGTTTTGGAATGGAGATGATGGAGACGAGAGGAGGTGGTTTTGCAATGGAGAAGAGGGAGAGTGATGTAGGGTGGAACCCTAGATGGCCGATCTTTCATGAAAGGAGCAGATCCCGTGATGAACATGAAGAACACGAGGGGAAAACAAGAGGGGAAATCCCAAAGGGGCACAAAGAGGAACACTCAAACCAACAAGTATGATCACACATGTGCTAGATCCTCAAAACACAAAGAGATACAAGATCTGAATCCAACAAAGGACGATAAATAGGGTAACCGGTTCTTCTCCATGAGGAGGTCTTGATGTCTTCTCCGTGAGGAGGTCTTGAATCCAAGGTGGATCTTCTCCGTAGAGGGGTCGCGGTCTCTCTCGTGGAGTAGATCCGATATGGATGAGCGAAGCTCTATCTCTAACATGAGCTATCACAACACTAACCCTAACTAGGAGGAGGTGGGGGAGTATATATAGTCTAAGCCACGAAGGGGTAAGTGGGAAAGAGGGATACATGGGCCCTTGGCCCGTTCACTGTGCGCAGACAGGCGCCGGATGTCCGGGCTGGGGGCCGGATGTCCAGCCGTTCGCGGGTGGCCAGATGTCCGGGGCACGGGCCGGATGTCCGGGCTGGCGAGGTCGGCCTCGGTGCTCTCTGGAAAGGGGGCGCCGGATTTCCGGGCAGGCGCCGGATGTCCGGCCTGTTGCGGGGCGCCGGATGTCCGGGGGTCGGCCGGATGCCCGGCCACTGTAGAGTCGCCTGGCGTCTGTCTCTCTCTGGTCTTCTTCTGGTTGTTGGCGTCGGATGTCCGGGCTCTTGCTGGATGTCCGGCCGATGTAGATCCGCGACGAATCCACTTGAGGCACTTCTCGATCCGCTTCCGTGTGGACTTGTCCTATGCTTCGAGCATCTCCATGGTCGTCTCCTTGGTTCCTGAGCACACGTAGTGTCTTTACATTAGGTAGAAACCATGTCTCGCACGAGTGGGAAGGGGAAGCATTTAGGAACGGGTTCACCTTGTGTCCAATGGCGTATACTTGAGTGTACATGGGGATGATCATAGGATGCTCCGCATCAACTCCCCTCCCTTGGGGAAGATTTGATCGAAAACCTCATCACCATGGAAACGGTTGTCGTGGACGGACTTGTAGTTGGACGAAGAGGAAGACATGGCGCAATCCAAGTACTCCAAAGTGTCGCCGGAGGAGTATACATGCAAAAAGAGCAAACACAAACAACACTCAGGAATACAATGGTTAGCGCACACAAAGGGTCCATCATGTAAGAATGAGTCCGTTCGGCAAGATTGTTCGTGACAAAGCGCATGGAGCTTACGAAGATGATATAGAATGATATGCAAAGCATTCATGGGAGAAAAAACATTCATTATGCACACAAATGTGTTGTGAATATGATCAATGCAACCACAGTGCAAAATGATGTCATAGTGAGACGGTTTATCAATAGCATGAATATGGTAATGGCTGCTCAATGTGATGTGATCATGCAATTGATGGTAGGCAATAAGATCATGATGTATGAATATGCCATCAAGGTATATCACAACAAATTTGCTAAGGAAATGCATAAGCTCATATATCATGGATGACATGGAAATAGATGCAACAAGGCAATCATAATGTGAGTCAATCCATGCATAAGGTGCAAATTTGTTGTGGGTGGTGTTGTACCATAGCTCGATGTCATGGCACTCCTCAACTTGAAGGTGCATAGGGTCCATCTCCAATTTAGGTCCTCCATCCAATAGATGTATCATGTAGACAACAAGAAAGAGGCAACAATGAAAGAATGACCCATCCAATATGCATATTTGAGAATGGCTCAAAGGGAATGAGTTCACCTTTAGGAGGATGTCGAAAATGTTGGTGTTGTGCATCATGTACGCCTTCACCTGACCAAGGTGTTTCATGACGGTGCCACCTTGTGAATCCTTCAAAATGAAAGAACATGACAAACACTCGGAAAAACAAATTAGGTTAGCAGAAGTGCAAAACCTATCATTTGTGTGGTAAGATACCCAACAAGTGTATGCATCATGCTCATCATAAGAAAGGACAAGGGAGCATTTCATAGTATGGAGGCATATAATGCAAGAACAACCAAATACAAGATGCTCAATCAAACAAGCATGCATCACAAGTAATATGTCCAAGTCTCCATGGTCAATGAGCATAGATGCAACAATTGGAGGCAAGTGATAATGAACAAGATGTATCATGTGAGAGGCACGAACATATATGTCATCAACCCAAGAAAGCGAGTAAGAGTTGAACATGGGTGATGCGACAAAGCAAGCAATCATGTGAATCAAGGCAAGCAAGCTAGTAGTGCAAAGATGCAACATACTAGAAGGGATCATGTCAAGCATGTCATGTGTGCAAATAGTGGGCATGAATAATTCACATGACATAGCATAAGCATGAAAGCAAGATATGAGAAAGGTATCATCATTGTATTGGCAAGAGGTCATATGGAAATAGCAATGGAACATCGTGGCTCTCCCAACACAACAAGCATCAATAGCATGAGGCACATGATAAACATGGCAATAGCAACAAGGATCTCCACCAAGCATGCAAATACACATAGAAGTAGCATAACGGTGAATCATGGGTAGATGCAAGCAAGGGTCACAATTGCATGGCAAAATCATAGAAAGAGGCATAGCATGCAAAGTGAACACGAGAAAATGGGCATAACGTAACAAGTAATATATAGCCCAAAGCCGTGTGAGAGCCAAGTAAAAGGAATGCGCGAAGTCGTTCCGTGAAGGGAATGGTGGGAAGGACAATCCACAGGATCCCAAGTCATCTTTGATCTCAAGAGCTCATTTTGTCAACTCTTGGGATTGAGAGGTTGACGAGTATATGTGAGTACCTACACAAAACAAAGACAAAGAGAAACTTGTGTGTGCATGGTATATGTACACACATCATCCATCATGATGCGCATGTGCGTGTGTTGGTTAGCACAAAATATCCAATGCTCAAATAGATGAGATGCGTGATATAGAAACATGTCATCCATAATGAGAGGTTTGTTATTATGTATAGCATAATGGAGACTCAAATTGTGCAATGCATCATGAGAAATATGTAGAGCATTGTTATTCATGGAATGCATATGGTGCAACCAATTATGGGAATCATGCAAAGTATGGAATGCATCAAAATCTCCTAATATGTATGAGGAAACTATGGGGGTCTCCTCATGAGCATTAATGGAAACATCACATGGAGAATATTGACAACATCCAAAACAATGCATATTTGGAACAATGTGATCATGGCATGGCATAGTAGATGAATTGCGCAAATCATGTAAAGGAAGCATAGCTATATCATCGCATGAAAAAAAAGACAATGACCATCATATCGTCATCTATGCCATAAGTGCAAATGGTACTTATTTTAATGGGGCATGCATAGTTACTATGTTGACATTGAAATGATGCGATATGGGAGATCTCACTCATAGCATATGACAAGTTCAATGGATTGTCAAACATGATGTGACCAATAGAATTTTCACATGATATCTTATGTAGCATAGCATCACAACTAGGCAGCTCAACATGCTCATCATCATATTCATCATAAATAGGTAAGTCATGACATGAAGAAGTCGCACTAGCATGAAGCATTGGAATAGGTGGATCAACATCATGCAAGCAATCATTAGTGAGATTGTCCACTAGTGGGACAAGAGAAGCACCATCACCTATGTTACCTTGGGAGCATCGCTCATGTGTTGTAGGTGAGGTGTCGAAGACCAAGTCGTGGTCATCTTCATCTTGATGGAACCATGTGGGGGGTGCATCTTCTTCCACCATGGTCATCGTTGTCTCCATTGGAGGTATGGACTCGTCGAGGATAGGCGTGTCGCCATGTAGGAGACATGGGAATTGGGGCATCTCTTTATATGTGGGTGTCGGAGAGATGTTGGTGCAAATGTCTCCATGCTCAATCATGTCGTAGTCGTAGCCATGGATGAAGGCCAAAGATGGCACCTCATCACTCTCCTCCAAGACCAAAGATAAGGTCTCATTTGCGGTCTCGTAGCTTGACTCGGAGAATGAGTCCTTTTGGGGCGCCGTCTTCATGTAGTTGAAGAGGTTCATGCTTGTCGCCGTGGTCGAAGTGGATGGCCCTTGCTCTACCTTCTTGTTGCCGTCTTGTTGTAGGAGGCCCATATGATGTGGCACCTCGTAGCTCATCTCCATGACCGAAGGGAATGTCCCATGCTCGGCCATCTTCCTTGGGAGGCTTCCAAAGATGGAAGTGTCGCCCTCGCTTGTAGGTGGTCGCCTTGTACTTGATGATGTCGGTGTAGGCGAACTCACGGGAAGTAGGTGAAGATGTCGTACGTCCAAAGGTGAAGATGCCTTGATAGTACTTGGCGAAGATGCCAAAGTGGTTGTTGTAGCCGTAGCTCCATCTTGGTGGTGCTCGTCTCGCGGTCTTCTCTTGTGCTCATGAAGTTTGGACTTGGCGTGAAGTAGGGCTTGTTGGGACTTGTGCATTTGCGCTTGGTGAGCATCGTCATGATGATGTTGGTGTTGTCGCACTTGAGCTCATAGTAGATGTCGCTCGTCTTCGTCATGCACATGTTGCTTGGAGGTGACTTGCCCTTCATGACGAGGTGGATCACGAACGTGATGGTGGTCGCCATGGAGATGTGGACGTGGACGACTTGCGCTTGTATCGCTTGGGCGCTCCGAAGAGGATCAATGTGCTCGCCGCCGCCTTGAAGATGACAAAGGGGAAGTAGACTTGATCAAGGCCCGAATCTCCTCCATCCTTGCATCTTGCTCCTTCTTTTGTGCGGAAAGCTTGTTGTCGATGTAGTCCCTTTTCCTCGCTTCGGAGTGGCGAATGTCAATGGAGAGGTTCTCGATGCGCTCTCGCAATCTTGATTGTGCGCCTTGCATTTGTCGTTGTAGATCGAAGATTGACGCTTTGGTGATGTAGTTGTTCACGCCGTCGTTGTTGTGGAAGACCGGAGATGAAATGCCTTGCCTATCCATCACTCCAAGAGAAAATTGTGAGTGGTAGAAAGAGAAGAACAAATACCAAATGTACCTTGACCGAAGTTGAAAGTGGATCGATGATCACTCCAATGTGGACAAGGAAATAGCACAATTGGTACCAATTCTTGTCGGTTTCTCACACCTACACAAATAAGGCTTATGGTGGAGCTCGGTGAGGATAGTGGCACAAAAATTTGATGTAAAATGTTAGCAAGAGTCAATAATGTTGAAAGAGATTCACAAATTCGCAAGTGTAACAAGTAGACTAATAGCAATATGGGTGGCACACGGAAACGCACACACGGATAGATAAATGGGGTCGTGCAACCAAGGATGAGCTCAAAATGTGGAATCCATGGAAAATGCTCTTGTTGCACAACTCTAGAGAGACGCTAGCACGATTGCTCAATAGGCGGATACGACACTTGTGCACAACCTATAGGAGACAAAAATGCAACAACTTCTATCCCAAGTATGCTATGTATATGATGTTCCGGTGGTATGATCCAAGATGATCTTATATGCAATGTGGTATGATGCTATGGCACTTGCTTACAAGCTCTTTGTTCACTCTTTTGCTTAAAAGCTTTATTGTTTTTTGTATGGCCACTTTGCGAAATGCACAAACCAAGATAGCTATTGTGTATATACGGGAACAATCTTGTGACACAAGGGATGATATGATACCAAAATGATATGGTATATATGTAATGGAAGGTGTAGACCACTAATGTGCACAAGTAACGTTGCTGGCAATACTTAAATGGCTAGTCTCGATAGGCAAGCGGCGCAAAATGGGCTAGGGTTTAACAATGCAATGGCAAGGGAATATACAATGGAGGGATACCACGATACCGAGATGATATGGAGGTTACCGTCCTTAGCGATGATGAGTGGCGGTGTTCTTGATGTAGATACCAAGATGATGGAGACTCATCCCTAAGTAGCCGAAACACCTTAGGAAACGGAAAAACCGCAAACTCAAAATCTCAAATGTCAAATGGTGGTATCGGGATGTGGTGGTGGTTTTGTGGAAGCTCAATGGAATTGCGGAATGGCAATGATGGGTTATGAGACACAATGCGGAAGTTGAGGGTAAGGTGGTGGACTATACACAGTGTCGGAGTTGGAAGCACGGTCCCTAAGTAGCCGAAACACCTTAGGAGACACAACTCACAACACAAAGAAAATTGGGTTAAGTCGGGGTGGCAGAGGTGTATAGTGGTCAAGCCTATGCGTTAGTGGTAGTGGTGGTTGATGAAGAAGCAACCGTCCCTAAGTATCCTAGACACCTTAGGAGACTCAAATCACAACTCAAACAACCACTAATGCTATAAGGAACAAAATTGGTTAGGTTGCGGAAGTCGGTGGTGGTTATGCGGAGGTTGTGGTGGAATCCCTAGGCAAAGATGCCAAAGTTCCAAAAATTTGATGGAGTCAAATGGTGATGGTAGTATTTTTGTGGGAAGGGGGATGTCAAGAGCTTTTCAACGAGCTAAAGAACGTCAAAAACGGACTCTGGATGAATTAGTTATGGACAAAACGGTGAAACGGGCATGGCTGAAATGTCAGGGGCCGGATGTCCGAGGTGGAGCCCGGATTTCCGGGGCTGTCTGTCCAGAACCGAGCAGATTTGGTGCTCCAGGAGCCGGATGTCCGGCCCGATGGCCCGGATGTCCGGTCTTTTGCCCGGATGTCCGGCCCGACGAATCCCGATCTCGTTTGGGGTGGAAATTTTCGAATTGGGGCGGAAATGGATGATTCCAAAGGCAAAATTGGAGAGATTTTGTGGATGGAAAGTGTGGAAACTTGGGGGAAAGATAGATCTACTCAAGACACAATGAATCCATGGATTAAAATCAACAAAACATCATCAAACGAACAAATCACAAAAAAAATTGGGGCTATTTTTGGTGGGGATTTTCGAAATTGGGGAAGAACACAACAAAATTAGGCTAGAAAACACAACGGGGAGGCTCCGAAATCGTGATCAACGTGGATCTAGATACCAAGATGATGTAGGGTGGGACCCTAGATGGCTGATCTTTCACAAAAGGAGCGGATCCCGTGATGAACACGAAGAACACGAGGGGAAAACAAGAGGGGAAATCACAAAGGGGCACAAAGAGGAACACTCAAACCAACAAGTATGATCACACATGTGCTAGATCCTCGAAACACAAAGAGATACAAGATCCGAATCCAACAAAGGACGATACATAGGGTAACCGGTTCTTCTCCGTGAGGAGGTCTTGATGTCTTCTTCATGAGGAGGTCTTGAATCCAAGGTGGATCTTCTCCGTAGAGGGGCCGCGGTCTCTCTCGTGGAGTAGATCCGATATGGATGAGCGAAGCTCTATCTCTAACATGAGCTATCACAACACTAACCCTAACTAGGAGGAGGTGGGGGAGTATATATAGTCTAAGCCACGAAGGGGTAAGTGGGAAAGAGGGATACATGGGCCCTTGGCCCGTTCACTGTGCGCAGACAGGCGCCGGATGTCCGGGCTGGGAGCCGGATGTCCAGCCGTTCGCGGGTGGCCGAATGTGCGGGGCACGGGCCGGATGTCCGGTCTGGCGAGGTCGGCCTCGGTGCTCTCTGGAAAGGGGGCACCGGATGTCCGGCCCGTTGCGGGGCACCGGATGTCCGCGGGTAGGCCAGATGTCCGGCCGTTGTAGAGTCGCCTGGCGTCTGTCTCTCTCTGGTCTTCTTCTGGTTGTTGGTGCCGGATGTCCTGGGTCTTGCCGGATGTCCGGCCGCTGTAGATCCGCGACGACTCCACTTGAGGCACTTCTCAATCCGCTTTCGTGTGGACTTGTCCTATGCTTCGAGCATCTCCATGGTCGTCTCCTTGGTTCCTAAGCACACCTAGTGTCTTTACATTAGGTAGCAACCATGTCTCGCACGAGTGGGAAGGGGAAGCATTTAGGAATGGGTTCACCTTGTGTCCAATGGTGTATGCTTGAGTGTACATGGGGATGATCGTAGGATGCTCTGCATCAGAGAGGCAAGATGGTGGTTTTGGAATGGAGATGATGGAGAGGAGAGGAGGTGGTTTTGCAATGGAGAAGAGGGAGAGGAGCGTGCGGCGGTGATTTAGGATTGGACGAGAGGGTCGGCACGCTGTGACTGGATCAAAATAAAAATCAATTTACCCTTCAATTAAGAAAGGGACCCCATATTAACTAGTCTCCCTTTTATTCTGGGTCATAATTGACCATGATTTTCACAAATAAAATATATGTTATATGTTGCAAAAATAATATAATTTGAAAGTACATTCAGATATGAACCAAACGATACAATTTTTGGTGACATGCATTCACATTTTGCTTGTCAAATACAGAAAAAATACTTCCAAGACCAGCGTCGCTGCTCTCCTCTTAAACCACCGCTGCTCCTCTCCTGTTCCAATCTAAATCCAATGCCGCTCCTCTCCTCTTCCATTTCAAAACCACCGCCCCTCCTCTCAGGTTCCAATCCAAAACCAGCATCGCTCCTCCCCCGTTCTAATCCAAAACCAGCGCTGCTCCTCTCCTCTTCCATTCAAAAACCACCGCCAGCGAGTGAAGGTGCTGTGGAGAAGTAGATCGATGGAGGAGTACAACCAATACGTGAGGATTGCAAACGGCGACCCTGTGAAGCTAGCTAGGATGTTGGAGATACAGTCTTGGTTTGACAACAAGGACCAACTAGCGGCGATGGTGACATCCATGGCCAAATATCTGCAACAAAGCGAAAAGGCGGCGATACTCCCGAAGGGAGTCGCGCGGGAGTACATAGAGCTGCTCCTCTGGGCCATGGAGCAAACAGATTCACCGAATCCGATCGTGAGGGAGCGGTGGTGGGAGTATCGATCCCAGATGGAGCATCCACCAGAGATTGAAGGATCAAGCATCTACAGGGTGCCGTTTGTGAGGGTGTCGTGCCAGAGCAAGCCGGTGGAGTCTTCGTCGACCGAACACAACTGCAAAAGGAGAAAAGCAGTTGGCCCGACGATGCTTCCCCACCATCCTCTCCCTCGGCGTTCACATCGTCTCACGGGGTGGTTGTCTGCCACCGAGGAATAGGAGGGGACTGCCCCCCGGCCCAATAGTCGGGCAGGTTGTGAATTGTCAGGAGGAGCTTAGGGTTGTCAGTATTTGCAGGTTGTGAATTGTGTTTTGTGTTGTGTATTTTGAGAGTACTTTCATATATGAATGTCTTTTGAATTTCAGATTTGCAATATTGAGCATATGAAGTATTTTATGAATTCTAGAGATCTATTTTTAGCACTTAAAAATGTAGTTTCATAGGAGTATAAAAGTGCAGACAATGTGATTCTCAGAGAAGAAACTGCAAGTTTCAGTTTCAGATAAGAAACTGCAAGTTCAGTTTCAGATAAGAAACTGCAAGTTTCAGAGGTAGAGCATTTATATTAACACGGCCTTTTCAAACAAGGATAACATCATGTTGGAAGTTTTATTCATGGTCGAAAATGGAACTACCAGCCAGTTAACATCATGCTGATCAACATTCATGCATAGCACATCTTCATATGATGCACAGTCAAAAAGATATGCCATTTTCAAAATGCCCACACAATGTCGAGTGTGCGAAAAACAGAGAAAACGAGGGACGAAGTTTTGGCAAGTGTTGGACGTGCTGTGCGTAGATGACAATGGGGACCCACATGTCAATAATGGCAAAGGCAAAAAATTGGAGATATTTTGCCTGCATCAGGTGGAATCAAACCCGGGCGGAACATCGGTCGGTAGTGTCACTTGGCCACTAGGCTAGTTCAGTAGTTTCGGTACAAATAAGGCACTGCCTCATGTGGTATGATCTCGTCCCGCGCCTTTGTGCACTCGCCGTGGCGCCGCTGTCTGCCATTGTGAACATGCTGAACAAACGAGAGGAATCTGGAAAGGACTGTACGTGGAGAGGCGGACAGTCGGGACCCACCAGGTCTATGGCCATACGCAAGCAAGTGCCTCATTGAAAAAATACTTCCTCCTAATGCTATACTGACATTGGGGCCCACGGGTTTGTCAACATAATTACATTTTTTTTAGGTGCTTCAACGTAGTTACTAAAGGAGATAAATTTACCACGAAGCCGGGGAGCTGGCAGGTATCATTTATTATCACTAGGGCAGCAAGTATCAGTCGGGTTGTGGGTTGCCCCGTCTAGGCTTTCTTCTTTAACATGCACAGCCCACGACATGCTGGTTTGTATTTTATTGAGGACCGCCATGTATCGATTGGCCTATGGACCTCCTATCCAAGGTTTTATTTTTCCTGAAACATCGGCAGCCCAACTTATGTATTTTTTTTGAAGAAAACGCAGAGGTTTGTTCTATTTTTCTATATAAGCATAGGAACGCCTGGTCCAATTTATGTTTTCCTTCTAACTATATTATATATATTTAAATTATTTTATATGTTATAATATATTATTATTATTGTCATCATATATTTAACAGATACTTACATATGTAAGAAAACAATATCCCACATCTTATTAACTTATAAAAATAATTTCTAAACAATAAAATCCTGGATTTTTTTGGCAACGAAAATTCTGGTGATTGTGTACAAAAGCTTGGTAAGATTTAAGGACCAATGTAATAATAAATCACTTATTATTTAAATATATTTATAACAAAATGTTCAGCCCCTGTTTATTTTTTTGATAACATTGTTGCGCCCAACCCAACATTATAATTAGAATCAGCCCAGCAAAGTCGTGTATTTTGAGAAAATGCAAATGGCCTGTAATTTTTGAGGAAAAAATAAATGGGCCACATGGACGCTACATTATTTGTTCACCCAACCCAGCAAATGGACTTCAATTCTAAAAAGGGATCAAATTGATTGTAAATTCTGAAAAAATGGGTTGAATACGTGCCACATTTTTGGAGGCTGAAATGTGGGCCACTAGGTCGAAGCCAACGCAAGTCATTGTCAACTTAGTCAACAAATGATTCTTACATCGTTAGCCGTTGGACTTACATCCAACGACCGGCATCCATCTTCAATCTCTCGTTTTCTTCCTCCAGCGCTGCCGGGACCACCTGCTCCCGCCTCCTACTGCTAGCAGCTCTGCTTAGCACGCTTCACTGTGAAGCACTACCCCACCGCCGGCCAGGCCATCCCTCCACCCTCCACACCTCCTGTTCTTCTCCACCGACTGTCGAACCACACCGCACAAGAACCAGTTAACCCTCGTACACCTCTTCATCTACGACTTCACTCCCGCATCTTCCCATCTCCGGCTCGTTGCTGTCCGGGGCCTCGCCGTCGTCCACCACCTTGGATGCGCTCGGCGCGGAGTGGTCAACGTGGTCAACGAACGACATCCATCAGAAGTGGACTATACATGGAGAGGCTGACAGCTGGGTCCATGATTGCACGCAAGGAAATGCCTCCTTATTACGTGCAAAATAATGATTCCTCCACATGACAGCTGGGACCCACCGGAAGGGCCTCTATATTTTGTGAAAAAAAAAACGTTCCCCCCTGGCAGGTCGGACCACCAGCTATATCTTCGCACGCAAGGAAGTGCCTCCTTATTACGCACAAAAAATGAATACCCCCTGCTAGCTGGGACACACCATAGTGGGAGGCTGACTTGTGGGCCTACTAAGTTGACGGGGACGGAGGGCTTTGTCAACTTAGTCAATATGAATGATTCTAGCTCTAGTGACCGTACGATGTCCATCCAACGGCCGTAGTGCTTCTTCAACCTCTGGTCTTCTTGCTCCAGCTGCCCAAACTGATGAGGACATCAATACCATTGTTACACCCACAGCCCCTACTGTTACATATACTGGACCAATTACTAGAGCTCGCGCACGCCAATTAAATTACCAGGTACTTTCGTTTCTTGGTAATGATTCTAATGTTCATGAGATTATGATGCTGCCTAAATTGGATACATTTGTTTTGCTTACAAATGAAGGGCCTAGCTTGGAGAAGGATGAACATTGGAGCAAGAACACGCATGGAGTTGATGGCATGCGCAAGGGGATCAAGAACGGAGTTACAAGTGATGATTTCAGGACTTTGAAGCCGCCATAAGGAGTGCATGAAGCCTTGGACGAAATATACAAGATGCCACTTCATAATATTCGTCCATAGGCTATTCTAGGTGCTGCGTCACCTTATTAATGGGCCAGGCCCATGTAATTTCGAAATACTTAAGTATAGGCTATTTTTAGAGTCCGTATGTGTGGGGAAACAAGAGTTAGGGTTGGTTTCGGACCCCACCCTCAAGGGCCACGAAATTCCCCCCTCTTCCTCCGTATATACAGCCCTTAGGGCGTCGTTTAGACTTTGGGTTTTGTTTAGATTAAAAGTTCGCCATAGCTGCAACTTCGCGTACTTCGTTTGTGTCCAACGACCAGACCAAGACGTCACAGAACCCCACCTTGATCAATAAAGCTTTCATCTTATATTCGCAATATCCCGATTGCAATCTCAGTTTCTTGCTTGTTCTTCGTTTGCTCGCAGGAAACAGACCCTCGTGGTCAGGTTGATCGTGCTCCGGCGTGGTCAATAACCCTCGGAAGTTGGTTTAGCGATTGCTAAGGCGCGACGTCTCGCACGTTCGTAGTCGGATCATCAAGGTCGACTCCCACAGAAAACGATAGCCACCATCTCATCGAAACATCGGGACACCTTAGCCTCTATCACAAACCAGTGTCGGTCGTGTCGTGTGGTCCTGCCTCCGTGGCCGGCTGTGATGTCGCGGAGGCCTCACCGCCCCCTACTACTCCCACTACTGGCCAGGACATCCCTCTACTTGCACATACCCTCTGTTATTCTGTGGCGACGGTAGCCTCACACTGCAGCCAAACCAGTGAACCCTCGTACTCCTCTCCGCGTGGGCATCCACTGTTGCGTCTTCCCTAGCTCTGCATCATCCCCTTCCTAGGCCTCACCATCGTCCATCGCCCTGGTGCTCTCAGCGCGGCGTGGTCAACGTGGTCAAGGAACGATTTCCATCGAAAGAGTACTGTATGTGGAGAGGCTGACAGCTGGGTCCACGGCCGCAGCAAGGAAGTGCCTCCTTATTACGCGGAAAATAATGATTCCTCCACCTAACAGCAGGGACCCACCGGACGGGCCATCGTATTTCATGAAAAAACATTTCCCCCCTGACTGCTGGGACCCACCAGCTACATCTTCGCACGCAAGGAAGTGCCTGACAGTCGGGACCCACCTGGTCGAAGCGTATGTAGCATTGTCATTCTCGTCGCGAAAGTGTACGTACATACTGGTCGATTGGTCTGTCTGCAGGCTGCAGCGATGAACCGTGGCCGTGTAAGTAAGGGCACGTGTCGTAGTAGAGGCGCGCACGTAGCATGTCATGCAGTCCCGTTAATATCGTGTACGCGTACGTACAGCGCTCAGGGTGCAAGAAAGTAAATATGGCCACGTACGTACATAAGGGCGGGGTCTTGAACGCCTGCTCACGCATACGTACGGCCAGGTCTCATGTACATGGCTGGGTCAGAACGGAGAAACTGCATCGTTGTCGTGTTCATGGGGAGGCAACTGAATGCATCATGTTCATCGGGAGGCAACAGAATACATCGTGTTCATCGGGAGCCAACCTGCTTGGACGGAACAGCCGATCGAAACGAGGCCTGGCGTACCGCGGAACAGAGGAAATGGTTTTGTGTTCGACCGGCCATGGTCGAAACGGGATCCTGTTCATCGGGAGGGGTCTGGCATACCGCAAAATGGAGGAAACGGACTTCTCTTGGACCTCCTATGGTCAAAACGGGGTCCTGTTGATCGGGAGGGGTGTGGCGTACCGCAAAATGGAGGAAATGGACTTGTGTTGGAGTGCTACGGTCGAAACGGGGGTCCTGTTAATTGGGAGGGGTGTGGCATACCACAAAACGAGACTCCACGGGATACTGTTCATCTCCACCGTCGACCTCCTCCAGCCTCCATGGGCTATTGTTCATCCACCGTCGACCTCCTCCAGCCTCCACCTGCGACTGTTCATCCACGGGCTCCTGTTCATCCAGCCTCCACCGCTCCTCCACCGGCTACTGTTCAACCAGCCCTCTCCAGGGGTCCTGTTCAACCACCCCTCCATGGGCTACTGTTCATCCAGCCCTCCACCAGCTACTGTTCAACCAGCCCTCCATGGGGTCCTGTTCATCCAGCCCTCCACTGAGTCATGTTCATCCACCCCCAACCGGCTCGATCGGGGTCCTGTTCATCCAGCGGCAATGGCCTCTACTACCACGGGCTCATGTTCATCCAACCCCCCACCGGGAACTGTTCATCCACCCCCCCCCCCCAACAATGCTCACTGTTCATCCAGAGGCAGCATCGATTGCTTCAGTTAGCAGCAGTGTGGCGAAGGAATCGCTCGATCAGGTTTAGTTAACAGCCATCGATCGATCGCTCGGGTTCAGTAACGCGTAGCCTGTAGTGCAATCGCTCGGGTTCAGTTAGAGCCCAACGCCTCGCTCCCACGCGCATACGTGTATGAGAGAAACACGCATCGCTCGACCCCCAACCACCCACCGTAATCGGGAACTCCCCGATATTTTCCTCGGCCTCACTTCTACCACAATTTTTTCCATCATGGACAGCCCAAAGAATGTCATGCAGCTGCGTCTCTGGCCTGCCCAGGACGAAAAGCCCATTTTCTGTCATGATTTTTTGTCATAGAATAGGGAAAAAAAATAGGATAGGGAAAAAAAAATTTGCCCGTGAAAATTTTGGCCTAAAAACTGCCCGGGGGTCTCCAGACCCTGCCCAGGACGAAAAGCCCCTTCCCACGTGCCATCATAGTGATTTTTTGTCGCACTTTTTCGTCGTCGCTGCCCTGATTTCCGAAAAAAAAGTGAAAAAAAATTTCGTGCCCATCCTATCAGTTTGACGAGGGAAGAGTTTTGAGACACTCGCCATTATAGTGATTTTTCGCAAAAGAAAAGAGCGAAAAAAAGAGAGTTCCAGAGTGTGCTTCTCCCTTATTTACGTGCAGCGCCGTGATTTTGTTAGTGTTCTAGGCTCGCGTCTCTAGCACGGTCTAGCCTAGGACCAGCACAGTACCGTCGTTGAGCGTTTATTCAACTTTGCATCTCTGAATTGTTTATTGCTGACCCTTTTTGCTACCATACTATAAGCCTTCCCAGCTCCACATACATCTACGTCGTGCGTTTGACTCTCCCTGGCAATCGCTCTATCCAAGCTTTTGAGAGTTTTTGACTACAACGGTTGCCGATCACCGCCTGCTGCTGGGTAAGAACTGGTAAGAATTTGAGATTTGCTTGACGGATTTGTGACACCCGCCACCACCACCACTTGTTAGTAGTCTGTAGGATCATATTCTTGTGTGTTTCTATTGCTGCTAACCATGCCAGGATCACAAGCCGACGAGACTGACTGGGAGAACTTGACGAACAAGGAGCTTCATGATACGTTTCAGCAAATGATGAATGGACAGGTGCAAGATGTGATAAACAGATTTGAAGAGGCCATGGAGAAGATAGATGGCATGGAGAAGACGTTTGAAACAAAGCTCGATAACAAGTTTGCTGAATTGCTGTCGCGTTTTCCACCACCACCACCGGCTGCTCCTGCCGCACCTCTGCAACAACAGCAACAACACCGACTACCTCCACGTCGGGAAACAGCCCTCCGCCGAGCGAGCCGTGTCCCTCTTCAGTCGGGCCAAACTGTTGGTGCTGCTATTGATACTTCTGTGGCTCCTACTGCTGATGTGGAGGAGGATGCTTATGTGGGAGATTATGAGGATGAGGTTGATCAAAATCAGAACTACGTGCCACCAACAGCACAGCAACCACCAGGTCGTCCACATGCAAATAATGGCAATGGTAGGGCTCACCCTCAGGTACGAGATCATGACCATCTCCCTAAACTAAAATTGAATATTCCACCATTTGAGGGTAGATATGTTCCTGATATATATCTTACTTGGGAGTTAGAAACTGAACAACGATTTACATGTTTACAATATCCCGAGGAGAGACGTGTTCCTGCTGCTGTTTGTGCATTCACTAGTTTTGCATGTGTTTGGTGGTCTGAGCATTGTAGATTATATCCTATTCCGGCTACTTGGGCTGCTTTGAAAACTGCTATGCGTACTCGTTGGGTTCCACCATATTATCAACGTGAATTACTTCAAACATTGCAGCGCTTAAGACAGGGAAAAAATTCTGTAGAAGAATATTATCAGGAATTACAAACTAGCATGATTAGATGTGGTATTGTTGAGGAGAATGAAGCTATGCTTGCACGTTTTATGGGTGGATTAAATAGAGAGATTCAGACGATTCTAGAGTATAAGGAGTATACTAATATCACTCGTTTATTCCATCTTGCTTGTAAAGCTGAACGTGAAGTGCAGGATCGACAGGCATTGGCGTGGACTAACTTTTCTGCAGGTGGACCTTCATCATGGACACCACGTGCATCATCTACTTCCACACGTTCTGCTACACCGGCGCCTCCGTCGGCTGCCACCTCCAACCGTGATACAATAAAGCAGGCACAATCACCACTATCTGCCAAGAGCACACCTTCTGGGCCTGCAAAGAGCTCTTCTTCATCCATGGCATCAACAGGGCAAACACATGATATTATTTGTCGACGTTGCAAGGGTGGAGGTCATTATGCGAGAGAATCCCATCTAAGCGTGTGATGATTATTACTGAGGATGGTGGGTATGAGTCCGCTAGTGACTATGATGAGGAGACATTGGCTCTTATTACACGTGACAAACACGGTGGAGACGATTCTGATCATGAGACGCAATACATGGCTCCTGAAGATGCTGACAGGTATGAAAGTTTAGTTGCTCAACGTGTTTTGAGTGTGCAGGTTACACAAGCTGAGCAAAATCAGAGGCATAATTTGTTCCATATAAAGGGAGTTGTGAAGGAACGTTCTGTTCGCGTGATCATAGATGGAGGGAGCTGCAATAACTTGGCTATCATGGAGATGGTGGAGAAGCTATCTCTCACCACAAGACCACATCCACATCCTTACTACATCCAATGGTTCAACAACAGCGGCAAGGTTAAGGTAACACGTACTGTTCGTGTGCATTTTAGTATCTCTACATATGCTGATTATGTTGATTGTGATGTGGTACCTATGCAAGCATGTTCCTTATTACTTGGTAGACCATGGCAATTTGATAAAAATTCTGTACACCATGGTAGAAACAATCAGTATACTCTTGTTCATAACGATAAAAATATTACTTTGCTTCCTATGACTCCTGATTCCATTTTGAAAGATGATATTAATAGAGCTAATAAAGCAAAACAGGAGACAAATAAGAGTGAAAATCAGATTGTGGCAAAAGAATTTGAGCACCAAATGAAGCCTAATAATAAACCATCTACTGTTGTTTCTGAAATTAAATTGAAAAGTGCATGTTTACTTGCCACCAAATCTGATATTGATGAGCTAGATTTCAGCAAATCTGTTTGCTATGCTTTCGTGTGCAAAGAGGCATTATTTTCATTCGAGGACGTGCCTTCCTCTTTGCCCCCTGCTGTCACTAACATTTTGCAGGAGTTCGCTGACGTCTTTCCACAAGACGTGCCACCGGGATTACCACCTATTCGAGGGATTGAGCATCAAATTGACTTAATTCCCGGTGCTTCGCTACCCAACCGTGCACCATACCGTACCAATCCAGAGGAGACGAAGGAGATTATGCGTCAAGTACAAGAACTGCTCGACAAAGGTTATATACGCGAATCCCTTAGTCCTTGTGCTGTTCCTATCATTTTAGTGCTAAAAAAGGATGGTACGTCGCGTATGTGCGTTGATTGTAGAGGCATTAATAATATTACTATTCGTTATCGTCATCCTATTCCTAGGCTAGATGATATGCTTGATGAATTGAGTGGCTCTACAATATTCTCCAAAGTTGATTTGCGTAGTGGATACCATAAAATTCGTATGAAATTGGGTGATGAATGGAAAACAGCATTTAAAACTAAGTTTGGATTATATGAGTGGTTAGTCATGCCTTTTGGGTTAACTAATGCACCTAGTACTTTCATGAGGTTAATGAACGAAGTTTTACGTGCTTTCATTGGACGATTTGTGGTAGTTTACTTTGATGACATATTGATTTATAGCAAATCTTTGGAGGAACATTTGGAACATTTACGTGCTGTTTTTATTGCTCTACGTGATGCACGTTTGTTTGGAAACCTTGGAAAGTGCACCTTTTGCACCGACCGAGTATCTTTTCTTGGCTATGTTGTTACTCCACAGGGAATTGAAGTTGATAAAGCCAAGATTGAAGCTATTGAGAGTTGGCCGCAGCCCAAAACGGTCACACAAGTGAGGAGTTTCCTTGGCCTCGCTGGTTTCTATAGGCGTTTTGTGAGAGATTTCAGCACCATTGCTGCACCTCTCAACGAGCTTACAAAGAAGGATGTGCCTTTTGTTTGGGGTACCGCACAGGAAGAAGCCTTCACGGTTTTGAAAGATAAGTTGACACATGCTCCTTTACTCCAACTTCCTAATTTCAATAAGACTTTTGAGCTTGAATGTGATGCTAGTGGAATTGGATTAGGAGGTGTGTTATTACAAGATGGAAAACCTGTTGCATACTTTTCTGAAAAATTGAGTGGGCCTAGTCTGAACTATTCTACTTATGATAAAGAATTATATGCTCTTGTTCGGACCTTAGAAACATGGCAACATTATTTATGGCCCAAGGAATTTGTTATACATTCTGATCATGAATCTTTGAAACACATTAAAAGTCAAGCAAAACTGAACCGTAGACATGCTAAATGGGTTGAATTCATTGAGACTTTCCCTTATGTCATTAAACACAAGAAGGGTAAAGAAAATGTTATTGCTGATGCCTTGTCTCGTCGTTATACTATGCTTTCACAACTTGACTTTAAAATATTTGGTTTGGAGACCATCAAAGATCAATATGTTCATGATGTTGAATTTAAAGATGTATTGCAGAATTGTAAAGAAGGGAGAACTTGGAACAAGTTCGTTCTTAACGATGGATTTGTGTTTCGTGCTAACAAGCTATGCATTCCAACTAGCTCCGTTCGTCTTTTGTTGTTGCAGGAGGCGCATGGAGGAGGATTAATGGGACACTTTGGCGTCAAGAAGACGGAGGATATACTTGCTACACATTTCTTTTGGCCAAAGATGAGACGGGATGTTGAGCGTTTTGTTGCTCGCTGCACTACATGTCAAAGAGCTAAGTCACGACTCAATCCTCATGGTTTATATATGCCTTTGCCAGTACCTAGTGTTCCTTGGGAGGATATATCTATGGACTTTGTTTTAGGTTTACCTCGAACAAAGAAGGGGAGGGATAGCATATTTGTTGTCGTGGATAGGTTCTCGAAAATGGCACACTTTATACCATGTCATAAAAGCGATGATGCTGTTAATGTTGCTGATTTGTTCTTTCGTGAAATTATTCGCTTACATGGTGTGCCAAATACTATTGTTTCAGATCGTGATACTAAATTTCTTAGCCACTTTTGGAGATGTTTATGGGCTAAGTTGGGGACTAAGATGCTTTTTAGTACTACTTGTCACCCCCAAACTGATGGACAAACTGAAGTAGTCAATAGAACATTGTCTACTATGCTTAGGGCTGTTTTGAAGAATAACAAGAAAATGTGGGAAGAATGCTTGCCTCATATTGAATTTGCTTATAATCACTCATTGCATTCTACTACTAAGATGTGCCCTTTTGAAATTGTGTATGGTTTCCTACCTCGTGCACCTATTGATTTGTTGCCTCTTCCATCTTCAGAGAAGGTTAATTTTGATGCTAAAGAACGTTCTGAATTGATTTTAAAAATGCATGAGTTAACTAAGGAAAACATTGAGCGTATGAATGCTAAATATAAACTTTCTGGAGATAAGGGTAGAAAACATGTTGTGTTTGCGCCTGGAGATCTTGTTTGGTTACATTTGCGTAAAGATAGATTTCCTAATCTGCGCAAATCAAAGCTAATGCCATGTGCTGATGGTCCTTTTAAGGTGTTAGAGAAAATAAATGATAATGCATATAAACTTGAGCTACCTGTAGATTTTGGGGTTAGTCCCACTTTTAACATTGCAGATTTGAAGCCTTATTTGGGTGAGGAAGATGCGCTTCCGTCGAGGACGACTTCATTTCAAGAAGGGGAGGATGATGAGGACATAAATACCATTGTTACACCCACAGCCCCTACTGTTACATATACTGGACCAATTACTAGAGCTCGCGCACGCCAATTAAATTACCAGGTACTTTCGTTTCTTGGTAATGATTCTAATGTTCATGAGATTATGATGCTGCCTAAATTGGATACATTTGTTTTGCTTACAAATGAAGGGCCTAGCTTGGAGAAGGATGAACATTGGAGCAAGAACACGCATGGAGTTGATGGCATGCGCAAGGGGATCAAGAACGGAGTTACAAGTGATGATTTCAGGACTTTGAAGCCGCCATAAGGAGTGCATGAAGCCTTGGACGAAATATACAAGATGCCACTTCATAATATTCGTCCATAGGCTATTCTAGGTGCTGCGTCACCTTATTAATGGGCCAGGCCCATGTAATTTCGAAATACTTAAGTATAGGCTATTTTTAGAGTCCGTATGTGTGGGGAAACAAGAGTTAGGGTTGGTTTCGGACCCCACCCTCAAGGGCCACGAAATTCCCCCCTCTTCCTCCGTATATACAGCCCTTAGGGCGTCGTTTAGACTTTGGGTTTTGTTTAGATTAAAAGTTCGCCATAGCTGCAACTTCGCGTACTTCGTTTGTGTCCAACGACCAGACCAAGACGTCACAGAACCCCACCTTGATCAATAAAGCTTTCATCTTATATTCGCAATATCCCGATTGCAATCTCAGTTTCTTGCTTGTTCTTCGTTTGCTCGCAGGAAACAGACCCTCGTGGTCAGGTTGATCGTGCTCCGGCGTGGTCAATAACCCTCGGAAGTTGGTTTAGCGATTGCTAAGGCGCGACGTCTCGCACGTTCGTAGTCGGATCATCAAGGTCGACTCCCACAGAAAACGATAGCCACCATCTCATCGAAACATCGGGACACCTTAGCCTCTATCACAAACCAGTGTCGGTCGTGTCGTGTGGTCCTGCCTCCGTGGCCGGCTGTGATGTCGCGGAGGCCTCACCGCCCCCTACTACTCCCACTACTGGCCAGGACATCCCTCTACTTGCACATACCCTCTGTTATTCTGTGGCGACGGCAGCCTCACACTGCAGCCAAACCAGTGAACCCTCGTACTCCTCTCCGCGTGGGCATCCACTGTTGCGTCTTCCCTAGCTCTGCATCATCCCCTTCCTAGGCCTCACCATCGTCCATCGCCCTGGTGCTCTCAGCGCGGCGTGGTCAACGTGGTCAAGGAACGATTTCCATCGAAAGAGTACTGTATGTGGAGAGGCTGACAGCTGGGTCCACGGCCGCAGCAAGGAAGTGCCTCCTTATTACGCGGAAAATAATGATTCCTCCACCTGACAGCAGGGACCCACCGGACGGGCCATCGTATTTCATGAAAAAACATTTCCCCCCTGACTGCTGGGACCCACCAGCTACATCTTCGCACGCAAGGAAGTGCCTGACAGTCGGGACCCACCTGGTCGAAGCGTATGTAGCATTGTCATTCTCGTCGCGAAAGTGTACGTACATACTGGTCGATTGGTCTGTCTGCAGGCTGCAGCGATGAACCGTGGCCGTGTAAGTAAGGGCACGTGTCGTAGTAGAGGCGCGCACGTAGCATGTCATGCAGTCCCGTTAATATCGTGTACGCGTACGTACAGCGCTCAGGGTGCAAGAAAGTAAATATGGCCACGTACGTACATAAGGGCGGGGTCTTGAACGCCTGCTCACGCATACGTACGGCCAGGTCTCATGTACATGGCTGGGTCAGAACGGAGAAACTGCATCGTTGTCGTGTTCATGGGGAGGCAACTGAATGCATCATGTTCATCGGGAGGCAACAGAATACATCGTGTTCATCGGGAGCCAACCTGCTTGGACGGAACAGCCGATCGAAACGAGGCCTGGCGTACCGCGGAACAGAGGAAATGGTTTTGTGTTCGACCGGCCATGGTCGAAACGGGATCCTATTCATCGGGAGGGGTCTGGCATACCGCAAAATGGAGGAAACGGACTTCTCTTGGACCTCCTATGGTCAAAACGGGGTCCTGTTGATCGGGAGGGGTGTGGCGTACCGCAAAATGGAGGAAATGGACTTGTGTTGGAGTGCTACGGTCGAAACGGGGGTCCTGTTAATTGGGAGGGGTGTGGCATACCACAAAACGAGACTCCACGGGATACTGTTCATCTCCACCGTCGACCTCCTCCAGCCTCCATGGGCTATTGTTCATCCACCGTCGACCTCCTCCAGCCTCCACCTGCGACTGTTCATCCACGGGCTCCTGTTCATCCAGCCTCCACCGCTCCTCCACCGGCTACTGTTCAACCAGCCCTCTCCAGGGGTCCTGTTCAACCACCCCTCCATGGGCTACTGTTCATCCAGCCCTCCACCAGCTACTGTTCAACCAGCCCTCCATGGGGTCCTGTTCATCCAGCCCTCCACTGAGTCATGTTCATCCACCCCCAACCGGCTCGATCGGGGTCCTGTTCATCCAGCGGCAATGGCCTCTACTACCACGGGCTCATGTTCATCCAACCCCCCACCGGGAACTGTTCATCCACCCCCCCCCCCCAACAATGCTCACTGTTCATCCAGAGGCAGCATCGATTGCTTCAGTTAGCAGCAGTGTGGCGAAGGAATCGCTCGATCAGGTTTAGTTAACAGCCATCGATCGATCGCTCGGGTTCAGTAACGCGTAGCCTGTAGTGCAATCGCTCGGGTTCAGTTAGAGCCCAACGCCTCGCTCCCACGCGCATACGTGTATGAGAGAAACACGCATCGCTCGACCCCCAACCACCCACCGTAATCGGGAACTCCCCGATATTTTCCTCGGCCTCACTTCTACCACAATTTTTTCCATCATGGACAGCCCAAAGAATGTCATGCAGCTGCGTCTCTGGCCTGCCCAGGACGAAAAGCCCATTTTCTGTCATGATTTTTTGTCATAGAAGTAGGAGCCCACCACATCTATGATGATACCGGGTTTTGTCACAATTATTGTCATATAAGTGTCATAAGCATGACAGGAAAAAAAATTCGTTCGGCCCAAAATGTCACGGATGTGTCTTTTTTTGTAGTGTGTGCATCACGTAAAGCAGTAAAAATAGCACGTAAATGTTCCAAATGTTCCTCCAAAGATCCGCTATAAATCAGTATATCATCAAAATATACTACAACAAATCGACCAATGAAAGCACGTAAAACTTCACTCATTAGTCTCATGAAAGTAATAGGTGCATTAGTTAACCCAAAAGGCACGACTAACCACTCATATAATCCAAACTTAGTTTTAAATGTTGTTTTCCATTCATCCCCCAATTTCATACGAATTTGATGGTATCCACTACGCAAATCAACTTTGGAGAATATTATAGAGCCACTCAATTCATCAAGCATATCATCTAGCCTAGGAATAGGATGATAATAATGAATAGTAATATTATTAATGCCTCTACAATCAACACACATATGCGATGTACCATCCTTTTTCGGCACTAGAATAATAGGAACAACACAAGGACTAAGGGATTCACGTATATAACCTTTGTCGAGCAGCTCTTGGACTTGACACATAATCTCCTTCGTCTCCTCTGGATTGGTACAGTATGGTGCACGGTTGGGTAGAGATGCACCAGGAATTAAGTCGATCTGATGCTCAATCCCTCGAATAGGTGGTAATCCCGGTGGCACGTCATGTGGAAAGACGTCAGCGAACTCCTGCAAAATGTTAGTGATAGTAGGAGGCAAAGAGGAAGGTACATCCTTGAAAGAAAATAATGCCTCTTTGCACACAAAAGCATAGCAAACAGATTGCTGAAATCTAGATCATCAATATCAGATTTGGTGGCAAGTAAACATACACTTTTCAATTTAATTTCAGAGGCAACACTAGATGGTTTATTATTAGGCTTCATTTGTTGCTCAAATTCTTTGGCCACAATCTGATGTTCACTCTTATTTTTCTCCTGTTTTGCTTTATTAGCTCTATTAATATCATCTTTCAAAATGGAATCAGGAGTCATACGAAGCAAAGTAATATTTTTATCCTTATGAACAAGAGTATACTGATTGTTTCTACCATGGTGTACAAAATTTTTATCAAATTGCCATGGTCTACCAAGTAATAAGGAACATGCTTGCATAGGCACCACATCACAATCAACATAATCAGCATATGTAGAGATACTAAAATGCACACGAACAATACGTGTTACCTTAACCTTGCCGCTGTTGTTGAACCATTGGATGTAGTAAGGATGTGGATGTGGTCTTGTGGTGAGAGATAGCTTCTCCACCATCTCCATACTAGCCAAGTTGTTACAGCTCCCTCCACCTATGATGTCGCGAACAGAACGTTCCTTCACAACTCCCTTTGTATGGAACAAATTATGCCTCTGATTTTGCTCAGCTTGTGTAACCTGCACACTCAAAACATGTTGAGCAACTAATCATTCATACCTGTCAGCATCTTCAACAGCCATATATTGCATCTCATAATCAGAATCATCTCCACTGTGTTCTTCACTTGTAATAAGAGCCAAAGTCTCCTCATCATAGTCACTAGCGGATTCATACCCACCATTGTCAGTAACAATCATCACACCCTTAGATGGGCATTCTCTCGCATAATGACCTCCACCCTTGCAACAACGACAAATAATATCATGTGTTTGCCATGTTGATGCCATGGATGAAGAAGAGCTCTGTGCAAGCCCAGAAGGTGTGCTCTTGGCAGATAGTGGTGGTTGTGCCTGCTTTCTTGTATCACAGTTGGAGGTGGCAGCTGACGAAGGTGCCGGTGTAGCAGAACATGTGGAAGTAGAGGATGCACGCGGTGTCCATGATAAAGGTCGACCTGCAAAAAAGTTAGTTCGCACCAATGCCTGTCGATCGTGCACTTCACGTTCAGCTTTGCAAGCAAGATGGAATAAACGAGTAATATTATTATATTCCTCATACTCTAGAATGGTCTGGATCTCTTTATTTATTCCACCCATAAAATGTGCAAGCATAGCTTCATTATCCTCAACAATACCACATCTAATCATACCAGTTTGTAATTCCTGATAATATTGTTCTACGGGATTTTTTCCTTGTCTCAAACGCTGCAATTTTTGAAGCAATTCACGTTGATAATATGGTGGAACCCTGCGAGTACGCATAGCATTTTTCAAAGCAGCCCAAGTAGCTGGAATAGGATATAATCTACAATGTTCAGACCTCCAAACACATGCAAAACTAGTGAAAGCACAAACAACAGCAGGAACACGTCTCTCCTCAGGATATTGTAAACATGTAAAATGTTGTTCAGTTTCTAACTCCCAAGTAAGATATATATCAGGAACACATCTACCCTCAAATGGTGGAATATTAAATTTTAGTTTAGGAAGATGGTCATGATCTCGTACCTCAGGTGGTGCATCCCTACCGTTGCGATTATATGCCTGAGGTCGATCTGCTGGTGGTGGTGCTGGTGGTTGCACGTAGTTTTGATTTTGATCAACCTCATCCTCGTAATAATCTTCCACCTCTACAGTAGAAGCAGGAGCTACTGTCTACAAAAGCATCAACAACAGTAGCAGCGGCACCAGAATTTTGTCTAGGCTCAAGGGGAACATGAAGTGCTTGTCACTTGATTTGCAAGGCAGCGCTGTTTTTGTTGTTGTTGTTGTTGTTGTGGTAGAGGTGCGACAGGTGCAGCGGGCGGTGGTTGTGGAAGACGCGCGAGTACTTCATCGAACTTGGCATCCAACTTGGTGTCAATTGTCTTCTCAACATCATCAATCCTCTCTAGTGCCTTTCCGAAGGTGGCCATGACGTCTTCCACCTGTTGACTCAACATTTTCTGAAATTTATCATGAAGCTCCTTCTTCGTCATGTTCTCCCAGTCAATCTCGTCGGCTTGTGGTCTTGCCATGGTTAGCAGCAATAGAAACACACAAGAATATGATCCTATAGACTACTAGGAAGTGGTGGTGGTGTGTCACAAATCTGTCAAGCGAATCTCAAATTCTTACCAGTTCTTACCCAGCAGCAGGTGGTGATCGGCAACCGTTGTGGTCAAAACTCTCAAAGCTTGGACAGGGCGATTACCAGGGAGAGTTAAACGCACGACTTAGATGTATGTGGAGCTGGGAAGGCTTATGATATGGTAGCAAAAATATCAGCAATAATCAACTCAAAGATGCAAAGTTGAATAAACGTTCAACGACGGTACTGTGCTGGTCCTAGGCTAGACCGCGCTAGAGACGCGAGCCTAGAACACTAACAAAATCACGGCGCCGCATGTAAACAAGGGAGGAGAACACTCTGAATTTTTTTCTCTTTTCACTTTTTTCTTCTTTTTTTTGCTCCGCGACAATTTTTTTTCGAAAAAGTCTACAAATGGTCTAAAAACTGCCTAGCCAGAATTTTCCAGACTTAGTTTTTTTGAAACTGGAACTATTTTTCTACTGCTGGTAGTACGAAAGTTTGGGAATCCGACTTGGTCACGACTCGGAGTATGGCGTGATCTGGAAATCAAAAACAAAAGAACAAATACTAGACTCGGACTGGTGGCGGAGATGAATCTGGTGGAAACTCGGACTGGTGGCGGATATATGTAGGGCGCTGGAACACATACTTGTGGCGAATCTGTGATGGAGGTGGACTCGGATTATCGTGATGGCGGTGGATATGTGGTGTATGGCAGCACTGATGACGATGGTGGTATATGGCAGTGGTGACGATGATGGTGGTATATGGCAGCGGTGATGACGATGATGTGGCGGCAGCGTGACAACTTGTGAATGGAACTCGAAACTCTAAAGGACTAGACACTAAGACCAGCAACTAGACACGATGATGCAACCGCAAATTCAACAATGCAAAACCCTAAAAAGATTATGCAAAGGCTCAGATTGGTTCAGATATGATTAACTAACCCTAATTTTTTTGGCTTTTACGTGGAGTGTAGGTATGAAGAAAAAACTCGATCTAAACTATGAAAAACTGTAAAATCTCACCGAGCAACCTGGAAAACTGGTACCACTTGATAGAGGCAAAGGTGTCCCATCTTTCGATGAGATGGTGGCTATCATTTTTGGTGGAGTAGACTTTGACGATCCGACTACGATCGTGCGAGGACGTCGCGCCTTAGCAATCGAAGGGGTTATTGACCACACCGGAGCACGATCAACCTGACCACGAAGGTCTATTTCCTGCAAGAAAATGAAGAACAATCAAGAAACTGAAATTGCAATCTAGATATTGCGAATATAAGAGGAAAGCTTTATTAATGAAGGTAGGGTTCTGTGACGTCTTGGTCTGGTCGTTGAACACAAATGAAGTACGCAAAGTTTCAGCTATGGCAAACTTTTAATCTAAACAAAACCCAAAGTCTAAACGACAGCCTAAGGGCTGTATATATGGAGGAAGAGGGGGGAATTTCATGGCCCTTGGAGGAGGGGTCCGAAACCAACCCTAACTCTTGTTTCCCCACACATACGGACTCTAAAAACAGCATATACTTAAGTATTTCGAAATTACATGGGCCTGGCCCAATAATAAGGTGACGCAGCACCTAGAATAGGCTCTGGACGAAATTTATGAAGTGGCATCTTCTATATTTCGTCCATGGCTTCATGCACTCCTTATGGTGGTTTCGAAGTCCTGAAATCATCACTTGTAACTCTGTTCTTGTCCCCCTTGCGCATGCCATCATCTCCATGCTTGGTCTTGCTCCAGTGTTTATCCCTCTTATCCATGCTAGGCCCTTCATTTGTAAGCAAAACAAATGTATCCAATTTAGGCAACATCATATTCTCATGAACATTAGAATCATTACCAAGAAACGAAAGTACCTCATAATTTAATTGACGTGCGCGAGCTCTAGTAATTAGTCCAGTATATGTAGCAGTAGGGGTTGTGGGTGTAACAATGGTATTGATGTCCTCATCATCTTACAAGTATATATGTTGATGTTCTATAGACAGAGCATATCACATCGCACATGGACCACACTAGGGAACCCGTCGGTCAACTGTATGCCACGTATCGCACACGCGACTCTAATATGATTCGTGCTTGATGTCTCCGACATCGCTTGCACAGTTCGTCTTATTTTACCACGTATCACTGTGCCGGCCTCTGCTCGCATCCCTCGGTGCGCTCTGCTCACGTCCGTCTCCATACTCTACTCCCGTACCCCCACGCCCTCGCTTGTGGACAACTTTTCCTTGCATGTTCAACTGCTATATGCATATATATGGTTGCTCGCCGTTGAGGCGACCGCGGAGCGCTCTGCTCGCATCCCTGCGCACGTGCTCTGCCAACATTTGGGGCCTACGCACGATCACGTTGGGGGCCCCATATACATGCGGTTGCGCCGTGCGCATTGCCACGATGCAGTTACGTGCGGCGCGATGGAGTTACGCGCTGCAATTTAGAACTGCCATCCAGGGGTGCGAGTATTCCAGGCCGTCCGGCTTCCCCATTAATTCCCGCGGCCATTATAACCTTAGTCTCTTCAACCTCTCGATCTCGCCCCACAACACAACAAGCACACCCATGATGACACATACAAAGAGGATATTTAGCGGCACTGCAATGGAGTTCGGCGAGCATAAAGTGCAGACCCGCGCGAGGGAGACAGATCTCTCGGTGGTGTACACCAAAGTGTTGGGGAACGTAGTAATTAAAAATTTTCCTTCGATCACGCAGTATCTAACTAGGAGATGCATAGCAATGAGAGGGGAGAGTGTGTCCATGTACCCTCGTAGACCAAAAGCGGAAGCATTTAGTAACGCGGTTCATGTAGTCGAACGTTTTCATGATCCAACCGATCCAAGTACCGAACGTACGACACCTCCGTGTTCAGCACATGTTCGGCACGATGACGTCCTCGAGCTCTTGATCCAGTTGAGGACGAGGGAGAGTTCCGTTAGCACGATGGCGTGGCGACGGTGATGATGAAGTTGCCGACGCAGGGCTTCACCTAAGCACTATAACGATATGACCGAGGTGTTGAACTGTGGAGGGGGCACCGCACATGGCTAAGAGATTGTCTGTTGTGCCTTTGGGATCCCCCCCCCCCCCCGCCTCCATATAAAAGGGGGGAGGAGGTGGCCGGCCAAGGGGGGCGCGCCATAGGGGGGAGTCCTACTTGGACTCCTAGTCCAAGTAGGATTCGGCCCCACCTCCTTCCTTCCACCGGAGAGGGAAAGGGGAAGGGAGAGAGAGGGAGAAGGAAAGAGGGGGGCCGCCCCTCTGAAGGAAATATTCCCTAGAGGCAATAATAAAGTGTTGGAAATATGCCCTAGAGGCAATAATAAAATGGTTATTATTATATTTCCTTATTCATGATAATTGTCTATTGTTCATGCTATAATTGTGTTATCCGGAAATCATAATACATGTGTGAATACATAGACCACAACATGTCCCTAGTGAGCCTCTAGTTGACTAGCTCATTGATTAATAGATGGTTACGGTTTCCTGACCATGGACATTGGATGTCATTGATAACGGGATCACATCATTAGGAGAATGATGTGATGGACAAGACCCAATCTTAAGCATAGCACAAGATCGTGTAGTTCGTTTGCTAAAGCTTTTCTAATGTCAAGTATCATTTCCTTAGACCATGAGATTGTGCAACTCCCGGATACCATAGGAATGCTTTGGGTGTACCAAACGTCACAACGTAACTGGGTGGCTATAAAGGTGCACTACAGGTATCTCCGAAAGTGTCTGTTGGGTTGGCACGAATCGAGACTGGGATTTGTCACTCAGTATGACGGAGAGGTATCTTTGGGCCCACTCGGTAGGACATCATCATAATGAGCTCAGTGTGATCAAGGAGTTGATCACGGGATGATGTGTTACAGAACGAGTAAAGAGACTTGCCGTAACGAGATTGAACAAGGTATCGGTATACCGATGATCGAATCTCGGGCAAGTGCTATACCGGTAGACAAAGGGAATCGTATACGGGATTGATTGAATCCCTGACATCGTGGTTCATCCGATGAGATCATCGTGGAGCATGTGGGAGCCAACATGGGTATCCAGATCCCAATGTTGGCTATTGGCCGGAGAGATGTCTCAGTCATGTCTGCATGCCTCCCGAACCCGTAGGGTCTGCACACTTAAGGTTCGATGACGCTAGGGTTATAGGGAATAGATGTACGTGGTTACCGAATGTTGTTTAGAGTCCCGGATGAGATCCCAGACGTCATGAGGAGTTCCGGAATGGTCCGGAGGTAAAGATTTATATATGGGAAGTCCAGTTTCAATCACCGGAAAGGTTTCGGGGTTTATCGGTATTGTACCGGGACCACCGAAGGGGTTCCAGGGGTCCACCTTCCCCGAAGGACCTAATGGGCTGTAGTTGGGTGGGAACTAGCCCCTTAGTGGGCTGGTGCACCCCTCCCCCAAGGGCCCAAGGCGCCTAGGATTGGAAACCCTAGGGGGCGCTGGTTGGAAACCCTAAGGGCCCCCCCCCTCTAGATGGATCTAGGGGGCCGGCCCCCTCTCCCCTTTCCCCTATAAATAGTGGGGGGTTGGGAGGGCAACCGCACCCCTTCTCCTGGCGCAGCCCTACCCCTCTCCCTCCTCGTCTCTCGCGGTGCCTGGTGAAGCCCTGCTGGAGTGCCACGCTCCTCCACCACCACCACACCGTCGTGCTGCTACTAGACAGAGTCTTGCCCAACCTCTCCCTCTCTCCTTGCTGGATCAAGGCGCGAGAGACGTCACCGGGCTGCACGTGTGTTGAACACGGAGGCACCGTTGTTCGGTGCTTAGATTGGAATCGGCCGCGATCTGAATCGCTTCATGTACGAC
Source organism: Triticum urartu (assembly GCF_056163025.1). NCBI lineage: Eukaryota > Viridiplantae > Streptophyta > Magnoliopsida > Poales > Poaceae > Triticum > Triticum urartu. Next base: position 249,680,064 of record NC_141877.1, read on the forward strand.
TCCACCGACCGTGTTCTTGCAATGCTTCCGCATCACGATCTTCGAAGGTATGAAGATGCACTCCCCTCTCGTTGCTATTAAACTCCATAGATTGATCTTGGTGATGCGTAGAAAAATTTTAATTTCTGCAATGATCCCTAATAGTGGTATCAGAGCCAGGTTTATGTGTAGTTTCTATGCACGAGTAGAACACAAGTTGTTGTGGGCATTGATTTTGTCAATTTACTTGCCATTACTAGTCTTATCTTGATTCGGCGGCATCGTGGGATGAAGCGGCCCGGACCGACCTTACACGTACACTTACGTGAGATAGGTTCCACCGACTGACATGCACTAGTTGCATAAGGTGGCTAGTGGGTGTCTGTCTCTCCCACTTTAGTCAGATCGGATTCGATGAAATGGGTCCTTATGAAGGGTAAATCAAAATTGGCATACCATGTTGTGGTTTTGGCGTAGGTAAGAAACGTTCTTGCTAGAAACCTATAGCAGCCACGTAAAATTTGCAACAACAATTGGAGGACGTCTAACTTGTTCTTGCAGCATATGCTGTGTGATGTGATATGGCCAAAAGGATGTGATGAATGATATATGTGATGTATGAGATTGATCATGTTCTTGTAATAGGAATCACGACTTGCATGTCGATGAGCATGACAACCAGCAGGAGCCATAGGAGTTGTCTTAATTTATTGTATGACCTGCTTGTCAATGAAAACACCATGTAATTACTTTACTTTATTGCTAACTGTTAGCCATAGTAGTAGAAGTAATAGTTGGCGAGACAACTTCATGAAGACACGATGATGGAGATCATGGTGTCATGCCGGTGACGATGATGATCATGGCGCCCCGAAGATGTAGATCAAAAGGAGCAAAATGACATTGGCCATATCATGTCACTGTTTGATTGCATGTGATGTTTATCATGTTTTACATCTTATTTGCTTAGAACGGCGGTAGCTTAAATAAGATGACCCCTTGCAATAATTTCAAGAAAATGTTCCCCCTAACTGTGCACCATTGCGAAAGTTCGTTGTTTCGAAGCACCACGTGATGATCGGGTGTGATAGATTCTAATGTTCGAATACAGCGGGTGTAAGCCAGATTTACACACGCAATACACTTAGGTTGACTTGACGAGCCTAGCATGTACAGACATGGCCTCGGAACATGGAAGACCGAAAGGTCAAACATGAGTCGTATAGAAGATACGATCAACATGAAGATGTTCACCGATGATGACTAGTCCGTCTCACGTGATGATCGGACACGGCCTAGTTGACTCGGATCATGTATCACTTAGATGACTAGAGGGATGTCTATCTGAGTGGGAGTTCATTAAATAATTTGATTAGATGAACTTAATTATCATGAACATAGTCTAAAAACTTTGCAGTATGTCTTGTAGATCAAATGGCCCACGCTAATGTTGCCCTCAACTTCAATGCATTCCTAGAGAAAACCAAGCTGAAAGACGATGGTAGCAACTACACAGACTGGGTCCGTAACCTGAGGATTATCCTCACAGCTGCCAAGTAAGCATATGTCCTTGAAGCACCGCTAGGTGATGCACATGTTTTCCCAGCAACTCAAGACGTTATGAACGCCTGGCAGTCGCGTAGTGATGATTACTCCCTGGTTTAGTGCGGCATGTTTTACAGCTTAGAACCGGGGCTCCAAAAGCGTTTTGAGCAGCACAGAGCATATGAGATGTTCTAAGAGCTGAATATGGTTTTCCAAGCTCATGCCCGGGTGGAGAGATATGAATTCTCCGACAAGTTCTACAATTGTAAGATGGAGGAGAATAGTTCTGTCAGCGAGCACATACTCAAAATGTCTGGGTTGCACAACCGCTTATCTCAGCTGGGAGTTAATCTCCCAGATGATGCGGTCGTTGACAGAATCCTTCAGTCGCTCCCACCTAGCTACAAGAGCTTTGTGATGAACTTCAATATGCAGGGGATGGAAAAGACCATTCCTGAGGTATATTCAATGCTGAAATCAGTGGAGGTGGAGATCAAAAAGGAACATCAAGTGTTGATGGTGAATAAAACCACTAAGTTCAAGAAAGGCAAGGGTAAGAAGAACTCCAAGAAGGATGGCAAGGGAGTTGCGGCGCCCGGTAAGCCAGCTGCCGGGAAGAAGACAAAGCATGGACCCAAGCCTGAGACTGAGAGCTTTTATTGCAAGGGAAACGGTCACTGGAAGCGGAACTGCCCCAAGTACTTAGCGGATAAGAAGGCCGGCAATACCAAAGGTATATGTGATATACATGTTATTGATGTGTACCTAACCAGCGCTCGTAGTAGCTCCTGGGTATTTGATACCGGTGCGATTGCTCATATTTGTAACTCAAAACAGGAGCCTGGAATAAGCGGAGACTGGCGAAGGACGAGGTGACGATGCGCGTCGGGAATGGTTCCAAGGTCGATGTGATCGCCGTCGGCACGCTACCTCTACATTTACCTACGGGATTAGTTTTAAACCTCAATAATTGTTATTTAGTACCAGCTTTAAGCATGAACATTGTATCTGGATCTCGTTTAATGCGAGATGGCTACTCATTTAAATCTGAGAATAATGGTTGTTCTATTTATATGAGAGATATGTTTTATGGTTATACCCCGCTGGTCAATGGTTTATTCTTATTGAATCTCGAACGTGATGTTACACATATTCAAAGTGTGAATGCCAAAAGATGTAAAGGTTGATAATGGTAGTCCCACATACTTGTGGCACCGCCGCCTTGGTCACATTGGTGTCAAACACATGAAGAAACTCCATGCAGATGGACATTTGGAGTCTCTTGATTATGAATCATTTGACACGTGTGAACCATGCCTCATGGGCAAAATGACCAAGACTCCGTTCTCTGGAACAATGGAGTGAGCAACCAACTTATTGGAAATCATACATACTGATGTGTGCGGTCCAATGAGCGTTGAGGCTCGCGGTGGTTATTGTTATGTTCTCACTCTCACTGATGACTTAAGTAGATATGGGTATGTCTACTTAATGAAACACAAGTCTGAGACCTTTGAAAAGTTCAAGGAATTTCAGAGTGAGGTTGAGAATCAACGTGACAGGAAAATCAAGTTCTTATGATCAGATCGTGGGGGAGAATATTTGAGTCACGAATTTGGCACACACTTAAGGAAATGTGGAATTGTTTCACAACTCACGCCGCCTGGAACACCTCAGCGTAATGGTGTGTCCGAACGTCGAAATCGCACTCTATTGGCTATGGTGTGATCCATGATGTCTCTTACCGACCTACCGCTATCATTTTGGGGTTATGCTATAGAGACTGCCGCATTCACTTTAAATAGGGCTCCATTGAAATCCGTTGAGACGACACCGTATGAATTATGGTTTGGAAAGAAACCTAAGCTGTCGTTTCTGAAAGTTTGGGGATGCGATGCTTATGTCAAGAAACTTCAACCTGAAAAGCTCGAACCCAAGTCGGAAAAATGTGTCTTCATAGGATACCCTAAGGAAACTATTGGGTATACCTTCTACCTCAGATCTGAAGGCAAGGTCTTTGTTGCCAAGAATGGATCCTTTCTAGAGAAAGAGTTTCTCTCGAAAGAAGTAAGTGGGAGGAAAGTAGAACTTGATGAAGTACTGCCTCTTGAACTGGAAGCGCAGATCAAGAAAATGTTTTCGTGGTGCCTGCACCGACTAGAGAGGAAGTTAATGATGATGATCAAGGAACTTCGGATCAAGTTACTACTGAACTTCGTAGGTCCACAAGGACATGTTCCACACCAGAATGGTATGGCAACCCTGTCCTAGAAATAATGTTGTTAGACAACGGTGAACCTTCGAACTATGAAGAAGCGATGGTGGGCCCGGATTCCAACAAATGGCTTGAAGCCATGAAATCCGAGATAGGATCCATGTATGAAAACAAAGTATGGACTTTGACAGACTTGCCCGATGATCGGCGAGCCATAGAAAATAAATGGATCTTTAAGAAGAAGACAGGCGTGGATGGTAATGTAACCATCTATAAGGCTCGGCTTGTCGCTAAGGATTATCGACAAGTTCAAGGGGTTGACTACGATGAGACCTTCTCACCCGTAGCAAAGCTGAAGTCTGTCCGAATCATGTTAGCAATTGCCGCATTCTATGATTATGAGATATGGCAAATGGACGTCAAAACGGCATTCATTAATGGTTTCCTTAAGGAAGAATTGTATATGATGCAGCCGGAAGGTTTTGTCGATCCTAAGAATGCTGACAAGGTATGCAAGCTCCAACGCTCGATCTATGGGCTGGTGCAAGCATCTCGGAGTTGGAACATTCGTTTTGATAAGATGATCAAAGCGTTTGGGTTTACGCAGATTTATGGAGAAGCCTGTGTTTACAAGAAAGTGAGTGGGAGCTCTGTAGCATTTCTCATATTATACGTGGATGACATACTATTGATGGGAAATGATATAGAACTCTTGGAAAGCATAAAGGCCTACTTGAATAAGTGTTTTTCAATGAAGGACCTTGGAGAAGCTGCTTACATATTAGGCATCAAGATCTATAGAGATAGATCAAGACGCCTCATTGATCTTTCACAAAGCACGTACCTTGACAAGATATTGAAGAAGTTCAATATGGATCAGTCCAAGAAGGGGTTCTTGCCTGTATTGCAAGATGTGAGATTGAGCACGACTCAATGCCCGACCACGGCAGAAGATAGAGAAAAGATGAGTGTCATCCCCTATGCCTCGGCCATAGGGTCTATTATGTATGCCATGTTGTGTACCAGACCTGATGTAAACCTTGTCATAAGTTTGGTAGGAAGGTACCAAAGTAATCCCGGCATAGAACACTGGACAGCGGTCAAGAATATCCTGAAGTACCTGAAAAGGACTAAGGATATGTTTCTCGTTTATGGAGGTGATGAAGAACTCGTCGTAAAGGGTTACTTCGATGCTAGTTTCGACACAGATCTGGATGACTGAACTGGATACGTGTATATTTTGAATGGTGGGGCAGTCAGATGGTGAAGTTGCAAGCAAAGCGCCGTGGCGGGATCTACATATGAAGCGGAGTACATGGCAGCCTCGGAGGCAGCACATGAAGCAATCTGGATGACGGAGTTCATTACCAACCTAGGAGTTATTCCCAATGCGTCGGGCCTGATGACTCTCTTCTGTGACAACACTGGAGCCATTGCCCTTGCCAAGGAGCCCAGGTTTCACAAGAAGACCAGGCATATCAAGCGTCACTTCAACTCCATTCGTGAAAATGTTCAAGATGGAGACACAGAGATTTGTAAAGTGCATACAGACCTGAATGTCGCGGATTCGTTGACTAAACCTCTTCCACGTGCAAAACATGATCAACACCAGAACTCTATGGGTGTTCGATTCATCACAATGTAACTAGGTTATTGACTCTAGTGCAAGTGGGAGACTGTTGGAAATATGCCCTAGAGGCAATAATAAAATGGTTATTATTATACTCCCTCCGTTTTTATTTACTCCGCATATTAGTTTTGGTCAAAGTCAAGCTTTACAAACTTTGACAAAGTTTATAGACAAAATATTAACATAAACAATAACAAATCAATATCATTAGATGCGTTGTTGAATGTACTTTCACATCATATAGATTTGTTATGCTCAATATTTATATTCTTTTCTATAAATTTGATCAAACTTTGCAAAGTTTGACTTCAATCAACTCTAATATGCGAAGTAAATAAAAACGGAGGGAGTATTTCCTTGTTCATGATAATTGTCTATTTTTCATGCTATAATTGTGTTATCCGGAAATCGTAATACATGTGTGAATACATAGACCACAACATGTCCCTAGTGAGCCTCTAGTTGACTAGCTCGTTGATCAATATATGGTTATGGTTTCTTGACCATAGACATTGGATGTCATTGATAACGGGATCACATCATTAGGAGAATGATGTGATGGACAAGACCCAATCTTAAGCATAGCACAAGATCATGTAGTTCGTTTGCTAAAGCTTTTCTAATGTCAAGTATCATTTCCTTAGACCATGAGATTGTGCAACTCCCGGATACCATAGGAATGCTTTGGGTGTACCAAACGTCACAACGTAACTGGGTGGCTATAAAGGTGCACTACAGGTATCTCCAAAAGTGTCTGTTGGGTTGGCAGGAATCGAGACTGGGATTTGTCACTCCGTATGACGGAGAGGTATCTCTGGGCCCACTCGGTAGGACATCATCATAATGAGCTCGGTGTGATCAAGGAGTTGATCACGGGATGATGAGTTACGGAACAAGTAAAGAGACTTGCCGTAACAAGATTGAATAAGGTATCGGTATACCGACGATTGAATCTCGGGCAAGTGTTATACCGGTAGACAAAGGGAATCGTATACGGGATTGATTGAATCCTTGACATCGTGGTTCATCCGATGATATCATCATGGAGCATGTGGGAGCCAACATGGGTATCTAGATCCCGCTGTTGGATATTGGCCGGAGAGATGTCTCAGTCATGGCTGCATGCCTCCCGAACCCGTAGGGTCTGCACACTTAAGGTTCGATGACGCTAGGGTTATATGGAATAGATGTATGTGGTTACCGAATGTTGTTTGGAGTCTCGGATGAGATCCCGGACGTCACGAGGAGTTCCAGAATGGTCCGGAGGTAAAGATTTATATATGGGAAGTCCAGTTTCAGTCACCGGAAAGGTTTCGGGGTTTATCGGTATTGTACCGGGACCACCGAAGGGGTTCCGGGGGTCCACCGGGAGGGTCCACCTGCCCTGAAGGACCTAATGGGCTGTAGTTGGGTGGGAACCAGCCCTTAGTGGGCCAGTGCGCACCCCCCCCAAGGGCCCAAGGCGCCTAGGGTTGGAAACCCTAGGGGGCCGCTGCCCCTCCCCCCGGGGGGCGGGCGCCCCCCTAGTTGGAAACCCTAAGGGGGCCGCTGCCCCCCGAGGGGCCGCCCCCCCTCTAGATGGATCTAGGGGGCCGTCCCCCTCTCCCCTTTCCCCTATAAATAGTGGGGATGGGAGGGCAGCCGCACCCCTTCTCCTGGCGCAGCCCTACCCCTCTCCCTCCTCGTCTCTCACAGTGCTTGGCGAAGCCCTGCTGGAGTGCCACGCTCCTCCACCACCACCACGCCGTCGTGCTGCTGCTGGATGGAGTCTTCCCCAACCTCTCCCTCTCTCCTTGCTGGATCAAGGCGCGGGAGACGTCACCGGGCTGCACGTGTGTTGAACACGGAGGCACCGTTGCTCAGTGCTTAGATCGGAATCGGCCATGATCTGAATTGCTTCGTTTACGACTCCACCGATCGCGTTCTTGCAACGCTTCCACATCGCGATCTTCAAAGGTATGAAGATGGACTCCCCTCTCGTTGCTAGTAACCTCCATAGATTGATCTTGGTGATGCGTAGAAATTTTTTAATTTTTGCAACGATCCCCAACATAAAGTTGTTATTTATATTTCCTTATATCATGATGAATGTTTATAATTCATGCTAGAATTGTATTAACCGGAAACTTAGTACATGTGTGAATACATAGACAAACAACGTGTCACTAGTTTCCCTCTACTTGACTAGCTCGTTGAAACAATGATGGTTATGTTTCCTAACCATAGACATGAGTTGTCATTTGATTAACGGGATCACATCAATAGAGAATGATGTGATTGACTTGACCCATCCATTAGCTTAGCACGATGATCGTTTAGTTTTTTGCTATTGCTTTCTTCATGACTTATACATGTTCCTATGACTATGAGATTATGCAACTCCCGAGTACCAGAGGAACACTTTGTGTGCTACCAAACGTCACAACGTAACTGGGTGATTATAAAGGTGCTCTACAGGTGTCTCCGATGGTACTTGTTGAGTTCGCATAGATCGACATTAGGATTTATCACTCCGATTGTCGAAGAGGTATCTCTGGGCCCTCTCGGTAATGCACATCACTATAAGCCTTGCAAGCATTGTGACTAATGATTTAGTTGCGGGATGATGCATTACAGAACGAGTAAAGAGACTTTCCGGTAACGAGATTGAACTAGGTATGAGGATACCGATGATCGAATCTCGGGCAAGTAACATACCGATGACAAAGGGAACAACGTATGTTGTTATGCGGTTTGACAGATAAATATCTTCTTAGAATATGTAGGAGCCAATATGAGCAGCCAGGTTCCGCTATTGGTTATTGACCGGAGATGAGTCTCGGTCATGTCTACATAGTTCTCAAACCCGTAGGGTCCGCACGCTTAACGCTCGATGACGATCGGTATTATGAGTTAATGTGTTTTGATGTACCGAAGGTAGTTCAGAGTCCCGGATATGATCACGGACATGACGAGGAGTCTCAAAATGGTCGAGACATAAAGATCGATATATTGGATGACTATGTTTGGACTTCGGAAACGTTTCGGGCAAGTTCGGACAAATACCGGAGTACCGGGAGGTTACTGGAACCCCCCTGGGAGTGCAATGGGCCTATTGGGCCTTAGTGGAGAAGAGGAGGGGCGGCCAGGGATGGCCGCGCGCCCCCTCTCCCTCTAGTCTGAATTGGACAAGAAGGGGGCGACGCCCCCCTTTCCTTTCCCCTCTCCCCTCCTTCCCTCTCTCCTACTGCTACTCTTGGAAGGGTTAGAGTCCTACTCCCGGTGGGAGTAGGACTACCTTTGGGGTGCCTAGGAGGGCCGGTCTCTCCCCCTCCTCCACTCCTTTATATACGGAGGAGGGGGGCACCCCATAGACACACAAGTTGATTAGTTGATCTTTTAGCCATGTACGGTGCCCCCCTCCACCATAATCCACCTGGGTCATATCGTAGTGGTGCTTAGGCTAAGCCCTGCGTCCGTAGCATCATCATCACCGTCATCATGTCGTCGTGCTGACGGAAATCTCCCTCGGAGCTCTGCTGGATCGGAGTTCGTGGGACGTCATTTAGCTGAACGTGTGCTGAACTAGCAGGTGACGTGCGTTCGGTACTTGGATCAATCGGATCGTGAAGACGTACGACTACATCAATCGCGTTCTCATAACGCTTCCGCTTACGGTCTACGAGGGTACGTGGATGACACTCTCCCCTCTCGTTGTTGTGCATCACCATGATCTAGCGTGTGCGTAGGAATTTTTTTAAATTACTGCGTTCCCCAACGGTGGCATCAGAGCCAGGTTTGTGTGTAGATGTTATATGCACAAGTAGAACACAAAGGAGGTGTGGGTGTGGGTATATACATATTGCTTGCCGTCACTAGTTGATTCTTGATTCAGCGGCATTGTTGGATGAAGCGGCCCAGACCGACGTTACGCGTACGCTTACGCGAGACTGGTTCTACCGACGTGCTTCGCACACAGGTGGCTAGTGGGTGTCTGTTTCTCCAGATTTAGTTGAATCAGATTCAATGAACAGGGTTCTTTCTGAAGATCAAAAAGCAATCACTATACCGCGTTGTGGTTTTTGATGCATAGGTAAGAACGGTTCTTGCTCAGCCCATAGCAGCCACGTAAAACTTGCAACAACAAAGTAGAGGGCGTCTAACTTGTTTTTGCAGGGCATGTTGTGATGTGATATGGTCAATACATGATGCTAAATTTTATTGTATGAGATGATCATGTTTTGTAACACAGTTATCGGCAACTGGCAGGAGCCATATGGTTGTCGCTTTATTGTATGAAATGCAATCACCATGTAATTGCTTTACTTTATCACTAAGTAGTAGCGATAGTCATGGAGGCAATAGTTGGCGTGACGACAACGATGCTTCGATGGAGATCAAGCTGTCAAGCCGGTGACAATGGTGATCATGACGGTGCTTTAGAGATGGAGATCAAAGGCATAAGATGATGATGGCCATATCATATCACTTATATTGATTGCATGTGATGTTTATCTTTTATGCATCTTATTTTGCTTAGATCAACGGTAGCATTATAAGATGATCTCTCACTAAATTTCAAGGTATAAGTGTTCTCCCTGAGTATGCACCATTGTGAAAGTTCGTCGTGCCGAGACACCGCGTGATGATCGGGTGTGATAAGCTCTACATTCACATACAAGGGGTGCAAGCCAGTTTTGCACGCGTAGAATACTCGGGTTAAACTTGACGAGCCTAGCATATGTAGATATGGCCTCGGAACACTGAGATCGAAAGGTCGAGCGTGAATCATATAGTAGATATGATCAACATAGTGATGTTCACCATTGAAAACTACTCCATCTCACGTGATGGTCGGACATGGTTTAGTTGATATGGATCACATGATCAGTTAGATGATTAGAGGGATGCCTGTCTAAGTGGGAGTTCTTAAGTAATATGATTAATTGAACTTTAATTTATCATGAACTTAGTACCTGATAGTATTTTGCATGTCTATGTTGTTGTAGATAGATGGCCCGTGTTGTTGTTCCATTGAATTTTAATGCGTTCCTTGAGAAAGCAAAGTTGAAATATGATGGTAGCAATTACACGGACTAGGTCCGTAACTTGAGGATTATCCTCATTGTTGCACAGAAGAATTACGTCCTAGAAGCACCGCTAGGTGTCAAACCCGCTGCAGGAGCAACGCCAGATGTTATGAACGTCTGGCAGAGCAAAGCTGATGACTACTCGATAGTTCAGTGTGCCATGCTTTACGGCTTAGAACTGGGACTTCAATGATGTTTTGAACGTCATGGAGCATATGAGATATTCCGAGAGTTGAAGTTAATACTTCAAGCAAATGCCCGGATTGAGAGATATGAAGTCTCCAATTCTACAACTGCAAGATGGAGGAGAATAGTTCTGTCAGTGAGCATATACTCAAAATGTCTGGGTATAACAATCACTTGATTCAACTGGGAGTTAATCTTCTTGATGATAGTGTCATTGACAGAATTCTTCAATCACTGCCACCAAGCTACAAGAGTTTCGTGATGGACTATAATATGCAAGGGATGGATAAGACAATTCCCGAGCTCTTCGCGATGCTAAAGGCTGCGGAGGTAGAAATCAAGAAGGAGCATCAAGTGTTGATGGTCAACAAGACCACCGGTTTCAAGAAAAAGGGTAAAGGGAAGAAGGGGAACTTCAAGAAGAACGGCAAGCAAGTTGCTGCTCAAGTGAAGAAGCCCAAGTCTGGACCTAAGCCTAAGACTGAGTGCTTCTACTGCAAAGGGACTGGTCACTGGAAGCGGAACTGCCCCAAGTATTTGGTGGATAAGAAGGATGGCAAGGTAAACAAAGGTATATGTGATATACATGTTATTGATGTGTACCTTACTAATGCTCGCAGTAGCACCTGGGTATTTGATACTGGTTCTGTTGATAATATTTGCAACTCGAAACAAGGACTACGGATTAAGCAAAGATTGGCTAAGGACGAGGTGATGATGCGCGTGGGAAATGGTTCCAAAGTCGATGTGATCGCGGTCGGCACGCTACCTCTACATCTACCTTCGGTATTAATTTTAGACCTGAATAATTGTTATTTGGTGCCAACGTTGAGCATGAACATTATATCTGGATCTCTTGTTTAATGCGAGACGGTTATTCATTTAAATCTGAGAATACTGGTTGTTCTATTTGTATGAGTAATATCTTTTATGGTCACGCACCCTTGAAGAGTGGTCTATTTTTGATGAATCTCGATAGTAGTGATACACATATTCATAATATTGAAGCTAAAAGATGCAGAGTTGAGAATGATAGTGCAACTTATTTGTGGCACTGCCGTTTAGGTCATATTGGTGTAAAGAGCATGAAGAAACTCCATTTTGATGGACTTTTGGAATCACTTGATTATGAATCACTTGGTACTTGCAAACCATGCCTCATGGGCAAGATGACTAAAACACCGTTCTCCAGAACTATGGAGCGAGCAACAGATTTGTCAAAAATCATACATACTGATGTATGTGGTCCGATGAATATTGAGGCTCGCGGCGGGTATCGTTATTTTCTCACCTTCACAAATGATTTGAGCAGATATGGGTATATCTACTTAATGAAACATAAGTCTGAAACATTTGAAAAGTTCGAAGAATTTCAGAGTGAAGTGGAAAATCATCGTAACAAGAAAATAAAGTTTCTATGATCTGATCGTGGAGGAGAATATTTGAGTTATGAGTTTGGTCTTCATTTGAAACAATGCGGAATAGTTTCGCAACTCACGCCACCCGGAACACCACAACGTAATGGTGTGTCCGAACGTCGTAATCGTACTTTACTAGATATGGTACGATCTATGATGTCTCTTACTGATTTACTGCTATCGTTTTGGGGTTATGCTTTAGACACGGCTGCATTCACGTTAAATAGGGCACCATCTAAATCCGTTAAGACAACGCCTTATGAACTGTGGTTTGGCAAGAAACCAAATTTGTCGTTTCTTAAAGTTTGGGGCTGCGATGCTTATGTGAAAAAGCTTCAACCTGATAAGCTCGAACCCAAATCGGAGAAATGTGTCTTCATAAGATACCCAAAGGAGACTGTTGGGTACACCTTCTATCACAGATCCGAAGGTAAGACATTCGTTGCTAAGAATGGATCCTTTCTAGAGAAAGAGTTTCTCTCGAAAGAAGTGAGTGGGAGGAAAGTAGAACTTGATGATGTAACTGTACCTGCTCCCTTATTGGAAAGTAGTTCATCACAGAAATTTGTTCATGTGACTCCTACACCAATTAGTGAGGAAGCTAATGATGAAGATCATGTAACTTCATATCAAGTTACTACCGAACCTCGTAGGTCAACCAGAGTAAGATACGCACCAGAGTGGTACGGTAATCCTGTTCTGGAAGTCATGTTACTTGACCATGATGAACCTATGAACTATGAGGAAGCGATGATGAGCCCAGATTCCGCAAAATGGCTTGAGGCCATGAAATCTGAGATGGAATCCATGTAAAAGAACAAAGTGTGGACTTTGGTTGACTTACCCGATGATCGGCAAGCCATCGAGAATAAATAGATCTTCAAGAAGAACAAGACTGACGCTGTGTAACGCCCTCGATGCGGCTATATCTCCCACGTGTCGAAGCACGACTTAGAGGCATAACCGCATTGAAAGCAATGTCGCAAGTGAGGTAATCTTCACACAACCCATGTAATACATAAGGGAAAGAGATACATAGTTGGCTTACAATCGCCACTTCACACAATTACATGAATAAAGCATTACATCAACCAGATAGAATCAAGGTCCGACTACGGAACCGAAATTAAAGAAGACTACCCCAAATGCTACACATATCCCCGATCGTCCCAACTGGGCTCCACTACTGATCAACTAGAACGAAACAACACAAGGACAAGATCTTCATCAAGCTCCTCCTTGAGCTTGGTTGCGACATCTGCACGGTTCAACGGCACCTGCAAGCTGGTTTTGGAAGTATATGTGAGTCACAGGGACTCAGCAATCTCACACCCTCGCAATCAAGACTATTTAAGCTTATGGGTAAGGTAAAGGTATGAGGTGGAGCTGCAGCAAGCGACTAGCATATATGGTCGCTAACATACGCAAATGAGAGCGAGAAGAGAAGGCAAAAGCACGGTCGAACAACTATGATCAAGAAGTGATCCTAGAACAACCTATGTCAAACATACCTCCAACACTGTGTACACTTCCCGGACTCCGCTGAGAAGAGACCATCACGGTTACACACGCGGTTGATGTATTTTAATTAAGGTCAACTTCAGGTTTTCTACAACCGAACATTAACAAATTCCCATCTGCCCATAACCGCGGGCACGGCTTTCGAAAGTTCAGAACCCTACAGGGGTGTCCCAACTTAGCCCATCACAAGCTCTCACGGTCAACGAAGGATATTCCTTCTCCCAAGACAATCCGATCAGACTCGACATCCCGGTTACAAGACATTTCGACAATGGTAAAACAAGACCAGCAAAGCCACCCAGATGTGCCGACAAATCCCGATAGGAGCTGCACATATCTCGTTCTCAGGGCACACTGGCTAAGCAAGACGTCGGGTGGGCCAGCCCAGAGTTGCCCCTGGTAGCTCCGGACATCGCTCAGTTGGACCAACACTTAGAGAAGCACTGGCCCAGGGGGGTTAAAATAAAGATGACCCTTGAGTCTACAGAACCCAAGGGAAAGAAAAGGCTAGGTGGCGAATGGTAAAACCAATGTTGGGCATTGATGGAGGAGTTTTATTCAAGGCGAACTGTCAAGGGGTTCCCATTATAACCCAACCGCGTAAGGAACGCAAAATCCGGGAACATAACACCGATATGATGGAAACTAGGGCGGCAAGAGTGGAACAAAACACCAGGCATAAGGCCGAGCCTTCCACCCTTTACCAAGTATATAGATGCATTAATTAAATAAGAGGTATTGTGATATCCCAACAAAATATCCATGTTCCAACATGGAACAAGCTCCAATCTTCACCTGTAACTAACAACGCTATAAGAGGGGCTGAGCAAAGCAGTAGCATAACCAAACAACGGTTTGCTAGGACAAGGTGGGTTAGAGGCTTGGTTTAACAATATGGGGGGCATGATAAGCAAGTGGTAGGTATCGCAGCATAGGCATAGCAAAAGAGCGAGCAACTAGCAAGCAAAGAGAGAAGTGATTTTGAGGGTATGGTCATCTTGCCTGAAATCCCGCAAGGAAGAAGAACGAGTCCATGAAGAAGAAAAATGGACGTAGTCGAAACGAATCCTCACAACACGATGTTACCGGATTACCGGGAAGAAGTACACCGGAAAGAAAGGAAACAACATAGTAAACAACCATCACATAAACATGGCATGATGCACAATCAAGTATGATGCATGTCCGGTTTAAGGAAGCATGACATGGCAAAATGCAACAAACAACACTACAAATTAAGTGGAGCTCAATATGCAACGGAGTTGCATATTGAAGAAAACACCACATGACTTATTTAGTTCTCTCCCGTTTATATACCCAACAAGATTAAATGTTGTTAGCATGGCAAGAGGTGAGGCATAATGAAACTACCTATCTAGGCAAGTTTAAATGAGGCTGGAACAACAAAACAACAAGTCCGGAAACTCCTCATGTGCATATTTTAGGTTTGGTACTGATCTGCCCTAAACACAATTTTAGAGTTGTTAACATGTAAAGTGATGCCACCGTGTTAACTTAGGCATTTTTCTACCTGATTTACATATAAAGTTTATTTAAAACCGAGCTACGGTTATTTAGTTATGAATTAAAGCATTTTAGCAAGTTATTTAAGCAAATTTAAACAAACATCATTTTAAGCATTTTAAACATGGATGAAAATGACATATTATGAAACTATATGGAAAACTAAGCATATTTCATATATAAATTGTTTTAAACCGATGCAGGAATTGTGAGTTATTATATGCATGTTGTTGAGGGACTTTTCTGCAAAATAGGGTTCTCTGGAATAAAAGACAAATTCGTTCAGGGGAAAAAAATATGTCCATGGGCTGAAACCACCTAGCCCAACAAATACAGGATAGGGGCTGGGCGCTGCACACATGGGCCAAGGCCCTGCTGGTGGAGAGGGGAGGCCGGCAGGGGGCGCAGCTGGGCCTGCTAGCCCTCTCCTTGGTCGACGCTTGCGAGACGAGCTGCTGCTGTTCTCGTTCCTGAAGAAACAGAACAGGAGCAGAGCCATGGCAATGGAGAAGACAACGGCAAGGGTCTTGGCGACAGGGTCGACGGGAACCGGCCAGAACGGGCGGAACTGAGCGCGGGGAGGTGCCTGGGTTCAAATCCGGTAAGGGAAGTCGCGGATTGGAGCTCGGGACGGTCGGCGCGCGATGAGCGCCTGCAGGACACGGGCACGAGAAAAGGGTCAGGGAGGAAGAGAGGGGAAGAGAAGAAGGAGCAAGGGCGCACGGTGACCTACGGAGCTCCGGCGAGGCGTTCGTCCCGGGTTCGTCCGAAGAGGCGAGGCGCTGGGGTCGTGGGGCTCCGGCAGCAGGGAGGCGGACCCGATGGAGCTCGTGCCTGAAGAAGACGGGCGGCGGCCATGCTTGAAGAAGGGGTCGAGGACGGAGCTCCCAGGTAAGGATCCGGCCGGTGTAGCTATGGAGGCGCGCCGGCGTCGAGGTGTGGCGAGATGCGGGCGTCCTCCTCTGCTCAAAGCAGAGGCCGGAACTCTCGTTGGCGGAGCGCCGGAAGTTGACAACGGCGAGGAGCAGCAGGGATGGGGGTCTGACGACGGGACGGTGACGGCTCGGCTCGGCTCCTGTCTAGCAACACAACACGGTGGTGACTCCTGCGAGGCAGAGAGGCGGGCGTCGCGGCTCCAGGTTCAGTATTTGGGACGGGACGGAGGAAGCCGCCGGCGGCTGCTGCTTGCGACACGGCGTCCACGGCTGCTCCTGTAGCAAGAAGAGCACGAGGGAGAGAAGCCGTGAGAGAGAGCTACAGAAGGAGAAAGGGAAACGAGAGGGAAGGGCGAAGGCACGCCTGATTCGGTGCTCCGGTGAGATGCTTGCGGATCCGGAGGAGCTAAGGAGGACGGTGCCTCACGGGCTGTGCGGGGACGAGGAGGCGCGTCCTCGGGCGGCTGCGGAGAGAGCGCAGGCAGAGGAGCTTGGGAGCGACGACCAGGGTCTCGGGCGGAGGATGGTGGTAGGCTGTTGTGATAGGCGGCGCTGAAACCCAGGGAAGTGGTCGGGGGGATTGAATCGGGAGGAGATCCCAAGGGGAAGCGAGAGAGTGGCGGCGGCGGCTGCGGGAAAGGATGGATGGGACGGCTAGGTTTTAGGGTTAGGTAGGCTGAATATATAGCAAGGATTTTTGGTCAGGGGCTAAAAGGACCCTCCGATCGCAATCGGACGATCGCGAATAAAATAGCTAGGGAGTCGAAATACGAAAACGGTGACGTTTTGTAGATGTTTGGGGATGTTCCGGATCCAACGGTGACGAAAGTCCGGTTCGGGTCCGGGATAGCTATCGGACGCGTGCGCGAGGAGGGCCGCGGGCTGACGAGAGAGGTTAGGTTGGACCTGGAAGTAGGTAGTGGGCTGTGTAGACGGTCTCGAGCTGAGATAAGAGAAGAGAGGGAGGCCCGGCGACTGTTTCCGGAGACCGAAAACGTCCTGACGATAGACCGACTATATTGCCGCTATAATTAATCGTTGGGCCATCAAACGAACTCCGAATGCGATGAAACTTGACAGGCGGTCTATCTACACTATAATAAGACCACACGCCAACTTTCATCCCATTCTGAGAACCTTTTCCGGCCACTTATAAAATATTATTTCGGACGTGCCGCTGGCGCATGCAAGTGTGTCTGGGCTCCGAACGGACGACGGAAGGAACTGGGAGAACCCGGGCGAATGCAAGTTTTGAAAACATGATGATGCAATGCACATGATGACATGGCAAGATGCAACACACAAGCAAAGACATGGCAAAGATAGCGAATAATTGGAAGACACCTGGCGCAACGGTCTCGGGGCGTCACAACACTCCACCACTACGAGAGGATCTCGTCCCGAGATCTAGAATGGCACCAGAGGGAAAAACGGAAGAGAAAGAGAAGAGGTTAAACTAAGTTGCTTCTTTGACAATTGAGTGAAACCAAAGAACCTTGAAAGGTTGAACAAATTGAAAGAAAGTATACAATGAAGATGAACAAAGTTGAAGACACTCCGTTAGTAAAAAGGAACAATGAACATCACTAGAACTTTGTAGGTTGAAAGACATAAGAAAAAAGGTTGCAATGGACAAGAAGTACATGCTAGCACTCCGGTAGAAAAAGAGAAACAAGGAACAATAAGGATCAATTACGACAACACTCCGATTAAAACAAGATAGAGAAGGAATAAGAATGATGTAATTTGGGCAGCACTCCGACTGTAAATGGAAGGAATTGGACATGATCTTGACAAAACAAGATGATGGGTCGAAGAGAGCAGCATCGTGATGCCTCCGGAACAAATGAAAGAATGCAATGAAAAGAACCGAGAACAAAACAACATGTTCTACCTCAAATGAATTTGAGAGAGCATCCTTATGATGAGGACATGACTACCTTGGATACGACCAAAAATATTGCATACATGCATATTTGTCAGGTGATTTCTAATGCAAACTATTCAATAATCTATTTATGTTATCCAGAACAAAAATACTTCACACACTTTTGTGTTTTGTCTAATTGCAGGTGTATGGGACATTTGTACAATCCACATATGAAGATAAGGGAAAAGGAGAAGTTTAGGTTGTGTTCAAAAAGTCCTTCTCACGTCACTTTTGGGCCAAGAGAAGATAGAGTCCAAGTCTCTCATGTTCTGGATTCAGATTCGGACTGCACAGACATACCTGACTCAAAACGCCAACAACTTTTTCATACGGACTCCGAATTGGGTGATTCTTTTTTTGTTGGAAACTAGATTTCGTGCTCTTTCGAACCCAATTGGATTCACCTTCAAATTCATCCGGAGCGTTGAGTTACGGACGAAACAATCTGATGTTGCAGCAGAATCCGAGTCAAACTACAAGCCCAAAGGTGTTGCATCACCTCCACTTGGGCCCATGAGCCTTGTACGACCTAGGGTTAGTTTTAGGATGCCTTGGGATGTCCTCCCACCTCCTTGGCCGCCACCCCTTACTCCTATATAAGTAGATCCATCTAGTAGCTTTTTCCTTGGGTTTTGTTTAGATTAAAAGTTCGCCATAGCTGCAACTTCGCGTACTTCGTTTGTGTCCAACGACCAGACCAAGACGTCACAGAACCCCACCTTGATCAATAAAGCTTTCATCTTATATTCGCAATATCCAGATTGCAATCTCAGTTTCTTGCTTGTTCTTCGTTTGCTCGCAGGAAACAGACCCTCGTGGTCAGGTTGATCGTGCTCCGGCGTGGTCAATAACCCTCGGAAGTTGGTTTAGCGATTGCTAAGGCGCGACGTCTCGCACGTTCGTAGTCGGATCGTCAAGGTCAACTCCCCCAGAAAATGATAGCCACCATCTCATCGAAACATCGGGACACCTTAGCCTCTATGAAGTGGTATCAGAGCCGTCCTCGGCGTTGCTTAATCTGAAATGTGGCTAACAAAAGAGACAAGGTGTACATGTTGTATATGTATATGTCATCCAGTTTAACTTCCCTTGATTTTTGCACGTATGACACATGTATACATGAGTAACTTTCATAGTTCATAAAAACTAAAGCCAAAAAATTATCACAAGAAGTAGAAGGCATGAAAATATTAGAACTCAGTTTGCACATATAAGTGAAGCTCTTATTCATTTCAAAAGATTCGCAATGTTCATCATTAAACCATCCCAACTTTGGTGAATAAAACTTACTTGCATCAAATTTACATGCTACAACATGCTTAAATAAGCAAACATGCAATAAGTCATTGGACACAGAATCATCACCAAGATTGGAGGCCATATCAAAATGATTAAACATTAGTTCTTTTGCATCAACAGTTAATTCAATGGGTGCACTCAAAATTGTTGATATTTCAGTTGTTTGATCACATGACGCATTCATGACAGTAACAAGATTCTCTAAAATAGGTGGTGTGCTCAAATCAACAGGTAACTCAATACATGACGCATTCAAGTTAACTAGGCATGCATCATTCTCATGTGAAGTTATATCATCAATACCTTTACTGTTACCTTGTGGCAAAGATGTAGCTGACGCAGGTACGGACGTTGACAATGTACCATACCCTTGAGATGATGCCGCGCTCATAATCCGAGGTGCAATGATGGAGTAACCCACCGGCGGTGGTGAGCATGAACTGGAATAGTAGTTGTTGTAGTCACCTAATGCATCCTCCTGTATCTGTCTCTCAAAGGTACAAGCACGGACATACATACCAGTAATGCAACGAGGAATATACTGAAATCTTGCCTGAATATCATGGTTCAAACCACCAAAAAATCTATTCATTGTATCATTCTCAGATTCTTCTATGTCACAATGATGCATATAAGATTTGAACTCTTGGTAGTAAGCATGAACAGTGTTGTTGCCTTGTTTAAATTGTTCAAATTTGCGAAGCAATTCACGACGATAATAAGGAGGGAAAAATTGTTGTCTCATTACAGCTTTCAAAACTTTCCAAGTTGTGGGTTGGTTATCAATGTTTTTCTTACAATGTACACTCCACCAAACAGAAGCAAAATCAGTAAATGCTCTAGTGGCTGCTCGCACTCGCTCAAGTTCAGAAAAGTCATGGTGACTAAAAACTTGTTCTACTTTAAGCTCCCAAGCTAGATAAGTAGTAGGATTAAATCTACCCTCAAATGACGGTAAAAAGATAACCTGACCATGTGCTTGTGTGTGTTGTCCCAACTCTCGTGATGGTGAAGATGTGTCCGTCGTCCAAGAACTTCTATCTTCAGATCCTGTCATGATTAGTAGAAACAAGAAACAAAATTCAAGAATAATGTTCCTATGAACTACTAGGGTGTGGTGGTAAAGCGCTCACAGTAAAGCAAATATCAATATCTTACAAGTTCTTACCAAGCAGCAGGTGGTGACAGGCAACTAGCAGGGTCAAATAACTCTGAAGATTGTGTAAAGCGATTGCCAGGGGAACGTACGTATACACGGTGTAGAAATATGTGGAGCTGGGTTGGCTATATATGGTAGCAAAAGATTAGCAATAATCAATTCAGAGATGCAATGTTGAATAAACGCTCAATGACGGTACTGTGCTAGTCCTTGGCTAGACCGAACTAGAGACGCGAGCCTAGAACACTAATGAGGTCACGTCGTAGCACAACTAGCATCAATGAAGGATACTAAGTAGCTCTGGACAGCAAGATATAAGTGAAGATCACAAGGCAGTAAAGATAATGATGTGAAACAACAGCCAAGCAGGATATATCAACAACTTTTTCTCCAACTTTCCTCTGAAAAAGTTTGTGCCAATTTTTTTGAATTTTTTTTCAAGAATGGGATTGACTCAAGCTTTCAAACACTAAAGGAATCGCTCAATTCCGAGTTGATATGAGGAGTCAAAAAATTCGAAAACTAGCCTGAAAAACTGGAATAAGCTGTGTTCATGAACTTCGGAGGACAAAAAGACCTATTTAGAAGCCGATTTTGAGGTGCCAAATATTGAACTAGCTTCTTCAACTATTTAGATGTGACTCGTCGCTAGCTTTTGTTTGAGTACTCGCGGAGGCAAAACGGACTTCGTATGAGGAAGTTATGCCTATTTTACTGAACAGTGCACAAAACAGATTCCAATCCGAATTCAACTACGAGACTGAGTCTAAAAAGATCCGAATTTTATTTTTTTTCTTCTCTCTTTTTTCCTCACACTTTTTTTTCTTTCTCTCCTTTTTTTCTCTGACTTTTTTTCTCTTTTTTTTTCTCTTGTTTTTTTCTCTCTTTTTTTCTCCCTCTTTTCAAAACAAACTAGATAAGATGCAGATTGGATCAAGCGAAGATGTGAACGATCTCAGCTATTATTATGATAATGAATGGTGGGTAGCACGTGGTGGAAATTGATGGATGGATGGTGGACAGCGGAAGAGATAATGATGCAGCGGTGGCGTGACTAATGTGAACAGAACTCGAAACTCTAAACAAACTAGACACTAAGACCAGCAACTCGACACGACGATGCAACCGATAATTCAACTATGCAAGCAATGAAAAGAAAATTGCAAAAGCTCAGACTGGCTTGGACCAAGGATGAATAGATCTAACTCTTTTTTGTGGCTTTTTCTTGGACAATAGGTAAGAAAATAAATCTAATCTAGGAAAACTGGAAATTCTCACCGAGCAACCTGAAAACTGATACCACTTGATAGAGGCGAGGGTGTCCCGATCTTTCGATGAGATGATAACTATCGTTTTCTGGGGGAGTTGACCTTGACGATCCGACTACGAACGTGCGAGACGTCGCGTCTTAGCAATCGCTAAACCAACTTCTGAGGGTTATTGACCATGCCGGAGCACGATCAACCTGACCACGAGGGTCTGTTTCCTGCGAGCAAACGAAGAACAAGCAAGAAACTGAGATTGCAATCTGGATATTGCGAATATAAGATGAAAGCTTTATTGATCAAGGTGGCGTTCTGTGACGTCTTGGTCTGGTCGTTGGACACAAACGAAGTACGCGAAGTTGCAGCTATGGCGAACTTTTAATCTAAACAAAACCCAAGGAAAAAGCTACTAGATGGATCTACTTATATAGGAGCAAGGGGTGGCGGCCAAGGAGGTGGGAGGACATCCCAAGGCATCCTAAAACTAACCCTAGGTCGTACAAGGCTCATGGGCCCAAGTGGAGGTGATGCAACACCTTTGGGCTTGTAGTTTGACTCGGATTCTGCTGCAACATCAGATTGTTTCGTCCGTAACTCAACGCTCCGGATGAATTTGAAGGTGAATCCAATTGGGTTCGAAAGAGCACGAAATCTAGTTTCCAACAAAAAAAGAATCACCCAATTCGGAATCCGTATGAAAAAGTTGTTGGCGTTTTGAGTCAGGTATGTCTGTGCAGTCCGAATCTGAATCCAGAACGTGAGAGACTTGGACTCTATCTTCTCTTGGCCCAAAAGTGACGTGAGAAGGACTTTTTGAACACAACCTAAACTTCTCCTTTTCCCTTATCTTCATATGTGGATTGTACAAATGTCCCATACACCTGCAATTAGACAAAACACAAAAGTGTGTGAAGTATTTTTGTTCTGGATAACATAAATAGATTATTGAATAGTTTGCATTAGAAATCACCTGACAAATATGCATGTATGCAATATTTTTGGTCGTATCCAAGGTAGTCATGTCCTCATCATCTTGATAGAGGCTAAGGTGTCCCGATGTTTCGATGAGATGGTGGCTATCGTTTTCTGGGGGAGTTGACCTTGACGATCCGACTACGAACGTGCGAGACGTCGCGCCTTAGCAATCGCTAAACCAACTTCCGAGGGTTATTGACCACGCCGGAGCACGATCAACCTGACCAGGAGGGTCTGTTTCCTGCGAGCAAACGAAGAACAAGCAAGAAACTGAGATTGCAATCTGGATATTGCGAATATAAGATGAAAGCTTTATTGATCAAGGTGGCGTTCTGTGACGTCTTGGTCTGGTCGTTGGACACAAACGAAGTACGCGAAGTTGCAGCTATGGCGAACTTTTAATCTAAACAAAACCCAAGGAAAAAGCTACTAGATGGATCTACTTATATAGGAGCAAGGGGTGGCGGCCAAGGAGGTGGGAGGACATCCCAAGGCATCCTAAAACTAACCCTAGGTCGTACAAGGCTCATGGGCCCAAGTGGAGGTGATGCAACACCTTTGGGCTTGTAGTTTGACTCGGATTCTGCTGCAACATCAGATTGTTTCGTCCGTAACTCAACGCTCCGGATGAATTTGAAGGTGAATCCAATTGGGTTCGAAAGAGCACGAAATCTAGTTTCCAACAAAAAAAGAATCACCCAATTCGGAGTCCGTATGAAAAAGTTGTTGGCGTTTTGAGTCAGGTATGTCTGTGCAGTCCGAATCTGAATCCAGAACGTGAGAGACTTGGACTCTATCTTCTCTTGGCCCAAAAGTGACGTGAGAAGGACTTTTTGAACACAACCTAAACTTCTCCTTTTCCCTTATCTTCATATGTGGATTGTACAAATGTCCCATACACCTGCAATTAGACAAAACACAAAAGTGTGTGAAGTATTTTTGTTCTGGATAACATAAATAGATTATTGAATAGTTTGCATTAGAAATCACCTGACAAATATGCATGTATGCAATATTTTTGGTCGTATCCAAGGTAGTCATGTCCTCATCACCTTAAAAGAAGGATTTAACGGAGTTGTTGGGAAAACAACAACGAAAAGAACAGGCTTGTTGAGGGCTTATGGAAAACATCTCAAGAACTTGAGGTGAAAACCTGACATAAATGGAAACAAGATTGGATTGATATGAACAAGGAGACAAGAAAACTTATTTCACCGGGAGGATAAATGAAGAACTTGTTGGAAATATGCCCTAGAGGCAATAATAAAAGCATTATTATTATATTTCCTTGTTCATGATAATTGTCTTTATTCATGCTATAATTGTGTTATCCGAAAATCGTAATACATATGTGAATAACAGACACCAACATGTCCCTAGTGAGCCTCTAGTTGACTAGCTCGTTGATCAATAGATAGTCATGGTTTCCTGACTATGGACATTGGATGTCATTGGTAACGAGATCACATCATTAGGAGAATGATGTGATGGACAAGACCCAATCCTAAACATAGCACAAGATCGTATAGTTCGTTTGCTAGAGTTTTCCAATGTCAAAGTATCTTTTCCTTAGACCATGAGATCGTGTAACTCCCGGATACCGTAGGAGTGCTTTGGGTATGCCAAACGTCACAACGTAACTGGGTGACTATAAAGGTAGACTACGGGTATCTCCGAAAGTGTCTGTTGGGTGACATGGATCAAGACTGGGATTTGTCACTCCGTATGACGGAGAGGTATCACTGGGCCCACTCGGTAATGCATCATCATAATGAGCTCAAAGTGACCAAGTGTCTGGTCACGGGATCATGCATTACGGTACGAGTAAAGTGACTTGCCGGTAACGAGATTGAACGAGGTATTGGGATACCGACGATCGAATCTCGGGCAAGTAACATATCGATAGACAAAGGGAATTGCGTACGGGGTTGATTGAATCCTCGACATCGTGGTTCATCCGATGAGATCATCGTGGAGCATGTGGGAGCCAACATGGGTATCCAGATCCCGCTGTTGGTTATTGACCGGAGAGTCGTCTCGGTCATGTCTGCTTGTCTCCCGAACCCGTAGGGTCTACACACTTAAGGTTCGGTGACGCTAGGGTTGTGAAGATATGTATATGCAGAAACCCAAATGTTGTTCGGAGTCCCGGATGAGATCCCGGACGTCACGAGGAGTTCCGGAATGGTCCGGAGGTAAAGAATTATATATAGGAAGTGCTGTTTCGGGCATCGGGACAAGTTTCGGGGTTATCGGTATTGTACCGGGACCACCGGAAGGGTCCCGGGGGTCCACCGGGTGGGGCCACCTATCCCGGAGGGCCCCATGGGCTGAAATAGGATGGAACCCAGCCCATAGTGGGCTGGGGTGCCAGCCCCTATAGGCCCATGCGCCTAGGGTTCCACCATGGAAGAGTCCATGTGGTGGAAGGCAACCCTAGGTGCCTTGGGGGGGAGGGAATCCTCCCCTTGGCCGCCGCCCCCCCTAGTAGATCTCATCTACTAGGGCCGGCGCCCCCCCCTTGGCACCCCTATATATAGTGGGGGGAGAGGAGGGATTTCACACCATCCCCTGGCGCCTCCATCTCCCCCCGTTACGTCTCTCCCTCGTAGTCTTGGCGAAGCCCTGCTTCTGTGACGCCCTGCATCCACCACCACGCCGTCGTGCTGCTGGATCTTCATCAACCTCTCCTCCCCCCTTGCTGGATCAAGAAGGAGGAGACGTCTCCCGTCCCGTACGTGTGTTGAACGCGGAGGTGCCGTCCGTTCGGCGCTGGTCATCGGTGATTTGGATCACGTCGAGTACGACTACATCATCACCGTTCTTTTGAACGCTTCCGTGCGCCATCTACAAAGGTATGTAGATGCATTAGATGACTCGTTGCTAGATGAACTCCTAGATGATCTTGGTGAAACGAGTAGGAAATTTTTGTTTTCTGCAACGTTCCCCAACAGTGGCATCATGAGCTAGGTCTATGCGTAGTTCTTCTTGCGCGAGTAGAACACAATTTGTTGTGGGCGTAGATTTGTCAACTTTCTTGCCGTTACTAGTCTTTTCTTGCTTCAGCGGTATTGTGGGATGAAGCGGCCCGGACCAACCTTACACGTACGCTTACGTGAGACCGGTTCCACCGACTAACATGCACTAGTTGCATAAAGGTGGCTGGCGGGTGTCTGTCTCTCCCACTTTAGTTGGAGCGGATTCGATGAACAGGGTCCTTATGAAGGGTAAATAGAAGTTGACAAATCACGTTGTGGCTTTAACGTAGGTAAGAAGACGTTCTTGCTAGAACCCTAATTCAGCCACGTAAAACTTGCAACAACAATTAGAGGACGTCTAACTTGTTTTTGCAGCAAGTGGGTTGTGATATGATATGGCCAAAGTTGTGATGAATGATGAATGATCTATATGTGATGTATGAGATGTTCATGCTATTGTAATAGGAATCACGACTTGCATGTCGATGAGTATGACAACCGGCAGGAGCCATAGGAGTTGTCTTTATTCTTTTATATGACCTGCGTGTCATCGAGGATCGCCATGTAAATTACTTTACTTTATTGCTAAACGCGTTAGCCATAGTAGTAGAAGTAATAGTTGGCGAGCAACTTCATGGAGACACGATGATGGAGATCATGATGATGGAGATCATGGTGTCAAGCCGGTGACAAGATGATCATGGAGCCCCAGATGGAGATCAAAGGAGCTATGTGATATTGGCCATATCATGTCACGTTCATTATTTGATTGCATGTGATGTTTATCATGTTTTGCATCTTGTTTACTTAGAACGGCGGTAGTAAATAAGATGATCCCTCATACTAATTTCAAGAAGTGTTCCCCCTAACTGTGCACCGTTGCGACAGTTCGCTGTTTCAAAACACCACGTGATGATCGGGTGTTTTATTCAGACGTTCACATACAACGGGTGTAAGACAGATTTACACATGCAAACACTTAGGTTGACTTGACGAGCCTAGCATGTACAGACATGGCCTCGGAACACAGAAGACCGAAAGGTCGAGCATGAGTCGTATAGAAGATACGATCAACATGAAGATGTTCACCGACATTGACTAGTCCGTCTCACGTGATGATCGGACACGGTCTAGTTAACTCGGATCATGCAATACTTAGATGACTAGAGGGATGTCTAATCTAAGTGGGAGTTCATTAATAATTCGATTAGATGAACTTAATTATCATGAACTTAGTCTAAAATCTTTGCAATATGTCTTGTAGATCAAATGGCCAACGTAGTCCTCAACTTCAACGCGTTCCTAGAGAAAACCAAGCTGAAAGACGATGGCAGCAACTATACGGACTGGGTCCGGAACCTGAGGATCATCCTCATAGCTGCCAAGAAAGATTATGTCCTACAAGCACCGCTAGGTGAAGCTCCCGTCCCACAGAACCAAGACGTTATGAACGCTTGGCAGACACGTGTTGACGACTACTCCCTCGTTCAGTGCGGCATGCTTTACAGCTTAGAGCCGGGGCTCCAAAAGCGTTTTGAGAGACATGGAGCATATGAGATGTTCGAAGAGCTGAAAATGGTTTTTCAAGCTCATGCCCGGATCGAGAGATATGAAGTCTCCGATAAGTTCTTCAGCTGTAAGATGGAGGAAAATAGTTCTGTCAGTGAGCACGTACTCACTATGTCTGGGTTACATAACCGCTTGTCTCAGCTGGGAGTTAATCTCCCGGATGATGCGGTCATTGACAGAATCCTCCAGTCGCTTCCACCAAGCTACAAGAGCTTCGTGATGAACTTCAACATGCAGGGGATGCAAAAGACCATCCCTGAGTTGTTCTCAATGCTGAAATCAGCGGAGGTAGAAGTCAAGAAGGAACATCAAGTGTTGATGGTCAATAAAACCACTAAGTTCAAGAAAGGCAAGGGTAAAAAGAACTTCAAGAAGGACGGCAAGGAGGTTGCCGCGCCCGGCAAGCAAGCTGCCGGGAAGAAGCCAAAGAATGGACCCAAGCCCGAGACTGAGTGCTTTTATTGCAAGGGAAGTGGTCACTGGAAACGGAACTGCCCTAAGTACTTAGCGGATAAGAAGGCCGGCAAAACAAAAGGTATATATGATATACATGTAATTGATGTGTACCTTACTAGTGCCCGTAGTAGCTCCTGGGTATTTGATACCGGTGCAGTTGCTCACATTTGTAACTCAAAGCAGGGGCTGCGGAATAAGCGGAAACTGGCAAAGGACGAGGTGACGATGCGCGTCGGGAATGGTTCCAAGGTCAATGTGATCGCCGTCGGCACGCTACCTCTGCATCTCCCTTCGGGATTAGTTTTAAACCTTAATAATTGTTATTTAGTGCCAGCTTTGAGCATGAACATTGTATCGGGATCTCGTTTAATTCGAGATGGCTACTCTTTTAAATCTGAGAATAATGGTTGTTCCATTTTTATGAGAGATATGTTTTATGGTCATGCTCCTATGGTGAATGGTTTATTCCTTATGAATCTCGAACGTGATGCTACACATGTTCATAATGTGAGTACCAAAAGAAGTAAGGTTGATAATGATAGTCCCACATACTTGTGGCACTGCTGCCTTGGTCACATAGGTGTCAAACGCATGAAGAAGCTCCATGCAGATGGACTTTTGGAGTCTCTTGATTATGAATCATTTGACACATGCGAACCATGCCTTATGGGTAAAATGACCAAGACTCCGTTCTCAGGAACAATGGAGCGAGCAACCGACTTATTGGAAATCATACATACTGATGTGTGCGGTCCAATGAGTGTTGAGGCTCGCGGTGGCTATCGTTATGTTCTCACCCTCACTGATGATTTAAGTAGGTATGGGTATATCTACTTAATGAAACACAAGTCTGAAACTTTTGAAAAGTTCAAGGAATTTCAGAGTGAGGTTGAAAATCAACGTGACAGGAAAATCAAGTTTCTACAATCAGATCGTGGAGGAGAATACTTGAGTCACGAGTTTGGCACATACTTAAGAAAATGTGGAATAGTTTCACAACTCACGCCGCCTGGAACACCTCAACGTAACGGTGTGTCCGAACGTCGTAATCGCACTCTATTGGATATGGTGCGGTCTATGATGTCTCTTACTGATTTACCGCTATCTTTTTGGGGCTATGCTTTAGAGACTGCCGCATTCACTTTAAATAGGGCTCCGTCGAAATCCGTTGAGACGACACCGTATGAATTATGGTTTGGTAAGAAACCTAAGTTGTCGTTTCTAAAAGTTTGGGGATGCGATGCTTATGTCAAGAAACTTCAACCTGAAAAGCTCGAACCCAAATCGGAAAAATGCGTCTTCATAGGATACCCAAAAGAAACTGTTGGGTACACCTTCTACCTCAGATCCGAAGGCAAGATCTTTGTTGCCAAGAATGGGTCCTTTCTAGAGAAAGAGTTTCTCTCGAAAGAAGTAAGTGGGAGGAAAGTAGAGCTTGATGAAGTATTACCTCTTGAACCGGCAAATGGCGCAACTCAAGAAAATGTTCCTGAGGTGCCATTACCGACTAGAGAGGAAGTTAATGATAATGATCAAGATACTTCTGATCAAGCTCCTACTGAGATTCGAAGGTCCACAAGGACACGTTCCGCACCAGAGTGGTACGGCAACCCTGTCTTGGAAATCATGTTGTTAGACAACGGTGAACCTTCGAACTATGAAGAAGCGATGGCAGGCCCGGATTCCGACAAATGGCTAGAAGCCATGAAATCCGAGATAGGATCCATGTATGAAAACGAAGTATGGACTTTGACTGACTTGCCCGTTGAACGGCGAGCCATAGAAAATAAATGGATCTTTAAGAAGAAGACAGACGCGGATGGTAATGTAACCATCTATAAAGCTCGACTTGTCGCTAAGGGTTATCGACAAGTTCAAGGGGTTGACTACGATGAGACTTTCTCACCGGTAGCGAAGCTAAAGTCCGTCCGAATCATGTTAGCAATTGCCGCATTCTACGATTATGAGATATGGCAAATGGACGTCAAAACGGCATTCCTTAATGGTTTCCTTAAGGAAGAATTGTATATGATGCAGCCGGAAGGTTTTGTCGATCCTAAGAATGCTGACAAGGTGTGCAAGCTCCAACGCTCGATTTATGGGCTGGTGCAAGCATCTCGGAGTTGGAACATTCGCTTTGATGAAATGATCAAAGCGTTTGGGTTTACACAGACTTATGGAGAAGCCTGTGTTTACAAGAAAGTGAGTGGGAGCTCTGTAGCATTTCTCATATTATATGTAGATGACATACTTTTGATGGGAAATGATATAGAACTCTTGGACAGCGTCAAGGCCTACTTGAATAAAAGTTTTTCAATGAAGGACCTTGGAGAAGCTGCTTATATATTAGGCATCAAAATCTATAGAGATAGATCGAGATGCCTCATAGGTCTTTCACAAAGCACATACCTTGATAAGATATTGAAGAAGTTCAATATGGATCAGTCTAAGAAGGGGTTCTTGCCTGTGTTGCAGGGTATGAAATTGAGCTCAGCTCAATGTCCGACCACGGCAGAAGAAATAGAAGAGATGAGTGTCATCCCCTATGCCTCAGCCATAGGTTCTATTATGTATGCCATGCTGTGTACCAGACCTGATGTAAACCTTGCCGTAAGTTTGGTAGGAAGGTACCAAAGTAATCCCGGCAAGGAACACTGGACAGCGGTCAAGAATATCCTGAAGTACCTGAAAAGGACTAAGGAAATGTTTCTCGTTTATGGAGGTGACGAAGAGCTCGTCGTAAAGGGTTATGTCGACGCTAGCTTCGACACAGATCTGGATGACTCTAAGTCACAAACCGGATACGTGTATATGTTGAATGGTGGGGCAGTAAGCTGGTGCAGTTGCAAGCAAAGCGTCGTGGCGGGATCTACATGTGAAGCGGAGTACATGGCAGCCTCAGAGGCAGCACATGAAGCAATATGGGTGAAGGAGTTCATCACCGACCTAGGAGTCATACCCAATGCGTCGGGGCCAATCAAACTCTTTTGTGACAACACTGGAGCTATTGCTCTTGCCAAGGAGCCCAGGTTTCACAAGAAGACAAGGCACATCAAGCGTCGCTTCAACTCCATTCGTGAAAATGTTCAAGATGGAGACATAGAAATTTGTAAAGTGCACACGGACCTGAATATAGCAGATCCGTTGACTAAACCTCTCCCTAGAGCAAAACATGATCAACACCAGAATTCCATGGGTGTTCGATTCATCACAATGTAACTAGATTATTGACTCTAGTGCAAGTGGGAGACTGTTGGAAATATGCCCTAGAGGCAATAATAAAAGCATTATTATTATATTTCCTTGTTCATGATAATTGTCTTTATTCATGCTATAATTGTGTTATCCGGAAATCGTAATACATATGTGAATAACAGACACCAACATGTCCCTAGTGAGCCTCTAGTTGACTAGCTCGTTGATCAATAGATAGTCATGGTTTCCTGACTATGGACATTGGATGTCATTGGTAACGAGATCACATCATTAGGAGAATGATGTGATGGACAAGACCCAATCCTAAACATAGCACAAGATCGTATAGTTCGTTTGCTAGAGTTTTCCAATGTCAAAGTATCTTTTCCTTAGACCATGAGATCGTGTAACTCCCGGAAACCGTAGGAGTGCTTTGGGTATGCCAAACGTCACAACGTAACTGGGTGACTATAAAGTTAGACTACGGGTATCTCCGAAAGTGTCTGTTGGGTGACATGGATCAAGACTGGGATTTGTCACTCCGTATGACGGAGAGGTATCACTGGGCCCACTCGGTAATGCATCATCATAATGAGCTCAAAGTGACCAAGTGTCTGGTCACGGGATCATGCATTACGGTACGAGTAAAGTGACTTGCCGGTAACGAGATTGAACGAGGTATTGGGATACCGACGATCGAATCTCGGGCAAGTAACATATCGATAGACAAAGGGAATTGCGTACGGGGTTGATTGAATCCTCGACATCGTGGTTCATCCGATGAGATCATCGTGGAGCATGTGGGAGCCAACATGGGTATCCAGATCCCGCTGTTGGTTATTGACCGGAGAGTCGTCTCGGTCATGTCTGCTTGTCTCCCGAACCCGTAGGGTCTACACACTTAAGGTTCGGTGACGCTAGGGTTGTGAAGATATGTATATGCAGAAACCCGAATGTTGTTCGGAGTCCCGGATGAGATCCCGGACGTCACGAGGAGTTCCAGAATGGTCCGGAGGTAAAGAATTATATATAGGAAGTGCTGTTTCGGGCATCGGGACAAGTTTCGGGGTTATCGGTATTGTACCGGGACCACCGGAAGGGTCCCGGGGGTCCACCGGGTGGGGCCACCTATCCCGGAGGGCCCCATGGGCTGAAATAGGATGGAACCCAGCCCATAGTGGGCTGGGGTGCCAGCCCCTATAGGCCCATGCGCCTAGGGTTCCACCATGGAAGAGTCCATGTGGTGGAAGGCAACCCTAGGTGCCTTGGGGGGGGAGGGAATCCTCCCCTTGGCCGCCGCCCCCCCTAGTAGATCTCATCTACTAGGGCCGGCGCCCCCCCCTTGGCACCCCTATATATAGTGGGGGGGAGAGGAGGGATTTCACACCAGCCCCTGGCGCCTCCATCTCCCCCCGTTACGTCTCTCCCTCGTAGTCTTGGCGAAGCCCTGCTTCTGTGACGCCCTGCATCCACCACCACGCCGTCGTGCTGCTGGATCTTCATCAACCTCTCCTCCCCCCTTGTTGGATCAAGAAGGAGGAGACGTCTCCCGTCCCGTACGTGTGTTGAACGCGGAGGTGCCGTCCGTTCGGCGCTGGTCATCGGTGATTTGGATCACGTCGAGTACGACTACATCATCACCGTTCTTTTGAACGCTTCCGTGCGCCATCTACAAAGGTATGTAGATGCATTAGATGACTCGTTGCTAGATGAACTCCTAGATGATCTTGGTGAAACGAGTAGGAAATTTTTTGTTTTCTGCAACGTTCCCCAACAGAACTTGGATCATATATTATCACCATTAATAGCATTAATCCTTAGGGAAAGCTTTAGGTGAAATATAACCCCAGATAACTCCAATGACGAGATTGATGGATTTAAAATACCTCATTCTTAATGACATGTGAATCATGAAACATGAACTCAAATTATCAAGAATGACATAATACCACCTCCAATGATATGGAAGAAAGAATTGCACTCCGGATTGCAAGATGAAGAAACTTGAGCTCCTTAGAAAAGAATCTCGATGAACACTTTGAGAAGGAATTAAATCCTTGATGAGCCATCATGTAGAGCCTCCATGAAGAATTCCGGTACAAAAGGATGATCAAACGAAAGGAAGGAGAAATTATAAACACAAGGTGAGGCCTTGCGATGATTTAGAAGGAGCTTCGCGACGAGATAATGCGGAAAAGCTTGGAACTCCGGAAAAGAAAGATGAAACAAATTTAACCGAGAATTTGATGAGCCTCCGGAATAGGGAATTGAGTTCACTCGATGAAACAAGAATAAGAATTACATTATGCTTATCCTTCAACAATTAAATTGATGACAAACAACAGATTTGGCATATTACTTATTCTCGTAGAAAAGATTAAGAGAGATATCGCGCCAACTTGAGAAGGTCTTCAACGAAACACCGGTGGAATCGAAACAACAAATGAATTGATATGATAACCAAGGAAGAGAACTCTTGAACGAATCATCGTAAGGATTAAAAATGAACAAAGAAAAGATAAGGAAGACACCGGGAAGAATTTAGCAAATGAACGAAGATGATTGAGAGAATTTAGATACATGAGAACGAAGAGATCACGAGCTGATAAGAGAATACTTGAATGATGCACCAGTAAGATTTAGAGAATGATAGCTGAAAGTTGAGAATGAATAAGTCTTCTGAAATGATGGGCTTCAGAGAATCAAACTGAAAAGACTCCTGAATAGCTCCGGATGAGAGCAAAGAATTCTCACAATCGAAAACAATTATGAGAGGATGGCATCAAGCTAGCATCACGACTCTTGAAGAGAATGGAGCAATATTGATAGAAAAAAACTTCTTCGGTCTTCACATCTGAGAATGACGACGAGAAACACCACCATGAATTATTTAGACGCTCTGGAAGAATCAGAAGCGAAGAGATTTAGCCAACGATGAAAAGAATTTGAAAGATCTAGGAGAAAGACATTTGACTGATGATAATTCATTCTTACGTCAAACTTTAGAAGATTTGAGAATATCTCCGGGAGAATAAGAAGAGTCAGGTAAGATCCTGGGAAAAGACCTGTGGGTTAGGGCCCACTCAAAAGAAACACCGCTGAACGATTTAAAAGAGAGAGAATGCACCGGTGAAGTTAAATGGCTTGAACGAGAGAACATCCTCGAAAGATCTTGAACGAATGTAGAGTGGAAACACGAATCTTCGAGATATCTTGAGCACTCCGGAACAATTGAATAGCGAGAAGTGGAATGATAATAAGGTGCACCGGCATGGAAAACATTTGAAATGAGTTAAAGGATATGATCAACACCAAAAGCTTGAATTGAATCCACCGGAGAAGAAAAGAATGAAGAATGACGATCTTGAAGCTCCATTAGAATCTTCATGAGAATCACCGGATAAGAACATTGACGGAAAGAACGAAGAAACTTTACATCCATAAGATGGATACTTGATCAAGAAATCTGAATCCTTGAAGAAAAAGGGTGGGTGGGCGGGAAAAACAAAGGCAACTTGGAGACGGATGAAACAAACACCGTTGAGAAAACCGAGAGGTGATCTTGCGATGTTAAAATGATCGGATCCGCTTGAAGAGAAACACGCCGGTTGAAAAGGATTGTCATGACAATCTCGATTAACGAGAAGGATTGGTATTCGCATCGGAGTATGAGAACGTCATTTGGGGAAGGTATGGAATCAACACTTGACATTGAAGCAACTCGAATACCACAACTCAAGACAAAAAACAAAAGATTGGCTTGCAGAATAAGTCGGAACAAACATATGATAGAGATTTCGTCCGAAGTTTTTGTGGTGGGGCCTACACGGGCTCGATTGTATAGCACCATCATGTACAAGGCAGTGCACATGACATACGAAGCGTCCCCGAGTTGGCATAGCCAAGGACTCTTTAAGACACAATGAGACCACTGTAAAACCAACCGTGGATAGGCGGACCACTAGACGTTGAACCCCAATTTCATATCATACATCTGTCGGAAAGAAATCCTAAGAGCTACTTGAATTCCCACTTATAAACTCCCGAAATTTTCCGGTTATGCAATCAGGTGTTGGGGATACAGGGGAAGCATAATATCTCACCCAAAACTAGCAAATCCTACATCCAGCTGTATCCATCCTTCAACACATAACCAAGAAACCTTCGGAAATCATCTAGCTCAACCTTCGAAAAGCATCCGTTATACGAGTTATGGCAATACTCCCGAACTCCCGCCCCAGTACTGGGTGGCGTCGAGGTTATCTCACCAATAACTGCATAAAAGAGATTTTCGATGTCGGTGAAACTAAACTCAGGTATTCAAGAACTGCAACGATAAAATTGTGATGACAACACCTCGGAGCTCAACTCCCCGGGACACTGCCACAACCCCTAAATGCCAGGAGGCACCAAGAACAATGTTCTCATCACAAAACCATCAGAACGATTCCAAGATACCCGCGTGATCCTAAATTTTTTTTAGTGAAATTTGAGAAGAGAAGAGTCAAAACTCTACATCGAGATGCCTCACCAGAGCGACGAAGGGACTGAGGAGTAAAAAGAAGTCCTAACTCTCCGATATATATAATTCCTAAATGACTCAAAACATTTTTCTAGACTCAACAACACCAGCGATTCGATCAAGCAGGGGGGCTCCTAAGGTCGGGGAAGGCTCTGATTACCAAGTTGTAACGCCCTCGATGCGGCTATATCTCCCACGTGTCGAAGCACGACTTAGAGGCATAACCGCATTGAAAGCAATGTCGCAAGTGAGGTAATCTTCACACAACCCATGTAATACATAAGGGAAAGAGATACATAGTTGGCTTACAATCGCCACTTCACACAATTACATGAATAAAGCATTATATCAACTAGATACAATCAAGGTCCGACTACGGAACCAGAATAAAAGAAGACTACCCCAAATGCTACACAGATCCCCGATCGTCCCGACTGGGCTCCACTACTGATCTACTAGAACGAAACAACACAAGGACAAGATCTTCATCGAGCTCCTCCTTGAGCTTGGTTGCGACATCTGCACGGTTCAACGGCACCTGCAAGCTGGTTTTGGAAGTATCTGTGAGTCACGGGGACTCAGCAATCTCACACCCTCGCGATCAAGACTATTTAAGCTTATCGGTAAGGTAAAGGTATGAGGTGGAGCTGCAGCAAGCGACTAGCATATATGGTCGCTAACATACGCAAATGAGAGCGAGAAGAGAAGGCAAAAGCACGGTCGAACAACTATGATCAAGAAGTGATCCTAGAACAACCTACGTCAAACATAACTCCAACACCGTGTTCACTTCCCGGACTCCGCCGAGAAGAGACCATCACGGTTACACACGCGGTTGATGTATTTTAATTAAGGTCAACTTCAGGTTTTCTACAACCGGACATTAACAAATTCCCATCTGCCCATAACCGCGGGCACGGCTTTCGAAAGTTCAAAACCGTGCAGGGGTGTCCCAACTTAGCCCATCACAAGCTCTCACGGTCAACGAAGGATATTCCTTCTCCCAAGACAATCCGATCAGACTGGCATCCCGGTTACAAGACATTTCGACAATGGTAAAACAAGACCAGCAAAGCCACCCAGATGTGCCGACAAATCCCGATAGGAGCTGCACATATCTCGTTCTTAGGGCACACCGGCTGAGCAAGACGTCGGGTGGGCCAGCCCAGAGTTGCCCCTGGTAGCTCCGGACATCGCTCAGTTGGACCAACACTTAGAGAAGCACTGGCCCGGGGGGGTTAAAATAAAGATGACCCTTGAGTCTGCAGAACCCAAGGGAAAGAAAAGGCTAGGTGGCGAATGGTAAAACCAATGTTGGGCATTGCTGGAGGAGTTTTATTCAAGGCGAACTATCAAGGGGTTCCCATTATAACCCAACTGCGTAAGGAATGCAAAATCCGGGAACATAACACCAATATGACGGAAACTAGGGCGGCAAGAGTGGAACAAAACACCAGGCATAAGGTCGAGCCTTCCACCCTTTACCAAGTATATAGATGCATTAATTAAATAAGAGGTATTGTGATATCCCAACAAAATATCCATGTTCCAACATGGAACAAGCTCCAATCTTCACCTGCAACTAACAACGCTATAAGAGGGGCTGAGTAAAGCGGTAATATAGCCAAACAATGGTTTGCTAGGACAAGGTGGGTTAGAGGCTTGGTTTAACAATATGGGGGGCATGATAAGCAAGTGGTAGGTATCGCAGCATAGGCATAGCAAAAGGGCGAGCAACTAGCAAGCAAAGATAGAAGTGATTTCGACGGTATGGTCATCTTGCCTGAAATCCCGCAAGGAAGAAGAACAAGTCCATGAAGAAGACAAACAGACATAGTCGAAACGAATCCTCACAACACGACGTTACCGGATTACCGGGAAGAAGTACACCGGAAAGAAAGCAAACAACATAGTAAACAACCATCACATAAACATGGCATGATGCACAATCAAGTATGATGCATGTCCGGTTTAAGGAAGGATGACATGGCAAAATGCAACAAACAACACTACAAATTAAGTGGAGCTCAATATGCAACGGAGTTGCATATTGAAGAAAACACCACATGACTTATTTAGTTCTCTCCCGTTTATATACCCAACAAGATTAAATGTTGTTAGCATGGCAAGAGGTGAAGCATAATGAAACTACCTATCTAGGCAAGTTTAAATGAGGCCGGAACAACAAAACAACAAGTCCGGAAACTCCTCATGTGCATATTTTAGGTTTGGTACTGATCTGCCCTAAACACAATTTTAGAGTTGTTAAACATGTAAAGTGATGCCACCATGTTAAATTAGGCATTTTTCTACACGATTTACATATAAAGTTTATTTAAAACCGAGCTACGGTTATTTAGTTATGAATTAAAGCATTTTAGCAAGTTATTTAAGAAAATTTAAACAAACATCATTTTAAGCATTTTAAACATGGATGAAAATGACATATTATGAAACTAGATGGAAAACTAAGCATATTTCATATATAAATTGTTTTAAACCGATGCACGAATTGTGAGTTATTATATGCATGTTGTTGAGGGACTTTTCTGCAAAACAGGGTTCTCTGGAATAAAAGACAAATTCGTTCAGGGGAAAAAATATGTCCATGGGCTGAAACCACCTAGCCCAACAAATACAGGATAGGGGCTGGGCGCTGCACACATGGGCCAAGGCCCGGCTGGTGGAGAGGGGAGGCCGGCAGGGGGCGCAGCTGGGCCTGCTAGCCCTCTCCTCGGTCGACGCTTGCGAGACGAGCTACTGTTGTTCTCGTTCCTGAAGAAACAGAACAGGAGCAGAGCCAAGGCAATGGAGAAGACAACGGCAAGGGTCTTGGCGACAGGGTCGACGGGAACCGGCCGGAACGGGCGGAACTGAGCGCGGGGAGGTGCCTGGGTTCAAATCCAGCAAGGGGAGTCGCGGATTGGAGCTCGGGACGGTCGGCGCGCGATGAGCCCCTGCAGGACACGGGCACGAGAAAAGGGTCAGGGGGGAAGAGAGGGAAAGAGAAGAAGGAGCAGGGGCGCACGGCGACCTGCGGAGCTCCAGCGAGGCGTTCGTCCCTGGTTCGTCCGAAGAGGCGAAGCGCTGGGGTCGTGGGGCTCCGACAGCAGGGAGGCGGACCCGATGGAGCTCGTGCCTAAAGAAGACGGGCGGCGGCCATGCTTGAAGAAGGGGTCGAGGACGGGGCTCCCAGGTAAGGATCCGGCCGGTGTAGCTGTGGAGGCGCGCCGGCGTCGAGGTGTGGCGAGACGCGGGCGTCCTCCTCTGCTCAAAGCAGAGGCCGGAACTCTCGTTGGCGGAGCGCCGGAAGTTGACAACGGCGAGGAGCAGCAGGGATGGGGGTCTGACGACGGGACGGTGATGGCTCGGC
The DNA here is from genome assembly GCF_056163025.1 of Triticum urartu. Lineage (NCBI taxonomy): Eukaryota > Viridiplantae > Streptophyta > Magnoliopsida > Poales > Poaceae > Triticum > Triticum urartu. The sequence goes on from NC_141877.1 coordinate 249,718,807, forward strand.
TCCTGTCCAGCAACACAACACGGTGGTGACTCCTGCAAGGCAGAGAGGCGGGCATCGGGGCTCCAGGTTCAGTATTTGGGACGGGACGGAGGAAGCCGGCGGCGGCTGCTGCTTGCGACACGGCGTCCACGGCTGCTCCTGCAGCAAGAAGAGCACGAGGGAGAGAAGCCGTGAGAGAGAGCTACAGAAGGAGAAAGGGAAACAAGAGGGAAGGGCGAAGGCATGCCTGATTCGGTGCTCCGGCGAGATGCTTGCGGAGCCGGAGGAGCTAAGGAGGCCGGTGCCTGACGGGCTGTGCGGGGACGAGGAGGCGCGTCCTCGGGCGGCTGCGGAGAGAGCGCAGGCAGAGGAGCTTGGGAGCGACGACCAGGGTCTCGAGCGGAGGATGGTGGTAGGCTGTTGTGATAGGCGGCGCTGAAACCTAGGGAAGTGGTCGGGGGATTGAATCGGGAGGAGATCCCAAGGGGAAGCGAGAGAGTGGCGGCGGCGGCTGCGGGAAAGGATGCATGGGACGGCTAGGTTTTAGGGTTAGGTAGGCTGAATATATAGCAAGGATTTTTGGTCAGGGGCTAAAAGGACCCTCCGATCGCAATCGGATGATCGCGAATAAAATAGCTCGGGAGTCCAAATACGAAAACGGTGACGTTTTGTAGATGTTTGGGGATGTTCCAAATCCAACGGTGACGAAAGTCCGGTTCGGGTCCGGCACAGCTATCGAACGCGTGCGCGAGGAGGGCCGTGGGCTGACGAGAGAGGTTAGGTTGGACCTGGCGGTAGGTAGTGGGCTATGTAGACGGTCTCGAGCTAAGAGAAGAGAAGAGAGGGAGGCCCGGCGAGTGTTTCCGGAGACCGAAAACGTCCGACGATAGACCGACTATATTGCCGCTATAATTAATCGTTGGGGCGTCAAACGAACTCCGAATGTGATGAAACTTGACAGGCGGTCTATCTACACTATAATAAGACCACACGCCAACTTTCATCCCATTCCGGGAACCTTTTTCGGCCACTTATAAAATACTATTTTGGACGTGCCACGGGCGCGTGCAAGTGTGTCTGGGCTCAGAACGGACGACGGAAGGAACTGGGAGAACCCGGGCGAATGCAAGTTTTGAAAACATGATGATGTAATACACATGATGACATGGCAAGATGCAACACGCAAGAAAAGACATGGCAAAGACAGCGAATAATTGGAAGACACCTGGCGCAATGGTCTCGGGGTGTCACACGCTGACGGTAATGTTACTGTCTACAAAGCTCGACTTGTTGTGAAAGGTTTTCGACAAGTTCAAGGAGTTGACTACGATGAGACTTTCTCACCCGTAGCGATGCTTAAGTCCGTCCGAATCATGTTAGCAATTGCCGCATTTTATGATTATGAAATTTGGCAAATGGATGTAAAGACTGCATTCCAAAATGGGTTTCTGGAAGAAGAGTTGTATATGATGCAACCTGAAGGTTTCATTGATCCAAAGGGAGCTAACAAAGTGTGCAAGCTCCAGCGATCCATCTATGGACTGGTGCAAGCATCTCGGAGTTGGAATAAACGTTTTGATAGTGTGATCAAAGCATATGGTTTTATACAGACTTTTGGAGAAGCCTATATTTATAAGAAAGTGAGTGGGAGCTCTGTAGCATTTCTAATATCATATATGGATGACATATTGTTGATTGGAAATGATGTAGAATTTCTGGAGAGCATAAAAGGATTCTTGAATAAGAGTTTTTCAATGAAAGACCTCGGTGAACCTGCTTATATATTGGGCATCAAGATCTATAGAGATAGATCAAGACGCTTAATTGGACTTTCACAAAGCACATGCCTTGATAAAGTTTTGAAGAAGTTCAAAATGGATCAAGCAAAGAAAGGGTTTTTGCCTGTGTTACAAGGTGTGAAGTTGAGTCAGACTCAATGCCCGACCACTGCAGAAGATAGAGAGAAAATGAAAGATGTTCCCTATGCTTCAGCCATAGGCTCTATCATGTATGCAATGTTGTGTACCAGACCTGATGTGTGCCTTGCTATTAGTTTAGCAGGGAGGTACCAAAGTAATCCAGGAGTGGATCACTGGACAACGGTCAAGAACATCCTGAAATACCTGAAAAGGACTAAGGATATGTTTCTCGTTTATGGAGGTGACAAAGAGCTCGTCGTAAATGGTTACGTTGATGCAAGCTTTGACACTAATCCGGATGACTCTAAGTCACAAACCAGATACGTGTTTTTATTGAATGGTGGAGCTGTCAGTTGGTGCGGTTCTAAGCAAAGCGTCGTGGCAGGATCTACATGTGAAGCGGAGTACATAGCTACTTCAGAAGCAGCAAATGAAGAAGTCTGGATGAAGGAGTTCATATCCGATCTAGGTGTCATACCTAGTGCATCGGGTCCAATGAAAATCTTTTGTGACAATACTGGTGCAATTGCCTTGGCAAAGGAATCCATATTTCACAAAAGAACCAAGCACATCAAGAGACGCTTCAATTCCATCTGTGATCAAGTCAAGGAGGGAGACATAGAGATTTGCAAGATACATACGGATCTGAATGTTGCAGACCCGTTGACTAAGCCTCTCTCACGAGCAAAACATGATCAGCACCAAGACTCCATGGGTGTTAGAATCATTACTGTGTAATCTAGATTATTGACTCTAGTGCAAGTGGGAGACTGAAGGAAATATGCCCTAGAGGCAATAATAAAGTTGTTATTTATGTTCCTTATATCATGATAAATGTTTATTATTCATGCTAGAATTGTATTCACCGGAAACTTAGTACATGTGTGAATACATAGACAAACAAAGTGTCACTAGTTTGCCTCTACTTGACTAGCTCGTTGAATCAATGATGGTTATGTTTCCTAACCATAGACATGAGTTGTCATTTGATTAACGGGATCACATCATTAGAGAATGATGTGATTGACTTGACCCATCCGTTAGCTAAGCACGATGATCGTTTAGTTTGTCGCTATTGCTTTCTTCATGACTTATACATGTTCCTATGACTATGAGATTATGCAACTCCCGAGTACCAGAGGAACACTTTGTGTGCTACCAAACGTCACAACGTAACTGGGTGATTATAAAGGTGCTCTACAGGTGTCTCCGATGGTACTTGTTGAGTTCGCATAGATCGAGATTAGGATTTTTCACTCCGATTGTCGGAGAGGTATCTCTGGGCCCTCTCGGTAATGCACATCACTATAAGCCTTGCAAGCATTGTGATTAATGAGTTTGTTGCGGGATGATGCATTACGGAATGAGTAAAGAGACTTGCCAGTAACGAGATTGAACTAGGTATGAGGATACCGACGATTGAATCTCGGGCAAGTAACATACCCATGACAAAGGGAACAACGTATGTTGTTATGCGGTTTGACCGATAAGGATCTTCGTAGAATATGTAGGAGCCAATATGAGCATCCAGGTTCCGCTATTGGTTATTGACCGGAGACGAGTCTCGTTCATGTCTACATAGTTCTCGAACCCATAGGGTCCGCACGCTTAACGTTCGGTGACGATCGGTATTATGAGTTTATGTGTTTTGATGTACCGAAGGTAGTTCGGAGTCCCGGATATGATCACAGACATGACGAGGAGTCTCGAAATGGTCGAGACATAAAGATCAATATATTGGATGACTATGTTTGGACTTCGGAAAGGTTCCGGGCAAGTTCGGACAAATACCGGAGTACCGGGAGGTTACCGGACCCCCCGGGGAGTGTAATGGGCCTATTGGGCCTTAGTGGAGAAGAGGAGGGGCGGCCAGGGCTGGCCGCGCACCCCCTCTTCCTCTAATCCGAATTGGACAAGGAGGGTGGGGGCGGCGCCCCCCTTTCCTCTTCCCTCTCTCCTCCTTCCCTCTCTCCTACTCCTACTCTTGGAAGGGTTGGAGTCCTACTCCTCGTGGGAGTAGGACTCCCTTGGGGCGCGCCTAGGAGGGCCGGCCTCTCCCCCTCCTCCACTCCTTTATATACGCAGGAGGGGGCATCCCATAGACACACAAGTTGATCAGTTGATCTTTTAGCCATGTGCGGTGCCCCCCTCCACCATAATCCACCTCGGTCATATCGTAGCGGTGCTTAAGCGAAGCCCTGCATCGGTAGCATCATCATCACCATCATCACGCCGTCGTGCTGATGGAACTCTCCCTCGAAGCTCTGCTGGATCAGAGTTCATGGGACGTCACCGAGCTGAACGTGTGCTGAACTCAGAGGTGACGTGCGTTCGATACTTGGATCGGTCGGGTCGTGAAGACGTACGACTACATCAACCGCGTTCTCATAACGCTTCCGCTTACGGTCTATGAGGGTACGTGGACGACACTCTCCCCTCTCATTGCTGTGCATCACCATGATCTTGCGTGTGCGTAGGAATTTTTTTGAAATTACTGCATTCCCCAACACCCTCCCCTAGTCCAATTCGGTTTGGGCAAGGGGGGAGCCTCCTCACGTGGCCTTTCTCCTCTCCTCCAATATGGCCCAATAGGCCCAATACTTCCCCCGGGAGGTTCCTGTAACCCCTCGGTACTCCGGTAAAATATCTGAATCACTTGAAACCATTCCAATGTCCGAATATAACCTTCCAATATATGAATCTTTACCTCTTGACCATTTCGAGTCTCCTCTTCATGTCTGTGATCTCATCTGGGATTCCGAACAAACTTCGGTCATCAAATCACATAACTCATAATACAAATCATCATCAAACGTTAAGCGTGCGGACCCTACGGGTTCGAGAACTATGTAGACATGACCGAGACACATCTCTGGTCAATAACCAATAGCGGAACCTGGATGCTCATATTGGCTCCTACATATTCTACGAAGATCTTTATCGGTCAAACTGCATAACAACATGCATTATTCCCTTTGTCATCGGTATGTTACTTGCCCGAGATTCGATCGTCGGTATCATCATACCTACTTCAATCTCGTTACCGGCAAGTCTCTTTACTCGTTCCGTAATGCATCATCCCGTAACTAACTCATTAGTCACATTGCTTGCAAGGCTCACAGTGATGTGCATTACCGAGAGGGCCCAGAGATACCTCTCCGATACTCGGAGTGACAAATCCTAATCTCGATCTATGCCAACCAACAAATACCTTCGGAGACACGTGTAGAGCATCTTTATAATCACCCAGTTACGTTGTGACGTTTGATAGCACACAAGGTGTTCCTCTGGTATTCGGGAGTTGCATAATCTCATAGTCAAAGGAATATGTATAAGTCATGAAGAAAGCAATAGCAAAAAAAACTTAACGATCATTATGCTAAGCTAACGAATGGGTCTTGTCCATCACATCATTCTCCTAATGATGTGATCCCGTTCATCAAATGAAAACACATGTCTACGGTTAGGAAACTTAACCATCTTTGATTAACGAGCTAGTCAAGTAGAGGCATACTAGGGACACTTTGTTTTGTCTATGTATTCACACATGTATCAAGTTTCTGGTTAACACAATTCTAGCATGAATAATAAACATTTATCATGATATAAGGAAATATTAAATAACAACTTTATTATTGCCTCTAGGGCATATTTCCTTCAGTCTCCCACTTGCACTAGAGTCAATAATCTAGTTCACATCGCCATGTGATTTAACACCAATAGTTCACATCGCCATGTGAACAATACCCAAAGGGTTTACTAGACTCAATAATCTAGTTCACATCGCCATGTGATTAACACCCAAAGAGTACTAAGGTATTATCATGTTTTGCTTGTGAGAGAAGTTTAGTCAACGGGTCTGCCACACTCAGATCCGTATGTATTTTGCAAATTTCTATGTCTACAATGCTCTGCACGGAGCTACTCTAGCTAATTGCTCCCACTTTCAATATGTATCCAGATTGAGACTTAGAGTCATCCGGATCAGTGTCAAAGCTTGCATCGATGTAACTATTTACGATGAACTTTTTGTCACCTCCATAACCGAGAAACATATCCTTATTCCACTAAGTATAATTTTGACCGATGTCAAGTGATCCACTCCTGGATCACTATTGTACCCTCTTGCCAAACTCATGGTGAGGTACACAATAGGTCTGGTACACAGCATA